>NC_072798.1:65066753-65722824 GCF_028583425.1 Eublepharis macularius
TCATCAAGGAAAATTAAGGCTGAAGTTTTAAGTCTCCCTATATATACTATCATACCATCCCACAATTCTGCAGAGCTTTCTTGTTTGCAAGATTGAATGGTTTTACAGGGGAGATTTTTTAATAGGCCCTATTCCGACCAAATTTTCCCTTGTGGCCTTAATAGGATTGATATATCCTTTCATGCACTGCTTGAATGTAGGTTCTTCAAATATATAAGGGATTATTATATTAAGCCCTTAATTAGCCAACCATCCCCTTATACTCCAGAACCCTTAGCTCTTTTGCTTAGTGATAATTATTCTAAATTTACAATAGCAATTGCTAAATATGTCTTAGTCCTTTTAGCTCTTGCATTCAAAAAAGATAAGGAATAAGTATTTTCCGCTGCTCAAGATTTATGAATCAATGAGCTTCTAAAGGAATAAAAGGTAAGGATGAAGTTTTAAACAAAATTATTGGTTAGGCTCATGCTGACAAGTACATATACAAATAATTATTATCACATGCCTTGGGAGTATCTTTAATTGCTATTTATGTTTTTGGCTATATAATCTCTACCAGTTCTGGTCTCCATTTTTTGCTATGAAAATGGTGTGTGGGGTGGGGGGTGTTAGAAGACAAGGTATGAATCCAAGAGATTCTAAGAAAAAATGGAGATGGCAAAAATGGAGGCTATAATGAGGTGATACATTCCTGTGTTGGCAATTATTGAGATCTGAGAAAAGTACCTCATGATCATATAATGTGATTGAACTTAGTTGGCAAAAAAAAATAAACAGTAGACTTGGAGCCACACTCTTGGACTTATCTTGAAGAAAATCACATGCCTAGGATCTCGGACTGGTAATGAACAATCAATAGAAATTTTTGTATCATTTGAAACAAGAATTTTAAAATCTTTTAAATAGATGTGATATTTCCATTTCAGCATTATTTTCAACCTCAGTATAGTAGCAGCAGTTTCTCAGCAGTTCTTGTACATGTCCAAAGAGAATCTGTCAACATAAAGTGAACATATAGCAACATTTTGAGGCAATGTTCAGCTTCCAAACTTTTGCCTAAGAGCCCCATGTTCCATTCTCATATAGATTCCTTGTTCCCATGCCATCATTTAAACTTTCTGGAAAACCAAATATACAGTGATGAGGGTCTTTATGAGGTAAAAGGACTCACCCACAGGATTTTGTACTCACAGAGTCTCATTTTATCTAGGCAGCAACCTGTGCAGAGCAGCTAGGGAGTGAACATAGTTGATTTGCATGGGTTGCAGCCTAGTTTAAATGAGATGTTGTGCAAGTGTGAAGTCCCACAGGCAAGACCTTTTGCTATGGCAACATCATGTGTAAATCAGCACAATTCTCCATGGAAGTAGAGGGAAACATAACATAACACAGCTCTCTTAGCCCCACCCACCTCACAGGGTGATTGTTGTGGGGATAATAACAACATGCTTTGTAAACAGCTCTGAGTGGGTGTTAAGTTGTCCTGAAGTGCGGTATATAAATCAAATGTTGTTGTTCTATTTCTCCTCTACTTACTGAAGTAAAATAGGTTAGATTTCTAACCTATTTTAGTATATAAACAAGCCAGTCATAATGTGACTGTCATTATGCGACTGTCATTTGATAACTATCTTCAAACATAGTTGGAGGAGCATATTATATTGTTTATCCCCATCCCTGCCACAAAGTACAGTTTATAGTATAACACCACATCATGTGATCGTGATTTTAAAATGATACATACTGCACATACTTTGAACTACACAGGTGTGTAATAAACACGTGTCCTTATTACAGGTTTAAACAGCAAAACATCAATGAGGTGTGGCTCTAGTACAAATTTTGCTTCAGGTTCACTTTGTACCTTCATCCACCCCTGTTAATTGCACAATGAGCACATGCCCTGCAGAGTTTTTTGTTTTCTTATGGTTATATCCATGCTCTGTATCCTTGTTTTTTTTTTTAAAAAAAACACAAGAATGAATGGAGTCCATGGATTAGATCCAGTGTGTATAGTTTGTGCCCAATAAATATAAGTAACTATATTTAAGGCAAGTTTTCTCTTTTGAATATTCAGTTCAGTTCTAATCTTATATAAAAGACCATCTCCTACTAATGGCATGAAAGGATTCATAAGTCTACACCATATCCTGTGTCCTGTCACTGTTTGTAACTCCATTTTTTTCATGATATGCTTAGTTTGCTCAACAAATTATGCAAACACACACCTCTGCCGTTCTGGAGGCACCACAAGACTTCCTTTCCCCCTTTTCAAGAATCATGCAGGTACATGTCATTATATATCATTTTAAGTAAGTATTGTTTATATTTTTATGCCATACTAATTCATGGAAAGTGTTATGCTCATCTAACAAGTCAAGTAAGATAAAAGTATGTGGTGATAAATATGAGAATTGGAAGGACTTGGTAGGCTTTATCAAGAGGTAAACACCAATAAATCCAATTCACATATTGTCTTTACCCACACATTCTTGTAGGGGTAAATTGAAGTGGCAAAATTTCCCATCTTTAGACTATTTTCAGCACAATTATTTATATATAGTATTTTTACCCAGATTTCCAGTAAAGATTCCCAAAGCTGCTAGCAAGAATTAAACACTAGTGAAAATATTCATTAAAAAAAGTTAGCAGAAAGATGCTTGGCTGCTGCTGCCTTCTTTGGGCCAGCGATAGCAGCCACCAGGAGGAGAAGGCTTCAAGTAAAGCACCCCAAGTCTCAGGAGCTGAATTCCAGACACAGTGGAAGAGTTCCTGTTTGGGTTGGTTTGCTGGAACAAATGCTCATAGAAGTTGGTTATTGGGAGGAAAGAAACTCTCAGATACAGCTGGATCTAGACATAACAGCTGATGCATTTTTCCTTCTGGCTTAGCTGATGGTGGTTGGTAGTTGGGAGTTAATAACACTATACGTACCCTAGTTTCCAGGACTCTGAGATAAATGTTAGACCCTGGAGAAGCCGGTGCTCAAGGGACAGTACCACTCTTCGTTTTTGAATTTTGCTTTGGACTAACACAGTTACCTAATTTCAGCTACTTTGGCAATAGCACAATTTACTTCAACTAGAGAAAAAAGTACATGGAAAGTTTAAGTAATAGAGCTACTAATTATGACAGACAGCTAAGTTCTGCTCTCCAGGAACCTCAGCCAATCACTTTCAAAAAGTAGATTGGAATTCTGAGAAAAAAAGGAGTTTGGGAGTTTAACTGCTGGCCAACTGACAGAGTTGAGGGTTGCTGGATTTTGGTAGGAGAAGGTTTAGGAGGTGTGTTGGTTAGGTAGGGAGTCCATTAGGTAGTTTGAAAGTAGGGTTTGGGTGCTGTTCCTGTCAAAAACAATTTAAAAAGGGCTTTCGGTTCGACATTGTAAGTCAGAATCTAAGAAACCTGCTTGTAACTATTATACTTTCTCAGGGCCCAGCGCTCCATTGATGTTGTTACTAAAATACTGAGAGGGCTGGAGAAAAGGAAAACAAACAACCTACATACCACTGAAATAACCCACTTTTTTAGTTGTTTTCATCAAGCCTACAAAGTGATTCCTTCAAGCCTATAATCCCCTCATAATAGACCAAGTGAATGCTGGGTTGAACCCTGAGCATTGCCCTCACTGATGACTGGAAGACTAAATGGTTCCTAAAGCCTCAATTAGAAAAATAAAAGTATTGCAGGGGGGAACAAAGTAGTTTACAGAATGTGAAACTTAAGTACCTAGATTCTAGGTTTGGAGGCAGGGTGTCATCAGGGGAGGTGGCACTTGGCCTGTTCGAGCCCCCATGAGGCAAGGCCAAAGAGACAGCACCCAGGCTGGCCAGCCTGAAGCAAGGGAGGAGGCAGCACCCAGCTTGGCCCATCTAAAGTAAAGTAGGTGGCAGCGCTAGCTCGGCCAGCATGAGATGATGGAGACAGTGATGCCAGGCACCCTGCTCAGCCCACCCGAGCCCTGCATGAGGGGATGTCCCAGCCCCACAGAGCCCCACACAAAACTAGGAAAGCAGCACCCAGCCAGTGAAAGGCACAGAAAATGTCACCCAGCCCACCAAGCCCCATGAGAGGTGAAAGCAGAGCCTGGTCAATTGGTCAGGCAGGCTGCCTCTTCCTCCTTCCCTCTCTCTTTTTGGATGGTGGAGCAGCAGCAGGCTGACTGCCTCTTTCTCCTGCCATCCCTTGAGGCAGGGGGGAGGGCAGGTGAGGCGGGAGAGAGGAAGAAGCTCCCAGTCCACCTCTGCTCACACGATTGTTCTGAGGACAAAATGGAGGAGAGAATAAAGTAAGTCGCTTTAGGTTCCAATTGTGGAGAAAGGTGGGGTATAAATAAATAATATAACAAGATGGGAGGCACATAAAAGTTAGGCTGGTAGGTGAGTCAGAAAGAGCAGGAAGTAGAGAAGGTGAGGATATGGGGGTTGCCAGAAGGAGGGGGAAAGGATAAGGAAGGTGATATGAGGGGGGGGGGAATTAGGTGCCCCTCACAAGTCCTTTCAGACCCCACTGTGTAACTAGACTCCACCCAGCAACCAGCACTGCACAAATGGGTCGTAGTTTTCCTAGGCAGAGGCTGCCAGGGGCAAGAAAGGAAGGGAAACAGAGGATGGGGGGATGAAAGTAGGTTGGCTTATGGATCAGAAGGAGGTAAGAAAAGAGGAAAGGCTATGGAAGGGAAGGGGGAAATAAAGAATGAGAGCCCCCCCCAACAAGTCCTCACGGATTCTCACTTGTAAGTTTGGTTTCCCTAATTGTTGTCAGACACACTAAAGGAATTTACAGTAATAGAGACAAGCCACAAGCTCTCTGCTAATGCATACAGCTGAGCTTCTCAACATAATCCAAAACGTACCAAAAAGAGTTGTCAGTCCAAGCAACATGGAGCTTACTTATGGTAAACCTGCCCTACCTATGGCTGCCAGTAGAACTTGTAGGGGTGGGGACAGGTGTGCTGGTGTCATGTCAATGTGCAATGTCACTTCCTACACAAAACCAGAAGTGGTGTCATCACATTGGGGTGAGTTTGGGGTGAATCCTACAGCACAGTGACCTGTGCGAAGATGTCACTGCCAGTTTTGTGCCAGAAATGATGCTGTGTATTGGCGTGACTCTGGCATGCCCCCATATTGTTCCCCATTTTTACCCCATCCCCCCCAGCCTGTGAAACACTAGTGGGGAAGGGGGACAATTACTGGGAAGTCTCCTGCTATAGTATGAGACTTGCCCCTCCAGGAGAACAAAAAGGGGTCCAGGATGGGACTTCCTTATAATCAGCGATGTAAGAACTAGGATTCCCACTTATTTTATTGTAAAATACATGCTGAATACAACTTGGTTGGAAAGGAGAAACACAAACATTAAGGTTGTTCCTGAAGGAAGGATGTTGGGCGGGGGGGGTGACTTTTTTCTGGGTATGAGAGAGAAGTGTTTAGGTATTCCCTAAAATGAAATCCTGAGTACAATAGCCAGCACCTGAATCCAGACATACATTTAACACATAAACCAAATGCAACAATAGCATTCCACTACAAAAACAATATTGTCTTTAAAAATTATCATTTAAGAGCCCTCAACTGAAATTATGTTGTGATGCTGTGAAATCCTTGCAGTCCAGGAGTCTATTACAAACATGGCAAAGTAACTGAACAGAAGGCGAGCTTATTTACTGGTGTTTTCAGTGAGAAACTCTACAGAGAATAGTCATGTTACATTAGGAACTATGGTAACTAAAACACAGCAGGCATATAGGTATTCACTACAGGAAATGTAATATTATAAGAAGTAATAAAAAAAGTTCATAAAATGGGATTCTGGCAAAAGCCTAACCACATTTACATAAGGATTTCTTCCAGCATCTGACTTCTAAAAAGCCCCACAAGAAGGACATACCCTTGGGTTTTCTTGGAATTTCAAAGACACAGACTATGGCAGGTGGGGAAGACAGAACAAGTGGTTAATCATACACATGTAAAGCATCTTGATGTTTCTGACAGTCTCCACTCAGCTATTCTGCAAGCCTCTTTCTACTATCAGAGTCTGCCATATGGTTTGGGTATCAATTTACTTATTGTTCTTTTGTTTCATATCTTCCTTTTCATTCCATTGTTTATATTTTTAAAGCTTCTTTGTTTTCTTTTTCTTAAAAAGTAATGACCTATTAGCCATTTTTTCTTAATATTTTTCTTAATATTTATATCCTGCCCTATTGTCCAAAACAGCAGACTTTCAAAGCAGCTCTGGAAAACATATAAATAACCCAATTTAAAAAACAAATAACCGTCAACATCATTAAATCATGTCCATATGAAACAAAGTAAAAACCTGTCCAGACAAGTCCTCTTCGAAGGGAATGTGCCTTAAAGGGAAAGAGTCTTGAACAAGATAAAGATCTTTCTTTTAATAGACCCCAAATTATAGAATGGCTCATAATTATATCAAGAAGGCTTGGGTTCAAGTCCCACCTGTGCCTTGCAATCATTCAACATTCTTGTACAAATCAGTTGGTCTTCTACCCTCAATTTTTTCATCTGTAACATTGCAGCAGAGAACAGTATTGTACTTAACAGAATGATTATGAACACAACCAAGAGTCTTAATCCCTTTACAAATAAAAATACCATGTAGAGTAAAAAAGAAAATGCAGTCTCTGAATGGGATAGCATGTTTGTCTTTATTGCTGACATTTATAGTTAACTTCGTGTGCTTCCTCTGTTAGAAGTGTAATCTTTGGTCACTACACATTGAGTTATCCTGAAGATGTTGGCTATATAGGCTTACCATATGCCTGGGTAGATATGCTCACTCTCTGCCTTAACCCAGCCATTATTAGGAGCGGAGCAGGTGGCAATTCCCACCCACCGTCTTAACCCAGCTGGTATTAGTAGTGGAGCAGGTAGCTATGCCCATCCCCCACCTTAATGGAGCAGATATTAGGAGTGTAAAAGGGGGCAATGCTCACCCTTGCCTTAACTCAGGTGGTATTAGGAGCAGAGCAGGTGGCAATACCCACCCACCGTCTTAACCCAGCTGGTATTAGTAGTGGAGCAGGTAGCAATGCCCATCCCCCACCTTAATGGAGCAGATATTAGGAGTGTAAAAGGGGGCAATGCTCACCCTTGCCTTAACCCAGGTGGTATTAGAAGCAGAGCAGGTGGCAATTCCCACCCACCGTCTTAACCCAGCTGGTATTAGTAGTGGAGCAGGTAGCAATGCCCATCTCCCACCTTAATGGAGCAGATATTAGGAATATAAAAGGGGGCAATGCTCACCCTTGCCTTAACCCAACTGGTATTAGGAGCAGAGCAGGTGGCAATGACCACCTCCACCTTAACCCAGGTGGTATTAGGAGCGGAGCAGGTGGCAATTCCCACCCCTGCCTTATCACAACTGGCAATGCCCACCTTCACTTTAATCCAGGTGGTATTAGGAGTAGAGCAGGTGGCAATGCCCCCCTTAAGCCAGCTGGGATCAGGAGCAGAGCAGGTGGCAATGCCCACCCAGGCCTTAACCCAGCTGGTATTAGGAGCGGAGCAAGTGGCAACGCATACCCCCTGCCTTAACTCAGCTGGTATTAGGAGTGGAGCAGGTGGCAATGCCCACCCCCCTTTACCCAGCTGGGATCAGGAGCAGAGCAAGCAGCAGTGCCTGCCACCCTTCACCCAGCCGTAATCAGGCACAGAGCAGAAGGCAATGCCTGTTTTCCCTTCACCTGGCTGGGATTAGGAGTGGAGCAGGTAGCAATGCCTGCCCCCCCTTTACCCAGCCTGTATCAGACTTGCAGCAGGTAGCAAAGCCCACCACCCCTTCATGTTGCTGAGATCAGGTGCAGAGGAAGTGGCAATGCCACCCCCTTCCTTCACCAACTGGAATCAGTGACAGAGGAGGGAATGCCTGCCTGCCCGCTCTCCCCTTTCCAGAGCCCGTTGTATTTTTCCCCACAACGGGCTTTGTTTCTAGTATACAAATAAAGCTGTAATTTGTAGATTTTGAATTGGATCAGAATTTCAGAGACCCAAACATTCCCTAAGTTATACACGTGAAATTATTTCAGTGAGGGAACTTGAGTTCTATTAAAATTATGTATTATGTAGCTTCTGGAAAGAAATACATACTGAGATGCAAAAGGTTTTAAAATCTGAGTTCACCATGAATCCACAAACTATGCTGTTGGGAATACTACCAGAAAATGTAGATAGAAAATTACACGAACTATTTATATATTTATTGATGGCGGCAAGGGTGGTATTTGCAACCAGATGGAAGGAAGAAGAATGCCCAGCTAGGGATATCTGGAAAGACAAGATGGCAGAATACGCAGTGATGGCAAAACTGACAAGCTGTTTAAACAGAAGACCAAAGAGAGAATTCGAAGAGAAATGGGAGAATTATTTTACTCACAAAGGAGAAAATGCGTAAAATGTTTTGGTTTTAGAAATCTGAATAAGATAGTATACTGATATATTGTTCTAGACTGAATATAAGGTTAGGATCTGATAAGATGGAAAATGCTTAAATATCATTGATGAGGTAGAATACAAGATATGGAAACTTTGGCATAATAGTTAAAAGAAATAGAAATAATCTGTTATAGAAGCATCAGACCATATTAAGATATAGCAGTAAGAATGTGCATGGAGTCCACTCGTTTTGATCTTTAGTTGATCTAAAAGTGAACACTGGAGAAAAAGAATGTGTTTAGTTAGTAAGGTACACAGAAGCTGGAATAGTAGATGCAATCTTTATTTTAACATTGATGAACTCTGATGAAGGTATGTTGTGTGTACACTGTATTTTAACAACACTTTTAGTGCAAAATCCTACCATTCCTTGGACCTTGTTGTCTCCCCCTCTTTTTTCTGTACCCCTCTTTGTTTTGAAAAATAAAAATAAAACAACAACAAAACAAAACAAAAACCCTCTGAAGTCCTCCAAACAATCTCTGATGGTTTACATTCTGGGGAGAATGCACAGGTATGAAGTTTAATAACATCTTTTAATACTGTTGTGGATACTGACAAATTGATCACAGCAGTCAGGGACAAAAGCACTGATGTATTACTAGAGCCACTGGCTTCGTGTTTTCCTAAACATGGTGAAGGGCCACTCAGATTGGCAAAGAAAGCTGCTATCTTTAAAAACTGACTATTGATTTTAGGCATGATGTGGCTTCCTTGTTTCTAGCCATTTCTTGATCATATCTAAAGGGAAAATATTCAAAAACATTTTATAGATCAAGGATTGTCATCACATAAGAATAAATCCATCAGTACACAGTTATGCATTCAAATGTAACTTGAATGAAAATTTTCTCCCTATGATATTTGCTACTGTTTGATATCTGAAGCTGTGTTAAAAGGAACATTTGAAAATTTCTACCCTAAATCATCATGTGAGAATGTTCTACATTGCTTGTTAGTGGGAAGTAGCAACTGAAAGAGAAGGTCAAACATGTTGCTGATATTGCACATCCAATGCATATGGATACCAACCTTCCTCCCCCATGCTGTCACCATAAAGTAATGCCAGTGGGTGAGCTGTAGGTACATGTCAGGTTCTGCCAAGGGAGCCACCCAGTGAGACACCAGCCTGCCTGACTTCCACCTTAAAGGACCTTCAGGGATGTCAGGTTCCGACAAGGGCACCAACCTGTGAGACGTCAGCCTGCCTGACCTCCATCTTAAAGGACCTTCAGGAAATATGTGGGCTCCCGCTCTGTGGAAGGAGGGGGATATACCTGACCCTCACACCCTCTCAGTCCACTCGCAGGTCCCCTCAACCTGACCTTATCCTGGCTGCCTTCCATGACAGCTGCCTCCATCCAGCTGTCCCCCCGCTCGCTCGCTCGCTCACTCATTCTCTTTCCTCCACTCCACTCCTACACAACAACCCACCACACCCTGTGGGTGGACTTCCCTTTTGTCCCTTCATCTCTTCCCTGCTCCACCTGTCAGCCACGCCCCCCTCCTGCACTCTATCCATGGCCCTGGCCGGCTCAGGCAGTTGCACTTGGGCTTGCTCTGCTGGCTGATTGGGGCAGGTACACCTGTGCCTCCTTGGCTGGCTGCCAAGCTTTTCTTGCAGATTGCTTCAGGTGGTTTCACCTGGGATTGTTTTGCTCCTGGCTTCTGCTGGACCAGGCTACTGCCTTCTAGCTGGTCCGCAGGCAGGGGCGTGGCTATGTGCTGCCTTGGCTGCCTCTTCTCCCCATCTGGTAAGGCTGCTGGCTGACTGCCTTTGCTTCCTGTGTCTCTTCCCTTGGGTCTACTCCCTTCCTGGGGGTTCTCACTCTCCCTGCCCAGCCTCCTACCCTCTCACCAGAGGGTGGGGCTAGCTGGCTTCCACCTGCCTTGCCTGACTCTCTGAGGCTTCGGCGCTTTGCCCTCCTGTGGCGGGGATGCCTCCTTCTCCCCTTCTGTTGTTGGTCTGCTCTGATCCTGGGTGTCAGTTGGGGTGGCTGTCCCCCAACGGCCTCCCATCCCCTTCTTCCGGTAAGTCCAGGAGCTGAGCCTCAAAGCCCAGACAGTACAACAGAAGGATACATGCCACACAAACTTTCTAATTCTGGTGCAGAAAGCTGCAGCCAGAATGTTGACTAGAGGGGTCATAGGGACCATATCACTCTAGTCTTGTTCGACCTACACTGGATCTCAGTTAGCTTCCAGGCTCAGTTCAAGGCAATAGTATTTACTTTTAAAGCACTTGGGACGGGCATAACTTAAGGACAATCCTCTCTGATTTGAACCTACCTGTCATCTTCAGAGGCCCTGCTTCAGGTGCCCCCACCATATGGTTGGCAAGGGCCTTCTTGGTTGTGGTGCCAAAATTTTGAAACTCCACAAGGAGATTTGTCTGACTCCCTCTATTCTGCTAGCAAGTTAAGACTTCTTTGTTTTGTTTAGCATATGCCCAGTAACTTATTGGCTCTTCTCCTTGGTTCTGTTCTTATATTTTTATTGAATTATTTTATATATAATTTATTTAAAATGCTGTTTAAATGTTTTGAAGTTCACCACCTTGAGGATCCTAATATTGTAACTAATAAAGAGTAATAATAATTTCAGTGTGTGGCTTTTTGAGGAGTCAGGATCTTTGATCCAGTCCTGCAAGCAGCACATTACAAATCAGTGAGAGTTTTAAAAAGAAAAATCCCCTCATAGTTACTTCATTCCTTTGGTCCTTTCCCCTTCCTCAAGTGGTTTAGCCATATGGCATTAAACAAGCCATCTAGACAAAATCCTGTATATTTTCAATTCTCTCTCTCTCTCTCTCTCTCTCTCTCTCTCACACACACACACACACACACACACACACACACACACGAGTTACCATTCCCCTGGTGAGGGCAAGGGCTCCCTTACTCCCACCCTCCACTCCCTGCCACCACACACCTGGCTGGTGTGGGGTGGGGGGGAGACAAGGGAACAGGCCTGGGCATACTTCCTGTGTGGTGTGATGACTACCATGCTTCTCAGTGGGCCAGTTTGGACCCCAAATGAGCCAAATTGGGCCCATTTGGTGCCCAAATCAGCCCAGGAGCATGCCCATGCAAAGAGGAAGGTAAGTGCTGGATCCCCCCTCCCACTGGAAGGTAAGAGGACCTGGCAACCCTAACACAAACACTCTCACATACACAGTGTTCAGTCCACAGAAAACTCACTCAGACTGCAACACAGTGCCCCCAAGTACTTGGGAGTCGTTCATTCAAAGTTCCCCAAGTACATCAGTGTATTTTAAAATAATTTTTGAAGTCTTTATACAGAACACACAAACAACAACAAATATAACAACAATGGTGACAAGTCTACACGTAAGCTTCAATGAGGTCCCCAAATATCTAAAAAACCTCATACACAACTGTCATCTGTATGCCATACATTCAAATGTTGTTAAAGCTGTACGGGCCTTGATCCACTGAATTGTGGTAGGTGGGCCTTTGTCTTTCCGATGCTGTAATATAAGCATTTTAACTACAATAAGGGCATGTAGGGTCCATTATCACTGACCCTGGGTTAGTCTCCAGGAATCAGGCAAATAGTTTAGAATTCCATAAAACCTTCCAAAATGAGTATTCTAATACAAAATCCATACGAGTAACAACTTCCTCCCAAAAATACCAAATAACTGGACACTTCCAGTCATATGGTTAAGAGACATGATGCCAGCCAGTAAGTACATCAGTGTAGCAAGGGCATCTGTCTCATTGAGCCCCTATGTAAGCAAATATCACTGAGAACAGTATCCTGTGAAAACTTTCAGTATTTAATTTTCCACCATATAAATTCTGTTGTAGTCCAAAACAGAATATCATGAATAAGAGCATATTTAATTTGGTTTTAATTTAATGGTGAGTTTATTTTTTGTTCCATATTAACCACGTGCTTTAATGAAAACTATTCCGTAAGCTGAAGTTCTCTCCACTTCCCATGTATATTAAAACATGACTGAAATCATATAACATATCCATATTGCTCATTTCTTCACTCTTATCATAAGACAACCAAAATTTAAAAACTAATCACATTTCATTTTTAACATTATTGAGCAGGAATAGTTAATGGAAGAGAGTATATTAAGTAAGGCTGATATAAAACTACATCAAAATTTAAAATCCTATGAAATTTCATAGATCCAGAGGAGTTAGCCATGTTAGTCTGTAGTAGCAAAATAGAAAAGAGTCCAGTAGCACCTTTAAGACTGTGGGAAGTGGATTTGATGGAGATTTTATGTACCTTTATGTGCCTTTTACTACTGCTATGCACTTTTACTATTCTCAGGAGCTAAAGTAGCATTGTAACGCAACTTGCAAGAAGATGGGACTTGAAACAAAAGACCAAAGCAGAATCTATGTTATACATGTAAATCACTGTGAGAAGTAAGATCAAACACTGTGAGGCTTGCTACCAGGTACAGTGCACTTGCCAAACACCTGCTTATGACTTGACACCTTCTCATGACTTGATATAGAAACCCCTTTGTAAAACTGCTTATGCAAAAGGTTGCAATGAAAGCTAGCTGCAAGCTAATTAGAGTAGCAGAACCTTTCAAGGCTGAGAGGAAACCACAAAGCAGAGGAATGCGTGCTGAATGTAACTTTAGGCACATTCCTAGGGAAGAGAGATCATTCTCCTCCCGTGGAACCCGTTGCCTGAAACCCACAAGGTTGCCAAAAGCGACAGCAGAGCACCTTTACTAAATATTACATGGACCAAAGGAATGGGTATGAATGAAAAGCCTATGAAAGAGATGTGTGGGAAAGAAAGGGAGATGTTCCTTCAAGAGACAGACCAAGGACAGATAAGATAATCAATGACAATAGGGTAATATTGTAATTGTGCTGTTGACCTAAGTTGTTTCTTCCAATAAGAATACCCCTGGACCCTTGTATCATGAGAGGTGGTCGCCCACTTGAGCCAATGGGGCCCCCTGTATTTTCTGAGCCAATAGAATAACAAATATTATAATTAACCAAAAGGTATTAATTGTTTTGTACTGCTATTGTAGCTTTGATGAGCGTTGGGCACGAGGGGACCTTTTACTCTTTGTGTAACCATTGTTCCTCCATTGTTTAATAAACGGTTATAGATTGCTTCATCCGCATGACTCCATGTCTGTCTCTAATTATGATTGGCTAAGGGACATTCAGACCACAAGTTGTGTGGAACAAGACTTTACTGTAACTTTACTGTAGCATAAGCTTTCGAGAATCACAGTTCTCTTCGTCAGATGCATCTGGTTAGTCTTAAAGGTGCTACTGGACTATTTTTTATTATGAAATTTCAAATTCCAGACTTCAACAATAAAAAAAATTGGGAAGCTTGAATAAAACAAGTATGCCATTTCACCACCAAATGAGTACACAGAAAATTTATACCAAAACCAAACTATTTTAAAAAAGTAGTAAATATAAGAGCAAACTTGTAAATGTATTTATTTATTTATATCCAGCCTTTTTCAGTGAGACTCAAAGTAGATTACACAGTGCAAATGAATACAATATAAGCAACAGCTAGGACATCCATTGAGAAAATACAATATGATCAACAGTTAGGACATTCAATGAACAGATACTAAACTGGTATAATAAAAAACCACAACATAGCCCATAGGCATTCATGCAACAGAAAAAGCAAAATGTCTCCCCAAAGGCACAGTCCTGCTCACAAGCTCTGGTATAGCACAAAATGTTGACTACAGCTGCAACCAATCACACCCCTCCACTAAAGCAAATTGCACACACACTGCACTACATTAACATGAGCCATGATGCCCCATAGCGCAGATGGTAGGATGGACTCCATGGTACCCTGAGGTCTCCAACTTGTTCATTTAGAGTGCACAGCATCTCACTCTGGTGATGGGAAATGCACAGAGAGGGCAGTTTGCACTTACGCTGAAGGTAGGGAGGTGGGAAGCAAAACTCCTGGTTGAGTGACTATAATGTCTCATTTCAGAAACTTTACAGATACCACCACCACTCCCATCTCTGGATATGCACCCTGAAGGAGCAACCATGCACTGAGAGGTGAGCAGGGGCGGGGATCTGTAGTTTGTACTCATTTCTACCTTCCCTCTCGTACACACCCTGGATGCTGCTCAGCAATGCAGGCTCCTACAGACAAATGCGTGTGTATGGGGGCAACCCAAGGTAGCTTGCCCTCTGTTCTGCTTAGCTGCAAAATGTAACACAGTCCAGTGGCACCTTCAGGACTGATGACGTAGTTCGTTATCAACTTTCATGTGTTGCAGCTCACTAGATAGCTGCAACAGATGGGCTCGGCCACTGCTCTGCAGTCTCTACTAGAGATGGGCATGAACAGAAAAAAACCCGAATATGATGTTCATTGTTCATTGCCATCCATGAACAGGGACTCACGAACAAACACGAACATGGCCCTGTTCACGAACATGTTCGTGGTTGGCTGTTCATGGGGGCCAGCAGGCTGTCCTCCAGCCATCATCCAAGTCAAGATCCCTACTGCACCACTCCGAGAAACCTGAACTGAGCAGGCAGCAGGAAAGGTACCAATAATAAATAATAGCTTGGCCCAGAGCCTGGCAGCAGCCCTGCAACTTGAAGGGGGAGATCCCTATCCCACCACATACAAAGAAAATTCAAGCTCCAATGCACTCTCTATCAAAATGCCAACAGCAATTGTCTCTCCACTGTCTGCAAAGTCAGAGCTGGGAGCCCCCCTCCCCCCTGGTCTTTGCTCCCTTGTTGTAACAAATTTGGAGCTCCATACTTGACTTGCCTATCAAGCTAAATTGGGCTTAGATTGGGGTTTCCAGGGCAACAGCAGGAGTTCAGACAGAGTTCAGACAATCCCTGCCTAAATTGCCAAGGGAATTGATTGCAGGTGCCAGACTGTCTGGCTTGACGAACAGCAAGACGAACAGCAATGAACGAGGCTTGCAACGACCACCTGTTCATTTAAAATGGGCCTTATGAACACCTTGTTCGCGAACAGCAGATTGGGCTGTTTGTGGCTTTTTTTTGTTCGTATTGCTGTTCGTGCCCATCTCTATTCTCCACCCTCTTTCTATTCCCACACACTGCTGGCTGCAGTGTGTGGCTCACATGGGATAGGATTGGTCTGAGGGGAGATGTGTCTTTTCTAGTGCGGGGCAGATCTCTGGACCCAAATTCCCCACAGGACTGCTGTCATCTGATAAGCCATGAAGGTTGGCATTGGAGGCACACGGGGGGCTCAGGATGGAGCCTGGGCACAAACAGATCATTAAAGGGTGTCTCAGCCAAAATGATGGCTAGCTGGGGAAGCCCACTGGACCCATCCTGTTTACTCTTCTGTGGTTTGCAGGGGTGTGATGTCAGTTCCAAAACTTTTGCCTGCCTCTGGCCTCTTCCCATGTAAGGATCAAACTAGGAGCCCACGCTATGCTATCCTAGTGCCTTTCCACTGACCCATAACTTTCTGTGCAACATTGTTTACCTGGTACCACATGGCTGGTGGTAATACCAAAGCTGCAGTGGACTGCCTGATGGCATGCCTCTTTTGTATCTGCCTTCTGGGTCCTGTGGCTAGATTGCTAGTCTTGGGTGTGGGGGCTGAGAGTTTGACCCTGGCCTCTGCCTTTTCCCCTTCTTAAGCCCTCTTCCTGTGTGGAGTGTGGGGAGTTGTGTTGTTGCTGGGTCTTTCCTCCCTGACCTCTGGTGTTCCATGGGGGGAGGAGCTTAGAGTTGAGAGACAGTGGCTGCATTGGCAGGCAGTGATTGGCTGAGCCTGTGTGTGCCTCTCAGAGGAATTTTATCAGGTGCGAATTTCTGATTGTTAGGTTTTGCTGGGGTCATTATGGATTCCAGCATGCTCACTACATGGTCGATACCTTAGAGAGGGGCGTGTGTTGTATTTTCCCCTTGCAAAATGCCCATAGGCATCTAACCAGCACCACTGCTATTACACTGACCACCACAGCAACCCACATGATTAGGCTGCCTGTATTATCAATACCAACATTTTTAGATAACAAGAAAATCCTGTCTAGGCAGTACATTTTCCAAGTGCATTCTACGGCTTTCTTTCAGATTTCATACCAAGAGGAATACAAACCAACAGGGATCTCACAATGTAGGATCTTTCCAATATTTATTTGTCAACTTCTCCTAGATATAGGTTCAATAAACTTGATTTGCCCTGCTACAGAATTCAAATGTTTGTCTGTGCCGTTTTCCCCAGCTAGATTATCAGCCATGAATAACTGAGGGAACAAAGAGTAGAACAAGCAAAGGCAGGAAAAATATGATGACAGTTATACAACAGTGAGCACATGCTGCCCCCTGAAAGCAACAAAAAAGCTCCAAAGAAATTGTAACTGTTGGTTTTCATTCCCTTTCTTTACATACTTTGCGCTCTCTTCTCTCATTTTCCCTCATCTAATAGATGAGTAAACTCTGAGGATCTATCACGGTAAAATAGAAATTCCATTTGAGTATGTCAAATGAGTCCTCCCACTGGAGCAATTTACGACTAACAGCAGGAGCATATCCAGCAAAATGCAGTCTTCATACATGGACCTCCCAAGCTGACCTGTCTTCAGTGCTGAATCTCTTATCGGGCTGGGCGAATTGGGGGTTGGAGAAGAGAGAGCTCATCTTTAAAAAAGGAACAAATATCTGATGTAGGTAAATCTGCATTAGAGTTCTCTACATTCTTTCAGCTGTTGTGACGGAACAAGAAAGGTAGATTTACAGTGCAGCTCTCTCTCACACACACACATACACAGAGAGAGCTACCAAACACCAAAAGAATTCTGGAGTACAGAATTCTAAATTTTTCCATAAGAAGAAAATTACATGTAACATAGGTTAAACATTTCTATTTGTTATCATGTGGTGACAGTCACTGATTCCATATTAAAAAGCTTTCTTTTCTGCTAAGGAAAAAAATATAAAAATGATGTTTGTGGAAAATCTCACCAACTACATTAAAAGCTACACTAAAAGCTAAGGGCATTGTGTCATCATGTTCTCCAGCACATCTATATGCTGCTTGTTCATCCAGCCCTCAGAGTGCTTTCTGGGACATAACGCAGGGCCACTTTTCACATCAGAGTAGTGTTTTCCATTCATTCTCATGTCTCAAAATAATTGCCTATTACTGGCTTCAAAAAGTAGGCAGAATTATATCTTTTAGGAATCAAGTGAGGCTGGTGTATAAATACTCAAACTTTCAAGTCACATACTTCATCTGCTGGAATCTGTGGTTTTAGGATAATCACTTACAGTTAAACGCAGCTCTCTGCAGACTCATATGTTTACTGCCTTCCTTATGCCTCCTGTTGCTCCAGGAATCCAGTAAATGGCAACGGGGTGAGGAGAAAATTTTCCTCATCTATCTGGGCAGCAGTTCAAAATGCTGGCATAAAAACTCAAAAAAGACAATATACTTCATACCATATACTTCATACCTGGCCATTCCATATTTATTGATCAATATAAAGTACACTTTTGAAAATTAGCTTGTCTATAGAGCTTATAGAACTTGCAACTCTGTACAGTCTTTGTTTCTTAAAGGGCCACAGCTTAAAGGGCGAACTTAGTTAAATAACCAGAGTCTTATGGAAAGCAGTGAAACTATCAGAATATGGTCTAATCATTTCACTGAGCAAAGTGAAAGAAGGGGCCCAGAAAGACTGAGGTTTCTACTGTAGAAGATTAACTGTGTAACATTTGCCAATGGACACCCACACCAATACTACTGGGCTTCTTCAAACTTCTCTGTAACTTGGAACAAAGTGACTACACTCTCAGAGGGAGCATTGAAGTATCCTCAGCCAACATAAAAATGAGAATACTGATAGCTCAGCCAACAGGAATACTGACTTTGCCTCAGAAGATTTAAGAGGGTTCAAGAGTGACATGAAGTTCCTACATGTGTGTGGCTACATTTGTGTGGGCCTGTTCCTATGAGTGAAGGCTGGCAGATGAGAAATGTGGTTTATGAGGTTAGAGACATGTGGGGCCCCAGAGTATGGTTTAGTGTACTCCTTTTTTTAACTACAGCCTCTTCTAGGTATTTTAGCAATTCTCAGCAACTAACTTTCTTCATCTGTAAAATTAGGGAAACTATAGATGCCTGCCAAAAGCATTATGTGAATAAGTTCCTTTGTACCTATAAAGATTTTAAAGGACTGCTATCTGAATCAAGCCATTCTTGGAAGGGACTCCTGATGAAAAGTCTCCACCTAACGATACTACAGCACAGAAAAATAAGTGGGCAAACGAAGTTTTATTAACTTATTTCTTATACCTTGCTATGAACAGGGCCGGCGTGCCCATTGAGGCCAGGCCAGCAGCTGCCTTGAGTGCTAAGGCACCGGAGGGGGCGCCAGGGGCAGGGGCGCATGTCACGGAGCTCAACTGCCCCGTGCTGCTGTGCCTGGCCAGGAGCTCTGTGCTGCTGCTGCTCCCACCAGCACCGCTGGCACACTCCTGGCCAGGCGTAACAGGCAGCCGGGGCGGCGCGCAGAGCAACTGAGCCAGAGGGAGGATGTATGTGCACTGCCCTGGCCACCTGCCACGCCCGGCCAGGAGTGTGTGCTGGTGGCAGCAGCATGGGGCAACTGAGCGGGAAGCCTCCCAGCACTCCTGCTCAGTTGCTCTGTGCTGCTGCCACCGCCACCAGCACACAGCTGAGGGCCAGGTGCAGCAGGTGGCCAGGGCAGTGTGGGGCAACTGAACGGGAGGGCTGGGAGGCCACCCGTGCACCATCTCTGCCCCGCGTGATGACGTCACACACAGTGATGTCATCACACAGTCAGGGTGCGTGTGCACGCAAAGCGCGCACGTACCAACACCCCTGAAGCTGCCTCAGGCGCCAGAAATGCTGGCGCCGGCCCTGGCTATGAAAGTTCCAATCTAGAGATAATGGTCTTCCACGATGAAAGAAAGATCTAGGACAGGGAGTCAAAACACTGTCTAATACGCATACGTACGTTAATCCTTCCCATATACTGTGGAGGCAACCACTGTAGAAAACAGTGCATGCTCTCTGAGGAGAGAGCATTTGGCAGAGGAGACATTTGTTTTATGTGATATAAACAAACAGGTCACAGTAAAAATTGCTTGTAGAAATCACAGGAATGAACTATCTTTGGAGAAACTGATATCACTCCCTATATTATGAGCAAAGGGCTTTCAGTAAGGAGAACAAGCACCCTGCTCCCAACTTCAATTCAGGTTTGTCCACATGGCATGGTAAATGTTGGGCGAAGGGAGACTGAAGCCTATGTCAAGGGAACTTCAAACCTGTGATGTTATCCATGAATTTAAAACACCAACCTAGTATTTATTTATTTATTTGCTTCATCTATACCCCACCTTTCCCCCCAAAGCAGCATACATCAGTCTCCTTTCCTGCATTTTATCCTCACAACAACTCTCAGGCTGAGAGTGTAACTGGACCAATGTCATCCACCAAGCTTCCATGGCAGAGGGGATTCAAACCTGGGTATCCCAGATCCTAGTCCAACACTCTAACCATTTTCCTATGCTGGGTTTCAAGCTTGGGATGCAATAAAAATGAGTCAGCAAAAAGCTAGGTATCCCCTGTAGTAATACTCCATCTTTGTTAGAGTAAGGTCCTTGTTTTCTCTGATTTTATCCTTGAAATACATTACCATGAAATATTATTCGTGTAATCATACTAACAAACAGAAAATATTGCTGAGTGGCAAAGGATTCAGGAAATTTTTCAGGCAAAACCAGGAGGAATGTAATCAAAAGTTATTTATTAAGAAACACTGGTGCCTTACCTTCCTCTTTAAATAGTATCTTTGGTAAAAGATTTGAAGATGCATCTCCAGGTGACCATAAAATATTGCTACCAAATGATCCCTTGACTTGCCTGTGCAACTGGGCTGTGGTGGTCATAAGTTGTAAGTAAAAAGATAAAGTCACATTCAGTTAGATTTCTTTGACTGATATTGACTAACTGAAACAAAAAGGAAGCTAGAAACAACATGAGTCAAATACAAAATAATATCTTCAATAATTCCATATTATGCACTCCCTTAAATATTAACTTCAAACTAATTATAAAATGTGTAGTTTCATTGTTGCACAGTAAGTCAGTTCTAAAACATTTACATTTTCAAAATTTTCTAATACACGAAAAACATACTTGACAAATTCGAAGATCCTCAGAGAAAAACCAATATTATGACAGTGAAAAAGATACAATTGTCAGGTTAGCTCTGTTATTTTATTGCAAATGTCACACATTCCAGTAACCTTGAGCCAGTCACACACTCTCAGCCTAACCCGTATCACAAAGTTGTTGTGAGGATATAATGGAGGAGAGAATAATGTAAGCTGTATTGGTTACCAGTTGGAGGGAAAGGAAAACAAATAAAAACTGGTAGACATAAATGAAACATGTAAGGTTCTGTACTGTACTCAGCGCAGTTGGTAGGAATTTTAATGGTCAAGGAGAAGCAATCACCCTGGTTTCTATTATTGTTGTTGTTGTTGTTTTCAACATTCATTATTGATTCCGATACTAGTATGAGTCCTTCAAAATACAACCTGACAAATATACATTATTTGTACCTGACAACCACCAGTACTAGAATCAAAGCTGGCTATTTCTGTGAAAAAGCAGTAGATTTTGCTTTTAAAGACATATATGCTTTATAACTATTTCACACACTTAGGTCCAGTCAACATTACTGGAAGCTTTTCCTTTGTGGCATCTATCGCAAGAAACAAATACTTTGGCTTTAAAAGATACACCATAAAAGATACCAGAATTCCACACAAGTGGTTGGAGTAGATTTTTAAAAGGGAAATTTGTAGCAACAGATGTATCCACTTAGTAACAATAATACATGGTGCATTTTTAGTTTTCCTCCTAATTATGATGATGTGCCTGTAAAATGATGACAGGGTAAGGAATATGCCTGCCGAGACTTAGTTAATTCAAAGTTTTAAACAGCGAGGATGGCAGGGCAAAGGGTCCAGAAGGGGGAGAGTTGATAAACAGGCTTATCAAGGCTAAATAAAACATAAATAAAATGCAAACCACGGAGCTCAGCGTTAAGCATCTGCCTCGGCCGTCATCTTGGGTCACCCCACTCCAGAAGGGGAGACAGTCTGGCATGCCAGAGGTGTGTGTGAGGGGCTGTAAGGGGATCCATCCCCTCCGGAGTGATCCATGCCAGCTCTGTCTTTTAAAACTATGCTTCCTGGCTAACATTGCATCTCCCAGCACCCGACAAACACGTGTCCTGGGGTCTCGTGTAGAGAGACTCTTAAGAGCGCCTCAGAAGAGGATAATTATCTCCAGGTGAAAGGAATGCCCTTTTTACTAGAACATGAAAATAAGAATTTAAAGAGTCAAAATGATAAACGGAGGTTGATCTTAGCAGGAACACAACATGAAATCAACAGTTTGCCTTTAGAGGGGAGAAAAAAGTACATTTCTTTTGAATGCAGTGAAACTTCCAAGCCAGCCCTCACATTTCTAAAAAATGAACAGCCTTTTGTAATTATAGGAAAGAAGAGAAAAAGAATACAGTCATTCATTATTAATTTATTTTTTCATTTTCTTTGCATTAAGTTGCCTACGCTCATTTTCCTCTCCAGGTGTTAGACCAGCTGTCTGAAGAGACATTTTGAATGGGAAAGAGGCACATATCAATGCAAAACACTAAAACAGATAAAAATTAATGTGGGCTGAAGTTTCTGGAGTCTCTCTATGCAATCGGTTGTGATGGGCTGAGTGCCACTTTCACAACACTTTTTTTGTAGATCCATTGTGTCATTCAAACACAACCATCAAATTATTAAAGGCTGCATTTTAATAATCATTTATATCTGAAAACCACAGTTTTGAACAAACAAATCTAATACATACATTTGCATTCTCAAGTATTTTTTGTTTCAGCTGAAGGATTCTTCGAAAACTAACTGAAACTGTGTGACAGTTACTTTATTTTTTGTGGCTCATCATAACCTAAACAGAGTGGTTCAAAGATTTGTCCTAAACCTTTTCCCAGTGTGACTCCATTCTAAAATGTATCTGACCCCAGTCAGCAATAAAGACCACCCAGGCATCCCCCCCCCCCAAGAATGAGAGGAATTAATCAAGTCACCTGGAGATTTGGGGGAGGGGGTGCGCTGTTGTAATTTGCTTCCACCTGCCTTTATTCCTTTTTTCAGCAGTTTCTCTATGCCCTTTGTTGAATAAAATGTTCTATGTATTTTCCAATAAATAAATTTTTAAAAGTCAGATATATGCTGACAGGGCATGCACTATAACATGGCAGAATAGACAAATGGGGAAAAACACATACACGAAGAGAGACCCATTACTTTAAAGGGAACTATATAAAGCAATGATACTCTGGCTCAAAAGCTACATTCGGCTCTTTGACATGCCTCCTGTGCCTCTTCCCAAATGTGGCACCCTCCCCATATTCCAGGAAAGTAAACAAGGTCATTGCCCGTTAGGGTTTGTAGTTTTTAGGTGGTTCCCACCTTAAAAGACCCACTTCTGGAAGTCTGTGAGCATCCCTGAGCTGTGGATCTCATTCCAGCGATAGAAGTCTGTTCTCTCCAGACCCATCCACCTTCTCTACAGCCTCATGTATTGGAAGGAAAGCAAGCTGAGTGGAGAGAAGCCATCCAAGAAAAGAACAAACTGCCCATACTGTGGGGCTGGTCTTACTTCCCTTCCTCCACAGCAAAAATGGTCTTCTTCTGAGCACCTTGACAAAACTCCCTCTCACCTATGTTTCATGCTGAGGAGAGAACAGGAAGGCAGAGAAGGAAGTGCTTTGCCTCATTCAAGATACATAAGGGCTAGCTAAGGCAATCCTAGGTCTCTCTCAAACAGTGACAGGCCCTACGCATGAAAGAGACCACAACTTGGACTTAACATTTTGCGCTGAGCTTTAGAAGAAAAGTCTTGTTTCAGTGTTGGAGATTTGTCCTGAACTGTGGTCAGATCATCACCTGCAGAAGGCAAAATTGAATATGGCCCCAACATCCTGCAAAATGAGGGGTTCAGTTAAAATGATTTGCCCACAAGGCAAATCCTTCTAGATTCCAAAATGCCTTGGGGGATTTTAGAATTCCAGACCCATGTTCTATGGAAACTGCTGTAGGAACATGGAATGCAAAGCTCCTTGAAGCTATTGACACCATTGCTCCTTGTAGATCCCAATGGCCCTTGGGATGGAAACCAGCACCATGGTTTACCACGGAGCTGGGTGACCTAAAGAGGGCTGCAAGATGCCTAGAAAGCCACTGGCGGAAAACTCACATGGAAACTGATAGAGCATGTTACAAAACCCATTGGAGGACCTATGAAGAAGAAATGAAAGTGGCAAAGAACTCAGCAAACATTGCGTCAGCAAGTTCATGACCATTCCAATTGTTTAAGGTATCTCATCATCTTCTAACCCCTAAATCCGAACCTTTACAGTCTCAAGAACAGACAATTAGCTATGAGGCCTTTGGTAAGTTTTCCACTGATAAAATAGCATGAATACGCTCTGATACGGATGCTACATATAATACAGATGAGATGGAAGAAATACTTAATACATCATCTGGCTCACATATGGACAGTCTTGAACCAGTTACAATCACAGATCTTAACAGGATCCTGACATCTATGAAAGCCACTACTTGTGCACTGGATCTTTGCCCATCTTGGTTGTTAAAATCAAGTAAGGCCCACAAAAGTGAGCCACTGAGGTCTATTGTAAATCAACTGCTAACTCGGGGCATCTTCCCCCAGCCGCTCAAACTGGCAGTTATCCAGCCGCTAATTAAAAAAAATTCTTAGATAAAAATTACATGGCCAATTACTGCCCATTCTCTAATCTGCTCTTTCCAAGCAAAGTAATTGAGAGAGCAGTAGCTGACCAATTCCAGGTGTTCTTGGATAACTCTAGTGCTCTGTACCCTTTTCAGTCTGGATTCAGACCACATCACGGGACAGAGGTGGCTGTAGTAGCTTTAGTGGATGATCTCCATCTGAATATAGACAAAGGCCATGCGTCCTTATTGCTCCTCCTGGATCTATCTTCAGCCTTCGACACAGTACACCACGCTCTCCTGTTGAGGTGGTTAGAGACAGAAGTGGGCATCAAAGGACATGCCTTGGACTGGTTCAAACAGTCTCTCATGGAACAGACTCAAAAGGCTGCCATCAGAGATCAGTTATCTCCAGAATGGGAATTACCTTGCAGAGTTCCACAGGGTGCAATCTTATCTCCCATGTTATTCAATCTCTATGTAAAGCCTTTAGGAGAACTCATTTGCAGCTATAGTATGGGATGTCATCAATATGCAGATGACACTCACCTCTATATCTCACTATTCAAGTCCCCACAGGATACAGTAGAAATCCTGGGGCGCTCTTTGACAGCTGTAATCAAATGGCTGATAATGAACAAATTGAAATTTAACCCAGACAAGACAGAATTGATGCTCGTTGGGAAGGCAGTTGAAGGACATTGTACTCCCCACTTTCAATGGAGTTTGTCTGACCCATGCAGACTCAGCTAAGAGCCTAGGGGTTATACTAGATACAGCACTACTATTAGAAAAGCAAGTTAATGCAGCCACAAAAATTACTTTTGACAACCTTACTCTAGCCTGGAAGATCACTTTGTACCTTGACAAGGCCAATCTGGCCACCTGGATCCATGCATGGTAACATCAAGATTTGACTGTTGTAATGCACTCAACATAGCTAGAAGACTCCAATTGGTGCAAAATGCTGCAGCTCAGCTGTTATCAGGAGCGAGGAGGAGCATGAATATCACTTCCATCATGAACATCACTTCCATCCTGCAGTCACTCCACTGGCTACCTCTCAGTTACTGTGCTCAGTTCAAGGTGTTGGCTATTACATACAAATCTTTTCAAGACCTTGGTCTGGCATATCTACGGGACCGCCTCTCTCTGCATATTCTGCTATGTCAGCTTCACTCATCTGAACAGTCTTCTGCAGGTGCCACCTTGCACATGGGTGAAATCAACAGCTGCCTGTACATGTGCATTCTCTGTGTGGTCCCCGCCTTATGGAATGGCCTGCCCGAGGAGGTCAGGAAAGCCCCCACTCCCCTTTCTGCAAACAATGCAAAACTGAATTATTCAAAAGGGCTTTTTTACTCAGATAGGAGGACTGTATTGTAGGGAGGCGGCCTCAAAGAGATGCTTCACTAACACAAGACAGGGGCCATAGACTTCACCACTATGTTGCCTTATGTCTTATCTATTGCTTTAAGTATGCTTTCCTATGTACTACCTATTTAACCTTATGGCATTGTTTATTGAAATGTCCTTGTTATTGACTGTACTAATCTCACGCTATATAATCTGCCTTGGGTCTCAGTGAGATAGGCGGACTATAAACGACATAATAAACAAACAAAAGCCTACATGCAACAAGGTACTCTGGCAATTTAAAAAGCTATAGTTACATACTTAATAGTTGTATTTTATATTATAATAATATAATAGAGAACCAGTTTGGTGTAGTGGTTAAGAGCGTGAGACTCTAATCTAGAGAACCGGGTTTGATTCCCCACTCCTCCACTTGAAGCCAGCTGGGTGACCTTGGGTCAGTCACAGCTTCTAGGAGCTCTCTCAGCCCTACTCACTTCACAGGGTGTTTACTGTTGTGGGGATAATGATGACATATTTTGTAAACCGCTCTGAGTGGGTGTTAAGTCATCCCGAAGGGCGGTATATAAATCGAATGTTGTTGTTGTTGTTATATGTTTATATTTGGCAGGGTGGTGCACAGGGCATACATTAGTCATGTGACTTGTTTGATTGATGGGAACTGAAGATGTGGCCCCCATGATATGCACAGCAAGTATCACTGATATAAAGGAATGTTATGTAGACAAATAAAAAAAAATACCAGTTTGTATTTAGAAATATATACATCGATGAGGACACAGATTTATGAGAACATCTGACACAGTGATAAAATGTAGCAGGGTCTGAGTCCAGCTCCAGCAGCACCTTAGAGAGCAACAAGTGTAAAGATCTGCCAAGTAACTCTCAAAGACTTCACTGCATGAGTCCAGGAACGGCATGATTTAAAGCACTTTATTGACAAGCTGCTAGAATCATGTCCCTACTGCATTCCTTGCCAGGAATGGCGTTCCTCTACAAGCACATAACATATATAGGATTCTAAGCACAACCTAATCCCCAGAGTCCCCACCCCCTTCAGCAGAGTATGGCAGGTGACACCCTGACAACAAGATTTTCAGGACAGAAGCTTCGAGAGTCAAAACTCCCTTCTTCAGATACAGGGAGGAGTGGAGAAATCCTGACCCTTTATGTATGTATGTATGTATGTGTATGTAGGGTCAACAGTTCAGTGGCAAAGCAGCTGCTCTACGTACAGAAGATTCCAGGTTCATTCCCTGGCATCTGTAGTTTAAAGGGTCAGTAGTAAGTGACATGAAAGATTTCTGCCAGAGACACTGGAGAACTGCTGCCAGTCAGAGTAGACAATATGTACAAATAGTCTGACTCAGTAACCTTTTCAGGTGGTCCTACCTTACATTTTTGGTGCTTATTGAGAGGTTTGTGTGTTGTGTGCTGTCATAGTACATAAGGTAGAAATGCCAAAATGTAACCACTGAAAAGGGCTAAGTCAGTTTCACATGTTCATGTGTTTGTGAACTCATGGCTTTTTTATGTGTGTTTCTGAACATGCCATAAGGACAACTGTACTTGGATGTAAGGTGTTACAAAATGGCATAGCCAGGGGCATATACTCATTTGGTATATCTGATTTAAAAAAATAGTGTATTTAAAATGCCAAAGAGAGTAGATGGATTTAAGAACACACAAAATGTGATAAAACATACTCACAAATGCGATGTGTGTGTGTGTATACATATATGAAAGAAGTAGTCTTTTACTGACCTGTAGTGGTTTCCAGTTTCCATGTGGGCCCAATTGAAAGTACTGGTATTGATTTTTAAACTCCTCGGTACTCTGAGCTCCACATATCTTGAAGAGCACCTGGTCCCAGACGTACCTCTTCACTCTCTGATGCAAACCTCAGTTTTGTCTCCTATTGTTTATAGTGATGAAATCTAAAAGGGCAGAGGAAAGGTTGAATTCCTTTTGGAATCCTTTCCTACAAAACTCTGGTTGGATCCTTCGTACAGCTTTATGATGTTTTATTTTCAAGCATTTACAGGTTTCTTTTGATTTATTGTCTGCTTTTAAAGGATTTTCCCCTCCTAACTGATAAGATACACTTCAATTTTCTGTCTCGCTTTTTTAAAAAAGTTTTATTGTTTTAAGGGATGTTTTATTTAAAATCTTGGTTTCCATGTTGTTTCCAGTACTAACATGATTATGAAAAGTGACTAAAAATGTTGATGTTCTTACTTGTGCAAGTGCTCACAGTGACACATAAATGAAGATTTAAATAAAATAAATAATACCCCCCTTAAGCCATTCATTCCTATGATGAGTTCAGTGTGAACCACATAGCCTTTGGGGAACCATAAACTAACATGATTCTGTAGATACTTATCACTAGTATAGGGAGCTTGGAGCTATATGAAAGATATTTCTTAAAAGCTAAGTTGCAAAAGGCAGCACCATATCGGCTACATATGTACTAGCGAGGCAGCTCAGGAGCGCAGGTTAATCCTTCTGAAGTCAGCAGAATCTTGGGGCTTTCTGAATTGGCTCAGGTTCTGACAGAATTTGAGGGCAGCACACAGCCACATTAAGCTCTTTTGCTGAGTGCTTATTCTAAACCAGACCATCACACATTAGACTGGGTGTGAAGTACCAAGCTTTTAGCAGGAAATCAGCGTACTATTGGATTATAGCTTAAATACAGAACTTAACCACGAGCCTGACATAAGTAACTTAGTTTTGAAAAGTTCAGAGCCGACATCAAGCTTCACTGAAAGTAAAGGGGCTTGGATCTAATTATGTGGACTGAGAAGATCAAGTCTTAATTTAACTAAACATTAGGCATATGTATTGAAAGGTAAGTGAATAAGATTTGTCTGATAACGTCAAAATTATTTTTTACACTTATCTCTAGACATGGGCATGAACAGCATTATGAACGCAAAAAAGCCCATGAACAGCCTGTTCGTGAACAGGCTGTTCGTGAGGCCCCATTCCAAACAAACAGGTGG
This sequence comes from Eublepharis macularius, assembly GCF_028583425.1. Taxonomy (NCBI): domain Eukaryota; kingdom Metazoa; phylum Chordata; class Lepidosauria; order Squamata; family Eublepharidae; genus Eublepharis; species Eublepharis macularius. The sequence continues at coordinate 65,095,428 of NC_072798.1, forward strand.
TTGTTGGAAGTCTCATTCGTTGCTGTTCGTCAAGCCAGATAGTCTGGCACCTGCAATCACAGACTCAGATCATAATTTGCAGTTTGAAAAACAGTGCAACCCTATGCCTAATCAGAAGCAAACTCTCCACTATATTCAGTGGGGCTAACTCCCATGTAAATGTGTCTTGGATTATGGCCATCTTATATACTAATAGCCAAGTGGTCCTGATTTGAGGATAGTTAAATCTGGAAATTGGTGCCAATGAATGGACAAGACAGATCTTTTACACCTGAAAAATACCCCAGGTTTGCAGAAGAATTTGAAATTAAAAAAATACATGGGTGTGTGTGAAAAAACCCCAAAACAATCAAAGGAGTGCCTGTAGCTTTAATCAGATGCCCTCAGTGGCTGTTGCTAGGCAACCATAACTGTTTAGCCAGTATTCCAGGCTTGGTTTTCAGTCAGTAAAAAGATAGGGAGAGGGAGCAGGGCCCTTTTCAGGGCTGTTTTGGCCTTTGAGGGAGGACTCATTAGGGACAGACCCAAAAGCAACAACCAGGCTACTTGATACCACATGACCTGCATGATTCATCTAGGCCCAGTTGCTTGCTACTGTTTAACTGCAAACCTAAAAGGAACCACACTCAGGGATAAATGAAAAGTTCTTCAACTCTACTTTTTCTACTAAATTTATCTCTATATGTGTCAAGTGCTAAGTGCAATGAATATAAATACAATTAATAAGTCTCATATACAATAAATACAATATACATAAGAGTCATCAATACAATAAATACAATTTACATACACATTCAATAATCTATTATTCCATTCTGAGAAGGAAAGGAGCAAATTTTCAAAATATTCAAAGGAGACCGTTACAAAAGGATTCTTCAGTGCTGGTTCAAGAGTCTTATAAATAAATAATTGTTAATTCTTCAATATTTAAGTGATTGTCCTGGCATAAAATACTCCCATGTGGCTGCCAAATCAATAAGTGTGTGGGTCCTTACAATGTAACTGGAATCCAAAGTAACCACTTCTTGTTTTGTATTCTCTATTTTAGGTGAAACAAAGGTTTGTTTTGACATGTTTGATAACATGAGTTTAGTGGATGTCCGGAGACAAAAAAATGGGGATTCAAGAGAATATACATTCTACTCTGAGAGACACAAATCTTTATCACGTATTGACAGGGTCTGGGCATCAAAAAATTTGGTGAAAAAAATAACTAAAGTGGAGATATTACAGAAGTCTTTTTCAGACCACATCCTTATAAGAGTAAATTATAGGACCAAACCTAATATATTAGGTGGCAAATAAATGGATCGTTATTATGTAAAGAGGCAATTGTTGATGATTGTTAAAAAAAAGGTTGAAAGAATTTTTTGAATTAAACTTGAACAAGGGCACAGATTTGAGAATGGTTTGGGACGCAAGCAAAACATTTATAAGGGACACTTAGAAATTGAGCTTACAAACTGAGAAAAGAGAGAGAAGAAAATTATTTTAAAATTGCAAGACGGGAATACTATGCTAACAAATAATGGGGCCATCCAAAAGACTCTTTTTAAATATTATTCAAACTTGTACAGAAGACGTGACATCTATTCAAAGAATTTGAATTTAGCTAAAATTACAGAAGAACAGTATCAGGTGATGAATGGCCCTATAACAATTCAAGAGCTGGTGGAAGCAATTAAAAGGACAAAAATGGGGAAGACACCAGGCCCAGATGGACTATCTGCTTGGTATTATAAATGCTTTGAAGATGAGCTTTTAGTACCCTTGCAAAATACAATGAACTCAATTTTATCGGAAGCCAAGATGCCAGAGACTTGGAAAGATGCTAACATTACATTGATACCTAAAGAAGAGCAAGATACAACATTAGCAAAGAACTACAGACCTATATCATCGCTGAATAACGATTATAAATTATTTACTTCAATTTTAGCAGAACGACTTAAGTATGTTCTTAAAGATTTTATCCACGAGGATCAAAATGGTTTCTTACCCAAAAGACAGTTGACATACAATGTTAGAACTGTGTTAGACATAGTGGAATACTTGGATAAACATTGTGAAAAACAAGCGGCTCTAATTTTCTTGGATGCTGAAAAGGCCTCCGACAATTTGAACTGGGTTTTTTTGTTTGAAGTTTTAGAAAAAATTAATTTTGGGGAGAACTTTATAAAATGGGTGAAATCGATTTATGCTTCACAGAACTCCAAAATCATAGTTATTGGAGAACTAACTAAACCATGTGAGATACAGAAAGGAACATGTCAAGGATGTCCGTTGTCACCTCTCCTTTTTATTTTAGTGTTGGAGGTTCTGAATAGAGATATTAGACAAGAGGAAAAGATCAAAGGGGTTAAAATAAAAAAGTCATATAAATTAAGAGCCTTCACAGACGATTTAGTTTTGATTTTGGAAGACCCATTGAATGGAATTGAAATATTGATGGAGAAGTTGAGAGAGTTTGGTACTCTAGCAGGCTTTAAAATAAATGAACAGAAAACAAAAATGTTGACAAAAACATGGACATTAAAAGTCAGGAAGAATTGATGAAAATAACAGGTTTTAAGATTGAAAAGAAGGTAAAATATTTAGGTATCACACTGATAGTGATGAACTGTATGTTATTTCAAAATAATTATGTTAAGACATGGAACAAAATCAAAAAAGATATGTTATGATGGGAAAGAGTACAGTTGTCCTTGTTGGGGAGAATATCAATTATTAAGATAAACGTCTGACCTAGAATGTTATTCCTTTTTCAGACAATACCTGTATTAACTTCAGATGTACCATTTAAGTGGTGGAAAAAAGATTGCCATATGAAATCATTCATATGGCAAGGGAAAAAACCAAGGGTTAAATATAAAATTCTGCAGGGTCCGGAGGAGAGAGGTGGACTTGGTTTACCAGACTTGAAAGTGTACTATGCATCCTCATATCTAGTGTGGATGAAAGAATGTATGCTTTTGAGAAATGAGAGACTCCTGACACTGGAAGGTCATGGCCTGAGATTTGGATGGCATGCTTATTTGTAGTATGACAAAGTAAAGGTCAATGCAGACTTTAAAAATCATTACATTAGGAGAGCCATTTTGAGAATTTGGAACAAATATAAACTGAGACTAACACAGAAGACACCACTTTGGATTTCAACACAGGAAGTGTTTTATAGAAGAGAGATGATTTTCAAACAGGGATGGTTGACTTATGGAGATTTACTAGAATTCTCACTGGGAGATTGTATATTGAAGACAAGGGAGGATTTAATGGCTAAAGGTTATAAATGTCAATGGTTTTCCTATGCTCAACTTTTAGAAAGGTTCAAATTAGATAAAAAATTATGGGGCTTTGAACATGACAAGACTAAATTTGAAAAAGTGCTGCGTTTAAATGATGAACATGTTATTTCTAAAATGTATAAATTGTTATTGAAATTTGAAACAGAAGAAGAATCTGTGAAAGACTGTGTGGCAAAATAGGCTAAAATGTTTGGGTATAATACAATAATGGATCAGTGGGAAAATATGTGGATAAAGGGGCTTAAGTTTACTTTTGAGTGTTAGACTTAAAGAAATTTTTAATAAAATGATGTATCACTGGTATATGTCCCCTGACACATTAGCTAAAACAAGTAAAGGTATGTCGAATAAATGTTGGAAATGTGAGAAACAAGAAGGAATATTCTATCATATGTGGTGGACATGCTGTAAAGCTAGAAAATTTTGGATTCAAATCCAAATGATAACACAAAATTTTTTAAAGACCACTGTACAGTTTAAGCCAGAAGACTTTTTGTTGGGATTAATGGACAAACAGTTGGAAAATCAACATGGGGTTTTATTTTTTTATATGATTACAGCAGCTAGGCTTTTATATGCGCAAAAATTGAAAAGCACAGAATTGCCTTCAGTTGAAGATTAGATTATGAAAATGATGGAGCTAGTGGAGATGGCTAAACTTACGGCTTTGATCAGAGATAAAACATTGTCTCCTTTTTTGGCTAACTGGAATCCCCTTATTGACTCTGCGTGAAACAAGGAAAAATGATTTGATGATTTGTGGCTTTGATTTTTGAGAAGATAAATCTGGGGAAAAACAAATAGAAGGGAGGCAGTAGTAGAAAAGAAAATTTTGGAGAGATTAAATTTAAATACGATATTTATTTAAAAAATATAAGTGTTGTAGAGAAGAATGGAAATGAAATATGTATTATTGTATTCTTTTGTTTCTAAGTTCTGTTTTTTCTTCTTCTTGTAAGTTTTTTACTATCCTTTTTATTTTTGCTTTCTGCCCTTTTTATTGGGCTTTTAATTCTATGAATAAAATAAAAAAAATTAAAAAGCTACTGAAGCTACACTATTTGACCTTTGGCATGGCTATGTACCAAGTGTGAAACATCTGAGAGACTTTGGAAGCAAGGCCTACTCCTACATTCTAAAGGAAGAAGAGAGGCAAACTAGATGACAGCACCTCACAAGGAATTCTTGTTGGATACTCAAAACAAAGCAAAGGATACAGGATCTATGTTCCACAAACCAGAAGAACCATTGCGAGGAGAGCTGTATACTGCAATGAAAGTGAGAAGGCTACACCTGAAAAGGGGAACATCACTGAAGAGAACATCCAAATCACACATTCTGATTCAGATGAAGATCAGGAGACTCTATGATACACATCACTGATACAACAAGTGCAGATCTAGTACCAGATGCTTCACTACCGGAGACATCTGGCCCATGAAAGGTCCAAAGTCCAGAGACACCTCACCCACGAGAGGAACAGTGTTCATAGACATCTGACTAACGAGAGGCAAAGAGTGCTGAGGTGGAACCAAGAGATCAACACATTCAACCAAAGGTATTCCAGCTCTACAACTGTCTTACCTTGCAAGAATGGTGGAAATACCTGAGCCTACTTCATGGGATGTATTTTCCCCGCTACCACCAGAAGAAGCTGAGAAATGGGGGGGGGGAAGAACTTGAAGCCCTACACAAGAACAAAACATAGACACTCACACCGCTACCTCGGAAGAGGAAGGCAGTGGTGTGTAAATGGGTTTTCAAGGTCACCCAGCTGGCTCCAAGTGGAGGAGTGGAGATCAAACCCAGTTCTCCAGATTAGAGTCCAGCGCTCTTAACCACTACACCAAAGAACACTTATTTCCTTTTTACGTATAAACAAGTGTATGCTTTGTTATTTTCTCTCCTGCACACACAACAGCCAGCAGAACCAGCTCACATCACCTATGATCACACTTTCACTGCAAACAATAGAAATCTTAGAAACAAAACTCAGGAGCAACAACCTAATGAAATTCCATAACTTACGAAGTTCATTAGAATACACGTGTATCACTAAGTATAATATGCTCTAAACCATAATTTCATGACAAATCAGCAGAAATAGTAGCAACATAATGCAAATAGTATATCAAAGAACAACAAACATAAATAGAAGGATGAAAAGTGTTCTGTTCACCAGGTTGGAGTCAAGTCCTGGCAACAACATGGCCCATAGGTCAAAGTCCAGGGTCAGGTAACATATTCCAAAATCAAAGGTGGCTCTCTAAAGCTCAGGCAGCCAGTCTACAAGCTCAGTCACAGCAAGTGAAGAACACCAAGATTGTTAGCCCCACCCTGGCTGCGTCAGTCCTAGGGTGTCAGTCCCTGGCAGTAAGATCCCCAAGTTCCTCACAGCAAGCAAACAGGTGCATTGGTTGAAGAAACTTTATTTAGAGATCTATTCAGTTCAGGTATGTACTCATAGGTAGAAGTTGGCAGAAGTAATTAGTCAAACAATAGGACTACTGATATAGGGGAACGTTCTCCCGCCCCCTTGCATTTAGGTGCAAAACCAAAAAAGTTACATGGGAACAAAGCAGTTTAGTCTAGACAGAGTACAGAGTGGAATCATTCCCTCCTGTGAAAAGATACATTTGAGTACGCAGCTGCAGCTTTGGCCCAAGGCCATTCAGAAATGAAAGCGCATATTTCTTAGAGATAAGAAAGAGGCTACTTGCTCCCCTAGAAATTAGTATTAGACACCTTCAGATGAATTATATAAAATGCATAAGATACAGTATTGAACTTTGGCATTATAGGAATATGAGTTTAAGATGTAGTGTAAGATGTACAACACAATGATGGCATGGATGCTTATAGCACTCTCAGTATAAAATGCAGAATACAACGTCATTGATGCCAGCAGAACACAATAATGGCATATGGGATATGAACACAACAATGGCATGGATGCTGGCATACATGACAGGCTGTAGCCTTATAAAGGGAGTTTCCCCTACAGGTGAGGCTGGCTTCATTAGGCGCCTTTCTCCAGGCTGATTCATCTCTGCTACTCATGAGGAGTAGATCAGATCCTGTAGTGACTCAGGGCTCTCCTGACATTTCCTCAGCATGGGGAAGACCTTGAGCTGCCAGGCATGCACACTCCTGTGCTTGGTCTATGCCTCTGCCCTCACCCTCATCCTTCTCTCCTCCTGGGGTTCTTTGGGAGACAGTGCCAGGTCTGGCAGCAGGCAGGTCCATGCTAAGGTCTCCTGGCTTGATGACACTACTGTGGTTGTCAACCCTCCTGGAGATCTCTACAAATTACAGCTGATCTCCAAATGACAGATTTTAACACAGAGACATGGAGGCTTCTTAGGCTGGCCTGTGTGGAATTATACCCCACTTAGGTACCACCTGACAATTGATGCCAACCCACCTAGAGAACTCCCATACAAATGACTTTCAAATGACATATTTTAATTACCTTGAACAGAATGGTAACTTTGGAGTGTGGCTTTTGTGGAATTATATCCCACTGAGGACCCTCCATATTAGGAGACAATGGTGGCATTGGATATTGGCAACTGTGGTGTCTGAAACTCTTCCTTACAGTAGTTGCCAGCCCACCTGGAGATCTCCAAGAATTGCCAATGACCTCGAAAGGGGAGATTTTAAAACTCTGACAGCAGATGTTTTGGAGAGAAGCCTCTTTGTCACTATACCCCATAGAAACCCCTCTATAGTAGGGTTGCCAACATCTCCATGTGGCACCTGGAGATGTTTCCATTACAACTGAACTCCATATGGCGACGTTCTCTCTCTTGGAGACAATGGTATCATAGGAGGTCAGTGCCTGTAGCATTATACCTCTCCGAAGCCCATCTTACTGTGCTTCCTAATATCTAGCTGGTACCTTCCCACCCATAATTTAAACCCATTGTTTTGAGTTCTATGTTCTGTTGTCAACAGGAACAGCTCCCTGCAACTTACATTCCATCCAAACCCTAAGATCATGTTCACACACACTGCTAACCAGAAGTGTATCCTCCATCCAGCATGTGTGTTCCTCATTTTTGCTATCTAGATGTAGAACTCGGCACTTATCCTTGTTAAATTGTATCTTGTTCATATCCACCCACTTTCAGATCTCATTGAATTCAGATCTCATTGTGTGTGTTCAGATCTCATTGAATTCTATCTCTATCTACTGGTTTTGTTTGCTGCTTCTCCCAATTTGATGTCATCTGCAAATTTAATGAATAGCCCCTCCACACCCTCATCCAGATAATTTATAAAAATATTGAAAAGTATCTGGCCCAGGACCGAGCCTTGTGGCACCCCACTGGACACCTCCCTCCATTCAGATGAAATGCATTGACAGCTACCTTGTTCTCTAACCAGTTCCCTATCCACCTAACTATCCTAGAGTCCAGTCCACAGTCCTCTAGTTTACCCATCAGAACATCATAAGGAACCTTGTCAAAAGCTTTACTGAAATCCAGAAAAACTACATCAACAGTATTCTTGCAATCCAGTAAACCTGTCACTTGGTCATAGAAGGAGATGAGGTTGGTCTGGCAGGACCAGTTGAAGACAAATCCGTGCGGACTTCTGCATATCACCAAGTTGTCCATCAGATGCTTGCAGAGATGCGTTTACTATCTGTTCCAATACACATTTAGGTTTATTTGGTATTGATTTAATTGGTATCCCAGTTTTCTTTGGGATTCTCTAATGTTATTCAGTATACCTAAAAAAAAATCAGCAATTATTTGGTATATATTTGGTATACCGGATACTGAATCGCACACTCCTAGTATACTTATGGTTGGCTACAGGTATTTTGGGACAACTGGACACAAGATATCCATGGTTCCCTCCACTGGTGTGTCCCCCTCAAATCCCTGCCATATTTGCTCTTCCCTGCATTGTGTCTGTACTGTCCCTCTGTAATAGCCACCACTCTACATTGCAGCGGCACTACAAGGAATGGAATACAATACGGGTGTGCAAAGGCACAGTGGTTCGGCTTTCCCGATTCGAGAAGCCGGTTCGGAAACAGCTATATCCGAATCGGCAAGCCGATTCGGGGATCGATTTGGCTTGATTCGGGGGTTCGGGTAAGCTTTTCAATGGGAAAAAGCCTCCCCCAGGCTTCTCTGAAGCCTGGGGGAGGCATTTTCCCACTGAATCAAGCCAAAATTGGTGGGAGCCTTCCTCTAACTCCCCTCTAACAACCCCCCAAGTTTCAGACCGATTGGACTTTGGGGGACCATGTTATGGCCCCCCAAACCAGATCCCCCTATCCTCGCCTTAAAAAGAGCAGAGCTTTAGCTTGCTGCTGCTGATCTCCTAGCTCCTAAGTTGTGCTTGCTGCTGCTGATCTTCATTATTTCCTATGGGGAAAAAATGAAGATGCAGCCATGCAGGCTTGTCTTGCCAGGGGTGGCATTTTGCATGCAACCCTCAGGGGCCCTTCTCCCACCTTTCCTCCCACCCCCCACCAAGGCTCAGCCTGCTCTCACCTGGGGCGGGGGCATTTCATGGCCTCCCCAAGTAGGTGACCTTTTCTCTACAACCTACAGCTGGGGGAGGCTTGTCTTGCCAGGGGTGGCATTTTGCATGCAAAATGCCCCCCAACCCTCAGGGGCCATTCTCCTACCTTTCCTCCCACCCCCCACCAAGGCTCAACCTGCTCTCACCTGGGGGGGGGCATTTCATGGCCTCCCCAAGTAGGTGACCTTTTCTCTACAACCTACAGCTGGGGGAGGCTTGTCTTGCCAGGGGTGGCATTTTGCATGCAAAATGCCCCCCCAACCCTCAGGGGCCCTTCTCCCACCTTTCCTCCCACCCCCCCACCAAGGCTCAGCCTGCTCCCACTTGGGGGGGCCATTTCATGGCCTCCCCAAGTAGGTGCTCTCAGCCCCCAAAGTCCACCGCCTACTGCCCCACACAAACCCAATCCCCCCCAGCTGCCACACACATACCCAAATCTCCACATTAGCCCCTCACAGACCCAAATCCACCCCCAGCAGCCCCACACCCGCCATAACCCCAGGAACAGGCTGGCCAGCCCTCCCCCTTTGGGAACTTCTAAACTCTCTTTCCCCGGGCAATTCCGCACAGCCCAGGGGTGCCACAATGGTGGGCAAACTTCTGAGTGCCAACTTGTCCCTGGCAAAGAGCACCTGACCTGACACACAGACAACCACCCCCTGACACCCCCACCACCTACAGAGAAGGCTAGCCAGATTCTTTGATGTGTAGTGAATTGTGCAGTCCTTTTGTGTGGGGGACAATTAGTGTGATTTGATGTGATTTGTTGACCTGTTGTACTTTAAAAGTGAGAAAATAAAGTTTTTTTAAACTTGAGTCATTGTGTGTGTCCTTCCTTCTTTGATGTGAGGTTGGTTCAGCTCAGCATTGGGAACAATGGGGCAGGCTTCAGAGAAGCCTGGGGAGGCTTTTTCCCATTGAAAAAGCTAACCGAATCAACCCGAATCAACCCGAATCGGTAAACCCGAATCGGCTGGGCGATTCGGGTTTCTGCTAAACCCGAATCGGCCTCTCGATTCGGGTTTAGCAGATTCGGAAAACACGAATCAGGGTGCCTTTGCACACCCCTAAATCCAACCAAAACCCAATTTTAAAATTTCATTTTAGAAGGCCAAAATTCTCAAAAATTCTGGGGGTAGTCAAAAGGAAATTTAGTGGGAAGGTAAGTATGGTCTAATCCCTCCGTGAGGCATGGTCTCCATTATTCCCTATGAGCAAATGTGGACTCCATTATTCTCTAAGGGCAAGCGTGCTTTATATTATTGCCTATGGGCAAGCGTGGCCTACATTATTCTCTATGGGAAAGCATGTTCTCCATTATTCCCTATGGGCAACCATGCATTCTCTGTTGGCAATCATGTATGGGCAATCGGTGTCCTTAGTTTTAGTATGTCCCTTGAACTCTTGCGTCTTTAATACTTCCCACTGTTTTTTGTGGTACTAACATTTAGTTTTTGCCCATTCCAGCCCTTGGTGTTCCGGGAGCATTTTGGCAGGGAAAGGGTTAATGAAAGCCTGATATTTCCATGTTTTCATTTATAGAATATTGTTCTTTCTGTCTTTAATGCTTCCTACTGTTTTTCTGTTAATAAACTACTTTTAGTGGTCCCTGGCCCAAGGAAGGCTCGCCTAGGCTTGACCAGAGCGACGGCCTTTTCAGTCCTGGCACCTGACTGGTAGAACTCTGTCTGATGAAATCAGGGCTTGGCACGATTTATCATCTTTCTGCCAGGCCTGTAAGACAGAGATGTTCTGCCAGGCATATGGTGGAGGCTAGGTTGGGTCCCTGCTGGCCATACTGAAAAGATCTGTCCACAACCCTATATATAGGGTTGTGGACAGATCTTTTCAAATACATTTTAAAACAGATAAAACGTTACAGTAAAATTAAAACATCTATATACAATAAACCTTCTCAAGATGGTATCAGTAAAGTGCTGCATTTCATGCATGGCCCATGCATATATATATGTGGGCCATGCATGAAATGCAGCACTTTACTGATGCCATCTTGAGAAGACTTATTGTATATAGATGTTTTAATTTTACTGTAATGTTTTATCTGTTTTAAAATGTATTTATGTAAACTGGAATGTTGTACTCCGCCCTGAGCCTGCCAGCGGGGATGGCAGAGTAACAATCTAATATAATAAATAAATAAATAATAGCATTTGTTTAGTGCCCATTCTGGCCTGTTTTGTTTTGGGAGTATTTTTGCAGGGAAAGGGTTAATAAAAGCATATTTCCATGTTTTCATTTCTATAATCTTATTCTGCAGTGTCTTTAATATCTCCCACTGTTTTTTGTGGTACTAGCATTCCTTTAGTGCCTGTTCCGTGCTATTCCAGGAGCACTTTGGCATGGAAAGAGTTAATAAAAGCATGATACTTCCATGTTTTCATTTATAGAATACTGTTCTCTTGTGTCTTTAAAGCTTCCCAGTTTTTTTGTGGTACTAGCATTTCTTGAGTGCCCAATTCTGCCTGCTGTTATGTTCCAGGAGTATTTTGGCATGGAAAGGGTTAATAAAAGCATGATGTTTACATCCCGCTGTTCTTTTTGGTACCACTATTTGTTTAATCCCCGTTTCGCTCCGTGCCAGCTTGTTCCGGCTTTTACCCCGTCCCCGATTTGCGCCTGCGTCCCCTCCACAAATTACTCGGGACAGCCTCCAGTTGGCGCCAAGCAACTGCCATTCGGCCGGCCCTTGTGCTCCTTGCCAACTGGGCCACTGTGCTAACGGCCCAGAGGCCGCGGTGGAAGGAAAGGTCACACCCGCCGTGACGACGCGGCGGCTCGCCTTCGCCAGCCCAGCCTTTGAACGCGCGCCTCCTGCCCCGCCCAAGCCGCGTCTCTATTGGCTCGGGCGCTTCCTCGTCCCCTTTCCCGTGGAGAGGGGGAACGCGCCGAAGGCCGACGGGGTGGACTGAGCGCCCTGGCGACCAGCTGATGCGGCTCCCAGACCCGCCTCGGCCCCCAACAGCCTGCCTCTGCCTCTGAAGCGATCTCCTCTCCAAGGGAGATCGATTCCGGCAGCCGACAGGCGCAAAGGAGCGGCTGCTTTACGAGCAGCCACTTTCCCACGATCGCGTCGCCAGCTCTGCGCAGCGGTGATGGTCGGCCGCTCTCCGTCCTCGGCCGCCCCCTACCTATTGTTCCGCCGGGCCCGCCATCCTGTCCCATGGGAGGGCAACTTTCCCCGCCCCCTGCGATTTCGAAACTGTCTCATCAAGTTGAACTAGAGCGCAGCAGCGTTGCCCTAATGGAGGGGCGTGTTTTACGCAGCCTGAAAGGCTGAGCGCAAATCAAAACAACTGAGGGCATTGAACCGCTAAGCGCCCGGAAGCGGCGGCGGCGACGAGTTTGTGGAAGCTGCAGCCAAGTTCCACCTCTCCTGCTGCAGTGCAGCTCCGGGCTCCTGCCACATGCTTGCGTAGCGTCACCACCCGCCCGCCTTTCATTCATTCCGGGCACGCAGTTAGGGGAGGCGGCGAGGGCGTCGAACCCGGTGCCAGTCGACTCTCGGTCCAAGGGGCATGTGCGTGCGTGCTTTGATGCCGGGCTCAGGGTGCACGCCCCATTTACCTTTATACAGGGAAAACATATTGGCCTTGCTCACGCTCTCCCGGCCGAGGCGGGGGGAGCAGGAGGGGCAGAGACTGAAAACAGATGCCTGAACACACAGGCAGCAAAGAAAACCATCCTAATCAGGTCTACTCAGACGCATGTCCCGTGATAGTCAGTGGGGCTTACTGCCTGGAAAGTACCTTGAGGATTGCAGCCACAGCCCGCTCTGCCACTGCCGCCTTGCCAATCCTCTCCCTGGGACTGTTGCCCTTTCCCAGCTGAGCTGGGCGAAACAGCTTGCTCTCATGACAAAGCCAATGGCCTGAGGGCCGTCTTTAAATCAGTTGGGTTGGGGGTATGTGTGGGCTCTGGGCTTCTTCTGATCTGGCTTGAATTGCAGTGCGGTTGAAAGGGAGGCTTGACTGGTTGCCACCTACAGCAGAGTTCAGCCGGAGCTGTCTCGAGTAGCTTGCACGTGCTGTAGATAACTTTACCAGCCACATGCGGTGCCAATCCGTTTGGGAGTTACCCGCTTTACGGAGCAATCCGAAACAGAGTTACTCCCTTCTAAGGGGGTATCTCTGCAGAGAATTATAAATCCTCTGCAACGGCAGCCCCGTGTCCCCGGCTCACCACCATATACGCGTCTTACTCATTTCCATTGCCAAAGGAACCAACAGTGCAAGCCTAAACAGGTCTGCTTCGGCTCTTACTGGTCTACTCCATGGGTCTTATTCCCAGGAAAAGGGTTCTTGGATTGCACTGCAGCACTTCCTTTTGACATTTTAAAATCTGGTTCTCCTAAAATCTAGCAACGGGGAGAAATAGTGTGCACCGAGATTGAGGAATTAAATCCCATTGCACCGAGAGGTGCTTATTTTACTTTTGATTAAACGTGCATTGTGCTGTGGGCTCTGGAGTTGGGAGCGTTCATGAGAATTGGCGGCTGCCTTTTCTCTGATCGCTCTCTGAACTCCAGCGCTGGATGCTTTGTTATTGCCGCTTGACAGAAACTCATCACGCCTGAGCAAAGTGCTGAATCGCTCCTTGGGCCTGCCGTCCATTCATTAAAAGAAAGGCGTTCGCAGGGGTCGCTGGCCACGCCCCTTCCCCAGCGGGCCTCCCCCCTTCTCAACCAGACTGTTTGGCGTCAATGCTGCGAGAGAGAATCGCAGGAGCCCAGGCAGGCAATAGCCTCAGTCACAAACTACAACAGGAAGTGTTAGCCATACACCAACTCTTAAACAAGATCGATTACTTTCCCCTGTCTGTGGCCCACTTCTTTTCTTTCCCGCCTCCCCAAGCAGATGCTGGGGGGAAGGGAACATTCCTGCTTTGGGATTAGCTCTCTCTTCAATTAAAGGTCTAGGACAATTAACCTCACTAGTTTGTAGGGGAATTGCTGATCATACTCCAGGGGAGGAAGAAGGTGTTTGTGGGACTCAAATGACATTTCACAACGTTGCTCAGATGATAATCAGAACTCAGTGCACATATGTGTATGTATGATGGCCTCAATTCAACAGAGTTAAATACACTTTCAGTGTAACTTTGTGTATCCCTACATGTAAATTAAATTCCACTGCATCCACGTGTGCACAGGATTACAGTCTCTGTGGTGGTACATGGCAAATATACAAGCAAGAATTGTTCCAGATAAATTCTAAAAGGCACCAAAGGAATTGGCTGTTTTAAAATAAATGCACCTTTTGCAATCTAGGGATCTTCTGAACAATCTTACAAAATGTTCAAACAAGAAGCCAAACACATGCTCACAGACCTGAATTCAATTATCTGAGTTGCTTTTTGTAGTGAATACCAACACAGCTACATCCTGAAACTAATAATAATCATATGTCTTGTATTTACTCAATCAACTGAAATACTGAAATAAAACTCTTCAGTATCACTTTTTGTTAACATGCTGTGTCATAATTGAGCTTTGTAGAATTTCTGACAAGAAAGGTTGTATGCAAGTAAAAAAATCAGCTGTGTTTTCAGGTACACATTTCCAGTGTAGGAATATCCACACTGGACATCCACTTGGAAAGAAATGATTCCAAAATACCTTGTAAGAAATAATCAAGTAAAACAATAGTATTTTGCTATAAAATTCAGGAAATTTCAACAAAAAAGTTCTTCCCCAGTGAGCACACACTTTCATGTGCCAAATCAGGTGTCTTGCTGTCACCTACATAGAAGGGGTTTTAGATACTTTGGCAGTGACAACTGCAGTATAACTCTTTAGAAATGGCTTACTTCCTCTCTGAGAACTGAGAGGAAACTGGGGGAGACATCTAATCTGGTTGCTAAGCAGGGAGGAGGGTCTGGGTGGAGGCTAGTGAGTGACTCCTCTGTGCCCACCCACATTGAGCAGATGCAGGAAGGGAAATAGCAGTGTATAAAATCAACTGTGTTTCTCCCAAGATGAAACACTTCCTTTCTCCTTTACATAGAAGGGAATGAGAAGGAGAGAGTGGTGGGAGAGCTGTGAAAACTCCAGAGACTTAAAAGCCACAAATGCCCCTTGCAAGCTAGAAAACAAGCCACAAGGTTGCTTGTACTAAGCGATGTGATTAAAGTTATTTGTCTTTTACAGCCTTTTCCTCTCCAATGTGCTGAAATCAGTTGAAATGAATGAACTAGCAAAATGACCAGCTCTTCTTGATCATGAATAGGGAACAGAACTTTTTTTTTTTTTGAAAATTTTTTTATTGGGTTAGGATCAAATGTTTACACATTACAGTCAATATTCCCATTTCCCAATTTCTAACCCCCTCCCTTTCCCCCCCCCCATTTTGTTGACTTCCAACAGTTTTCCAACCCTTTATCCCTTTTCCCTTACTCTTTATATATTCCTCTATCTAACAAATATATATTCTCCCTTTATTCTAAGCAAGACTTCTTTAACTATTTTTGATACTCTGTACCCTGACTATGAGTCCCTTTTTCCATAATGGATAAACAATTTATCCCATTTTTCATTATTCCACTTTCAAATATTTCTATATATCATAAACTATGTAAACCATACATTCAAATAAATCAACCAATTTAACTTATACTCTATATGTTATTCATTCTATCTTCTTCTTTCTATTTTAGTTATATTTGTTTACATTAGTATTTCTCTTCCCCTTCAACCATAAGTCTATATATGATATCAATCAATTTGACTCATATACAGCTTCAAATAAACATATTCAGTTTGGTACACTGTACGGAATCAAAAAGAAAATATTATTAGTTAGTCAATCCTTATATTTAACCCTTATGATTAATTGTTTTCTATCAATATTCTATTTATTATTCTATATATATCAATCTAATATCATAACTGCTTAGAAATTCTCTTTTACCTCTTCTCCTCCTCGGTAAAGTCACCCCCCTCTACATTTTATTGTACTTCAGTAGTTCTCAAACTGCCACAGTTCTCCTCCCACCTCCCATTTCTTCTCCAAATATTGTTTCAGCTTCTCCCAGTCTGTGTTAAACTGTCCTGAGTCCAGATTTCTCAATTTTCTTGTCATTTTGTCCATTTCTGCCATATACAGCAATTTGTGGATCCAATCTTCAATGGTTGGCACTTCTTGTATTTTCCATTTTTGCGCATACAAAAGTCTAGCTGCTGCCGTCATGTAAAATATCAACGTCCTATGATGGGCTGGAATTCCCTCCATTCCCAAGTTTAGTAGCAGGAGTTCTGGGTTCTTATTAATTTGAAATTGCAAAATCTCACTCATTTCTCTTATTATTTCCCCCCAGAACTGCCTAGCTACCTCACACGTCCACCACATATGGTAGAGGGAGCCCTCATGCTTCCTACATTTCCAGCATTTATTAGAAGTATTCAAATTCCCTAGCGCAATCTTCTTTGGTGTCATGTACCAACGGTAAATCATTTTGTAGATATTCTCTTTAATACTAGTACATGTCGTTGTCTTCATTGTAGTCTTCCACAAGTATTCCCATGCCTCCATTGTTATTTCTTTATTAAAATTTATGGCCCATTTCACCATTTGTCCTTTAACTATTTCATCCTCAGTATACCATTTCAGCAGTGCTTGGTATACCTTAGATATTCTTTTCTTGTCCTCTTTAAGAAGGGTCTGCTCTAGTTCCGAGTTTTCTGTTCGTATACCTCCCTTTACAGAGTCCGAGTTATATAAATCTCTAATCTGTCTATACTGGAACCAATCATAATACGGTAATAGTTCCTCCTGAGTCTTTATTCTGAGTTTAGATTCTTCAGTTCTAGTTATTTCTTTATAAGTTAAACATTGTTGCTCATTATCAACAGCTCTCGGATCTATCACCTCATATGGAACTACCCACAAAGGGGTTCCTTCTTCCAAATAGATTCTATACTTCTTCCAGATTATATATAAACTTCTCCGTATATAGTGATGCAGGAACATCGAGTTCGCCTTTACTTTGTCATGCCATAAATATGCGTGCCATCCAAATATTTTTTTATATCCCTCTAGGGCTAGTAATTTCTTATTCTTTAACGTCATCCACTCCTTCAACCACACCAAGCAAATTGCGTCATGGTAAAGTCTTAGATTGGGCAGTTGCATTCCGCCTCTTTCCTTTGCATCTTGTAAAACTTTCATTTTCACTCGAGGCTTCTTGCCTGCCCATACAAAGTCTGATATTTTCCTCTGCCATTTTTCAAATTGCTTAGAGTCACTGATGATTGGTATTGTCTGTAGCAAAAACATTACTCTTGGTAACACATTCATCTTAACTGCTGCAATCCTTCCCAACCATGACAAATTTAGTCTGTTCCATTTAATCAAATCTCTTTCTATCTGAGTCCATAGTTTTTCATAGTTGTTTTTAAATAAGTCTATATTCTTAGCAGTCAGTTCGATTCCCAAATATTTCACCTTGCTTGTTACTTCACAATCCATTATTTCCGTTAACAATTGTTGTTTCTGCTTAGTCATATTTTTGCATAGTATCTTTGACTTCTTTTTATTGATATAAAAACCTGCCAAGTCTCCAAACTCCTTAATCTTATCTATCACTTTTGGCATATTCTCCAATGGGTCTTCTACAATTAACATTATGTCATCCGCAAATGCTCTGACCTTGTATGAATAGTCCTTTATTTTAATTCCTCGAATTTCTTCATCTTGTCGTATTTGTATGAACAGAACAGAACTTTTCTGATCAGCAAACACACACTTTGAAAAAACACTGCACAAATTATTACCCATCTCCAAACAGCATTTGATTAAAAACCATTTGCTGAACTAATTCTTAAGGCAACCTGAATAAATTTCATGCCCAAGTGTTTCAGTGCTGAAAGTAACTTCTGCCTATAGCTATTTCAATAAAACATATTTGTATGACTACCTGAAGAAGTTCCTTTCAGGAAATGGTTTCCATTGCCTCTCTGGAAAGATCTTTGACTTGAAACACATTAGACGCTAATAAACTATTGTGTTCTGGTTTTGTCTCTCTTTTTTGTTCCTAGGAATGGGTGTATCCTTCTCTTTTATGCTTTATGTGAATAAAATTACCATGATTTCGAAAAAGTATATCCCTTTCCTGAAAGATTTTTATTTAGTTGGTGACAGATTATACAAAGGCAAAGGGGACTGGTGTTAATGTTAAAAATGCTGTATAGCCAATGGGCAATGGTTCTTTTGGATTAGAAGACAAACACATGAGTATTGAAGGAAAACATTTATTAATTCCCTTCAATAATTTACAGGAAAGAAATAATAACACTGGATTTATATACCGCTAGACAGGACAACTTAATGCCCACACAGAGCAGTTTACAAAGTACGTCATTATTATCCCCACAACAAAACACCCTGTGAGGTGGGTGGGGCTGAGAGAGCTCCAGAGAGCCGTGACTAGCCCAAGCTCACCCAGCTGGCTTCAAGTGGAGGAGTGGGGAATCAAACCCTGCTTTCCAGATTAGAGTCCCGCGCTCTTAACCACTACACCAAACTGGCTCTCATAATATGTATAGAACAGGCAGTATGCTTATGCTCCTATACTGCTGTTGGGAACCCTGGGAAATGACAACTGACAAACCCCAGCTCAGTCTGAACTGCAGAACCAGCACTACACAACCAACCAAAACCAGGAATCCACCTATTGTCCTTTCCCAAGTATTCAAGTGCTAAGCATTCAGCAAAGCTTCAGTTGTCCCTGATTTCTAGAGGCAGAGGCTTGGTTCAGACATAATCCAAAGCCATGTGTGACGGACTCAGCTTCAGATGCTGAGATTTCCAGAAGTGAAGTATGATTGACATGTTTCTCCTCCCCCCCCCCCGCCATGGGGCTAGCCTGAAATGGCAGTTGGGGATGGAATGTTGTGGAAGCTGTCAGTTGGAGTTGGAGAGTAAACAAGAGAGTGGAAGAGAATTGGAGTCTGGCTTTAAACCAGAGAAGGTCAGCCAGAGAATCCTCTGTGAGAGGAAATAATGTTTGTGAACCAGCACTAACTCCTAATTAGACTCAAGATATCGGGAATTATAGAGGGCCAAGGAAGTGGGTAGAGAGTAGTATCCCCTTCAGTGCCAGGAACAGGGTTATAGCTCATAACTATAACGCCTGCCCAGTATCTAGGAAGGGTTTGTCTCAGTGGAGTACCCTTAAGTCTGGAGATGAGGGAAAGTAGTGCTGTGTTTGTGTTTGAGTATATAAAGTGTAACATCTGTGAAGCAGTGTCAACCTCTGAAAGAAGCCAGCAACATAGTGTTAAACCAAGTGTTTTGTGCCTCACACCAATGAAGTTGCTGTATAAAAACCTTCCTGTTACTTAAATTCACATATCTGCCTACCTGCCTTTTGACTTTAATCTTCTGTAAATAAACCTGTTACCTTTTGAACCTCCCCAAGCCTTTTGTGCCAGTTTCTGCTAAAGGAAAGCACAAACCCCTGATCTGTTCCCTACTAAGACTTGGCTGGGTAACCATTTTTAATAATCTTTAAGGGTGGGACAAGAAGGAAAGTTGAAGCTTAACATCAACCACACTACTAGAGGCTTCCCAGCCCAGTATACAGCTTCACAGGCTTAAAGAGGAGAAGTTTTACCTCAGGGTAAGGGAAGGTCAGCCTAAGCCTGAGTTGGACATGGGTTTGTGGCACCATGATAAGTTTGTGAAACCAAGATTCAACTCACAGGCAACAACTGTTGGTTTCATTGCCAAGGCATCTTTGGGGAACAACTAGAATTAGCTAGGATGTTTGCATTTGTGTCATGCCAAACTATAGGTGGACTATAAATGAATAAATAAAAATAAATTATAGATAGTTTCTGAACCAGCTCCAAACTGGAGTTTCAGGTCCTTTGACAGTAACCATAATTCGTTCGCAATAGCCATAGTTAGTTTAGTAACTAATCATGGTTTTATGTTTCATCTGAAATGAGCCAGAAGTTCACTGTTTTTGAGAACAGAGAAACAAGGCATTCTCTCGCTGACACTGGCTGCTTTTACTTGGAGGGTTTGTTCCACCCCAGCTCTCAAATGAGTGCAGGGTGTTTTTGGAGCATCAACATCCATACTGCATCATTCTTCACTGCTGCTGCTGCTTCTCCTCCTCATTGTTATTGTTGTTGTTGTTATGCCTTTTGCGCTGAGATCCAAGGCAGATTAAACAGTGCAAGTGAAAATACAATATAATCAACAGGGCATTCTTTGAGCAAAGTACAATAATGAACAACTGTTAACACATTCAGAGAAAGAGAAGCAGTAGGGTATGGTAGCAGAAACAAACAAAGCTGAGCACAGAGATGACATCTTTCTAAAAAAAAGCATAACTAATTTACATGGCATATTTAGCAGTGTGGAAACTCCCTAGAAGGTGTATGTCTATATCAGCAGGTAGTACCCAACAGTGTGGTGTATAGTCCCTGTCCATACCAAAGCAGCCCTGAATAATTCAGTTTTATATAGTTTGCGGAAAACCAGGAGAGTAGGAGCTTTCCTGACCTCCTCAGGCAGGCCATTCCATAAGGTGGAGATTACCACAGACAAAGCATGTGTGTGGGCAGCTCTTGATTTTGCCCATCTGTAGGGCAGTATCTGCAGAAGGCCCTGTTCAGATGAGCAAAGCTGCGGTGCTGGAACATAGGAGGAGAGGCAATTGCACAGATATGAGGGGCCAAGGCCATGAAGGCCTTTGAATGTGATAGTCATGATCTTGAATTGAGCCCAGTAGCTAATGAGAAGCCAGTGGAGTGACTGCAGAACGGGTGTGATATGCATGCTCTGTTTAGTGCATTCTGCATCAACTAGTGTCTCTGAGCTGCCTTTGAGGGGAGACCTATTTATTTATTTATTTATATTCAATTTCTATTCCGCCCTCCCCACATCAGCAGGCTCAGGGCGGATTACAACCAGAATTTAAAATCATATTTCACAATTTATATGATTTAAAACCATAAAACATTTAAATACCCTGGATTAAAATACATATATTTGTATATGTCTATATATAGACACTGTGGCACAATAATCCAGACAACCACATTTTTTTAGCCATCTCCAGAGCATTTTGGCAGGGAAATATGTGAGAGATGGAAGGTGTCACTAGTAGGGAGGGCATGTGCCATACTTCCCCAGCTAGGGGGCACCACCTCACATCAACCATATGCCTGGCAGAACAGCTCTTACAGGCCCGGCGGAAAGCTAATAAATCCTGCCGGGCCTTGGTCTCATTGGACAGAGTGTTCCACCAGGCTGGGGCCAGGATTGAAAAGGCCTTGCCCCTGGTCGATGCCAGGCGGGCCTCCCTAGGGCCAGGGATCTTTAATAGATGTTTATCGCTGGAGCAAAGAGTCCTTTGGGGTTCATATGGGGTTCATCTTATCAAGTCCTGTTCTCTGTGCCCTCACCTGAAGAAAAGAAGTGGGCAGTGAGCAGAGACAAGGTGTTGTCAGTATAGTACCTTGCCTCTGGAATATCCTCCCTTGCCAGACTCCGGGGGTGGGGGCAAATCATTTTTGCCTAGCTAAAGGTCCCATCGTCTTTAGTGCTTTCTGGTCTCCTTCTGGTCTCCTAGCCTGATGTCTAAGTGTCAGCTTAGTATGCTTTACACAGAACTAGGAGTGTGTTTTGGGTGAGAGTGATTGGGTAGTGGGTTGAGACTCCCTTTCAAGCCAAAAAGAAGAAGGGTTATATCTTCTGAGGAGAAAATTAATTCCTGCCCAGTTTTGAAGGGGGTTTGGCTCTAAGGAGGACCCTGGGTCTGTTGTGAAGGGGAAATGGTTTTAGACTACTCAGGAGATTAAAATATCCTCTAGTTTTGAGTGAGTTAGATGCACAAAGAGACTAACTCCAGAAAACATGAACTGTCATTGGAAACTTCCTGAAGAAACATGGTTGCTTTAAATTATTAAGTAACAACAACAACATTCGATTTATATACCACCCTTCAAGACAACTTAATGTCCACTCAGAGTGGTTTACAAAGTGTGTTATTATTATCCCCACAACAATCACCCTGTGAGGTGGGTGGGGCTGAGAGAGCTCTGGAAGAGCTGTGACTGACCCAAGGTCACCCAGCTGGCTTCAAGTGGAGGAGTTGGGAATCATACCTGGTTCTCCAGATTAGAGTCCCACTGCTCTTAACCACTACACCAAGAATATAAGAAAATAAGCTTCAAGGATACTACTTTACTACAGAAAGTGTGTTCTGTAATACCAACAAAATTTTACCTCCACATTTCCATCCCCTGACAACACTTACTCTATCCCTGCCTGTTAAATAAAGTTATTTCCTTTTGAATGTTATGCAGTCTCTAATGCCATTTCCAAGCAAAAAAGGAAGAGGGCTCCTGCTTTTCCCCATCAAGTTCTTGAGCTGGGCTAAAAGCCAAAATTATATCTGCGAGTCATGGTGGGACTTATGTGTGTTAACAAATATTAACACACTCCTTGGGGCTGTTCAGTCAAAGCAGGGAAATTGAATTTTGGCGGGAAAATCTGCCTCACAGTAGGGAGAGTGAAGGGTGGAGGTCCTCCTAGCGATTTGTTAATTAATTAAATAATCAATAAAATAAGTTTGAATTTGGTTTTACATTACTGTGGAAATGTATTTTTAAAAAGTAACCTTGCCTATCATAAATTGTAATGGTATGATGAAATATAAATATAAATGGATTAATCTGAGAGGGCTTCTGTATCCTGCCATCAAACTACTATTTTCTTTCTTGCTTCCTTAAGTTCTTCATATTCTACATTAAACAATATGCAAATATCTAGTAGCATCAACAGGAATAGTAGGCATGTTTCCCTTCAAACTATTCATAAATATATCCTCTTTGTTTTATCCTCAAACCTATGCATTTAGTCTTCATATAATTCAATCTATTACATTGTTATCCTGCTGCTTAGGGCCATACACATGGTTTTCCTCTCTCTATAGTATTCACGCAATGACCCTGTGATGTGGGTTATGTTGAGAGAGGATTTATCAAGTGAGATTTCTGAGAGGTTGACTATAAGACCCACGTCTACTGGGCCTAAGTCCAATACTCTATCCTAGGAATTCCCAATAGGGTTTCCAGGTCCCTGGGGAGCAAAACTGGGGAATGGATGTGTGAGGGGGGGGATTCACTCGGGGGGGCACTTACGCTCTTTGTGTGTACACTGTGGAGTGCCCTGTGTTGCATCAGGAATGATGTCATTCCTGGTGCAACCCGGAAATAATGGGTTGTGCTGGAGGCTGATTGAGTGAAAATTGGCCCTGCTGCCGCATTTTTACACCTTTCTTCCCCCACCAGCCAGGTGAGATGTGGCAGGAGGACAGAGGCTGGATTCCCCACCCCCACCAGGGGACTGGCAAGTCTAATCCCCAACTTTTTAAAGTCTGCTGGCGCTTCTGGAATTCTGACATGTGATGGACAGAACAACAATATGGCTGCTGCAAGAGGTGAAGTCAACTACAAAATGGCTGCCATAGGAGGGCAGAAAGCAAGATTATGTATAATTTTAATACTAAATCTGCAACATTTCAAGCAGAACATTTCAAGGATATCTTTTAATCTTCTTAGCTGATCAGATCTGCAATCACCAATCAGAAACCCTACTGGGCAAAAGGCTCACCAGCCCCATCCATTTTCTAAAAACACTTGGTGGGTACCAGGAAAGTTATCAGAGGGCTCTGTGGTGCCTACAGGCAATATGTTATGGAACCCTGCTCTAACCATTATACCACACTGGCTTTCCTCTCCAATATACTTCTGAGTGTTATTTTCCCACCTCCATAAGTGTTTGGATTTTTTTAGCTTTCAAGAAAAATGAGCAATGTTTGGAAAAGTCATATGTATTTGTTTGAAAATCTCCAGAATAAAGCTACCAGTTCGGGGGGTGGGGGTGGGGTGTTAATCAGTTCTGCATTCAACAATGGTAACATAAAAACAAGCACATATGCTTAAGTTTTAAAGGGATTTTCATGAATGCATCACCCACATACAGATAAATATTTAGATTTTTTTTTAAATCAACACTATTGCAGGTCTGCTAGCAGTGGTTTAGATAATAAAGTGTTTATGACAAACATTGACCTTTAAGATTACCCTAATAAAAATGAGAACAAAAGATATCGATGCTATCAGAAAACTCTGTTTTGGTAGCATAATGTTTCCAGTTACTTGCTTATCAGCATTGTTTAAATTAACTGTGACTGAAATATGCTCTACCCTTTCCCTCAATTAACTTTTCATTCATTCACAAATTCAGTGGGGCTCGCCCTGTAATGGGACCCTTCATTCTTCAAAGAGTTTGGTTGACCCGTTGGAATTTTCAGCCAATCAGAGGAATAAAAAAGGCTGAGATTAAACCCAAAGGAATTGCAGTAATCTTTTGGTTTACTTGCAATAACAACATATTGGCACTTATATAACATGTAAAAAGACAAACTCAGGATCCTTAGTACAAGGAAGGTATCATTTGGCTTGCTGTTTCATGCATTAGCATGACTTTGGTTAGATTTGTCTAAGCAAGAAGTTAGCTGGTTATTGGACAAAAGGAACTTTCAACATACTTGTCATGCATTTAGACAGACCTCAATGTCCCAATTCATTAGAAAACCAGAATGAAAAGAGTGTGCTTAACAATCATCAGACAGACTGGGAAATTGTAGCCTCTGTCTCTGAAAGGTCAACTCACTTGTGAGTTTATACATTAACTACTTTTTAGAACCAGGCTGTTCAAAAGCTTAAACTATGAATACAAAACTAAAAATCTTCAGTAGAAAGAAACTTCAACTCTTTTTAAATGTTACCTTTATTTAAAGTCTACTATCCTTAAATTGGCAATATTTTATCCGCAATATTTATCCCAAGAAAACTAGGATTCTGAGTGAGTAAAAACTGAGAATGTTTAATACAACTAGTAATAATGTGCTTACCGAACTGTAGCACTGGTACGATTGGCTAAATCAGTACATTTCATTCACAGACAAATAAAAGTTTGTCACATTCACTGATAGCATCCAGAGATATACCAGAATTTCTATTAATCACCATATTTCTGTGATATACCAGCAATTTGGAAACGATGGAGGATCACAAGGTGCCTTGTAACACCTACACCAGATAAAAAAGCTGAATACTAACATAGTAATGGCACTTCATGCCAAATTTCTTGATGATATTACCCCAATGATTCATGTATGCACTAAAGAAGGAGGAAGGGATCAAACTCCCACAAGGAGTTAAGGAGCAGTTGCCGTTAGAGTTGGGCACGAATCAAATTACAACCCCAAAAAATGCACGAACCAGACCAGTTTGTGGTTCACAAACCAGTGGTTAGTGGAAGCTCGTTTACACGAACTTCCATGAACTGGTCTACTGGTTCGTTTGGGTCATATTAAAGAGGCAGTTTAAATGGCCGTTTCCCCAGGGAAATGGCCATATAAACTTTTCTTGCCGCTTGCAAGTGGCAGGGCCCTTTAAACTATCAGCTGGCAGGCAGCAAGGGGGGAATCCTGGGGTGGGGGCTGGGGTTTGGGCAGTTTAAAGGGCCCTGCCGCTTGCAAGCAGCACGTCCCTTTAAACTATCAGCTGGCAGGCCGTGAGGGGGGAATCCCCCCCTGCCACCTGCCAGCTGATAGTTTAAAGGGACCTGCCACTTGCAAGGCAGGAAAGGTTCCTTTAAACTGTCAAATGTTTTTTTCCCTGCTGCTAAGCAGCCGGAGCGTTTAAACCCTATGAACCATGAACTGGTTCATAAACTTGCCCCAGTTCGTGGTTCCCGGTTCGTGAAAACTCACAAACCATGAACCTCATGGTTCAGTTCTTTTGTGGTTCGTGCCCATCTCTAGTTGCCATCCTTTGAAACTTGTCTTCAAGGAACAAGCGGTACACTCAAGGATTGTCTCACAAATACTTATGAAAAGAAATGCATTTTATTGCTCTTTCATATACCCATCACTAAGTATGTAACTCCTTTTAAAAATACCTTTAAAATGTGTGGATCTGTACGATTATCTGTGTTGCACTAGGCTTCTCCATCTCAAATGGAGCCAAGCTGTCTGGATTTTCATGCGCAAGAAAGCTATCCAGGGGTGTAAACTACTGGGATTGTTTCACTTAAACCTGAACAGCATTCTTGTGCTGAGACTTGATGAAATAACTATGCAGCAGTAAACCACAAAATATCAATATATCCCAGCTATTTCTCTGTACACACATCCATATTTCTACTTTAGAGGCAACAAACCTTTGAAACCCAGTTAGGCAACATCAGGGAGGGCCTTGGTCTCTATGTCCTGTTTATTGGCCTTTGGAGTCAACTGGTTGGACATGGTGTGAAAAAGAATGCTGGATTAGACAGACCTCTGGCCTGCTTCTTATGTTTTTACTTCTGGGGAACCTGTAAACACAATTGGCTTATTGATTGTCAGTGGCAATGTTGTCTACAGACTCAGTTTTTAAAAATTGCTTATGAGTCATCTGTATATTAGTAATTTTTTTTAAAAATAAGCAAATTGATGTTTTAAAAATGGAGTACAATACTACACTGGAACAATTCTAGCTTGTAAAATTCTTATTACATACTTATTTTTAAAATGCTGTGATTCACCTGAGATCCTTGGGACTAGCAAGTGATTGATACAATTTTAATATTTGCCTTCAAACTCTGCATGATGACTTTTTCCTGTATCTCAATAAAATAATAAAGATATGTGGTGTTGTAGAGACTCATTAAACGAAGTGAACTCTGGTATATGCAGCAGCTAGGGCTGTCAACTCCAAGTTGGGAAATTCCTGGAGATCGGGGAGGGGGGGGGGAAACCTGGAGAAACCTGGAGAAAGTGGGGTTTGGGGAGTGAAAGGACCTTGGCATGGCATAATTCCATAGAGTCCACACACACACACTCCCAAAGTAGCCATTTTCTCCAGGTGAATTGATCTCTGTGGCCTGGAGACCAGTTGTAATTCTGGGAGATCTCCAGCCATTACCTGGAGGCTGGCAACCCTAGCAGCAGCAATGTGTCTGTGGAATATTGCCATCAGGTATTTAATTACAGTCCCACAGTATAAGCCTTAGAATTTTAGAAAATGAAGAGCAGGATTTGTGTCCAGAGGCACCTTAGAGACATACAAGATTTTTAGTGTATAAGCTTTTGAGAGTCAAAGATCCCCTCTTTAGATACAAGGAGGAGTGGAGATCCCTGGGCTTTTATATCCCAGTCAAGGTGTGGGGTGGGGTGAAACAAAGAAGAGAGTCAGGATATAAACATACAATGCATCTTGCTTAGAGGAGAAATTGGCATCTGGAGTGAAAGAAGAATCCTTTATTCAGCCCTGGGGAAGTCCATTGTTCTGAATTTGTTAACTCAGGTTCAGCAATTTCATGTTGTAATCTGCCCTTTAAGCTTCTTTGTTTGAGGACAGCCACCTAATAGGAAGAACGCCTATTCTCTTCTTCTGTTCTGCAGTATGTGCAAGCAAAGCCTTCCAGCTATCAGGCAGAAAGCCTCAAATCATGGAATACCTCAGGCAAACCAAATATGCTTATGTAGAAGTAGAAGGCCCTCCCAAAGCCAGTGAAATGATAACAGATTGGAAAACTTCTTCCTAACACTGCAAAGCGAAGCCTTAATCTCTTTTGTTTGGCATCAGAACATGTCTGATATTTATGAGCAGATTCTGTTCAGGTAATATCTGATCAGCAACCTCTAGGCAGACTATAGCATAAGGAAAGCTGAATTAGATCTAGAAGAAGGTGGAATGAAAATTAGTGGAAGGAACCTTAACAATTTGAGATATGTAGATGATACCATAGAGAAGACTTGAAACGACTTGATGAAAGTTAAAGGAGAAAGTGCCAAAGCAGGATTACAGCTGAAAATCAAGAAGACAAAAAGTAATGACCACTGAGGAATTACACAATTTTGAAGTTGACAATGAGGAAACTGGAATTGTTCACAATTTTCTATTCCTTGGCTCAATCATCAACCAAAAGGGAGACTGCAATGAAGAAATCAGAAAAAGAAGATTGAGACTCAGAAGAGCAGCCGTGAGAGAGCTAGAAAAGATCCTTAAAGATACAGATGTCTTTCTGGGAACCAAGATCAAGATAATCCAAACTATGGTATTCTTTATTACTATGTATGGATGTGAAAGTTGGACGGTGAAGAAAGCTGACAGGAAGAAAATTGATTCATTTGAAATGTGGTACTGGAGGAGAGTTTTGCGGATACCATGGATGGCCAAAAAGACAAATAAGTGGGTTCTTGATCAAATCAAGCCTGGATTCTCCCTAGAAGCTAAAATGACAAAACTGAGGCTGTTGTACTTTGGTCACGTCATCATGAGAAGACAAGATTCTCTGGAAAAATCAATAATGCTAGGAAAAGTGGAAGGCAATAGGAAAAGAGGAAGAGCCAAAACGAGATGGCTTGACTCAAGAAAAGAAGCCATGTCCTCCAGTTTGTAGGATCTGATATTTTGGAGGTCTCTCATTTATAGGCTCACCATAGGTTGGAGGCTACTTGACAACACATAACACACACACACATTTCCAGCGGCAGATCCTTTGTTTCCCCCTTTCTAACAATGTTGCCAGATTATTTAATGTTTTACAATTGTCCACCTAAGAGTTCAGGAGGACCCAGGTGGCATCCTGATGGGATCTTCATCATAAAGCCTTAAAATTCTTGCAACATAGTAAGGATAGGAGGTTCCAACCTCAACTCATACTGCTTCTCTCCATGTATCCCCTCACCAAAACCTGCTCCTGTCAAGTACACTTTGTTCCTGCTTGTTGTAATAAGCAAGACTTAAGTTGAGTTTTGGGTTTTTTTAAAGCTGACTACCTGCTCTTGTGACTGAAAGATTAAACAATTAGTTTACAAAGCAAACAAAACTTTCTGATGCTTACCATTTCTAAATAACCAGTTACAGAAAATGTATGGCATTTGAATCTCTAAATGTTAAAATCTTTACTAATATTTGTCTGCAATTTTTATACTCATTCTATTTCCAAGGAACTGTTTGCAGCTTGCAATATCTAGCTCTATTTCAGCCATGGTTAGATTCATGTAATTTTTAGCGCAGCATATTGTACAAAATCTCTGACTGTAATGGTAAATGTATAATTAACATATTTGATATTACTTTAGTTACCATTTTGAATCATCTGTACTTTTTGTACAAAGCCATCACCTATTCAAATCAGCCTTACTATGTCAGAACCTAATTTATATATTATTCCTCTCTTCCAATGTGTATGATGCTAGAGTTGCCAACAACCTGAATAGAAAAATGGCCTGTCTCTTCAATACAGGGGACAGGAGGTTATTTAGTTGCTGCTATGAAAAGCTCTACCTGGTCATTTCTGTACATTAAGCTTCTGTTAAAGAGGGCAGGAGATTTTTTTTTAAATCCAGGTTGTTGGCGACCTAAATTGGTGCCATTGCAAGGCCATTATAGCAGTTTTCTATTACACTGCAACTTATTTTAATCAAGGAAATTTTGTAAACAATTGCACAGGTATTGTCAGGATGCCTCCTATCATACTCTGCAAGGTCCTCCTGTATATTGCTTGTGCTCTGCAAGGCCTGTGTGCTGTTTGAGTCTGTTTGACTCTGATGTTAGAAGCTGAAGCTGTTCTCTGCCTGGAATGTGAGAGCCTACTGATATCTAAAAGTGTCCAGTAGCACCTTTAAGACTAACCAATTTTATTGTAGCATAAGCTTTCGAGAATCACAGTTCTGTGCTGTTTCTCTTTCACCTGGGAAGCTGGGCCTCATGGCCTTGGCGTTTCTAACACATTATCTCTGCTTTGTCTTGCTGCTCATCTATTGAACTTAGCTGTTTCCTGAAAGGGGGAGGGGACTCTGGGGATTAGGCTGTCTTAGAATCCTACATATGTTATAGATGCAGAGGAGTTAGCCGTGTTAGTGTGTGGTAGCAAAATCAAAAAGAGTCCAGTAGCACCTTTAAGACTAACGAATTTTATTGTAGCATAAGCTTTCGAGAATCAAGTTCTCTTCGTCAGATGCCTGATACAGAGAGTCTCTGTATCAGGCATCTGACGAAGAGAACTTGATTCTCGAAAGCTTACACTACAATAAAATTGGTTAGTCTTAAAGGTGCTACTGGACTCTTTTTGATTTTACATATGTTATGTGCTTGTAGTGAAACGCCATTCCTGGCAAGGAGTGTAATCGGGAATAATACTAAAAGCTAATCAATAAAATTGCTTTAACTCGTGCATTTCCTGGACTCATGCAGCGAAGTCATTGAGAGTTACTTGGCAAAACCTTACAGATATACTGGTATCTTTTCCCCACTACCATATATAAAATTGGAAACCACTGTATTTGAGAAACATTCTTATTGTCCTTATTGTGAACAGGACACTAAGCATGCACAGTAGGAGAAGGAAGGCTGAGAGTTCAGGAAATCCTATTCATCAAGCAATTTATAGACACAGGATAACTCTCCAAGCTGCAATTTGGCAACTCTGATCAAGTTATGGTGTCCCCTTTCTCTTCCAATAGGTCTATGACACTCTTTCTTGAGTATTCTCTAGGTACTAAAGCAGCACAGAAACTGAACTACAGAAGTATAAGATGGATTCTCACAGGCAAAACCGGGCTTGTTTCTCACAGTGGACAAGGTCACTCACAGATGGGTACATTTTTAAAGGGGTTAAAGCAGCTCCTTTTTATTGGTGTGGTGTCTTTAAGCATATTACCAGAATTAGGTGCATTTAACGTTTTCATACATGTTTGGCAGTACCACCCAGAATGAGTTAATCCTAATGTTGCATGTGCGAATTGACCCTTAACTAGAGTAGGTCCCACTGAGTTCAGAATGACTTGCTTCCTCATAATAATACTTAAGATTATACTGTTGGGCTGCCTTCCCAACAAGGTCTTTGATCATTGATGGAGAAAAACTGGAAGGCTTCCAGTACAATTGTTTAGACTACCTGACTGACTGATGTATAGAAATTTCCCCCTGTGCAATTAGTGTGCTAATATCAACAACCAATAATATATAATACATTTTCCCCTATAAACAAAGTTTTCAATACTTTTTTTTAAAAAAAATTGTGAGCAATGTAGTTGTCTCTTCAAACAAAATACTTTTTAAAATGGGTGAAGCCTAGATGTTGCATTTGAAGATTTTTGCTACTTTTCAAAAGCCAATAAAAATTCTGCAGAACCATAAAGAACATCAATAATCTATCATGAAAATAGACAGGAAGCACCATACCTGTCCCTCCGAACTCACTGGTGTTTTACATGAAAACATTCTCCAAGGCTGCTTCCAAACTGAGGTTTTGCTGGGTTTAGTGCCCAAACCAGAGTAGTATTTTTTGTAGCATCTATATGACATTGTCCCTAATCCCTCACTTTCCAAGTTTCCTCCCACTTTGTTGCAACTTTTCCTATACCTGGTTTGGTATTGTCCTTTTGCTTTTGTTCTCCCTCTCCCAAACTGTAGATACCAGAGTCAAAGTGGGATGGGGTGTTCCCACATTTCTTTTATCCCATTTGTGCTGGCGGGTCTCAAAGGAACCAGAAACAGTCACTAATGATAAGAGGCCTGAGCTGATTAGGAGGGATCTGGAAGAGGCAGTAGAGAGTAATTCTCTTGCACTATGCTTCCTTCACTGTCTCCTGGTACTTCTCCTACTATGAAATGAGAGGTTGGTCCACTATCCCTGGTCCACTATCCTTTGCAAGGCTCTGGACTTGTCAGATATCTTACCCCCTCCCCATGCTACCTCTGATTCTAGACAGTTTATTAGACTATCCTGTTTCCTCTGGCATTCAAAAAAATCTTCAAAAAAAATGTTAGAGCGAGTGTTAAACAACGCTGCGGAATTAAACGCCGAGCTGGTCAGAGAGGCAAAAGCTTTATTTGAGGAAGTTACATACTTGAGGGAAAGGGGGAGAGATAGATCCTAGCTATCTGACTACATCTTGCAGAGACAGAGAAGAAGTGTGGCAGGAGAGAGAAGAAGCAGGATATTGCCCTGTTTAGCCCAATAGGAGACAAGACAAGGAAATGACCCCCAGGAAACAAGAGAGGTGCTACTCTCACTGTCCTAACTAAGTGATCCTTGCTGCCCCCTGCATGGTAGGCTCTTCTTACTTCTTGCTGCTGCAGTACACCAGACATTGTTATTTCTAACACCCCTTCTCAATGTCTAGTGTACAAAGTCCACAAAGTTCAGTCTTTCTCGTAGACTTTGAAATTTCTCTTTGGCAAGTGGCTTGGTGAGGATGTCTGCTATCATTTCTTCTGTAGGGCAGTACTGTAGCTCAACAAGTCCATCTTCTTGCATATTTCTCACAATGTGATTCTTTATGTCAATGTGCTTGGTTCTTGATCCAATTCTTTCTGTATTTGCAAGCTTTATGCAAGATTGATTATCTTCAAAGAGTTGTATAGGTTTGGGTTCATTTATCCCAAAGTCTTTTAATAGTTGTAGAATCCACTTGAGTTCTTGGCATGCTTCTGCTGCTGATATGTATTCAGCTTCTGTAGTTGATGCCGCTACTAGGTCTTGCTTTCTGCTTGTCCAACTGATTGCTCCTCCACCATAAAAGAATACTCGTCCACTGGTAGACTTTCTGTCTGTGATGTCTTCTGCCCAGTCAGCATCCATGAATCCAACTAGTCTGGGATTGTCGCTTGCTGGTAGCTTGAGCTTCAGTTGTGCAGTACCTCTCAGGTATCTTGCCAGTCTTTTGACTGCTTGCCAGTCATTCACACTTGGTGATGTATTTTTCCTGCACAGTATTCCAACTGCTGCTGCTATGTCAGGTCTGGTTACTGTACTTATGTAGAGCAGTTTTCCAATTGCTTCTCTGTACACTTTAATGTTTCTCAGAGGTTCATTGTTTCCATTTTGTTTCAGGAAATCTGTTTCCATTGGAGTACATGTTGGTTTTCCATCTTTCATGTCCATGTAGTCTAGGAAATCCATGATCTTTTGTTTTTGATTGAGAAGATAGCTTCCATCTTCCTCTCGCTCTATTTGAACTCCAAGGTAAAAGCTGACATTTCCAAGACGCTTTACTTCAACCTCTTGGTTCAGGTGCTGAATTATTTCATCACACTCTTGTTGATCCTCAAAACAAAGAAGAATATCATCTACATAAATCAGGATAAAAGTCCATTTGTTGTCTTTCTTTCTTGAGTACAGGCAGCGTTCTGCCCCGCCTTGCTTGAATCCTTCTTTGATGAGCATTTGGTTCAGTTTCTGATTCCAGGCTCTTGCAGCCTGTTTTAGTCCATAAATGCTCTTCTGCAGTTTGCATACAAGTCCTCTGTCTTTGGACTGTTCAAATCCTGGAGGCTGTGTCATATACACGTCTTCTTCCAGCTCTCCATGAAGAAAAGCAGTTTTCACATCCAGATGCTCCACATGCATCTTCCTTGCGGCTGCTATGCTCAGTAGTGTTCTTACTGAAGTGTGTTTCACTACTGGTGCGAAGGTTTCATCATAGTCTTCTCCATACTTCTGGGAATATCCCTTTGCAACTAGTCTTGCTTTGTACTTTTGTACTTCTCCATCTGCATCAAGTTTGGTTTTGAAAATCCATTTGCATCCTACTGTCCTTTTTCCAGGTGGTAGTTCTGTGAGAATCCATGTCTTGTTCTGGATCAGAGAATCAATTTCCTCTTTTGCAGCTTTTCTCCATTTCTCTGCTTCTCTTGCTGGCATTCCTTCTATGTCTTCCCAGCTAGAAGGTTCTGGTACAGCTTCTGTTTTTGCCAGGTAAGAGAATTTCAGTGGTGGAACTCCTTTGTTTGTTCTGTCTGAGCGTCTGACACTTGGCTCTGCTTCCCCTTCTCTTTCTGTGGGCTCTGCAGGTGTCTCTTGCGTCTCAGTCAGGTCCCAGAGTTGCACAATCTCTGGCTGCTGTGCTGCATCAGCTTCCTTTGGTGTAGACTCTCTGGTGTCAGGCTTGCTTGCCTTCTCCTTTTCATCAATGTACACCACATGGCGGATCTTCACCGTGTCTGTCTCTGGGTTGAGGATTCGATATCCCTTGCATCCCAGTGCATATCCAACAAATATGCCTGCTTCTGTTCTGAGATCCATCTTAGACCTCTTTTCCTTTGGAACATAAGTGTAGGCTTTTGATCCAAACACTCTCAGATGCCTTACATTGGGCTTGCGGTTGTACCACAGTTCAAATGGTGTGCTGCTTGCACCCTTTGTAGGTAGCATGTTCTGCAGATAGGCAGCAGTGTTGATAGCTTCTCCCCAATATTTTTGAGGTAGCTGTGCTTCTTGCAGCATGCTCCTGCACATTTCTGTGAGAGAACGATTTTTCCTCTCCGCTATCCCGTTGAGTTCGGGGGTGTATGGCACGGTCAGGTGATGCTCTATTCCTTTATCTGCTAGGAAGCTTGTCATCTCCTTCCCCACGTACTCGCCTCCATTGTCTGTGCGGATAGCCATTGGTTTTCTCTGGAATCTGTTCTGCACCATTGCTAGGTACACCTTGAATTTTTCCAGTACTTGGCTCTTTTCCTTGAGCAGGTAAATCACAGTAAATCTTGAAAAATCATCAGTAAAAGTCAGAAAGTACTTACTTCCACTGGGTGTTTCTGTTCCCATGGGTCCACAGACATCACTGTGAATCAGCTCCAGTGGTCTTGTCGTCTGCTTCTCATTCTGTTTGGTGAAAGAAGGTCTTGTGCCTTTGGCTTGAATACAGCAAACACATTTCTCTGCATCAGGACATTTTCTCATTTGCAAATCATTAGTCAGATTCTGCCTTTCAAGCTGATATATATAATCCATATTAGCATGTCCAAGCCTTCTATGGATAAGACTAGTACAATTCTTGTGAGTGCACTTTTCAATTAAATTCACTGCGCCTTCAGAGCAATCCAGCATATACAGGCCATCCTCTAATGTGCCTTGTGCAATTAATTCACCATCATTGCTAATAAAACATTTCTCTCCTTTGAATACAGTCTCAATTCCTCTTTTGGCCATCGAAGAAACCGATATTAAATTAGATTTAACTTCAGGTACGTATAGACAATCAGTGATCTGCACTTCTCTAGTTTGGCCACTGGGTAGTGCACAACATGCAGATACGGTCCCTTGTCCCCGAGCTGTTAAAACCTCTCCATTTGCCGTATACAATTTGTCGTGGCTTTCTTTCATCTCATTAAAAAACTTCTCTTGATTGCATAGATGGTTAGTACACGCACTGTCAATTGCCCATTTGCATATGCTTTGATCAGTTTTACCAACATTTAAACAATTCTTATCAGATCTGCTTTTCCTTTGACCATCGGCATTAGGTGACTTAATGGCTGCATTAGCATTCCTAAAGCCCTTTGTTCCCGTCCCTCGTGGCGGCGGCTTGCTAACTCTCTGTGAATCACGAAACCAACAGTCTTCCTTTAAATGTCCTTTCTTTCTGCAGATGCTGCAGGAGAAATCATTTCTTGAACTGACTCTTAAAGCTAGCTCTCTTGGCTCACTTATATGATCCAGTTTGCTAAAACTTTCCTCTTGCAGTCTTGCAAGTACATAGTTTAAGCTTAAATTTTCTCTCATTTCCAAGACATGTACTATGCTGGCATAAGATTGAGGAAGGCTAGATAGCAAAATTATAGCTAGATCCTCATCCTGGATCTCCTTTCCAAGGGATCTTAATTTCTGTGTTAATTCCATGAAATTTGCAATATGATCTTTCAGTTTTTCCTGAGGCTTCATCTGAATCCGATACAATTGCCTCATTAGCAAAATTTTAGTTTTAATTGATTCTTGACGGTTTATTTCTAGAAGAGACGCCCACATTTGTCTAGAAGTGGGCTCATGAATAACTCTTATCAATTGTTTATCACTTAAAGCATTAATGATAATAGATCTTGCCTTATTGTCGTGCTTGACCCATTTGGCTTCCTTCTGAGGATCTCCAGTCGGTTTTTCATCTGTTACTGCAGACCAGACGTCCAGTTGAATAAGATGGGCTTTTATTCTTTCTGCCCAAAGATCATAGTTCCTCCCGTCTTGTAGTCGGTCGACCTGGAACCCCTGCTGTGCACTGTAGGAGTCAGCCATCTTTTCTCTATTGTCTGCCCTCTGTGCTTTAGCCTGCGGCTACAGCAGAACTTTTACTGCTCTCTCTTAACTTCAGCTTGCGTTAATTGCCTCTGTGGCCCATTACCCTGTTAGAGCGAGTGTTAAACAACGCTGCGGAATTAAACGCCGAGCTGGTCAGAGAGGCAAAAGCTTTAATTTAATTTAATTTAATTTAATTTAATTTAATTTATTATATTTATATTCCGCCCTCCCTGCTTTCGCAGGCTCAGGGCGGATAACAAATACAAACATGTTTAAAAACATTTAAAAACATTAAATAATACATTTAAAAACATTTAAAAACATTAAATATAACAATTCATGCTGCCCAGTGGTTCATACATGCCTCTGTGTTTGCATAGGGGTGATGGTTTAACCCCCCCTTCACGGGGGGGGCACTGCCCGGCGTTAGCCATATGCCTGGCGGAATAGCTCTGTCTTACAGGCCCGGCGAAATGCAAGCAAATCTTGCCGGGCCCTTGTCTCGCAAGACAGAGCATTCCACCAGGTCGGGGCCAGGACTGAAAAGGCCCTGGCCCTGGTCGACGCCAGGCGGGCCTCCCTAGGGCCAGGGACACTTAAAAGATGTTTTCCGCCAGAGCGGAGAGTCCTCCGGGGCTCATATGGTGAGAGACGGTCCCTCAGATACGTCGGTCCCAGTCCGCGTAGGGCTTTGTAGGTTAACACCAAAACCTTGAACCTGATTCGGTACTCCACTGGCAGCCAATGCAGCTGGCGTAGCACCGGTGTAATATGCTCCCACACCGGTGCTCCAGCAATGACCCGCGCTGCTGCATTCTGTACCAGCTGTAACCGCCGGATCAGGCCCATGGGAAGCCCAGCGTAGAGCGCGTTACAGTAATCCAACCTAGAGGTGACCATTGCTTGGACCACTGTAGTCATGTCACGGGGAGACAAATAAGGGACAAGCTGCCTGGCCTGCCGAAGATAATAAAAGGAAGACCTGGCAACTGCAGTGATCTGGTCCTCCATCTTCAAGGAGGAATCCAGAATCACCCCCAGGCTCCCAACCCTCGGGGCCAGTGTAAGTGCTGCCCCATCAAGTGTAGGAAGCCGGGGTCCCAAAGCCATCTCCCCACGACCCACATACAGGACCTCCGTCTTCGTGGGATTCAATTTCAGCCGACTTTGTCTCAACCAACCAGCCACAGCCTCAAAAGCACGCTCCAGGGCATCAGGGGCCGATCCAGGCTGCCCGTCCAACAACAGATAAAGCTGGGTGTCATCCGCGTATTGGTGACACCCAAGCCCGAAACTCCGCA
Source organism: Eublepharis macularius (assembly GCF_028583425.1). NCBI lineage: Eukaryota > Metazoa > Chordata > Lepidosauria > Squamata > Eublepharidae > Eublepharis > Eublepharis macularius. Next base: position 65,132,688 of record NC_072798.1, read on the forward strand.
CCAGCTGGGCGAGGGGGCGCATATAGATATTAAATAATAATGGAGAGAGTATCGCTCCCTGTGGCACACCACAAACCAGTGGCCTACGAGATGACACCCTCTCCCCGAGCGCCACCCTCTGTCTCCGATCATGGAGAAAGGAGACCAGCCACTGCAGTGCTGTCCCCTGAATCCCCACATCGGCAAGGCGGTGGGTCAAAAGCTCATGATCGACCGTATCAAACGCTGCTGACAGATCCAGCAAAATCAGCAGTGCTGATCCGCCCTGATCCAGATGTCTGCGGAGATCGTCTGTGAGGGCGACCAACAATTTATTTGAGGAAGTTACATACTTGAGGGAAAGGGGGAGAGATAGATCCTAGCTATCTGACTACATCTTGCAGAGACAGAGAAGAAGTGTGGCAGGAGAGAGAAGAAGCAGGATATTGCCCTGTTTAGCCCAATAGGAGACAAGACAAGGAAATGACCCCCAGGAAACAAGAGAGGTGCTACTCTCACTGTCCTAACTAAGTGATCCTTGCTGCCCCCTGCATGGTAGGCTCTTCTTACTTCTTGCTGCTGCAGTACACCAGACATTGTTATTTCTAACAAAAAAGGGTTTTCTGATCACATAAATATAGATTGTTTAGTTAAATTCTGAACATGAATCCACACTTTCCCACTTCAAGTATGATATTTAACATTTTTACTACACAGAGAGTGCAGGAGGAAGCAATTTATTATGCATAAAAATGACAAAATAATAGCAGAATAGATTATTATCTTTGTTCTCAAACTGTGAGTATCTGAACTGCCTTTCCCAGATCCTAGTACAATACTCTAACCACTAATCCAGCCTGACTGGTATCCAAAGAAGTGAGCTGTAACTCATGAAAGCTTTTGTTAGTCTTACAGGTGCTACTGGACTCTTGCTCTTTTCTACTAATCCAGCCTGAGCTGCTTCAAGACAAAATTATTTTGAATCTTTAACATCAGTCATCCCTATCCCAAATATCTCATGTCTAGATTTGTCAGTCACAACTGTTATATTCAGAGTCTGCCTCTGTTGACTTTGTTGAGAGACCCAATTTGGTGTAGTGGTTAAGAGCGCGGGACTGTAATCTGGAGAGCCGGGTTTGATTCCCCACTCCTCCATTTGAAGCCAGCTGGGTGACCTTGGGCTAGTCACAGCTCTCTGGAGCTCTCTAAGCCCCACCCACCTCACAGGGTGTTCTGTTGTGAGGATAATAATAGCATACTTTGTAAACTGCTCTGAGTGGGCATTAAGTTGTCCTGAAGGGCGGTATATAAATCAAATGTTATTATTATATTATTTTTACTATATATAATTTCTAAAAAAATTCAAACCATATTATCCTAAATTGAGAACATACAAATTATAGCTTTAGATAGTCCTGATCCATTAAGTAACCTTTGGACATTTATGAAGCAGATGCTATAACAATGTTCTTTCAATGACAATACAATTTTAATGATTATTTTATTATTTTTAATTCAGAATTTTAAAGCATGCATATCTTTTAGGTAGCTCCTTTCTAGGGTGGGAAAATATACCATTTTGGTAACAGTTCATGCAGAATGTTCAATTAAATGATCGCTATTTGTTTTAAATACATATAAATTATAATAAAATGTATAATGCGCTGTCATGCCCTTTTTTCCTCTCCACCCCCTTTTCAAAATGGAGGTCATACATCATACTACATGGAACAGCTGCTCAGACATTGCCAGTGTAGTTTACATTAGCCTAGGTTTTCTTGAGAGAGTCATAGTTTAAACAAATGGTTGTGTCTATTTTAATCATTTTTGTCTTCCCTTTGAAGTGTTTTTTCCTCAACATGAGCATCCCCCCTTTAAGAACCAAGTTTAGCTTTACAAATTGGTCAGCTCTGTCATGTCTCTACTAAACACAGCTGTTACTACAATGTAAACACATTTTTAGAAACATGGATGAAGTGTTACTGCCTCCCCAAAGTGTTTCTAGCATATGTTCAAATTCAGATTTGTTTCACTATCTATAGTTATACAAAAATAGTGTCAAAAGAGACAGAGTGGGGTGTTCTCGGGTTCAAGTCTCATACCTAAGGCTAGTGACCTGAAGCAAACCACTTCCTTTCCTTGTCAGTAATATTGGAATTATAGGTGTTGCCTACCTTGCATGGTAATTTAAGATGATTAGCTGTTTGTCTATTTGCCACCATTTGTTCAGGCAGTTATTATAGTGGTGGACATTGCTGTTAAGAGTACTGCACTGGAGATCCAGTGTGGTATAGTGGTTAGAGTGCTGGACTAGGATCTGGGAAAAACAGGTCTGAATCCCTGCTTGAATCCCTGCTCTGCCATGGAAGCTTATTGGGTGAACTTGGCCAGTTACAATCTCTCAGCCTAACCTCCCTCACAGGATTGTTGTGAGAATAAAATGGAGGAGAGGAGAATGATGTTAGCTGTTTTGGGCCCCGATGAGGAGAAAGGCAGGGTATAAATGAAGTAAATAAATTAATAAATACAGTACAGTATTTTCTGTGTTGTCTTCCTGTCTTTTTCAGAGCAGGTTTATGTGTGTTTTTGGCTTTGAACAGAATTATAGCAATAGCTTCTCCAGTGTGGATGGACAAAAGTGCTATTGATGCGCCTAGCGGGTGGAGCAGTCAGGCAGATGATATGGTTGGGTATATTGCACCATTACTCCATCATTTTAAAACAGCCACAATGTGCATTTTAGTGTTTTCCATTACTTTTAAAGCACCTAGGATTGTAAAAAGGAAATGAAATCAGGGAATGTTTAATTAAATGGCTGATTACACTAAACAGAGGATGCATGAGCTCATAAATGATTTTGTTCATATGTGTGTGCATTTCTTTTCAACTCTCAGTCCAGCAGGTGTACTACAATGAAATAGTACAACGGACAGAGCACTTTAAAAATAAGCAAATGGGATTACGAAGAGGAAAATAATAGGGATTGATTTATTAAAGGATTAATCACAATTCTTTTGGTGATGGCCAAGTGAAACACTTCAGCTCCATTTCATCATATGGGACTGATTCACAAGTAAACATATGTACGTGAGCACTGCTCGATTTTAATGAGGAAAAAACTGCTATATCCTCACAGCGTTATATTAAATGAAATGCAGAACTACAGCTATAATTACACTTCATCATATTGCAGAGGAGTCAACAGCATTAAGCATGCAATTCTCAGTAGAGTTACAACCTTCTAAGCCAACTGGCAGGCTGGCTTAGAAATAAAGCCCAGGAAACAGTCCAGGTGTTATATTAAAATAATTATCTCTAGTTTAGTATATGTGTGTATTTATTTATGTCACTTCACCTTTTTATTGTTGATTGGCTTTATATTCAATGACTGCTAGATAGTAAACACTTCAATGGTATTCCATTTAAGGAGTCAGAAAACTTACGGGAGCTTGCAGACTTCTTTTTCCAAAGGTCTTCTAGTTAAATATTTCCTGTATTGTTACTTGAATGGGACTCCTTGTGAGTAAGAGGGGGAATTAGCAGAAAGGAGTACGCTAAATGAGAAGGGTAATGAACGAGATCTCCACCAAGATCCCCTACCCAAGAAACTGATGAGATTACTTAATTAAAGAGTAATTTTATTAAAAGGGGAAAATGCACAAACACACAAGAAATGTCTCTCAAACACACAAGATGCCTAGGAAAAGCAGTGGTGAAAGTGGAATAGGTTTGAGAGATTTCAGGGTGATAATTACCTGTCCGAGGAGGAGAGCAGAGTGGTCCACAGAGGAAGAGGGTTTTAAATGCCCGCGTTGTCAACCAGGAGAGTCTTAGGGAAAGTGACCCTAAGGGTACAGTGCTCAGATCCAGGAAAGCGTGCATGATTTGAATGGGGCAAGAGCTCTGGTTCTTACAGGGCAAAACATGTCCTGAGACTAGGGAGGCCCTATTGGGACAAAGACTGTAAAGATCATCTCCTGGGAATGACAAAGGTTTGATTACTTTTGATTAGTGCTACTGGGGTGTGATAAAAGAAATTCATATTTTCTCCTGGTGCTTCACAAAGAAGCAATTTGCTAATGAACATCTCCAGAACTAAGTTGATGAATTTAGATTATTTCATGTTCCCAGAGAGAAATTAGAAACTTATCAGAGCAGATTGATGGCTCTCAATCTTAGGATAGGATTCAATCATGGAAGGAATGTGCCAAGTGGGGTGACTCAGTGAGAACCTTTCTTGTCACGGCTGCAAATCTGCACTGGGAAGGCAGTAAGCCAATCACACCCAGTCCTTGGCATTTGCATTTGCATTCCATTCTTAATTACTCAATCTCCCAGGTGGGATACGGCAAGGCTTTGCTTAGCTGGCTGGAATTTCCCTGATGCAGATCAAGCTGCATTAATTCAGGGGCTCTGTGATTTTTATATCACAGGCTGTACTAAACATGGTGGAGGCTGGGGTTGACTGCTCAGTTTGCCATGCTCACATATATTGACAAGATAGAAAGTTGCATGATGCTTGTACAATGTGCATGATACTGATACAATGCATAATTACACTGAGTATATTATTTTCCTATGAAGCAGAGATACCTGGAATCTTCTAAATATCCCATATCCAGTAGTAGAAGCCATTACTCCTCATCTGGTTCTTCTCCCTCTGACCAGTATGTTCAGGGGATTCCTTACATTCACAGGCATTCTAATTAACATAAATATTCAGAACTTTGAAGTGTCTCCAGATGTTCATATTCATGTCCAGGCTAGAAAAGGAAGCTGTTGTGGCAGCTTATCCTTACTGTAGGAGACGCAACAGTTCCACATAGACACCCACTAAAACTGAGCAATATAAGCATTTTACTATCTGTAGTGGCCTGTTTGTTACGGTCAACTTTGATGTGATGATGTTTCCATGTGGTGGCTTTTACCTGTCACCTTATCTTTTTCTGCACTACTGTCCCTGTGTGGATAAGGCAAAAACTTCTGTGTCTCAGGATCATTAAAAAAGTATATTCTAAGGCTTTTTTTTAATGCACCACTTGGGGACAGTATTAGAAATCTGTGTAATCACAGTAGAAATTGGGTATGTATAACCTCATGGTGAATTTACAGTTGGGGCAGATAGAGAGTGTGACTTTCAACTTTCAGTTTCCAAGAGTAAGTTCATTAGAACAGCATCATTTTCTGCATTAGTTATTTTTAAAAAAATGTTTGGAACTGGTGACTGATGGCTGTTCACAGAAAACAAGGAGCTTTCTTTTGGAACAAATCAAGATAGATTACGTGGTAAAACTCCCAAATGCTTTTTTTCCTCACTGAATGGGAACTTGAATTTAACAAGATTAATCTGGAAAAATATTAATCTTAAAGGCAAGTGATAGCATTTCTGTTAGGTTTAACATTGTCTTGGATCTTTTATTACAGCGCCTCCTTACCTTCATCTTTTACCTCAGAAGGGCTCTGATCACTCACAACACTCCTTTTATTTCCACATACAGAGAGCTTCAAATGTTTTCTACTTTACTCAGGTTTATAATCCCTTCGGGATTTGAATCCCATTCAAATCCTAACACCCCGTAAAGTGTTTTTCCCTGTTTGAGCGACCTATATATTGTTGCCTCCCTGAATCCCTCTGTGTTCCCCAAAGGTTTTCACTGCTACCAAAGGCTTTTGCCTTAGATCTCTTCAGTTTAACTGGTATTATTGGAAGGCTTATTTATAGATGGTAGGATGACAGAATGGTCAGTGCATGGAGGTGGCTGTGAGGTTAAAAAAGGATTCTTTTTTGCTTAATCTAAAGTAGAGTTTATTTATAAGTACATAAGCATGGTAACTGCAGATTCTTGATAAACATATTGGTTTCAGAATAGGTTCATAAGATGGGTGGTTATAAAATAGTTATATATTCCTAAAGGTATATTTATAGACCCAGTCACAAAGACTAATTTTCCACACAGATCTTCACTAACAGAATAAACACTCCTCTCATCCTCACAGACATAGATTCACTCAGGCTTTTCCACACAGCTTACTTGGCCTAGACAGAATTACCTCTCTCCCAGATATACACACACTGACCCAGGCTCACACAGAATTTGCCTGACTAAGATTTCTCAGAACTCTACTCAGATTCACTGAACTTGACAGAATAAACACTTTTCTCTCAGCTCTGTGATTTGTCTACAGTTCATTCCACCCCCTAGATTACAGCTACTGTCCAATCACAGCACATTTCTCTCACCCATGCAGCCCCCTCCTTCTCACATCGGATGCCTGCATTTAAACACACAGTAAACATATATTCAAAACTAGGGGTGTGCAAAAATCATTCTGCCTGCCTGCACTTGGGCAATATAAAAGATTGGAGGTGAGAACCCCCCCATTTTGCAATGGAACACTGAGCATCAAAAGGAGGGATATGGATTTGTCCCTCATTGTGGGAACAAAGCTACAAAACTCAAGGAAACATAGTAGCAACAGGCAACAACAGAATGCAAAGATAATTTATTGGCACTATAGAAAAAGAAAACAAAGAAAATGAAGCAGAATTTTTTAAAATGTTACGGCTGCGCACTGGTTGGAGCACTCTTTAGGGTTGCCAGGTCCCCCGGAGCCCAAACTGGGGGATAGGGGGAGGGGGTGTGCATCACGAGTAGTCACCTTGCATGCAAGTGCAGTATGCTTGTGCTTCAGAACACTTCCTTAGCAAGCCAGGAATGACGTCATTCACGGCATGACAAGGAAGTGCTACAGAGCATGCAGGAGCATGCTGTGGAGCTCTTGGGTCCATTCCCCACTCCCCCCCACCAGCCATGAGAGGGGATGGGGGATGGCTGGGAGCAGGGGATCTCCCGACCCCACCAAAGGACTGGTAAGCCTAGCTCTCCTGTTTGGGAGTTGCCTGACCACTGCTGCCTTGCTACCCCTTTGCCAGTCAGTTTCTTGCCATAGCACGTGCCTAACAAAACTTGCCTTCTAAGGGGGCCATTATTATGTATGTTATTGTGCTTGAGAAAAAAATTAATGAATCAATGGTTTAAACTTGGAGGAAGACTAATGGTTGATGTGGTTTTTGGTTAAGTGCATAAACAGCTGTCCCAGAGCCTCGTTTCCCCAATCCCCCTTTGCAAAAAACAGCGTGTGCATGTGCAGCCACCCAACACTCACCTTGATGCCTTCCCCAAGCATTCTTTGGTGTCCATAAACACTGAACCCCGGTTTTGTGCATGTTCAGATTTGGTGGGTCGAAGGGTTTTAGGAAATTCTGTGCTCTGTGAGATTTTGGTGCCATTAACTGGAAAAACAGCTGCCCCAAAGAACCTGGAAGCCCTCTTTGCAAAGAATGGGTCTGAAATACATGATCACAGAGGAAAAACCCAAATGGATTAGATCCGAGCTGGCAACACCCCAGCTGGAAAAATAACAGTAACAGTACATAGTTGGTTTGGAACCCAGACTTCCGGTTTAATTAATGGCGATCTGAAGGAGCCTAGAGATCTGGGCTGTCCAAGGAACTGTTTTTTTGGAAAGCGAGGCGCTTGAATGCCTGCTGCCGACCCAACTTCAGGGAGAAGTTGGGCTTGAACACTACGCACCCCGAGAGAGTGTGATCTTGGTGAGGGGGGGAGTTAAATCAAGAATTCTCCCCACCACCTTGAGGTCCCCTCGGAGAAGGGTGAGCTACTAACTCTGCAGTCCCTCAGGAGTCATTTAATTGGCATAAGATCATCAGAAACCAAGCCTCAGTAACAGCTTTGACCAACATTAAATGAAGGAAACAACACAGACAACCCGAAAAATCATTGAAAGGTAAAGATCATTATTGGACTTTGTAAATTGAAACGGAGGGAAAAAACCAAGAAATTTTTTTTAAAGGCTTAATCTAATAGAGTAAACAACAAGGAACAATTATTGAGTAAAAACTTTGTCGCTAGTGAAGTTTTAAGCATTAAAAAAGCGATAAGAAGCATTGTTTATACATACCTGCGGTCAGAGGAGAGACAGCCAGCGTGAGAGAGGAGGTGTGAGCTAGAGGAAACATCGCGAGACAGGAAGTAAACAAGGGAGGAGGCAACTGGGTGCCTAGAGAGGACAGCAGAAGCCAGGAAGTAGGAAGACGGAGTAGAAGAAAGAAGACCCGGAAGCAAAACAAAGGAAGCATCAAGAGACTACAAGGACTACAGGAACAGGAAGTGCACCATCTTAAGTGGGGCTTGAAGCGAAGCCAGTAATCATAGAGAAGCTGCAAGGAAACCATAGAGAAAAAACGCCCGACATTTTGGAATTAAGAAAAATTATTTTTTAATTATTAAACCAGAGACAGGGAAATATATTGAGAGAAGATAAGAAGAAAAGAAGCCAAAACGGATCTAAGGAAAAGAGTAGATACGTGGGGAGGCATTAAGCTGAGTCCTACGATGGCGGGGAAAAAAGCAGACAAGGAATGACAAGCCTCAGTGGATGTAGCGATTGGGAAAAAAAGGATTGGGAAAAAAAGTTACAGAGAGCCATAAGGAACTGAGTCAATCGTTGCAAAAAATGCATGGAACTCTGGCAAAGGACTTAAAAGATATGAAAGACACAATTAGGGTGGAGGTAGCGGGACTGGCGAAAAATTTAGAAGGAATAAAAAATGAATTGCAAGCAACCAATAATAAAGTTGAAGAGGTAGAGCAGAAGACCAAGGATTTATCAGTGAGTATAAAGCAGGAAAACCAAGTGATGCAAGAAAGAATGGCACTGATGGAATGCAAAGCGACGGAGAGGCAATTAAGATTTAGGGGCATGCAAGAATCGGATACGCAAAGCATACAGGAACAAATGACAGAAATTCTAGCAGGATTTTTAGACAAAGAACCAGAAGAAATAACAGCAAACATGGATCTAGTATACAGAATCAATTCAGCTTATGCACAACAAAAGAAGATACAAAGAGATATTATTGTGCAATTAATAACAAAAAGAATGAAAGAGGAAATTATCTAAAGGCATTTTGAAGATCCCTTATCAGTGGAGGGAAACAAGATCAAGATAATGAAAGAGATGCCAAAAAGGTTTCTCCAAGAAAGGAAAAAATACAGGGAACTGATCCAAAAACTAAGAGAAAAGAATATCAGATACAGATGGGAGTTACCGAAAGGACTAAGCTTTTATTTTAATGGGCTAAGAGTTATAATCAAGACAAGAGAACAGATGGAAAAGTTTTTTGAAGAAAATTTAGAGGACTTTCCTAGATTATTAAGAATGTAACACAATGGAGTACAAATTACTATCGTGGAATGTAAATGGATTAAACTCACCCCAAAAGAGAAAAGCAATTTTTCACTGGCTAAAGAAACAAAATTGTAATATAATTTGTCTACAAGAAACACAGATTAAGGATCAAGATATCAAATATTTGAAAAATAAACAATTAGGAAAAGAATACGCAGCATCGTCAAAACAAAAGAAAAAAAGAGTAGTGATGTACATCAAAGAAGATATAGACTCTAAATTAATTTTCCAAGATCAGAATGGAAGGTATCTGGCTGTGGAAATTAATGTAAATGCAAAAAAACCACTGATAATAGGTTTATATGCACCCAATGGCGCAAAAGACCAGTTTTACAGAGAAATAATAGAGAAATTGGATCAAGACTCATATGACCAAATGATAATGGCTGGAGACTTTAATGGTGTGGTGGATTTACAAATGGACAGGAAGTTAAAGGGAGGCAAGCAGAAATCTGGGAAATTACCGAAAGTATTTTTGAATTAGTACAGCAAGAAAAGTTGGAGGATGTGTGGAGAAGAGAAAATCCTACTCCGCGAGACATGCATCTTTTTCAAGAATAGATATGATTTGGACATCGAAAGATTTAGCTTTGTGGACAAAAAAAGTGGAAATTTTGCCAAGGGTGAGTTCAGACCATAACCCAATACTATGGAAAACTATAATGGTCCAGAAAAAAATATGATGGAGAATAAATGAAGATTTATTGCAAAATCAGGAAAATATAAACCATTTAAAGGAAGTGACCAAGCAATTTTTTCAAATAAATAATAACAATGAAGTTTCAACCCAGATGGTAGGGGACACATACAAGGCGGTAATAAGAGGAAATTTAATTTCATTAAATAATAAGGATAATAATAAGGATAAGAAAAGAAAGCAAGAGAAGTGGCAAGAGATACAGGAGAAACTATATAAAAAAGAACAGGAGTTAAAGAAAAAACCTGGGGAAAAATCAATAAAACAAGAGATCAAAATACTGCAGGAACAGATAAGAGCCATTAGTAACAAAGAATTAGAATGGAAATTAAAGACACTTCAGCAGAAATCATTTGAAGGAGCAAACAAACCAGGAAAGTACCTAGCCTGGCAATTGAAAAAGAAAAAAGAGAAGAAAATTATTAATAGGATAATGGAAGAAGGCAAAGAATTGAAAGACCAGCAAACAATTAAGCGTGCCTTTTACAAATATTATGCGAAATTATTTCAAAAGAAGGCAGTAAACTTGGAAGACATAGACCGATATTTACAAAAAACAGATTTACCAAGGATATCAGAAAAAATGAAGCAGAGACTGAATGCTCCAGTAACAGAGGAAGAAATTATACAAGCAATAGAAGCAGCAAAGATCGGAAAAGCACCAGGACCAGATGGGATCACAGCTAAATTTTATAAAGTAATGAAGGAAGACCTTGTACCGATATTAAAAAATATAATGAATGATATACTTCAAGGAAAAGGGCTTCCAGATACATGGAATGAAGCGAACATTGTTCTGATCCCGAAAGAATCACAAGATTTGACAGATGTGAAAAATTATAGACCAATTTCGCTTATAAATAATGACTATAAAATATTGGCAAGAATATTAGCAGACAGACTTAAAATATGGCTAATGGACTTTATAGGAGAGAACCAGGCTGGATTCCTACCAAACAGACAACTAAAAGACAACTTGAGAGTGGTTATAAATGCCATTGAATATTTTGATAAGCGACCAGATAAAGAAGTTGGCTTTTTCTTTGCAGATGCAGAGAAGGCCTTTGACAACTTGAACTGGGATTTTATGTTTGCATTAATGGAAAAGATGGACTTAGGTAAAGAATTTATAGAAGCAGTAAAAACAATATATAAGGAACAAAGAGTGACAATTTGTGTCAATGACGACCTGACAGAGAAGTTTGAAATAAGGAAAGGTACAAGACAAGGATGTCCACTATCACCATTGTTATTTGTTATGGTCTTAGAAATATTACTAAGGCAGATTAGAGAAGATGACAACATAAAAGGAATAAAAATAAAGGGATCTTCATATAAGTTAGAGAGCTTTTGCAGATGATGTGATGTTTATAGCAGAAGATCCACTACAAACTTTGCCAAGACTACTGCATAAAATTAAGCAATTTGGAGATTTGGCAGGCTTTTTTATAAATAAAAAGAAGTCAAAAATAATAACCAAGAATATGACCAAGAAGAAGCAACAGGAACTGAGTGAATTAACAAATTGTGAAGTGGTACACAAAACTAAATATTTGGGAATAGAGCTGACAGCTAAAAATATTGATCTATTTAAGAATAATTATTAGAGATGGGCACGGACCAGCATTTGCCTATGGACCACCGGTTCGGGGTTCGTGGGCTTCCATGGACCATGGTCCACAAACTTTTAATGGACCAGGCCCGGTTCAAGAACCGGTTCGAGAACCAGTTCGAGTCAGAAAAGGCCTTGGTTTTCCCACAGATTTTCACATCAGTCGACTTTCCCCACCAAAGGTTCTTATGTAACGCTCCTCGATTATCACTTTTCCAAAGAGACAAACAACAACTTCCCCTCCCCTATTCTGACTGATCCTTACCCGCCCTTGGGGGAAGGAGAGAGACTTGTGCTCCTGTCCAGGAGAGGTGGCTGCCCACAAAACCCACCTACATGGGGCTGCATCAACAAGAGACGCCCTCCCCGGGGGCAGGGAGACCAACTCTCCATGATGGCCAATGAATGGATGGACTTGAGTGAAAGCCAACTCTGCAACAGGAGATCGTGTAGCAATTCAAAGGCCACTTGCTGGAATGGAAGGCACGCGAGGGAGGGAAAGGATGTCTTCCACACCTTGAGGGAAGGAAACTCATGCTACCCTGTTCAGAAGGAGCCTCTTTGGGAAGTGGACAACGAGTCCCACCTCAGTGACGTGGTGTGTCAGCTTGCTTGCTATCAAGCAAGCTGACCTGGGCCACTGTCCTACTTGTCACCGGACTTTGGGGATTGACCCTCAGAGGGGCCCTTGTGCTCGCGGGAGCAGGACGGTCGCTGACGAAACCCACTTCACCGAACGTGGCGGCATTGGCAAAGGAAGGATATGCTGGTTGGGGTTCGAGTGGCTGGCAAGAGGGCAGCCACCACGTGGGAGAGGTGGGTATCGAGGGTGGCCACACCCTCCCTGCAGGGGCCCCCTCACTGGCCCCGGTTGGGGGTGAGTGGGGAGAGGACGGCCACCACATTGGAGAGGTGTCTTTTGATGGTGGCCTGTCCTCACCCCTCCTTGCACATGCCCTGCATTCTGCTGAAATTGGCCTCCACACTCGGGGAGGCCCTGCCCCTGTGATGTGGGGACCACCACAGATCTGAGCATGACCTGATCAGAGCACTGCACCACAAGCAAGTAAGGATTTGATACGAGTGAAATGGGAGAGGAACCCCATAGTTTCAACATAATTGTCTGAAATGGGCCTGTGCGGAGCCCCATGCCACAAGCAAGTTCAGCACAGTGTTCTTTTACAAATTTGTCCCAGTTTAAGTTGAGTCACAGGACAGGAGGACAGTACAGAATGTGTTAATGAAATTGTTATGTGAAAAATTGAAAAAAAAAATTCTAAAAAAGAAATTATGTGATTTCCTTTTAATTTGTGTTTGTATCCTGAATCATTGATGTGAAGGCAAAATTGAACTTGCACAAAATAATGAAATTGAAGAAGGCCACAAGAAAGGACAGAGAGAGGAGATGCTGGGCCAGACTGATGGTCCAGAAAACCAGACTCATAGCCTGATCCTTCAGGGCAGAGGATCTACTGAGAGAGTGGGTATTGAAATGATGGATCTTGGATTTGCTGTTAGGTTGCAGCAGGACATAAGAGATTATGAAGGGAGAGGCTTAGAGATGAGAAAGTCTGGAGCAGAGAGGGAAGGCAGCTGTGGTTGGGAAGAATGGATGAGTTCAGGAGGGCTTCCTAACATGGACTGGGGGTGCTCTGGAGACTGACTTAAGGTGAAGCAACCTGCCATCAGTGCAGAGAGAGACTGGGGTTTCTCAGAGCCAAGATTCCGGGTCCCCAAGGTCCAGGGAAGGATACCCCAGCAGGGGGAGGTTGATCTTGATAAACACCAATTGATCCACTAGGGTGGGATCCAGGCGTGAGCGGCAGAGATGGAGGATGTCTCCCAGGTGGGAGAACACCCGCTCACTCTGGACACTGGTGGGAGGGCAGGAGAGGAAACTCATGGCCACAGACGAGAGGTCTGGCCAGATGGCAGATTTACGTGCCCAGTACTCCAGGGGATTGGATTCAGGGGACTCTGGCGTCTCAGCAAGGTAGTCCCACACCATCACCTCTGCTGAGTCCTCTGCAGGTGCCATCCTGTCTTTCCTCATGCCAGCAACCTCCCAGTTCAGCACTGAGGACCAGTAGTTGGAGTGTGGTGGGCTCTCATGGGCTGAAGCGCCAGGCTCATCCTCTGCCACTTCCCCCTCCTCCTCCTCCTTCTTCTCCTCCTCCTCCTCCTCCGGCTCCTCAGCCACCAGCCCCTCTTCCATGCCCTCTTCCCTCTGGCCGTGTCTTTTAGCCTGAAACCTGCGAACCTCTTTGCAAAGCTCCTTCTTCCATTGTTCTAGCTCACACTGGTGCATGGCAACGGCGCCCGTCACACGTGGATCGCACATGCAGGTCATTCTGTACGACCACTGTTTGCAGAGAGGATGCAAGTGGGCGGCCACTCCTGCCTGCAACCTCTTAACCAAGTCCCTGACACTTGGAAGGGTTTCCCCCCCTCCAGTTCTTTGGCCAGTGTCCAGTCCAGCCCACGAATCAGGGGGATGGCTTGCCCCAGGCTGGACTGGTAGGAAGAGAGGAGATCAGTGGTGTCCCGAAATGGCTTGAGGATACGCACCATTTAAGAGAGGACTAGCCAGTCCACAGAGCTGATGCTAAGCACATTTCCTGCATGCATGATGGGCGTTGAGGACATGATGTCTTCCAACACATGTCTTTGCTCCACCAGATGAGCTATCATCATGTAGGTGGAGTTCCAACGGGTTGCCATGTCCTGGAAGAGCTCGTGCCCTGGATCTCCCCCCTCCCCCTGCTTCTTGTGCAGCTGTCGGGCAGACTTAATGCTGCGAGAAAAGTGAGTGCCGAGATGATGAAAGCCATCCAAGAGGTTGCGCATCTCCAACGTTCCCTGGTCCCAGCTGGGCTTGACCGTGCTACCCAACCCGAGAGCATCCCCCACAACCAGGTGCAGCTTATGGGCCAGACAGACAATGCCCTCCAGGGATGCCTCATTCAGGGCCACCAGCATGTTTCTACCAGCGTCCGTGACCATGTAGCCACGGACAGCATCGTCTGGGGACAACCAGTCCCTCAGTGAACCCTTCAGCACAGCGGCAATGTTCTTCCCATTCTGATCCACATCCATCCCCTGTGCCTGGAGCAGAACCACTCTGTAGCCTGCCGGCAGGGGTGGCACCTCCTCTTGGGCCCCCAATTTGACCGCGGTGTTCCAGAGGTCCTCCGGTTGCCACCAGTGGGCAGTGATGGCGAGGTAGCCGTGATGACGGCTGCTCCACAGATCTGCTGTGAAGTGCACAGTCCACCCTCTTGCTCTTGCCAGCTGGTTCCTGACCATCTCTGCCACGCAGTTGTAGATGGCAGGCAAGACTCGCCGGCCAACAGTCCGCCACGAGAGCGTTCTGAACCAGGGTACAAAATGATGCATTGCCCTGTGAAAGCCCACACCCTCCAACACAGACAAAGGGAGTCCATCCAGGGCTATCATCTCAGCCAGTACATGAGTTCCTGCCTCCTGAGCTTTCCCCCTGAATCTTTTGCTTGGCAGGGATGAGCCAGAGGGAACAAGTTCCTGAAGGGTAGCCTGCCTAGAAGTTCCACTCCCACCCACAGCTCTCTCAGGGGTGTGAGCCTTCTGACTAGGGGTGGACTCCCGTTCCACTTGCCCTTCTCCCTGCTCAGCAGCCCTCTTCACCCCACTGCTTGATGTTTTTTCTTGAGCCAGCAGGCTTGGGTGATGTCTCTGCAGATGCCTGCGGAGGACACTGGACGACAGGTGTTTGGGGTCCACAACCCTACGCACCATGGCATTGCAGACCTGGCAATGCACTGAACACGGGTCGTTTGGGATGGTCCGGAAGTGCCGCCAAAGCATGGGGTTAAAACGGACACCAGGAATCTGTGGCTCAGGAGGAGGACAAAGCCTTAATGGCTGAAGTGTGCAGCTGGGCCGGGCGGGTGGAGTGCAGGCAGGGGGAGCCACAGGAGGTTGGGATGGGAAGGAGCTGGATGTTTCTGCTGGACCCTCCAGTGACCCCTGAGATTGATCCACGGAGAGTGTTGGCAGCTGATCCTCAGTGGGCAATGCTAAGAGCTCTTCTGCCTGCTCCTTGATCCCCAAAAGCAAATATGTAGAACGAGGTGCTGCCTCTGAGGTCTCCCTGTCCCTGGTGCCACTTGTACTGGGCACCGATGGGCACCCAGGACAACCTCTGCAATTCTTCCCACCACGACCACTCTTGTTCCTCTTTCCAACCCTCATGGTGCCATGAGAAAAGATCTCTACAAACAAGTGAGAATTTTAAATGAAGCACAGAGCCCCAAAAGCTTGGAGCAGGGTAGGGCAGAGCCAAGTGGCACCCAGCTGACCCCAGTTGAGGGAAGAATGCACCATAAAAGACACTCTAGAGAGGCTTAGAAAGAAGTGAAGCAGACAGAGCCCCCCAGAACTTGCTGCCAGTGTTCCTAGGGTGGGTGTTTCACAGAGGCCAGTAGCAGTCTTCTGCCTGCACCTCAAAAGCCAGGCTGGAAATGTCCCCCAAGTCACCCACTATTTAGGGAGTGAAAGGCTTAGAAAGGAGTGAAGCAGAGAGAGCCCCCCAAAACGTGCTGCCAGGGGTCCTAGGGTGGGTGTTTCACAGAGGCCAGCAGCAGTCTTCCGCCTGCACCTCAAAAGCCAGGCTGGAAATGTCCCAAGTCACCCACTATTTAAGGAGTGAAAAAGGCTTTGAAAGAAGTGAAGCAGACAGAGCCCCCCAAAACCTGCTACCAGTGTTCCTAGGGTGGGTGTTTCACAGAGGCCAGTAGCAGTCTTCTGCCTGCACCTCAAAAGCCAGGCTGGAAATGTCCCCCCAAGTCACCCACTATTTAGGGAGTGAAAAGGGCTTAGAAAGGAGTGAAGCAGACAGAGCCCCCCAAAACCTGCTGTCAGTGGTTCTAGGGTGGGTGTTTCACAGAGGCCAGTAGCAGTCTTTCCCCTGCACCTCAAAAGCCACGCTGGAAATGTCCCCCCAAGTCACCCACTATTTAGGGAGTGAAAAAGGCTTTGAAAGAAGTGAAGCAGACAGAGCCCCCCAAAACCTGCTGCCAGTGGTTCTAGGGTGGGTGTTTCACAGAGGCCAGTAGCAGTCTTTCCCCTACACCTCAAAAGCCACGCTGGAAATGTCCCCCCAAGTCACCCACTATTTAGGGAGTGAAAAAGGCTTTGAAAGAAGTGAAGCAGACAGAGCCCCCAAAACCTGCTGCCAGTGGTTCTAGGGTGGGTGTTTCACAGAGGCCAGTAGCAGTCTTTCCCCTACACCTCAAAAGCCACGCTGGAAATGTCCCCCCAAGTCACCCACTATTTAGGGAGTGAAAAAGGCTTTGAAAGACGTGAAGCAGACAGAGCCCCCAAAACCTGCTGCCAGTGGTTCTAGGGTGGGTGTTTCACAGAGGCCAGTAGCAGTCTTCCCCCTGCACCTCAAAAGCCAGACTGGAAATATCCCCCCAAGTCACCCACTATTTAGGGAGTGAAAAAGGCTTAGAAAGAAGTGAAGCAGAGAGCGCCCCAAAGTGTGCTGCCGGTCATCAGAGAGTGGGTGTTTCACAGAGCCTAATAGCACTCTCCCTCCACTTGCATCTCATCAGCAGCCAAGAAAGAATGTGGGGGAAGGAAGGCAAGAACTCAGGCAGACAACGCCCAAAGCTGCCTTGCACCCACTGTGGGTCTGTGAGTGGGTGGCGTCAGAGCACAATAGAACCCACTGGCAACCCAGAAAAAAGGAAGAGATTTTGGGGGGAGGGGGGATTAAGCCCGAGAAGAACCCAAGGACTCAAAAAATGCAGAAAGAAAACAGAGTAACCCGATAGTGCGGTAAAAGGATTTTTTAAAAAGTGCTCTCAAGAAAACTAGAATAGAAAGGAGGAGAAAAAAATTAAACAGGAATAGAGAAAAGAGTAAGCTCTGCAACTGAAGCCCCAAAGCCCCAAGGCACAAGCCGCGCTCTCACACACACACAAAAAACCTTTCCCACAGCAAGCAGTTGCTAAGCTCACCAGCAAAATGGAGCGGGTCTTCGCGCGCTTTGTCTTTTATGCAGAAAGGCTGTGATCTCTGACAATCTCTTGATTGGCTCACAGAGCTGCCAATCAAGGTTTCCTGGGCTAAGATTGGTGTGTTCCAAACAGGGAAGGTGGCGTGAAGTGAATAGAGCGAATAGAGGCCGTCTGGCGGCACATCCCCTCCCGCGTTAGGAGGTTCGGTGGGAGTCTCACCGGGTGGCTCAACCGGGTTATCCCTTTTCGGTGGAATTTCCTGCTGTGTGGGAAGTTCCTTGGGTTGTTCTCCCGATTCGCCAGGATAGGTGCCCCCCTCGCCGGTAGGTGACGACTGCTGCTGAACTTCCTCCACCGGATAGGAGATGACACTTTGGAGGGTAGCTATCTGTATCACCATCTCTTCAGGGGACAGTCTTTCTCCTGCTCCCATTGCAGAAATTAAATGAATGGCATGAGCCAAACTTTCTTCCATATCCATCCAAACTTTCTTCCATATCCATTCGCTCTATTCGCTCTATTCACTTTCTTCCATATCCATCAGCTTAGCTTCTAACTGGTGCATTCGACTTGGCCCCGGTTGTTCACTCATGGAACCTTCATTCGTTGCACTCACCGGGGAAAAGGGGCCCCAAGGAGGAGGGTCCCCTTGGACGACTCGCGACCTCGCGGCTAGAATTCCCTTGGCCATACCTGTCACGGCCGAGATGCTGGTATCTACCGCATAGGTGCGACCTTGTATCTGCTCCCAACTTTGTTCAGGGACTTCCGTTGGCTCTTTCCACGGGGCAAGTTCGGAATAATCCCAACTCAGGGCGCCGCGGCGAGACGTGTCCCCCTCCGTCTGCTCGAACGTCCTGTTCCAATATCGCCAGGGTTGGCTGCTATCTAGCTCCGGGACGGTTTCTAGGCTTCGGTGCCCGTCCATCGAAACTCGTGGATGGAGTCCACCTGCCCGGCGCTCTCTCGTTTCTCGGGGTCTGGCTCCCCACTCCGACGGGGTGGGTACCGAGATCAAGGGGAGAGCGGTCGCTTTCGGCCTTGCCCCGAGGTCGCCTTCGGTCTCGTCCCGAGTACTGAGGTCGATGAGAGGCGGGGTGGAAGTGGAAGCTCCGGTTCCGTTCCCGGCTGCTCCCAGCTCCTGGGAGTCTTGGGCTTGCACAGGTTGATTGTCGGGAGACGCATCTGGATCAAACAAAGGATCCCTGTCCGGGACAACCTTGGATTCCGCTGGGCCCGACTCAGACATGATTGGTAACAAAATGTCAGACTGTGGCTAAATAAGGCTCTCACTACAGGGTTCCCTTTAGAAGCAAACACAAGTCCATTGTTTGAGAAAGGAAACTTTACTGCAGACAAGGTCCATTATAGTCCACTGTCCTGAATAGGAGACTCAGGATGGTACATGATCATTGTTACCAATGAAGAGCAAGCATAGGATACAGAGTAACAATACCCATCCGGATCAGCCTCCCCCCACAGTTCTCAAAACAACATCTTTCAGTCCTGGGAAGCTGCTCTCCTTCAAGGCCAATGCTTGGTGGAACGGTGTTAGACAAAACAGTCTCCTCCGGTGGGAATGCAGCCTGGGAACTGGTGCACCTGGGAAGAAAGCACTTAAACACTAGAAGCATTAGAAAATGGAGTCAGCACAGTTTAGATATACACTGGACCTGACATTCACTTCTTTCACCGTTGGAATCAAAACTGGGGCGAAGATCCAACTCATAAGGAAAAGGCCCTTCTCACCCAAGAAGAAGTCAACCAAATACCCGAACCGTACTGGCCTTTTCTAAATGCTTTCTCGGAGGAGGAAGCTGATACTCTACCCCCGCACCGACGAACGGACTGTGCGGTGGAAATTTTACCCGGAGCCTCACTGCCCAAAGGACGACTCTATCCCATGAGTCTCCATGAACGCGAAGAGCTCCGGAAATTCATCGACACCAACCTCCAACGAGGGTTCATCCGCCCAGCCTCTAGCCCCCACGCCGCTCCAGTCCTTTTCGTGAAAAAGAAGGATGGGGGACTCCGACTGTGCACGGATTTCCGAGGACTGAATGCAGTATCCACCAACAACGCCTATCCTATACCGCTCATCCGAGACCTTCTCAACGTCGTGGCCCAAGGTAAGATCTTTACGAAATTAGATCTAAAAGATGCTTACTTCCACGTTCGTATCAAGGCAGGGGATGAGTGGAAAACCGCGTTTAATACGCCCCTCGGACAATATGAATACTTAGTTATGCCTTTTGGATTGACGGGAGCCCCGTCTGTATTCATGTCCATGATAAACGAAGTTCTACATGAATTTCTGTACAAAGGGGTGGTGGTGTACCTTGATGATGTTTTAATTTATTCGGACACCGAGGAAGAACATATTCAAATGGTACAAAAGGTCCTAGCCACCTTGATGAAGAATAAACTGCCCATCAAGTTGTCCAAATGCGAATTCCATAAAACCGAACTCACTTACCTCGGGTATTGTATCTCCCAAGAGGGTCTGAAAATGGATCCAGCCAAAATACAGGCGATCCAAGATTGGCAGACACCCACCACCCGCAAAGAACTGCAATCCTTCCTGGGTTTTGCCAACTTCTATAGAGACTTCATAGCAAATTTCGCCCAAATCACACTCCCCTTGACAGAGTTGCTGAAAACCAAAGATAAAGGGGACCAAGCTAAAAAACCCTCTTCCAAACTACAATGGACCCCCGATTGCCAAACGGCCTTCGAATGCCTAAAAAAGCAATTTGTAACGGAACCCATCCTCTCCCACCCCGACGAACAATCCCCCTTCATAGTACAGGTCGACGCCAGCGATACGGCGATAGGGGGGGTTTTGCTACAGAAGGGGGAGGATGGGAAATTGCGGCCTTGTGCTTTCTTGTCTAAAAAGTTTTCGGAGGCGGAGAGGAATTGGAATGTGTGGGAGAAGGAGGCCTTTGCAGTAAAAGCAGCCCTTACTAACTGGAGACATTGGCTGGAGGGGGCGCGATACCCTTTCGAGGTCTGGACAGATCATAAAAATTTGGAGGCCCTCCGGAGCCCACGCAGACTGAATGCCAAGCAATTGCGGTGGGCGGAATTCTTTTCCAAATTCAACTTCACTCTAAATTATCTCCCGGGCAAAACTAACTTTTTGGCGGACGCCCTGTCGCGCATGCCCCAACATAAGAGCAAACGGGCGGAGACTGTCGACACGGTCTTCTCGCCTACGCAACTTGGGGGCGTGGTGACTACTCGCAACCGTGCCAGGCAGCCCCTCCCGGCCAACCAAGAGTGGAAATCGAAACTTAAAACTGAAGTGGAGAAGGAGGGGGATAAAGCTCCGCGAAACAAACTAACCCAATCCCCACACGGGGATTGGCTAGCTGGGAGCAAGTTTTATGTCCCAGACAGCCTCAAGCTGGAGGTCTTGCAGCGCTGTCATGATGCTCCCACTGCTGGACATTATGGGTACCTGAAAACTATGCACCTAATTCAAAGACAATTCTGGTGGCCGGGCATGCGCAAAGACATTTCCCAATACGTTAGTTCCTGCCCTGTTTGCCTCAGCGCAAAAACCAGAAAAGGGAAACCTCCGGGTCTCCTGCAACCATTGGAAACACCAAACAGGCCCTGGGAAGTAATATCCATGGACTTTATCACTGATCTACCTATTTCAAAAGGACATAATTGTATTTTAGTTGTGGTAGATCTGTTCTCCAAACAAGCTCATTTTATCCCCTGTACTGCTATACCCTCCGCTCGAAAACTAGCGGATCTGTTTCTAAAACACATCGTAAAATTACATTCTTTTCCGTCCAAGGTGATTTCGGATCGCGGCGGACAGTTCGTTGCCAACTTCTGGCGGGAGCTTTTGAAAATGTTGAATATTGAGCAAGGCATCAGTTCAAGCCACCACCCACAAACCGACGGGCAATCCGAAAAAACAAACCAAATATTAGAACAGTTCCTGCGTTGCTACATCAATTTTCAACAAGATAATTGGGTGGACCTTCTCCCTCTAGCCGAATTCTCCTATAACAACAGTGTACACGCTTCAACGGGAGAGGCCCCATTCAAAATTGTATACGGGACTCACTTCAATCCCTTCCCATTGGACGCACCCCCTCTCCATTCCTCTAAATTGCCAGATGTATCTTCATGGTGGGGGGAGGCGGCACAGCAGTGGACTCTTATTAAGAAACACCTTGAAAAAGCCAAACTGGATTATAAAAAATACGCAGATCGCCATCGTGTGGCCGAATGGGAATTACAACCCGGAGATCATGTGTATATTTCCACAAAAAACCTGAAACTAGCTCAGACAAGCCGCAAACTCGCTCTGAAATTCCTGGGACCTTTTCCTGTGCGCAAGATAATAAATAAAGTGACTGTTGCTGTAACTTTGCCCAAGAACCTGCGCCATGTGCATGATACGTTCCATGTCAGCCTTTTAAAGAAAGCTCCCACCGACAACAAATGGCACATCAAAGCTCCACCCATTCCAACTTTAATTGACGACCAAATACACTATGAGGTACAACAAATTTTGGACTCTAAACTCAAACGAAATCAGCTTTTTTACCTCATCAGATGGAAGGACTTTGATTCAGGTTACGATGAATGGGTGAACTCTGCACATGTTCATGCTCCTAGATTAACCAAAGCTTTTCATACTCGCTACCCATATAAACCAGGGGGGGATCTGTTTTAAGGGGGGCAGAATGTCAGGTCCAGTGTATATCTAAACTGTGCTGACTCCATTTTCTAATGCTTCTAGTGTTTAAGCGCTTTCTTCCCAGGTGCACCAGTTCCCAGGCTGCATTCCCACCGGAGGAGACTGTTTTGTCTAACACCGTTCCACCAAGCATTGGCCTTGAAGGAGAGCAGCTTCCCAGGACTGAAAGATGTTGTTTTGAGAACTGTGGGGGGAGGCTGATCCGGATGGGTATTGTTACTCTGTATCCTATGCTTGCTCTTCATTGGTAACAATGATCATGTACCATCCTGAGTCTCCTATTCAGGACAGTGGACTATAATGGACCTTGTCTGCAGTAAAGTTTCCTTTCTCAAACAATGGACTTGTGTTTGCTTCTAAAGGGAACCCTGTAGTGAGAGCCTTATTTAGCCACAGTCTGACACTCCACACTGCTGCCGAGGAAATTGTTTGAGCGGGAATCCTGGCATGACGGGCCAACGGACACATGGACAGAAAGCCCCAATGTTCGGCGCTTTCGTGAGAAAAACATGCGCCCAAGGCCCGCGTGTTCGCGAAGGACAAACTGGGTAAGTTCATGACGAAATTAGGCCTGTTATGCGGACCGTACCCATCTCTAATAATTATGAAAAGCTCTGGACACACATTGAAAGGGATATGATAAAATGGAATAAATCAATCTTATCGTGGTTTGGTCAGATTGCCACAGTTAAAATGAATGAGTTGCCTAGAATTATGTTCCTAATGAAAACAATACCAATTATAAAAGACAAAAAACAATTTGAAAAATGGCAGAAGAAAATATCGGAATTTGTGTGGGCAGGGAAGAAACCAAGAGTAAAGATTAAAGTACTTTGTGATGTTAAGGAAAGAGGTGGAATGCAACTACCTGATCTTCGACTTTACCATGAGGCGATATGTCTAGTCTGGTTAAAACAATGGGTGTCTTTAGCCAATCATAAATTGTTAACTTTGGAAGGCTATAACAAACTTTTTGGATGGCATGCGTATATGTGGTACGATAAGTACAAAATGGATGCAATGTTTCAGCACCACTATCTGAGAAGAAATTTATTGTTGACTTGGCTAAAGTATAAAAAAATTATAGATCAGAAGAAACCACTGTGGATTATACCAGCTAAGGTGATCAACCCAAACTTAGAATATAAAGGAAAAGAATGGCTTACCCTCAAGGACTTAACAGAAGTAGTAGATAAGGAGGTAAAACTCAAACCAAATGAGGAATTGCCATTTAAATATGGTTGGTTACAATATAGACAAATTAAAGACCTATTTGATACAGATCAAAGGAAGACAGGTTTTAGAATTCAGAATTCAGAATTTGAGAAGCTTTTGCTAGGAGATAGTAATAAAGCAATTTCTAAAATGTATAAACTGTTATAGAAATGGTTCACAGAAGATGAAACAGTCAAGGTACAAATGGTAAAGTGGGCAATAAACTGTAACAATGAAATAATGATGGAAACATGGGAACAATTGTGGAAAAATACGTTAAAAATATCAACATGTACCAGTATTAGAGAGAATGGCTATAAAATGTTATATAGATGGTATTTAACACCGAAAAAATTAGCCATAGCTAATAAGCAGCTATCTAATAAGTGCTGGAAATGTAAGGAGCATGAAGGCTCTCTATTTCATATGTGGTGGACTTGCCATAAGGCTAGAGACTTTGGGGCTAAAATATGTGCTGTCTTTGATACTCCAGTATAACGTTAAAAATCCAGAAATGCTGTTATTATCTTTGCACTTAGAAGATGTTAATAGAAATGACAAGACATTGCTATATTATATGATAACAGCAGCAAGAATATTATATGCTCAATACTGGAAGAAAGAAGAAATACCTGAAATTGAAGAATGGACAAACAAATTGTTGTACATGGTTGAAATGGACAAACTAATAAGAAATTTGAAGGATCAAGAACCAAAAACATTTTTGGAAGATTGGAAAAAGCTGAAAAAATATATGGAAAAGAAATGGGATGTTAAGGGACAATTATGGTTTTTTGAAGGGTTTTAATGATACTAAGTAAGATAAGATATAATTAAGATCTTTACTAATAACAAGATAAGAACAACTATAATATAGAAATAATGTGATATTAATAGCGGGGGGTTCGAATGCTGTTGGAAGTCAACATCGAAAAGGGGGAGGGGAGGGGGTGGGGAAATATACTTGTGGGAATTGAAATGGATTGTATTTGTGTTTTAATCTGACTATATATTGACCCATCCAATAAAAACTTATTAACCAAAAAATAGTTGGTTTGGAACCCCTGGATCCAAAACTGAAACAGATTTTTTTTCACCACATACCTTTGTTAAAAATTCCACATTAACACCCATAAATAAAATATTCAACATTTACATGCAAAACATTACACAAATGAATACCTCATAAGCGTATCTCATAAGCACTACAGTCAGCCATCATATTCAACCGCTAGAGCAGGGGTAGCAAGCAACTGTTTATAATTTAAGAGCCATTCTCTGTCACAATTCAGAGCAAGAGATCAACAAAGAGCCAGCATAAGAAAGCCTATTTGACTAACTGAAACTATATAATTTAACAGACATGTTGATTAATAATCCATATTTTTTTTTGCAGCCAAGCTGCGAGTCCTTTATTAGAAAGTGTCATACATGAAGTCTCTCAATAAATAATAAATATATACATGCATAGCACCATGCATGATTGTTTTTGTGCAATGATCAGGGCATTTTTTCAGCTGGAACTCGGTGGAACGGAGTTCCAGCACCTCTTGAAAATGGTCACATGGCTGGTGGCCCTGCCTCCTGATCTCCTGACAGAGGAGAGTTTAGATTGCCCTCCGTGGCGCGTGGCGTGGAGGGCAATCTGAACTCCCCTCTGTCTGGAGATCAGGGGGTGGGGCCACCGGCCATGTGGCCATTTTTGCTGAGGGCAATTTAAACTTGTTCCAGCTGACCCAAAGTGACATCATTGAGCGGTCCGACTTCTGAGTTCCACCGTTGAGTTCCATCACCACTTTTCCCAGAAAAAAAGCCCTCTCAATGATATAAATCTCTGCATGACTTGCACTTGCTTTACTGGCAACTGTTCATCTATATCATTCTGCAAAGAATCTCTAAGAACTCATTTTGCCCCATAAAAATCTTTTCTTGTCATTCTCTTCACATACTGTTTGTTCTGGCATGCCATCTATGTTTCCTGTGTATGTTAACTTACAGATTTCACTTTTTTTGGATACCTATATTTGGTTCCATGCTGAACTACATTTGGCTCTAGAGGGGTTGTAGACTCCTGTCCTCCTGACCCAGAGAATCTTTGGGATAGAATAAAGACACGGCTTTGTTGATTTGATTCTATGCCTGAGGGAGTTATACAAATATGATATAAAACAATGAAATGATCAGTGTGGTATGCAAGAAGCACAAACAGTATGATTCATCATGCGGCTACTTATTCTTGTGAGATTTCATGAACATAGGATGTACAGAGCTATCCTAAACAGAGTTACATTCTGCTAAGCCAATTGACTTCAATGGACATAAGGGTATAGCTCTGTTTAGAATTTAATTGTTATGTAGTATGAGCACAGTCCAGCCAATGTGAAACTTCTAAATCCTTTTGATTTTATTATGAAAGTGTTAAGCACTAAGGATATGCATTCAGGTATTAACTAATGAAAACCCAAAATTTCTATTTAATAATACAGTTATTGTAGTAATTTCAGAGCAGTAGCCATGCTAGACTGTTGCAGCAAAAATAAACAGGAGTCTAAAGACTAAAAATGTTTTATTTCAGATGAAATATGTATCTGAAAAAAAGTTGGTTCTGGCTGTTTTGAGTTCTAAAGTGCAGGAAAAAACAGGGTATAAATACTTTGGAACAATAATAAAATATAGTTCCCAAAAGCTTATGCTGAAGTAAACATTTGTTATAATTTAAGGTACCATTAGACCATTATAACATTTGTTATAATTTAAGGTACCAGGTAGTGCTGCAGGTAGATGCTATTCATTCCTTTTACCCCAGCAGTAGGCAATGCAGCAGCTGAATGGAGCAGACTTCCCTATGGGGGAAGGGGTAAAGGCCACACTGGTCCTTTCCCATGGCATCAGGTATTGCACTCTCAATAATCTGTGTGTCCTGCAGTCAGTAATACAGAAAAAAGATCACAGTGCCCCAGTAGACATAGCTCCATTCAGTAAAAATTAAACAAAAATGTTTAAGATCATGTATGTTGATGGAACTGATTATTACCTGCCCTTAGGGAAGGAAGAAAAACACACACACCAGCCTCACAGAACCAACCCCATTTCCTTCATGCCCTCTCTTCCTATTAAACATGGTGCCTTTCCAATGGCAGTTTTACTTATTATTTATATACTCTGGCAACCTGGCTTCTTGGGCTGCCTTGTCAAGTGGCCCCTTCTATCAAAATGGGCTGCTTTCCTTTTATAAACCTTAGCAAGGAGAAAGAGCGGCAGAATACTCGAGAACTGGATGGTAAAAATGTTATAGGTGGAAACAGGTTCCCCGTTAAAATAAATGTAAATGAAGAAATTTGTTTTAATGAGTATCTGTAATAACAACAAGTAACAAAACTGAACGATTTTTTAAAACAGAAGAACAAAACCTCTCTCTCCCTCACAAAAAAATCACTACTAAGAAGATGCTCAACTCGCTCACTGCAAACAATGGAAAGTGGTGCTTAACTTTGGTGGCATTCTGCTCTAGATGTTTCTTATCTGCTGCTAAACATTGAGGTTATTAAGGAGGAAACCTCTCCCCTTCCTTTTCTACAATGTGTGTCTCTTCATCTATGATGAAGGCAGTGCACATATGAGAATGATTTTATGTATGTGATCTTAAAAGTGAACAGTTCTGTACAAAACAATACATTTCTAACATTTGGAACTGTTTTAAGGCAATACTCTAGATTTCCCACCAGGTTTGATCCTGAATAAAGTACATAATGACTGTGATTTTTTTCCCCCTCCTGCTAACTTCTATGACCCTTAATATGTGAGTTTTAACATCAGGCTGTTTGATGAAAGGATTTCATTTAATAATTCATCTCCTATTTTCATCCATTATAATTCCTTTCCTGCTGCCCCCTGGAAATGTTACAATTTTCATATTACAACAGCCAGGCTGGTCTGGGTCTCTCCCCTTGTCCTTTCCTCCCATCCCTTTCCTCTGCACAATTCATTCAGTAATGTTAAACTTCTTACTATACATATGACATCCAGAAACTTGCCTTATGCAGTCTGCTTAATGACTTCAGCAGTTAACTACAAGTCTAGGCTTTGAACCAGGGTTGAAAAGCTAGAGGGTCAAGAACCCTTTTTCAACTGGAGCAGTCAGTAGGCTTTCTGTTTTTAATGTATTTTTTTGCTCGGACTTTAATTGTACCTAGAAGCTCTAAACAGCACTGCAAAAGTATGTAGGGAAACCATATTAGCATAATGCAAAAGAGGGATTCTTCACCATCACCACTGAAACCTATTCCGCTAATTAGCAATAAAATACACTGTGCAAGCCTCTGATACATCTGGCTAAGAGCTCTACTGCTGCTCTCTTTGTCTGCAAAATTCAGAATCCATTAGGCTGATAGCCACTGATCTTCTGAAGAAACTATACCACTGTGGACCTTCCTGTTTCCTTTTAACATTCTTAATGTGATCATGGAAGAGGATATCCTAAGGTCAGACATTAAAATGTAAAGTTGTGAGGTGATGATTAAATGGGAACACAGTGAAAACTTCACTCTTCATTATTTTAATATAGTCCAGCCTGGACTTTTATAATTACTTCCAGCAGAAAATTGAAGGTACTTGGGGAAATGATGAAAAGTAAAGCCTTTTGTTTATTGGTGTGATTTTTAATTTTTTTTTTTAGTTCTCTGTGACGGGATTTAAATCTTGCAACCATATTTTATAAGACAAAAGTATTCTCAAGCAAGCTTTACTCTTTGATCTCCAAAATCTAATGGTTTCTGAGGTTCAACTGCTCATGATAGCAGTGAGCCCTTGTTGTTTAATCCCAGGCCTGACCTAACCATGTATAAAATGGAGTTGGCTGGGTGAAGGGACTGGATTTTTAGAGAAAAGGGGGCATATAGGTGAAGGAAGCAGAACCTTTCCCGTACCCGCTATTTTGCTTTCCCCTCTATGCCAGTCAGGCTCACTTTTGGGATGAGAGGCCAGGCAGGGGTGGAAGACAGCAGCAGTGACATTGAGAGAAAAATTGTGGGCAGGTAGGCTGCTGGTAGGGCACTTTTCCCCTTTAAAAATGGGGACCTCCATTCCTTGACTTTATAAACACCTGGGGCAAACTTGGCTGGAAACAAATGGACATCTTGCCAAAACCACTGAGGATGATAAAACTGGAAAAGCCAAATGGGTCATCCAGCTGAACACTAGAATGAAATAAGGGACTAGTACAGTGCACTACCATGGTACACAAGGGCCCCAGGCAACACAGGGGAACACACACACACACACACACACACACACACACTCTCTCTCTCTCTCTCTCTCTCTCTCTCTCTCTCTCTCTCTCTCTCTCTGGCTCAAAGTAAACTTAGTTCTATCTGAATTATAGGATGGGAAGGAAAAATTGTCTCCTGTGTGCAGTACAGGGATCAGGAGCACATACATCAACATGCTTCTGATCTGCACTGAGAACATGGATACTGTGCACATGGGGTGGAGGGGGAGGGTCTAATGCAGTGCTATAACCTGCTTTAACTGATTCATGTTGATTCCTCTGTATGAATATCCAGTCAGAGACTCTGCTTGTGTGAAATATATTCAGGGCACTCTGCATGGAGGACAGTTTCTGCACACTGTGTCTGTACTGCTGAATTGCTCTTATAATCAAGTGGCACAATTAAAAGGAAGGTAAGCATACTTATGTACACAATGGGACAGTTCCATGGATCTCAAATTATTGATTTATGCATCACAATTGTTTCAATGTTTTCCCCTCGAAGGAGTATAAATGAGATTCCTGGTATGCTAAATAAGTGCAGGCTGTGTCCAGAACTGCTTATTCTTACAAATGGAAATATCTGGGATTTTCAGACCACTCCATAGATGGGAGTTGTGCACATCTACTTTCACTTTTAACAAATAAACATAGTTTCAGTTGTTCATATCTGGCTGATGTCTCCTAGGAAGCACATTACAATGCTAAGCACACACTTTTGTCTTGCAAACAAATCAGACATTCAAAGAAAATATTCATCCTTCGGGATGTTTATTTCTGGAGTCACATGAACTACTATTCCTGAATGTATTGGCCTGTAATTTGACTGCTTTGGGGGAGTCTGTGTCAATCCCCCGTGCATCTCATCTCTTCTGACCTGTCATACACAGCACTGTCCTGGTGCCTGAACTCTTTTTAGCTTCCTGATTCTGACACTTGTTTCCTCCATAGATGTGATGGCAGTACAATGGAAATGTCACGTTTGCCCTAAATCTGTATCTGCCAGCTGGGTTCCTGTCCTGCCAATGTCACAGCATTTCTCTTTGATAAGGCTGAATCAATGCAAAAGTTGCCTCTCCCAGCACAAATGGACCAGTTCACAGTCCTTTAACATTAGCGTATCTGTTACATGATGGAGAATGCTATGCATATTCATGTCTGCCCTATTTCCATATAAAGTGGAAAAACTGAGTCTTTTTTTTACATGAAGGGGAACACATGGGTGAGTGAGCACACCCCTCCCGCTCTGTACTTTGCCTTTCTATAAGGGCCATTTCCCCCAGCTCAGCACAGTACTGGCATCAAAGAAGAACTGGGTGAAAAGTGCTTCAAGCAATGGATCAATAGGATACAGTTTGGTGTAGTGATTAAGAGTGCAGGACTCTAATCTGGAGAACCGGGGTTGATTCCCCACTCCTCCACTTGAAGCCAGCTTGGTCAGTCACAGATCTCTCTGAGCTTTCAGCCCCACCCACCTCACAGAGTGATTGTTGAGAGGATAATAATAACATACTTTGTAAACTGCTCTGAGTGAGTGTTAAGTTGTCCTGAAAGTTGGTATATAAATTGAATGTTGTTGTTGTTATCATCATCATCATCTCTAGTAGAGGTGGGCACGAATCCAATTATGGCCCAAAAAACCGCACAAACCAGGCCAGTTCGTGGTTCGCGAACCACAGATCGTGGAAGCTCCTTTCTACGAACTTCCATGAACTGGTTACTGGTTTGGGTTCGTATTGAGAAAGAGACAGTTTAAATGGCCATTTCCCCGAGGTTTGTGGACCATTTAAAGGGCCCTGCTGCTTGCAAGCGGCAGGTCCCTTTAAACTATCAGCTGGCAGGTGGCAGGGGGGATCCCCCCCCCTTGCCACCTGCCGGCTGATAGTTTAAAGGGACCTGCCGCTTGCAAGCAGCAGGGCCCTTTAAATGGTCCACAAACCTCCCCACCGCCTGCCAGCTGGTAGTTTAAAGGGACCTGCTGCTTGCAAGGCAGGAAAGGGCCCTTTAAACTGTTAAAGGCCCCTTTCCCTGCTGCTGCTAAGCAGCCGGAAAGGGGTATTTAAACCCCATGAACCACGAACCACAGACTGGTTCGTAACTGGCCCCAGTTCTGTGCCAGTTCATGGTTTTTGGTTCATCAAAATCCACGAACCACAAATCTCATGGTTTGGTGTTTTTTTGGTTCGTGCCCATGTCTAATCTCTAGGGAAGTGACAATCACCACTTTCACATGATCGCTGTTGATCCTGATTAGGAAAATCTTGTAAGATCCAGATTTGTGAGTCCTGATGTCCATAATAAATTAATAACTGATTTGGGGAATTTTTATTCAGCTGCTAAAGGAGATGGTTATTTATCTATTACTTTTAAAAAATTGCTAGAGAAGAAAGTCGTGTTCTGTAATCGCCTTGTCTCTAATCCGCCTTTGGGGGCAGGTTATATGGCAGACTGGTAAAAGAGTAACTCCAAGTCTTCCTGGATGACACATTTCCTCAAGACCTTTTAACTACAGTAAGGCTACGGAGGGGC
This sequence comes from Eublepharis macularius, assembly GCF_028583425.1. NCBI lineage: Eukaryota > Metazoa > Chordata > Lepidosauria > Squamata > Eublepharidae > Eublepharis > Eublepharis macularius. The sequence goes on from NC_072798.1 coordinate 65,163,987, forward strand.
CATTTTCACTGACCACTGGTTAGGCACGAAGAGACAGAAAAACAGTTTAAAAATACATAACCACAAAAATCAATGAGCATTCTAATACAAAATGAATATGAGTAATGATGTCCTTCCCAAAAGACCAAATAACTGGACACGCTCAAAGCATGTGCTTAAGAAACATCCTATAACAGTACCAGCTATTGGACACTTGACTTAGTCCTTTACTAAAATGGAGCTGCAATGTCCAATATACCCTAAACATGATTTGTTGCTGAATATTGCAGCTTAGGATCCATAGAAATAACAATCATAGAGTTCAAGGTCATATTACAGCATTTGAGAGACAAACGCCTCAGTCCAAATGGACTGAGGACCTTACAACCATATCAATATTTGAACAAATGGCATATAGATGACAATTGCATATGGACTTGTTTTTAGAGAGCCAGTCTGGTGTAGTGGTTAAGAGTGGCAGGACTCTAATCTGGAGAACTGGGTTTGATTCCCCATTCCTCTGCTTGAAGCCAGCTTGGTGACCTTGGGTTAAGTTGTCCTGAAGGGCGGTATATAAATCGAATGTTATTATTATTATTATTATTAGATATGTGGAAACTTTTCATAGATGTTTATGTGTAGACATGGGCACGAACCAGGGAAAAAATGAACAAGCTGTTCATTGTTCATTGCCATCCACGAACAACGAACAACGAACAGTAACGAACATGACCCTGTTCACAAACATGTTCGTTGTTCGTTATTCGTGGCCCCTTAAAGATCCCTTTAAACTATCAGCTGGCAGGTAGCAGGGGGAATTATCTCCTGCCGCCTGCCAGCTGATAGTTTAAAGGTCCCTTTCCTGCCATGTGCAAGGAGCAGGGCCCTTTAAACACCCCACAAACTGACCTTCCCAATGTCCAATACCCACCAAATTTGCAGGGGGCATAGACCTCACTGTCCTCCGAAGACAACCCCCCCCCCAAGTTTCAGAGAGATTGCACCCTGGGAAAGGCATGATCCATGGATCCTTCCCTTTGTTGTTATTTTCTCTTCACAGTAGCAAAAAAGGAACTCTCTGCTGGAAGTACTTTGAAGGGTTAAAGCCAGAAGGAAAGCCAGAAGGCGTTCAGACAGAGTTCAGTCACTGCCATTGCCAGGGGAATTGATTGAAAGACCCCAGACTGTCTGGTTTGATGAACAGCTGATGAAGGCAATGAACGAGGTTTGCAACGATCGTTTGTTCATTTAGAATGGAGCCTCACGAACAGCTTGTTCGTGAACAGATGAAAGGGCTGTTCATGGGGTTTTTCCGTGGGTTTTTTCCGTTCATAATGCTGTTCGTGCCCATGTCTACTTATGTGTAGTCCTGCCACTACCATTGTCATATTTTTAGCGCTATTTTGTATGAGGTTTGCTTTTGGTTTAAGCATTTCCTTTAGACCTCAAGATAAGGTTTCAGGCTGGACTATGGGACAAAGACAGTGTCGGTACCTTTAGCAGATGATCTCCATTTGAATGTAGAGAAGAATTGTGTTTCTTTATTGTTATTAGATCTATCAATAGCCTTTGATATGGTGGATCCTGCTATCCTGGCAGAACTACTATCAAGGAATATACTCTATAATGGTTTAAATGTTTCCTTACAGGTGGAGAGTTGCTGACAGAAATCAGCTTAAGATGGATAGCCGTGTTAGTCTGTCTGTAGCAGTAGAAAAGAGCAAGAGTCCAGTAGCACCTATAAAACTAACAAAATTAGTGGTAAGGTATGGGCTTTCATGAGCCACAGCTCACTTCTTCAGATACGCAGCTCACTTCTTCAGAGATCAGCTGTCAGCATGCAGTGTAGGACTTGCTTATTCAGTATGAAGTTCCATGAGGCGCCTATGTTGTCTAATCTCTATGTAAATTCCTTAAGAGCAATCATTCATAGTTTTGGAGTAGGCTGTCATTATATACTGATGACACCTAGCTCTACATTTCTTTGACTAGATTTCCTAATGCTCCTATTGCTGTCCTGAGCCAGTGCCTGCTTCCTGTATCCTGCTGACTAAGGATTAACAATGTGGTGGAGAAGGCTGAGCTTTTGGAGGATTCCGAGTTTTGCACATTTTATACAGTTCACTAACCCACGTGGACTCATTTAAGAGTCTGAGGATTAACTTGTCCCAGAATTGTTTCTAAGAAGCAAGCTAGTTCATCTGCTAAAAATGCTTCCTTCCTTCTTAGTCTGGCTCCTTCTGCTCTCTTGTAAACAGCTGAGCATTTTGATTGGAAAAGGATCGATATTCAGACAGACACTCAGCTCTTTTTTGGGACTAAGCAAGTATCTTTTTTTGAGCCTGTCTTTCCTGGGTACCAAGCGCAAACCTCCATGCCTGCTGTGTAAATCTACTTTTGTAAAACAAAATCTAATCTAGGCAGTTTATGAACACTTTTTGAAAGAATTCAATATGAACAATAAAATAAACCAATACAAGATCCAAAACAAAGTATCAACAAGTAAATCAACAAAACTGGGTTCCACTAAATCATTAACAGAAGACATTGAATACAATTTTATATCACATAAGTTTGGATAAATGAAAATTTTCACCTGTCACCTGAAGCACAAGAGGAATAAGTTTGCAGCTAGAGTTCCACAAACAAGGCATCACAACAGAAAATGCCAGTCTCTAACAGCCATCCTCCTCACTTCCAGGGATGGGAACACATCGATGAGGGCTTCAGAGGATCATAGATACTGGGCAGGATCATATGGAAGTAGGCTACAAATTTGCTGGTCCCAGATAATTTAGACTTAGCAAGATAAAAATCAGACTTTTAATTATTCCCTGAAACAAACTGGTAGCTTGTCAAAGGCTTTCACGGCCGGAGAACAATGGTCGTTGTGGATTTTCCGGGCTGTATAGCCGTGGTCTTGGCATTGTAGTTCCTTCAGAGGTGTAGCACCAAAAGACAGAGATCTCTCAGTGTCACAGTGACACTGATAGATCTCTGTCTTTTGGTGCTACACCTCTGAAGATGCCAGTCACAGCTGCTGGCGAAATGTCAGGAACTACAATGCCAAGACCATGGCGATACAGCCCGGAAAATCCACAACAACCAAACTGGTAGCTAGTGAAGCTAGTTGTCTTTTCTGACTTTATCGATCAACAGTCTTGCAACTGTGTTCTGAACCAATTACATTTTACAAATAGTATTCAAAGGCAACATCATGTACTGTTACCGAGCAGCACCTCCCCTCCTGCCTTGAGGCCAGCCACGAACTGTGTCCGAGTTCTACACTAACAGATTGCCTTGCATGTGTGCCTCTAATACACGTGTCAGTTTCATATCTGATGCTGCAACAGACTGTGTTAGTTTCCTGGACAATTGCTGTCAGGACCCTTGTGTGGTACAGTCCTGCTCAAGCTTATATTTGGACTTTCCCTTGTGATTTTACCCTGCCACCAATCACGGACTGTGTCTTAGACGCTGCTTCCTCACCTGCCATGAGAGCTTGCCTCACCCTGGGCCCCAGCCACACTGCTAGCAGTCAGGTGCCAGCCAGGAAAGATCTTCAGCGAGCCTGACTAGGCATCCCCTGGCCATCCCCCGCCTGGAGCCTTCCACAGGCTGGTTGCCAAGCTTTCCCTTGCTACCGGGCAGCCTGCTAGTAAGCCCTTGCCGTACCCAACCAACAGCCATGTCTCCAGGCAGCCAGGAGACCTAGAAGAACGGCCTGCTTTGGGAAGCCATTTCGAAGAAGCGAGCTGACCACATACACAGCGAGAGGCCCCGGCACTGAACTTACCTGGGCCGGCGTTTGCGGGCCCGCGCAGCCAGGAAAACAGGAAGCAGAAGCGGCGTCTTCCCGGCCCCGGCAAGAACGCGCTCGCAGCGTCGGGCTGGGAGCATGGGGTTTGACTGGAGCCCAGCCGGCCAATTAGATCGGCCGGCTGGGTTATGCTGGGGCGGGAGCCATTGCCCGACCTGAGTGAAGGAGTCTTCACTCAGGTCCTCCAGCCCTTTATAAGTTCCGGGGCCGGTCTTCTTCTGACGCAGTTGAACATAGAGCAGCGATCCCCACCCACCCTCCGCAGGTTTAAGTTAGGAGTTAAGATGGTTATACGATTATGTGTGTGTTAACACGTTGGGTTGTTTACTGCAATTTTCCGGTCAGAAGGATCGGGCAGTATGGAGAAAGTTAATTGTTATCTGTCACAACTTCAGGTAGGCGGTTTGGGCGTTGGGCACCGATCCCTTGGTGGTGGGAAAGTGCCTGTGTGCACGGTTTCCCCATAGAGGAGATCCCCATAAGGGGTCTTGGACCAGGCTTGGCAGTGGTAAGCCCAGCTCAGGGGGCTGACAGAACAAGCCTGCGTTCAGGTGACGGGGGACCATGCAGAGGCTACCGCCCAGGGTGGTTCCCTCATCCGTCATCCCGTGGTGTCCCCTTTTCAGCAGGCGGGCTGATAGGGTAGAGCGTCATCGGTGGGCAGGTGGGTCTGCCGATGTTGAGAGCGTCATCGGTGGGCAGGCGGGTCTGCCGATGTTGGGATCCGTGCCCTACGCTGCCATGGCTCTTTACTATGTAATCAATAAAGTTGTGGCCTATTTCATCCAAATAAGCGTCAGCGTGTTATTCTGCTTGGGAAACCAGGCCGCATCAAGCTGGGCCCGCAAAACTCTGCTCTCCTCTGCATATCTTGACACCTATCCAGAATGGAGATTGAGCACCGGTCAGCCAGAGAAATCAACAAGCGCACATCAAAGCAACCTCTGCACTCCGGACTTGATGGCACCAGGATGAGCGCTGTTAATGTGCAAACTGCCCGGATCCCCTTCCTTCCCCCGTCCCCTCTCCCAAAAGGTGTCATGATATCAATCAGACTTCAAACAGTGTCCAATCAAGGCTATTCCGATAGCCTCAAATCCTTTGATTTAAGTCGTGAGAACCACTGAACGGGGCACCCACCCCCGAATACTTTGAAAGTATATAAGCTAGCCCCTCAAACCAGAGGGCGTGCACCATTCCTGTCCCAGCCCCCCCCCTTGCTGTCTCTCCATGGTTCTGCTGCTGGCACTGGACCACGTCGCTGCCATATCTCTGACCTGCCTCAGGATTGTAAGTATGCCCTTGTCATCGTGGGGTTCCTTGCCCATGCATCCGTCTCTAATTTTCCTACTCTGTATTTCTTAGCTCTTGTATGTAATCTTGTATGTGTGTGTAAGTTCAGGCATACGCCACACTATTAGAAAATACACTTTATTGATTGAATAATTGTAGTCTGCCTCTTTATCACGTGAGTTTCTGAAGAAAGGACCTTGGTATAGCTGGCTAGATCCACGCTAAATTTAGTTGTGGACTGCTAAGCTAATTCCCCATCCAAATAAAAGGCAGTTCCAGTAACAGTACATTAATCTAACTCGAGTGTGACCACAGCATGCTTTTCAAAGAAGGGCCACAGCTGGTGGACCAACTTATGTTGATTTAAAGTGCTGCAGACACCTGGATCTAATACCTGACAAGGGCATCTATACCAGGCTGAATCTTCAATCATTGGTTTGCTACAAAACCAACAAATAACACCTTAGTCTTGTCTGGATTGAACTTCAATCAATTGGTTTTCATCTAGCCCCATTACTGCCTTCAACAGCTGTTTGGGAAAAAGACAAGTAAAGTCACCCAGAGATGTCCTTGAGTGGTCTAGCTCAGGAATTTATGTCTTCCGTGACAATCTGGGCCCCACTCCCTCCCTCAAAAAAGCCCTTTGACCCGTCTCCATCTACCTCAGATCTACCAAATGTAATAAGCTATGGTGGACAAGGGTCGGAAAGCCACATTCCTCCAAGTATCCAGTCAGTTTACTGAATCGACAAAAACCTGAAATTTATTCAAGGATCAACGACGAGACTAACATCCTCAAGTTGTATCATGAAAACTGTGGCATACATCACAGCAAACAGAAGTACTTCTATCTGTGAAATGACAAACAAGATGTTACAATGTATCATAGTTAGTTCTAGATAATGAATGAAAACAACTCACTACTCAGAATACTCTTCACTTAACAGTTTGTATAACCTATATAGTCATTACAGTTTTACCAGCAGCAGCATAAAGCAATCAGGCCTGCAATTACAAGCAGGAATTGTGGCCGTTACTCCCCACCCCACATACACACTAATATTATTCTAGTTAATTGACTGGAACATGCTCAGTATATGAAGTATTCCCTAAGTGGTCAGCTGTACCCAACATCTTAGCAGTCCAGCCTTTTCCACAGAGAGAGCCGTGTGCAGGGTCCAGCAGGAAGGGTTCAGCAAGTGGCAGCCAATTGCCATTTCCATACTACCTTTTAAAAGTGGCAGGCTCCCAAAATGCTGGCGGCTTCTTCGCGCGACGTTTTATTTAATGAGTGAGGTATGTGAATTAAGTATATGTCTAAATAAGACATGCTGACAAAATAATTTAGTTCGTTCATATGGCTTTTTTTTGGTGTTCTTAACTTGCATTTAGTTAGTTTTCACGGCTATTAATTCTTTATTGGTCTTGATACTCTCCTTGGTTTGGTTTGGTTTGTTTGGTTTGGTTTGAACAGAAGGGGCATTTTGAGGATGGAAAAGCAGTGCTGAAGATGCTTCCCCTTGCATGTTGCAGCCATGAGAATTCAGGAGGCATAAAACTCCCATTGCACATCTAATCTAAAACTCTGTTGTCCCCCACCAACAAGCACAAGGACTTTGTAATGTATAGTGAAGCCTGTAGTCTACACAGAGTGACAACTTGGCCCAACAAATCTGTTAATGGTCCTGCGCAAATTGTATGTATCCCAAAATCCCCTAAAACAGGGGTCCCCAATGAGGTGCCTGTGGGCACAACTGGGCCCACCGACATCTTTCCTGGTAACCGCCAAGTGTTTTTAGAAAGTGGGTGGGGCCAGGTGGGGCTTTTGACAACTATAGCTTCTGACTGGAGATTTGACTGGCTATGCAGATTTCTAAAAGCATTGCTTTGGCAGAAGCTGCTTTCACAGCACAATAATTTTCACTGTGTGACAGACAATAAGCTGTGGCAGCCATTTTGTGGGTGGCTCCACCTCCTGCAGCAGCCATTTTGTAGCTGCACCCAACACGCTGTGTCAGAATTCCAAATGTGCCCACAGGCTTAAAAAAGTTGGGGACATCTGCTCTAATACACAGGCATCCCATGGCCAAGATATAGTGTTTACTCAGCAGATTAATCATAGTAGAAAAGGTTTCTTGGGTAAGAGGTTTGAAAAGTCCTGGTCTAGAACTATAACACATATAGGAAGTGGGACTTCTGCTATAATTCTTATCTAGTCTGTTCATCTGTGTTTTTATTCCTCCAGACTTTACTGGCTGCAATCTGTTCCTTTTATGCATTCCCAGCTTAAAGGGTTTTGTTTTTTAAAAAAGGAAAGAAAAAGAAAAGGTGCAGATTTAATCAACTGGCAGTAAAACAGGTAGCATTTGTTTTCATTTACCACAGCCTGAACAAAGCATACACTGTAGAGCTTTAGAACTGCAGGCTTAAACATGGGCCACCTCTGCTGTCAGCATTTCCTCCTCTATCACATTCATCTCTTGTCTTTGGAAATTCTATTCATCCCGTTTTGGGAGCATAAATGTTGGCCTTACCTATGGGTGAGAATATTTCCCTAAGGCAAAACTTGGCATCTTGTGGAAAAACAGGTATCACTACCGACTCCTCTGAGTGTTGTATAACCCCTTGCTGTTTTATTGAATGAGAGAATAAACAGTTGCATAAAACCTTGCATACTATAAATGGCCAGGGGATAGTTCAGACTTGCCTTTTCAAAAGCTAAATTTACATCCAAGCTCGGGAGAGGGGGGCCGGGAAAGTGTCAACAATGTTTTTGGATATAGCTCAGCCTGAACATATGAACCATGAAAGGCTTTTATTAGTATTTTTCCTTGAACTTCACTCACCCTTTTGGTTTGCTTTTGATTTGTGATTTTAACACAGGATAAAGCAAGTTGCTAACAAGGGCAAAGCAAGTTAACAAGAAAATATAGTGTGCATGCTCATACACATACACACACACCCCAGAATCATTAAAAGCATGTTTCAGTGTTTCTCATGTACGGTCAATGAAACTGATGGCATCTCCTGACGAAAGGCATTTTATGTCATTGGATATTTGCTCCTTCTGAAAATCATAGTCCAAAGTAGTACACAGATGTTTTTAAAAAATCAGCTTAGTTCCACTTTCTTATTTTCTGGTTTAGTATGCAAACTCCAAGCCAAATAGGAACTAGCTGCCTGGACACATCCTACTTTGCCTCCAACACTTGTCTACATATGTATGCACCAGTGATTATAACAATGCAGAAAATTTTTTGGGTGCTGACAGGGTCTTTGGGGAGATGTAAGAATCACCCACTTGATCCCTTCTTCTACCTGTCCACATCGGATTTGCTTTCTGCGTATATATGTATCTTGATTAACATAACACTTCCTTATACTGTCAGACCATTGGCCTATCTAGGGTGGTATTGTCTGCTCAGACTGGCAGTGGCTCGCCTGAGTCTTGAGCAGAAATTTCTCACATCAGCTACTACCTGATATTTTTTTAACTGGAAGTGCTGAGGATTGAACTTGGGACCTCCTGCTTACAAACCAGATGCTCTGTCATTGAATTGCTGAAATATAGAAGTTTCTGGGGGGAAATGTTCAGGCTGAAATTTAGTGTTTGGGTGATATCTACAAGTGATTGTTGAGAGTTACACAAGTTTCCTGCACCTAACAATAATACAGGCTGGAATATTAGACACTGAAATGTCTCCAACAATCTTTCTCAGAAAGATGATGTACAATCTGTAGACCTACTTCCAGAATGTTGTCCTAAACTAATCCAATGTGCATCATAAATATATGAATATATAATAGCTTGTCCCACCGTTTGCATGCCAGGAGTGACTTTTTTCTTTTTAAACCAAAAATGGTGTTTTTGATAATGGAGAGGCTGCTGATTGAAAAGTTCAGAGTTCATGAATGGGCTAGGCTGCAGCCACTGGGGTATGACAGACATGATCAGATGAGATATGGCAGAAGGAAGATACAGGCTGAGGAAACAGAGCGAGATAAGGGTTTGTATGTATTTTGGAATGTATGCATTGGGCAGAGGTAGGGATGCAGACTTTACTATCTTCCTGGATCCTTTAAAGGCCCTAAAAGACCCTTGCAAGGAGGTATATCCAGTTCAGGGAGCCAGCCAAGTGGAAATTAACATCCTGTAATATGTAGATGAACTATAGCTCAGAGTTTTTCTCCTGGTTATGATTCTAGCCCCCCATTTCCAGGTTCTTGAATACGAAGGCAACTACTTAAGTCTGTGGAGAGCTGCTGCCGATCTGAGCAGATATTACTAAGTCAGGTGGGCCTGGTAATGGTCTAACTCAGCTTTGTAGAACCTTCCATGTTTTACAGGCTTCTTCTGAATAAGAAGCAGTGGAGTGTTTATTGTTCAGGGACAAGATTAGTATAAACAAGCCTTACATTTCTTGGAACAGGAGTAATGCTTTGAACAAGATCATATCTGCGAAAATCACTCACTACCTGTAAAACGTGGCCTTGAATTTGATATGCAAAGATATTTCTGCTCCACTCTCCACTCACTCAGCATTAACATGTCACCTAAGTCCCCTCTCCTCTTGCAATGATTATATCATTCTTTGTACCAAATCCAACTGTCAAGTTTCAGCCTTGAGCAGCTCAAAGCAATCCCTGGTAACGTAGGTGGTCTGATCTAGTCAGGGCCCAAGCTGACAAGGGAACTCGGCTTTAGGTAGTGACAGGCACAACAGAAGAAGAAAGGAAAGTTTAGATTTATTCTATGGAACATTTTGCTAAATCAGCCATGGAGAGGAGTGGAAGAAAGCAAGTGACTTCTGGCAGAGTCCTTAATATTCCTTAACAACAGCTTTGTGAGGATAAGTTCAAATGTGGAGTTAGCAAGAAAAGAGCATTGGCTAGCAACGGCAGGGAGGAATGCTTTATTTGTATCGATAATACAAATGTTATTGTTTGCCTTGCTGCATAATGGAAGGAGTGCCGCATTTTCCATAGGAATAATCCACTTCTCTCATTGAGATAAATGACTCAGTCTGTTGCCTCATGGTTTGCTCACTCACAAACCAGATTATTGCCTCATAAAAACCAAGTACCCCTCCCATGATTCCCTTAATGGTAGAATAATAAATACTGTAAGCACAGGAAAGCCATCTTAGTCTAGCCAAGTTAACTTTCAGAACAACTGGCTCAGTTCTGGCTTGCTATTAAGTAAAGAGATGCATTTATTTGTATCATACATGACCATCAATTCAGATTAGCAATGCATGACTTCAAATAAACAGGAAAAACAATGAATTTTGGTTTATTTCACGTGAGGTAAATTAAGAGAAATGCCCAGATACAAATAAAAAGGTTAAAAAAAGGAGAATAGAGCAATAGAGAGAAATAGATTTGGTTGAGATTTCAGGTTGCTGCTAGATGGACAGCCAATTTTTGTTTTGTGGGGCTTTCAGTTATGACACACAGGTGTGGTCATTTATTGATTGATTGTACTCATAGTCTGTCTGTCTCACTGAGACTCAAAGCAGATTATGTAATTAGAACAATGGAAGAAAACAATATAAGGTATACCATAAACAATATAAATATACCATAAACAATGCAGCAACTGGATTACAAAAATTCAAAATACATGCAGTACAAACAAGAGACAATCCATATACATCAAGCTGTGCAATAAACTACAACCCCACAAACAACAAATGGCGCAATAAGCTACAACCCAAGTCTCTATACAAAAGAGCCCTCTTGAACAATTCAATTTTCTGTACCCCATGCCCCTTATAAAAAAAAGCCCTCCTGGACATGTGAAGATAATGCAGTACAAACAAAATATATGCGATAAATAGTGCGATGAAAAGTGCCCTTCTGACCAGTATCTTTTACTACAGGCTTATTCCCTTTGTAGAAATGCCCTCCCAGACAATTCCATTTTACACACTCTGTGGAGTAAGGGAAGCTTTCCTGACTTCCTCAGGCACGCCATTCCACAACAGAGGATGCTTGGGTTGAGGAAGGTGTTGATCTCACCCAACTGCAGATTGGCACTTTCACAAGACCAGTTGCTCAGCTGAATGCAGCTGTTGCAGCAGGCCATAAAGAGGGGCTGTCTTTAGAGCCGTGGTTCCTAGGCCATGAAGGACTTTATAACTCCATTGGCTACCTATCAGCTACTGTGCTCAGCTCAAGGTATTAGCTATCACATCCCAAGCTCTTCACGGCTTCGGCCCGGCATACCTATGGGACCACCTCCCTCCCTATGTTCCTCCACGGCAGCTTCGTTCATCTGAACAAGGTCTCCTGAAGGTGCCACCCTAGACATGGGCAAAATCAACAGCAGCCTGTACATGGGCTTTCTCTGTGGTGGCCCTGGCCCCCTACCTCGTGGAACAGACTGCCTGAGGAGGTCAGGAGCGTCCCCACTCTCCTAGGTTTCCACAAATTATGCAAAACCGAATTATTCAAAAAGGCTTTTGTATTGTAGGGAGGGGCTCTCAGATGCTTTGCTAATGAATTACAGCCATAGACTTCACCACTATATTGCCTTATATACTTTCTGTTGTCTTAAATATGTGCTCCTATGAGCTACCTGTGCTTCATGTGATCTAGTGTCAGCCCTAGAATTGCGTATATTCTGTTTCAGCACTTCTTCAACTCTGTATTGGATTCTTACTAATGCTATATCAAAAAGAATCCAGTAGCACCTTTAAGACTAACCAATTTTATTGTAGCATAAGCTTTCGAGAATCAGGTTCTCTTCGTCAGATGCCTGATCAAAACTGGGCAGATACAGAAGAGGAGGGGAGAAGAGAGAGAGAGAGGAAAGAAGGGAACATATATCACAAGGGGACAGAATGCAATTAGCGTGGAGGCAATCAACCTTTCAAAAACAAAATCCAACAGGAGGCTGCTGAATTGGAATTCATATGCAAATTTGACTCTGTCAAGCTGGGACTGAATAGAGACTATAAATGGTTATCACATTATCACAGGTAACAGATTCTCTTTACAGAGGCGTGATCTGGGGGAGCCCAGAGACGCCTGGTGTGGGCTTTCGGGGACCACAGTTCTCTTTGTCAGATGCAGCTGGCAGGGAGCGCTGTGGTTATCGAAGGCTTATACTACATAGGAATTGGATACTTTCACTGCTACAAACTAATACAGCAAACTGACTGCACACCAAAAGGAGATGTTTACATTTCCAAGCAAAGGAATATTTTGAAGAGAATTTGACAAACTCACAATAGTCATGATGGCGAAAGGGAACATTCATTTTCAGAGGCAGCATGCTTCTGGATACCAGTTGCTGCAGGGCCAGCAAATTGAGGGGTGGGGGATGACTTTGGCTTTGGTGCTCTGCTTGTGCCCTGTAAATATCTGGTTGACCATTATGGGAGGAAAGGTGGTAGATTAGATGCACCATTGGTCTGATTCAGCTGGGCTTTTCCTGTGGTTTGAGCTCCTTGGAGAAGGGAGGGATACAAATGTGATATATAAATAAACAGGCCTGTCTTTGGCAATCTGAACTTTGGAAAACACATCCTCAAATTCAGTGGAAGGGCTCCACAAAGCCCCTTTATTGCAAGAAATAAACTGTCAGATCTTGATTTGCTGTAAGGGAAGGAGCTTGTCAAGTGAATACTGTTTTGAAAACTACTCCAAGGGGAGCACTTCATCCTTTATAATCACATATTGTAATTCAAATACCCCATGCATCTGCCAAAATAGATTGACTAATACAATGAATGGTCACAGATAGGCATGAGGGGAGACAAAGCAGATATTTTAAAACAATTTTGCTATTCTTCATGAAACACCATTTGCATCCAAAGTTGCTGTACTGAAAAAGATATGTACCTATTTCCCCATGGCAGATCAAAGAAGAGAAGAGTCTCCGGTGCCTTCCTCAAAGAATTTGCCGGTAAATTCTAATCAACATGTGAAATTCAGTCCACTCCAGCTGCAGCCTACTGCTTTGACGTTTGGCACCAGTATGAAAAATTTCCCTTGTGTGTCCAAGGTAACAGCACTTCTCCTGTCTAGACTGAACAAGAGATTTCCTTTCAACCCTAATTTCCCATTGGCTCAACATTGCCAGATTATCAATTTACAATTCTTGTATCAAAATTCTTGGGTTTTGTCAGAACTCTACTTGTGGGGCAGGGGGTACTCAAAACATATTCTTCTCCTGCTTGTATAGCACTCCTTAATTGTCATACTGAAAGATCCATGGATGGATGTGACCAGGACTTTTTTAAAAAAGTAAATTGCAGCCATACATCACTCTCTCCCTGCTCCTTTGAATTGAAGTTACTGCATAGAGCCAGATGAAGTTTAACTGTTCCCTTCTACATATGATTCTATGTGTGAATCACAACTGCTGTCCCCCACACCCTAGAAAAGTACGGTTGCCAGATGTCTAGTTTGACCTGGACTACCTAGTATTTGTGTTTGCTGTCCAGGAAGTAAATGGAGGAAAAAATGTCCATAATTTTCTAATTAAGAGATCCAAGAAACAGGCAGTCCCAAAGGGTCGGAGTGGGGAGGGTGCTCAAGGGTTACAATAAAAAAGAAATGATAAAATAAAGGTGCAAAAAGAAAAATCAAACCCTAGGGCTTGGCTGTGGATGGTGGGCTAGTGGAAGGCAAACTGTAGCTGGTGCTAGCATTTCCATTGCTCCCCATGTTGGAGGAGGAGAAGATAAAGCTCCCCCTCCTCAAGCAATAGAGTGGTTCCCCCCCACATCCCTGAAAGTGGTGGGTACAATTTTATTGTCTATGTATCCAAGCTCTCTGCTGTGCTGCTTTGTGGGTATTTAACTTTTTCTCATTCATCTTGTGTTTCCCCCCCTTTCTACTTCTCACTTGGGGAGCTGCTTTATGTGCACCCCTCCAAGCTGGCTGCTTTTTCTGGCTGCCATTTGGGGAAAAGTAGATAGCTTCTCTCTTTCTCTTTCTCTCAGTGGGAGGCACTGGGTTGCCAGGTCCCCCATTAAGGCAGGGGGTCCCCCCCCCATCCTCAGCCACCAGCCTCTGCTGCTGTTCATTTGGCCTGTAGGGAGGTAGGCATCAGGAAAGGGGGTGCAGGTTGAAAGACCTGCATAAACCACATAAAGCACACCTGCACATTCCCTGGCATTTTATTTTAAAAAAATATTTTAAAAATTTATTTTAAATTTTGTATTTATTTGTGCAAAGCAAACAAAACAATTTTAAAAACAATAGGGGCAAATCTATAAGTAGGCTTTTAAAAAAGGTCTCTAAATATCTAAAAATAAGTCCATACTCAGTTGTCATCTCTATGCAATACATCCAAATGTTCATAAAGTCCCCCTGGTAATTATGTCATTTTTGGCAGGCTGATTCAGTAAAAATTAGCCCCAAACAGTGTTTTTGATATGTTTTGGGGCCTATTTTTAAAGAATCGGCCCCTGGTACAACCCATCGCTTCTGAATCATGCTGGAAATGACAATTACCAAGGTATGTAAGGCACATGAACACACAGGTGAGTACTTGTTGCCATTTGCACCCCCACTACCCAATTTTAACAGGGGTACCTGGCATGGGGTGGCAGTTAGAAAAAAATGGGGAGCCCAGTCCAAGAAAGTGCTGGGAGCAAGCATGAGGAAGAACTTAAATTCCCATGGTGGCCTACAACAGTCAGCCCAACCATGGTGACATTCCTGGCTGACCAGATGGTGGGGGGGGGGGAGGGTTCACTGCTCCAAAATAAGAGCTGCAGTTCCCAAAATCTTTTCAGAGGGCATTTTGCCCCTGAGAACTAGTCTTCTTTTCCCCCCGCTCCTCTCCTTGCTTTCCTCCTTCCTTGCTGTGCTGACTCCAAAGGGTGGGATGCAGGCAGGGGTTGCTTTGGCTTATGTGCATTAATGGTGTAAATATTTATTTTCCTCATATATGCTCCTATTTATCCCTACTGGGCACCCAAAGAGGCTTACAACTTTTTATCCTCAAAATAACCCTATAAGGTAGGTTGAAATCAGTGAGCATCCTTGACATTTCCCAGGGCCCCAGGATCATTAAACCACCCCTGTCTAGCGGGAGATCTACCTGTCAGCATTAGTATGGTGTGAAGCACATAGCAGCAGTGACACTTTGTTGTCTTCCTCCATCTCTTCCTCCTGTTCAATGGCTTGTCTTGCCAAACCATGTGGTCCTCACAAAGCTGACAAATTTTTATCAAGCGTGTCTAGTATTTTTGCTGAACTCATATAGCAATCCTACAGGAAAGGAAAGGGGTGGGCTGTTGTTTGTTTCCCTTTCAGACAGAGTTGCTATCCTCCAGGTAGAACCTGGAGACCTCCTAGAATTATAACTGATCTCCAGGCTACAGAGATCTGTTGCTCTGGAGGAAATTGCAGCTTTGTAGGGTGGACTCTATGGCATTATACCCTGCTGAGATCCCTATCCCCTCCCCAAACCCCACCCTTTCCAGGGTTCTCCCTGAAAATCTTTAGGAATTTCAAAAACCAGACTCTAGCAACAACCCACAACAATACTGTTTGTTTCTGCTGCCACACACTAACACAGATATCCCTTGGGAATAAATGGTATGTAGTTCCTTTTACCAACTTTGGTAAACTTCGGCTAATTTGGCAGCTGAGAAATGATACCAAGGGTGTAAATCTGTTTAGGAGTATACTGTTGGCTATGGTTATCTATGGTTTGATTCTGTGAAGATTACTGTAATATGATTGACATGGGATTACCTTTGAAGACTGTCTGAAAACTAAAACGGACAGAATATGTAAACAAGATTATTAGCTTCAGAAGAGCTTCTCTGCAGTAAACCTATATCTGAGGTGTTACCCGGTGTCATGGGCCAGTCTGTCCTCACTGAAAGTGAGGACTCCTCAGAAGGAGAGGAGCCTCATGTAGCCAGCCCTGACTCCTCAGGAGAAGAGGAGCTCCCTGTAGCCAGCCTGTGCAGCTGACGCCGGTGATCAGGAAGAACAGCTGCTGGCTAATCAGAGTCCACAGCCAGCAGCTGCGCCAGCTCCAGCTCCAACACCACTAACACCCTCCAGCTCCAACACCACCGGTGAAGCCCAGCCACCAGTTGCCCAAAGTCCTCAGTCAACAGCTGAGTCAAAGGCACCAATGCCCTCCAACTCCAACACCTCTGGTGAAGCACAGCCAAGGATGCCCAAACCTCCAGCCTCACCCAGAGAGTGCCACAGACAAAAGCAGTGTGTGGAGCTGCAGAAGTGCATGCCTCCTGGCCAGATGCCAGCTGCTTGTTGAGAGCGATGAGGAGTGAGCACAGGATAGCTCCCAAGCAGCTGGCTGCAAGCCTTGCCTGTCTATAAAACCCAGCCACAGATGACCAGGAGGTGTGGAAGCAACATGTCAGAATCCTGCTCTGACTATGGCCGCTGCTGAATCTAGCCTTGCCACGTGACCCCTGGACTGCGCCTTTACCTTGTTTCTGGCTCACTCTTACTCTGACTGGTAACTGACCTACGGACCTCCTGACTTGGCTTTTGGATTTTGGACTTTGGACTTTGGACTCACTCCTGGCTTTGGACTTGTGCTCTGACCTCAGACCGGATTAGGACAACTCTGCTTGGGTTGTCCTAGCCCACGGCACTTATTGTGATTCTACAAGGGCTTCCCTATGTGACACCTTGTCTGTGGAATATCCTTTGTAGAAGAACAGGTTCTACTGATACCTTGTTAGGACATGGGCTGTAGAATTTACCCAGCTATCCCAGGATCCAAGTCACTAGGCTCAAATGAGAAGTTTATCTTCCCAGCCTTGTTCTTACCACTTAACAGAAATAAGGTTCTGTTTACCACTGCCACCACCAAAGGATTTTAGAGATGGGCCAGTTTCATTCTCTTGACCAAAATCCCTCTTTTTATATCTTTAAAGATTCTTTTTCAAATCATTTATTGGCAACCTACTCCAAATTATACTGGATACAAGAGGTGACTTGGGAATCTAACCTGTTGTAGTTATTCAAATTCAGCAGGAGCGTCTCCATATTATTTTTCTACCTTGGTGTGCATGGGCCAATAGACTTTGATGTTGGTGTAGAATAACCATAAGACCAAACTAATAAAACAATTAGCTTGACTAGTAATTAAAGACATTTGTTACAAAAATAAATATATATAGTCGAGCAAGAAAGTATCTAACAACTACAAAAAACAAAATAAAACAAACTGAGCAATAAATTCAATCCTTTCTCCACATGTTGTTGGCAGAATAAATTGATAATTGCATCAATTTATATACATTTATATTTATATCCATTATGTTGTTCTCGCTAGACCTTTTCTTGAAGTCATTTCCTCTTCCATTAGGCCATATCTTGTTGGATTTTTCTAGTCAAAACTCTCCCTCACTGTCTTCCACAAAAGACAGCGTTACCTCCTTTAAATTCCATCAGATTCCCCCCTTTCTATGTGCAGCAAATGAGTAATCTTTTTGCTCTGGGTTATTTTTATGAATCCATTGGACATGAGCCCTCATGCCTGCAGAAGAAGCAGTTTTGGTCTGTTGGCTACTCTCCATTAACTAGGCTTGCCATCACCCTGACCGGGGTGAACCTCCCCATCTGCCACCCCCCAGCCCAACTCACCGGGCCAGCATGGGGAAAGGCAAGGAGGAGGGAAAGAAGAGAGTGTTTGCACTCCTGCACACCCCTGTCGTGCTGGCAAAAGAGGAGCCTCAGGGTGCTCTGATGCCTAGTGGAATAAAAATCACCTCCAAATGTTCAATTTTTACTGACCCGGGCTTCAGCACACGCCGCAGCTCCTCTGTCATTCTGGAAAATTATATTATTTTCTGGTGCAATGGGGGGAGCGTAGGAGGTAAATACCCCACTGCCCCCCACCCCACTGAACCCTAGCTTTGGCCCCTTGGTCCCATTGCAACCCTACCATTAACATATGAATTGTAACCCCCTAGCCAAGGCGATTGAAAGCTTGCCAAACTACAAGTGACAGCAGCCATGGGTCCATCCTGTGAATGGTGACGTCTTTTTGAAAGCAATTGTAGTTTCTTAAAAATTGCTGCAGATCCCTGATCTGAACTGAATGTGCAGCATGGCAGCCCCAGGAGCTCTTGTCGTGCTCGCATGCTGCTTCTGGTGCCAAAACAGCCCTCCCCCCACCCCATTGCTGTTTCAGCACCTGAAAGGCATGCTCCTGGGGCTGCTGTGCTGCACACTCAGTCTGGACTAGGGCCCCACAGCAATTTTAATGAGATCTGTGGATTTTATTTTTTAAAGGATTTTAAACTACTTATTGTATTTAATTGTGTTTTTTATGATTTTATGATGTTGTGACCTGCCCTGAACCCACTTGCGGGGAGGGCGGGATATAAATCGAACAAAATAAATAAGTAAGTAAAGGAACTACAGGTGCTTTTTAAATGGTGTTGGCAGCCACGGGATGGACCCATGACCACAGTCACCTGTAGTTTGGCTCTAAGCTTCTTGCCAACCCAAGAAGGCCTATGTTAAACTAGCCCATGAGTGAGCATTAGTAGGCGATAGGTGATAGATAGCACATCAGATTAATGTTCCAAGGTTGTACATATTGCACATATACTAATAGAGAGAAGTGGCATTTCACCACTTAGACTTTTAAACTTTGGTTGTAAGATGAAAAGCTTTTTATCCACCTGTACCTTAATATTATTTGTCTCTTGTTCTGAATTATCCTTACTGGAATTATTTTATTGTGGAGGCTGGATTAATGATCT
Organism: Eublepharis macularius; assembly: GCF_028583425.1. Classification (NCBI taxonomy): domain Eukaryota; kingdom Metazoa; phylum Chordata; class Lepidosauria; order Squamata; family Eublepharidae; genus Eublepharis; species Eublepharis macularius. The sequence goes on from NC_072798.1 coordinate 65,182,803, forward strand.
TTTAACTGCTCTTAGGGAAGCACCTTGATTTCCAAGGACAGAAAGCAGGATAGACATTTTAAACAATCAAACTAACAAATACATACAGTTCTCTGTTGTACTGTTTGCTATTTAAAGATGATGTTTTATTAAAATTAATTATTGTTGTAGTTTGTAATAGTTTTATATTATATGTTAATATTTTATAGATCTTATTTTTCAGCTATTTCCTTCTTATTTTATGGAGAATGTTGTGAACGTATCATATGAATAAATAATAAAAGGTTTTCAAAAATTACTTGTTATTTTGTTTGATGGTCTATGGTTCCCAGCCTTGGGAACAGTCACAGAAGAGCAGCAAAATCTTTAGCAAAGGTCTCTTTTCATACCTTCTGTTAAGGAACAGCTTATACTTTAAGTGTCATTTGTATTACATTTTGATTCCTGAGAGCCATTTTGGAGCCACTTTTTGGCCAAAAAGCTGGATAAAAATATAATAAATAAATATTCTTCTCCACAAGGGCCTTTCATTTTCTTAAGGTGATAGATAGCACCTGAAGTATTTCATCTCGACAGAAGTCTTGCCGTCTTCCTTCCACCTTTAACAGCTTTCAAAACCTTCCATTAGGGTTGCATCTTCAGTCTTGTTGAGGTACAGCCAGAGATGTTGGGGAGGCCTGTTAGAAGCTCGAGTAATTTTTTAAAAGGCTCTGAAGTTCCAGAGTGGAATGTGTTTCTCTCTGTTTGCTTTCCAAGATTTGTTTTGAAAAGAAGCCAGAGAAACTTCTGCAGTCAGAGCTAAGTGGAAGTAGTGAGCACGTGAGTCACATCGTAAGCTCTGGCTCATTACCAAAGGGCTTTCCCAGTGCCAAGGCGATAAAGCTCACGGCCTATTTTTTGACAAATTGCATTTACCTAGTTCTCAGTAGCAGCTTGATTATTTATCTAAGAATCCTTGTTACAGAAATACCTATGTCACAAAGGCAGAAGAAATTGTTCTGATTTATATAAAGAGGCTGACATTCCAGTATTAAGTAAATGAAAAAATGCATGACATTTGCCATTTTAAAATCACCTCCAGGCAGGATATCCAGCCAGACATTACCACAGCCTAATTAACCTGATAAGAACAGGGGCTACGGTTAAGGTTCAGAAAACACTCTTCCCTTTTCACCTTCCTGAAACACAAGGACGGGATTATAAATCTTTTTTTTATCAACCTCATGTCTATTAATTATCACTACAGAGTGCTGGGAGTAATCACCTTTCTGTCAATGGGAGACTAATTAATGACTGAAGTAGCTCCTTGGAATAATTTTTGTATGATACTTCTATTATGTATTTCAATAAAGAAAATTTTAAGTGATGGAATTCTATAATGAATTTCACAAATTCTGCTCTGAGTGTAGAAACTATCTGGAAGATACTATTAGAGGCAGGCATGGATCGGGAAAAAACCACAAACTGTTGGTCTGTGGTCCATTGCATTTCATGGACCATAGACCACGAACTTTTCATAGACCCACCCCAGTTCATGGAGCGGTTTGTTTGTCAGTGGTCCATCACTTCCAGGAGCTCTAGGACAGCCCCCTTTACACTCAGAGATACCAAACTTGCAGGGAGTTTTCAGCAGGCTTTCCTCCAGCCACCAAGTTTGGTGAAGATTGGATTATAGATGTCTGAGTTATAGACACCCAAAGCGGCTGCCCCCAGGAAAGCTCCATTGGATATAATAGGAGCCGCAAATGCCAATTGACTTGCATTGGCTCCATTGAGATACATTACAGCACCAATCAGCTGCAACGAAAACGTGGAATGGAGTTAAAGAATCTTCCTCTGAGAATGGAAAGTGCTCTGCAGAGGCACTTTCTCTGTTATTTCTGCACAAGCTTAGATACACTGCTCTGCTCTGGGCCTGGAATGAAGACCTCCAGAGTGGAATGACAGTCCCTGGGAGCAGCTAAACTGTTCTGAGGCTGGAATGACAATCTCTGGGAACAGATCAAAGAGAGTGGGTTAAAAGTCAGATCCAGATGATTTTAAATGGATCCTCATGAATTCATATGCTTTTTATATTGAAACAAAACAAAAAGGCCGTCATATTATAGATCATGTCCTAGTCTACAGACAGCAACAATCATGCACCCACCAATCTGTGACACTGCCATGGCACAAAAACATGCTTCAAAAGCATGGATCCTCATGGATCCTTTGATTTTTACACGGGGCCACCCAAAATCCACCACACCATCCCATATCATGTTTATTGCCACAAATTGCACCCAAAAAACCATGCACTCACCACTTCGTTGCACCACCACAGTGCAAAAACGTGCTTCAAACCCACGGATCCTCATGGTCTAGTGGCAAGGCGTTCCCAAGGGGGGGGGGAGTTCAGATCCTTCTGGAATGAACCCAGCTATGGGCAACGAGCCCCTCTGCTGGGATGCAGGCACTGGTGGACTAGGGGATGGGAGGACCCATGGGGAAGGAGGTTAAAATTTCCCTTGTGTGTGTGTGGGGGGGCGGCATTCGCACTTGGCAAGGATGGGGGGAGGGTCCAGAGTCCTGACACACCCAGGCACCTTCCCAGCCAGGACAAGTGCTCTAAATAATAATGATACTATTAGTATAATATATAAAAGTATTCTGTGGTCCTCACAGACTGAAAAATCCACCCTGCAGTTTCTCCTGGTCTTATTGCCTGCTGGAAACTGAAACCACTTGCCTAAGAAGTGGGGAGGAATTTACTCTTTCTGCTTTCATAGAGAAGAATGGGAGCTCTCTCTTTGATAGCCAGAGAAGGTCTGTGAGTGTCCCCTCTGTTGCCTAGGGAATCGATTGCTCAGCGGCGGGATGTCTGGTTTCACAGACCAACGGATCGATGGACCGGCCCAAAAGTTGTCATGTCCGTGAAAAATGCCCATCCCATGACCTGCTGGTTCGCGAATGCCGAACTGAGCCAGTCTGTGTCAAATTTTGGTCCAGTTTTCAGTTCGTGCCCACCTCTAGATATCATTCTTGACTGTTGTGTGAATGTTGTAGATCATACAAGGGCCAAGACAGACTTAACACAGCAGATGTTTAGGCTCTTGGTTTTTTTAAATGAAGAGGAAAGCTGCAAATCTGATCACAGTAATGGCACAAGATGAAGAGGTGCTTACCTTTCATTTTTTCATTTTCATTTCTGAGGTTTTTTCATTTCTGAGGAGAAAAAAAATACATTGTACCCGTATTTTTTCTCCCATAGGTGGAAAATCATTGGTGAGTAGGAAATTTTGAATGGGAAAATGCCCGGAGGGACAAGGTTAAGTATCTCTTCCCCACCATTTTTCTCCCAAACAAAAATTCTTATTATTTGGAAGACTTTTGGAGTCAATTTTGTAATGTCTCGTCTGGCCCTGAGATTAGGACCAGATTGACATGTAAAATGGCTGTGTGGTAGAACGTGCAGCTATTCCTTAAGCAAGAGCCCTTTCCTGAACAGTTTGTCTCCTTTGTTCTCTCTCCTGCACTGTGAAGTAACACTGACAACAGCTGTTGCTGAAACTGTAGTCACTGAACAAGAAAAAAAGCTTTTCAGATTACCTCCTAACAGCGTCATTTCTTTAAAAATTCCTATTTCTTTGCAATGCTCACCAATAATGTTTTTCTATCTCTTCCCTTCCTACAGTGTAACTACACTCCTAAGTTAGAGTCAATAAAATGCCTTGGGTTTCTGAGATAAATGAATGTTACAGAAGCTTTATGCTGGACAGTCTATCTCTGATCTATAAACAACAGTGGTCCCAAATGTGGTGTGGTACTGACAGGTTCAACAACGTTTGAGACCCCTGCTCTACTAGTGCACTCAGACAGAAACACATAAAGGCAAGCATTATTGTAAAGCTACTTTATTAGTAACATTTCTAACTCATTTGGTCCTGAAACTTGCTGTTGTATAGAGAATAGTTTCTCCCATCATTGTAGACTTACTACAAATCTTCTAGATTTTCACCAATTGGGGTTTCCAGATCCCCTCACCCTCTGGGTGGTAGGCAGGAGACCTGGCATTCACCTTTGTTTATGTCTTTGCGCATGTGCAAAACACATGGGTGCTCCCAGGGCCACGTGATAACATCACTTCTGGGAAGTGATGTCATTGTGCAGGGTTATGTGTCAGCCCTGAGAGCACACCCACACACTGCAGTGGTCTGATTTTGGACAGTTTGGACAGACCCCGTTTGGGGCCTAAATTGGCCCTCTGTGAAGCACAGTAGCTTTCTTTATTTTTTTTAATTTTTATTGGAATTAGAAATATTTTGTCATTTATAACAATCAAATTACTTTAATATTCCAGTTCTAACCCCCTCCCTTCCCCCCCCATTTATTGACTTCCAACAGTTTTCCAACCCTTTGTCTATTCTTCCCCTACTCATTTCAACTTATTTTGTCAATTAAACATATACTTTCACACTCTTCTAAGCTAGTCTATTATAACACAGTGCTAAGTCAATTTCCCTTCACTTATCAACTAACTAATACATTCCTGGCATGTTATTCAATAGTAATAATACTGGTAATATTCTCAATATCCTGTACTCTAACTTATTCATTCTAATGTCATCAATATGGGACAAACAATTTATCCCTCCCTATACATAACTTGAGTACTCATAAGTGATGAATACATTTATAAGTCAACCAATTTAACTTATACTCTATATGTTACTCTTTACTTCCTCTTATATCTCTTATCTTTATAACATAAAGTCAATCAATTTGACCCATATTCTGCACATTTCTAAATCGCTATAACCAAAAATACCTTCAGCATAAGTCAATCAATTTAACCTATATTCTATATGCTACTTCTCATTCCCCCCCTTCTTGAATTCATAAATTTTAATTCTGTTAATTCTCAATTACACCCCTATCTGCCAGCAACATAATTAATTAATTAATTTCTATTCTTATATATCACATAATAACTATTACTTAATACTGTATAGAATAATCAAATAGAATAATTGCTTAGTAATTCTTCTTTAACTCTCCTCCCCCCGGTATAGTCACTTCTCTCTTCTTTTGTTTTTCTTCAATAATTTTCAAACTGCCACAGTAGCTTTCCAGGGATCTCCCAGCAGTGGTCCCGTGCTCCACAGACGACCAATTTCAGCCCCAAATGGGCCCAACTTAGCCCACCGCAGAGCGTGGGAGCACCGCTGGGAGGGCCCTGGAGAGCTCCTGTGCTTTACAGAAGGCCGAAAATGGTGGCTGGCTTACAGTTTTAAAACTGCTGCCTGCTGCACCAATGGGGCTGGATCGCAGCAGCATGCTGCATGATGATGTCACACGCAGTGATGTCATCACGCAGTCCAGGTGTGCGCGTGCTTTGTGCATGCGTGCTCATGGGGGCAGCAACAACCCTGAAGCTGTCCCTGGCCTCAGACGCCAGAAACTCTGGCACCAGCCCCGGTCTATATTCAGGGCTAAAGTACATTAAAATTTCTTTCTGATGGAAAGTTAGGTACATTTACCCATATGAATTCTAATCTGTGGATTTATTATATGTTTTAGTACACCAACAATTAGGATTATTATGTAGTCATAGTGTCCTCAGTTCCTGCCTTGTTACTTTTTTAGATCTTCTGGAATACCTCCACCAATGTGTATGTATTTACTGCCTTCACTGCCTACTTGATACAACTTATGAAGATGACTGTGGACAAAGTGCTCTCCTGAACTATTAGTCATTTTGGGATTGAATTACTTTAAATTTTCTGCTTTGTTTACCTGTTTAAGGAATGAAAGTAAACAAGCCCTTGAGAATGACACAAGTTTTTACCTATCTTCTGTTCTAGGAAAACTGATCATGTGAAGAAATTATTTTTTCTAATGGCAAGCTACCACTAGAGATGGGCATGAACAGGAAAAAAAACTGAACATGATGTTCATTGATCGTTGCCATCCATGAACAGGGACTCATGAACAACCACAAACATGGCCCTGTTCACGAACATGTTCATGGTTGGCTGTTCGTGGGGGCCAGCAGGCTCTTCTCCAGCCATCATCAAAGTCAAGATCCCTACTGCACCACTCCCAGAAACCTGACCTGAGCAGGCACCAGGAAAGGTACCAATAATAAATAATAGCTTGGCCCCAGAGCCTAGCAGCAGCCCTGGAACTTGAAGGGGTAGATGCCTACCGCACCACTCCCAGAAACTCTACCTGAGCAGGCAGCAGAAAAGGTACCAATAATAAATAATAGCTTTGCCCAGAGCCTAGCAGCAGCCTTGGAACTTGAAGGGGTAGATCCCTGTCCCACCACACACAAAGAAAATTCAACCTCCAATGCACTCTCTCTATCAAAATGCCAACAGCAACTGTCTCTCCCTCTCCACTGTCTGCAAACTAAGCCAGAGTTGGGAGCCCCCCTCCCCCCTGCTCTTTGCTCCCTTATAACAAATTTGGAGCACCACACTTGAAAGGAAGACCTGCCTATCAAGCTAAATTGGGCTTAGATTGGGGTTTCCAGGGCAACAGCAGGAGTTCAGACAGAGTTCAGACAATCCCTGCCTAAGTTGCCAAGGGAATTGATTGCAGGTGCCAGACTGTCTGGCTTGACGAACAGCAACAAATGAGGCTTGCAACGACCATCTGTTCGTTTAGAATGGGGCCTCACGAACAGCTTGTTCGCGAAGAGCAGATTGGGCTGTTCGGGGCTTTTTTTCCGTATTGCTGTTCGTGCCCATCCTAGCTACCACTAATTCAGCATGAAAGATCCTTTCCACAATTAATGCAATTGATCTCTGTAGATATTTTTCGAGAGAGCTCTTCATTATCAAATGCACTTTGAGAGCCAAACTCTATGCAGCATGGGCAATCTATGGTGAGATCTCCCATTTTTTCTATTTTTTTTACCATAAAGTCTGTGCATTTTGTCGGGAAGGCGGGGGTGGGGAGCATTGGGTAAAGGAATATTTAATCATCATGCCCTACTCGCTTTTCCTGATCCAAACCTGGTCTAAAGCTAAAGCTGCAATTAACACCTGTGGGGAGGGAACAGAGGTTACCCCACCAGTCCCGTTCCAATAAAATTCAGAGCTTCCTCCCTCACTTTGGCTATTTTAAAATAAAAATAAAGATGTCAGGAGAACGCAGTCATGGATCCCCATATAATATGTCATTTGACCCTAAAGCACACCGGTATCCTTCAGCAACCCTGGAAATTCTATTTTAAGTTGAGCATGCAATTTTTACTTGCTCTTGAAAATAAAAGGCATGTTGAGAACTTCCCCCCTCCCCCTTTGCAAGCTTTCAAGCCAATGTGCCCATTGTCCGGCTGCTCCATGACTTCAGACTTTAGATATTTTAACCAACAGTGGAGAATTTTGCAAATGCCTTCTGAAAAACAGAGTGTATAATATCCTTCCCTTTACTTTACCATGGCAGTAATTTCCTGACAAAAATTCCAACAAATTAGTTAGGCCTGATCTCCCTTTCCTGAATTGAAGTTAGCTGTCTTTAATCAAGCTCTGCTTTTCCAAGTGTTCCCCATTTGATACCTTAAAAGTGTTTCAGAGACTTTCCCCATCAATAAAGTCAAATGGAAAGGTTTTTTTTCTCCTGGCAAGGACATATCACTGTTTTGCCTGCTTACTTGCTTGTGGAATGGGGAATGAGATGGGCACTCTTGGTGGGCTGCTAAGGCAGTTTTGCAAGAATAGCAGACTGCAAATGAGAGGACGCAGCTGCCCCAAACCTGTCATACCTATTTGCTTTATCACTCTTTCCATTGTTTAACTCACTCATTCATCCACTCATGCAATGCTAATGACTGGTTCCTTGCTCCAGGCAATACTGCAGAAGCAAAATTAATGTTGCTGTAAGAGGCGTATCTCATGCACTCCAATTATGGGCTTTTCCACGCATACAATTTATTCCTGATTTTCTTAACAGTCGATCCTCAAACACTGGAATCGATTTAGGTATGGTTCTTCAGCACATCTGCCGAGCCGTTGTATTTTTTTCAGTTGTAGAGTAGGTTTATTTTGTTCTGCACATGCCTTAAATAATCAAGATTTTCAAGAGAGGGTGCTGTCATCATCTATTGCATCATTGGTGATGTCAAAACTCCCCTCTTTTATATTTTGCACATGCTTGATAGATCTATATAATGGCTGATTTTTTTTAAAAAAAGATTGAAGATGAACACATCCAGAAGAAGTATTTGTCAAAGGCTTTCATGGCCGGAGAACAAAGGTTGTTGTGGATTTTCCGGGCTGTGTAGCCATGGTCTTGGCATTGTAGTTCCTGACGTTTCACCAGCGGCTGTGACTGGCATCTTCAGAGGTGTAGCACCAAAAGACAGATCTCTCAGTGTCACAGTGTGGAAAATTACCTGCCAACATCTTTTCCACACTGTGACACTGAGAGATCTCTGTCTTTTGGTGCTGCATCTCTGAAGATGCCAGTCACAGCTGCTGGCGGAACGTCAGGAACTACAATGCCAAGACCACAGCTATACAGCCCGGAAAATCCACAACAACCACATCCGGAAGAAGTCTAAAAGGGGAGCATCTCCACCACTCATAACTAAGTTTCCCCCATCCAAACCAGACAGCCCTGCCCAGGCTGACCAGAGCTAGGAGGCAGAGGCTGGAACCAGCAGGGCAAACTGACCTCTGTTGGGATGGAGCCCAGAGCAGCAGCAGCTATGTGTTTTTCAAATCACCCTGCTTTTTCTGGCACCACCGGAAGTGGCCATCACCAGACCCTCCTCTTCTGTTTTTTTCAGGTTTGTTTAAAAAAAAAATTCATATCAATAGATCAACCTAATGTTGTAATAAAAGGTGCCACAGGTATCTTCATAATGGAACTTATCTTCTTAATGGAAGGGACTAGAGGCTGTTTCTTTTTTAAAATCAGAGTTGGGAATTCAGAAAACCAAATGCATCTATTACAAGGTTAGGTTGATCTATCGATATGAAACGAATGATTTTTTAAAAAATTCTCTAGCTCGTTCTCTTGTGGAGATATGCCTTTTCCCTTATATCTCCACAAGAGAAAAGGCTAGAGACTTACTTTCTTTTTTAAATGAAAACTGGGAATAGTAGGTTGATCTATCAATATGAAATTGACAATTTAAAAAGATCAAATCAAAACCAGGAAAGGGGAGGGAAGGCGGGGAAGAGTGATTCTACAACAATAAACATTCAATCATCAAACAGTGGATTGGAGGTGCATGGGAATGTGTGGGACAAACAAAACCGAAAGAAACATTACACATGAGTAAAAAAATGGACTCAAACAGGCTTCCTGGAAAAGATCAGAGTAAACGTGGTCTAAAACGAACTGGAGAAAAAGGAAAAAGGCAAAAAAATGCAGAAGCAGTATGGGGCCAGAACTGACAGGAAAAAAACCATGCAAAAAAACCCTATGATGTACAATGTGAGGGCCACTTTTCCCTAGGGCTACCATGTAGTCAGTTCAGATAGTCAAAACGCAGAATGCAAAATCACAACGTATCTAGCTATGCTTTCTGCAATTATGATGGCTGAAGCAATACTCTACAGTTTGAAGTGGTTCAAACTATTTGATTTAGATTCGTTCAAACTGTCTTGAAGCACTTAGATGAGTGTAGACTGAAGAACTGGAGCCTTCAGTTTTCTGGGCACACTCTTAGGCAGAGTGCCACACCCTTAGTGAGATATGTTTTGGTGGGCCTCTTTGTGGGGTACTGATTCTGTCATATAGCTAGTTATATTTTTCTTTCTCTACATATCCCTTTGCTGTGCTGCCATAGAATATTGTACAAGGGTGCACAAAGGTTGCCCAATTGTTTTTCCATGGCACACCGGATTGAACATGGCCCAGGGGGCATAACAATATAGGCAAGCACTGGACCTAATTGCTAGGACAGGCCAGAGAGGGTTATAATGGTAGCACAATAGAGAGCTACATTATACTGAGTCATACCATTGGTTTATCTGTCTTTGTGCTGCTTATTGTGATTTGAAATAGCTCTTCAAAGTCTGAAGTAGCAGTCCTTCCACACCCTGTTACAGGGTATGCTCCTTTTCACATGAATTCACTGTGGACTCAAACTTGGAATTGGGGCACTCACCCAGATCCGCAACCAATTGGGGAGAATTTAAGTTGCATGTTGGGGAAAACCTCTTCCCGCTTTTCTAGGCTGGCTAGTAGGATTGTTATCAGAAGGGGAATTTCTTTTTACAAAATGCACTTTTTTAGATATAGCCATTGATTTCCTTTATTTTCTTTTCTCTCTTTTAGGAGCATGATTCCTCTTTCATTTTTCTTCGAAGGGAAGTCAAAAATAGGGTTCCCAGTTGCCTGTGAATGGTTTGCCCTGTTATCTGCTGATCACAGGTGATCAGTGGGAGGTGGCAAACTGATCACCCGCCACCAGCAGGCAACCTGGGAAAACGTGCTGCAGTCACACTCCCGATGAAGCATGACATCACTTCCTGGAGTGACATCATCGCACCAGTGGTGGGCATGCTCCCACACTTCACAGGGGCTAATATTTGCTACAAACTCGCACGTGAGGAATCACCTCCCAGTAAGTGCCAGGTTCTCCCACCGGAAGGGTGTAGGGACCTGGCAACCCTAGTCAAGAGAGCCAGTTTGGTGTAGTGGTTAAGAGTGTAGGGACTCTAATCTGGAGAACCGGATTTGATTCCCCACTCCTCCACTTGAAGCCAGCTGGGTGACCTTGGGTCATTCACAGTTTCTAGGAGCTCTCTCAGCCCCACCCACCTCTTAGGGTGTTTGTTGTTGTGGGGATAATAATGACATACTTTGTAAACCACTCTAAGTGGGTGTTAAGTCATACTGAAGGGCGGTATATAAATCAAATGTTATTATTATGATTAAGAAACACTTTTGTAAATTTAGACCTTGTAGTTGTTTTATGCTATACATCCCAGAGTGGTGCTCTAGCAGGAAGATAGGAAGGCTTGTAGAGATACTGCCTCCCTCTGAGCATCTAGAGAGTGATATTCTGAAATTCTGCAGAACCTACATTCCTGCCCCTCCTCTCTTCCAGTTTCTCTTTGATCAAAAAGGAATAGATTAAAAACTGACTCTAAATTCCTAAAAAGAGGAAAAGAAAAGAATTGTTGGATTTCAGGAAGAAACGAGTCTTTTCTGCATGAGGCTTTTTCATCTGTTCTGGCCCTATACTGCATTGATTCCTCTCCAGAGTTCTGCATACACAGGCAGAATGCCCCAATTCAGTCTCCAAACTACTTCTCAGAATTTTTTGCATTCTGCACAGTGAAAAGCGGCAACAGCTGCAGTATTGATTTTTCCATGGAGTTTCTGTGGGTTTTCTCCCTGCACACATAACCAGATTTTTCCCCCCAACAAGGTCAAACCATGGCTTTTTTGAAGTGCAGATTGTTTTCTTCAGTGTGAGGTCTGGCCCTGGCCCTGCCTTTCACCCTCCCCTTTATCTCCCCTGTGTCCCGATTAGTTGAACAGCAACCAATTCAATTTTTTTTATTTTTTTAAAAAATTTAAACCGAAACATTGCAAAACTGGTACTTTAAAACAAACTTAAACCTTCCAAATATGGACTGATGAAACTGGTGTGACCTTTCTCCAGACAGCTTGTTGCAGAAAAAATAAAACAGACACCGCTTCAGTTTGACTCCCTCAAAAACAGAATTACAGAGGCTCAAAGTGGATCCAATCCTTGTGGATCAAATATCCAGAAAACCTGGTATGAGCATGCATGTGGAAAGGACCTGAGCTTAGAGGAATTAAGAGAATTTCTTTTAACAACCCTGCAGACTATCTTGGAAAACTGACACACTTGCCAACTGGGGGAGCTGACCATGTGTTTTAGGAATCTTTGCATGGAGAGTAGGCAAGGAAGCTCAGAGTGCTTCAAATAGGCTACCGGTAACCATGAAATAGGCAGATCTTTTCCAAAACAAGGTTTGAAGTTATTTTTGGAAATATAAGGGTACCAGATTTGACAGGTATTTAAGCATAAGAACAATGAAATGTTTGTGTTTAAAGTGATGAGTTAAATGAGAGGAAGAGAAAGTGAAAGAGACCCAAAGCTCTGGCTGAGCAAAAATTCTGTGCCAGGGAACATCCACAAGGAGGAGTGGCTGAGCAAGGGGTCTAAAGAAGGGGGGAGGAGAGTTTGAAGGTAAACAGAATGACAAATCCAAGTCACATGAAAGTGGAGGAGTTTACCTCTCCTTAGTCTGCTGAGCTGGGTATGGTACATTTTCTGTCTTGATGATCCAGAAATTGAGGGCAGGGAACAGGCAACTACCACCACCCTATTAAATATTGAGCTTAGTGCTCAAGTGATAGCAGCCAGGCAGTGACTTCAGCTCATAGTAGTCCTTTATTGGCAACAAAAAGAACAACGTGGCTCCCGAGGGAGCCAAATATATATACCTCCAACTCCACCCCATTTCAGTAACTCCCCAATAAGAACACAGGCACTAGGATCCTTCATCTGCATGCACTAAACAAAAGGTAACATGTTTACATGATCGCAATTGGCTCATATCCAGGGGAAACGATTGGTTGCTGATAACCCTAATTCCCAATAGGATTGGCTACCTGAGGAGCCCTGTTTTCCTCGAAGCTAGCCCAATACATAACAACCCTTTGGCTAGCAGAGCAGCCTGCACACAAGATTATCAAAGTAATAATTGTAACATCCAGGAATTCAAGGTGAGTCCAGGACAGGTCCCTATGGATTCCCTGGCTGTGATTAAGTTGGAGGGGGGCTTCCTACTTGGGCAAAAAATGTGATTGCATCCAGTCAGGGGAATATGTGTGGTTATATGGCAATAGCAATAAACTTTCAATAATACATTGTCAATCTAATATCGTAAGTTTCCTCACTTAAGAGGATTATATCATTTTACCACCTCTGAAAGAACCATCAGTCATCAAAGGTAACAGTAGTGGTTAAAATGCTGATCCACATTAGCTAGGGAAAGTTGGATTGGCAGGAGGTTCCTGTGATTTTGCTGGCTAACTCAGCAGGCACAGGATGATTCGACTACCAGAAGGATACAGGGATACTTAATCACCCACCAGTCTGGCCTGCTGCCTGCTCACAGGTTGTAATCATAGAATTGAACGTCTGACATATTATTCATGTTCAAACAACTCAAACACATTCAACTGTGAAAAAACATGATTGTACATGCACAATTACACACTGCTATGCTGCATGTGTCTGCTTCCACCCTCACTGCTTTCACTGCCACCTCCACTTGTTAAAAGGCGCATTATTAAAAGCAAAAAAAGTAATGCTTCAACTTCTAAGATGAGACTTACTAGTTAGGTTTCTCTATCTCTCTTATGACTGTATCACTTAGTTTTGGTTGATGGTAGGGATGTGCAAAATGGAAAAAATTAGCCAGAAATACACCCATAAATCACTTTTTCATTTTGTTAAAGCAGCTTCTGTAATAGTGACCCAAATCCAGGAAACCAAATGATAATGGCACACTCCAGCCTAAAAGTTTGTGTGTTTCATTTTGGTTTGGCAGCAGCAGCACTAAGCACTTGGCTCACAATCATAGGCTGCAATTCTAAAGACATTTCTCTGGGAGAAAGCACAAGGAAATATGGCACCAGAAGTAATAAGATATTGACACTATAGAAAAAGAAGAAAGTGAACATAAAGCAGAATGGTTTTTAATGCCACTGCCTCCACCCAGCTTTCCCTTTACTAGCCAGTATCTCACCCTAGTATGTATCCGCTGCCACTCACCTTCTTCAGGATCCATTGTTGTGTATGTATGTGTGTAGTGTAACTGAGGAAAAACTTGGTGGATCAGTGGTTTCGAGGGAGGATTGTGTTCTGTGTGATTTTGGCATCATTAAGTGCAAAAGCAGCTGCCTCAAAGAGCCTGAAAGCTCTCAGTGTGAAGAACGGAGCCAAAACTCATAGTAACAGGGAAAAACCCACCTTAGATCTGAGTTGGAAGCACCCCACCTTAAAAAAACCTAGTAACGCATAGTTGGAACCCCCAGATCCAAAACTGAAACAGAATTTTTTTCAGCGCACACCTCTAGTTAATGGCTTCCAAGTTGGCCAGATCCAGAAAAATTCATACATATGTACTCTTGTTCTGACTTATGGAAATTATAGCCCCCTCCCATCTTTGCATCTTAAAAAACTCTTGTTGTTCAAGCTTTTATTAGTATAAAAAAGCCTCTTAGGGCTTGTTTTACCACTAATATTCCTGGCACTGCCACACTGATGACTAAAAGTAAATTCAGCCAAGATCTCCGGATCTGGATAAACTTGCCTCCACTTGGTAGGTTTCTTAAATGATGTATCTGACTGCAAGCAAGGTTTTACAAGGGTAAAACCTTTTAGCACAAGTATCCAGTACTTGAAGCCAAGATCTTGTAGCACGAGTATCTACTGCACAGGTACAAAGCTGCTTGACATGGCATTAAAATCAAAGTTCAGGCAAAAGCATTGGAGCAATTTAGCACTGGGGCTAGACTCGCATGTCAACAAGGATTATGATTACAGTAAATTTGACTGCCAGTTGCATTCATATCAGTGTTATCAGAATCTCTGGATGTACATAGTCTGGATAGTCTAGATCTGTCAGCCCATTCGTCATCCAGAGCATCTCTGCAGAACAGCATTCTACAAATGTGTCAGCAGAAGAGGAAAACTGTCTTCAATCAAGCCAAGGCAGAATCTGTGCCATACTGAGTTGGCTTCTAACTCTTCATCCCATCTACCTCTGAACCTCTGTAAACCACAAATATTTCTGCTGCTAAATCAGAATAGGAATTTCAGAGCAACTACATCAACAGCCCTGGTCAGTATATTGTTCCTCTGTTCTACCAAGAGACTAACGTAACTGTTGTTAACATCAGTAGGGATTTCCACTGGGAAGTTTTGTAAATCTACTGGTTCTATGAATCTTGGAGGACAAACAATCATAACTGAGCTATCACCCTGGGTGATAGGAGGGTGGAAGTCTGGGTCTTTTAAACAAAATATGCCAATGTCAACAATATCTTCTTGATATTGATAAATAAATTGTTATGTAGGCCCCAGAAACTTAATCAAAGGATTCCATGTTTGGGTCGTTAGCAGACTCTATTTTGTGGCATAGGAAGCGTGATTATAGGTGATTGTGAGCTCGTTCTGCTGGCTGGTGTGTGTGCAGGAATGAAAATAATAAATCATACACTTCCTTTATATTTAGAAAAGAAATTAGAGTTCTTTATTGCAGGAATGCCATACTCTGATAGGAAAGGAGGAGAGACAGATGCTAACTAACTACCTATCTAGTCTAAGGATGGGCATGGATGGCAGGGCAAGGCCTGCATCCATGCTTCCAAGATGGAGGGAGGAGAAGGAGAGAGGTGTTGCCCAGAACAATGCCAGGAAGAGAAGGAGAGGGAGGAAGTCAGGAGAAGGAAATCCTGAGAATAGCAATCTGCATATTAAAGGACAGTCAGAGCAGTAAACAATAGTAAACAATAAACAGAGTGCTCTGACCTCTCTAGCTTTCTAACTCTTTGGTGTGTCCTCCTCTGAAACCTGAGGAGAGGGACAGTGCTAGATCCTCCTCTTCCAACAGATATCACCAGAGAAGCTGTTCCCAGATCAAGCATAACATATTGAGACATGTGGTGATCTAGTTATTATTTGAGATAGAACTGTGGTTCTTCCACACACAACAGTCTTAAGCCAAGACGAAAAAGTCTCATACATGGAAGTAACTGCCTGACTGCTGTGGTTAAATGGCTAAGAGCGAACAAATCAAAACAGAATTCTGACAAGATGGAAGCAATGCTATTTGGAATGCTGAAGCCTTGAAGGGCATTGTAATCCCCACTTTTTGAGGCAGTTTAACTGACCCTTGCTGCCTTGGTTAACAGCTTAGGGGTTATACTGGAGCCAGCATTACTGCTGGAGGAGCAAGTTAAAGCAGCTGCAAAAAATGCTTTCTTCCAATTTTGTCAGGCATGGGAAATGGCCCCCAGGCTTGGCTCAACTGATCTAGCCACCTGGATCCATGCTATGGTATCATCAAACCCAGACGATTGCAACACACTGTTACATGAATCTGCCCTTGAAGTCAACTTGGAGTCTCTCGTTGGTACAGAATGCTGAAGTTTGGTCATTATCAGAAGCTAGGCAAAACGTGCACATCACTCCCATTCTGCAGTTGCTCCATCAGCTGCCCTTCAGTTACCAAGTTCAGTTCAAAGTACTGACTATCACATACCAAACCTGCATGGCCTTGGACCTTTTCATCTGTTAGACTGCCTCTCCTCCTTTGTTCCACCATGACAGTTTTGCTCATTTGTTCAGACTTTATGCAGGTGTACTGCAAATGGGCAAGATCCCCATAACATACCCCATACCCCATACCCATAACAGGCTCCCACACCTCAGTCATTCCTCAAAGTATGTAATACGGAGTTGTTCAGGAGCCTTTTCTATAAAGGTAATATGACTATACTAACAGAATGGTTCAGGAAGGCGCTCTATAAAAGGAAAGGAGCACTGGTCTATACCATTGTGTATAGGACTTATTATCTGTTTGCTGTATGTATTATCCTGTTGTCACTGCCTTATTTTCTACTGCATTATTTTTTCTTCTTTCTTGTTCATTGTATCTGCATCGTGTATCATGTCTAATATGTTATGCTTGTTCAGATTTCTGTACTCCTAGTCTTAGTATTGTTTATTAGATGCATCAATTTACACTGCATAATCTGGTTTACATCTCAGTGAGAAAGGCACACTATAAATATAGTAAGTAAGAAAGAAAGAAAATCTAGATGACCTCAACACCATTACTAGACCAAGACATATATACTCAGTCAGGGAACCCATTTTTCAGTAGAGTAGCCTGTACAGCAACACAATCCCCAGTCTGTCCCAGGCCTCCAACATCAACTATATATATAATTTTAAAAACTGTTGAGAAGTTTTATACATTATATGCAGAGTAACTTGCAGCTTTTCATCACCACATCTGTACTTTGTCCCAGAAATATAGAAACCACAGCAGGGAACTTGATAGCACATCAGAGTTACTTCTCTTCTGACATTTAGCTTTCAGAACACCCCCAAACAATTTGAATTACTTCCATTATTAAAACTGAAATTCAAAGTTAGCTTCCAGATCTTCTCCAGAAATAATAAAACACATTTTGCAACAAAAAAGGAAAATTTTGATGGACCATAAAATTACACTTTAGACCTCAATAGTTTTTTTAAATATCAATCTATGTGACTAAGACCTAGAGATGCATATTTTACTGAGTACATTCTAGACATTCTTCCTACTGAGATGTATTGGTCCCTCACGTCTAACAGTTGGAACAGGGTTTATTCCTAATGCTGAAAATCCCATCTATTGGATTGTAAAACTCTGTGGTTCTTCTGTAGCAAATAACAATTCTCAGTTAGTACTATTTCCGAAGTCCTCTTTATGTGTGTTCTGGAAACATTAACTTCCAGCTGTCCTCCTTTCATTCTTATCACACTGAATGTATTTCTCTTCCGCACTACTGTCTTTTCATTTGTTTCCAAATATTTGTGTTGAGAAGTAGATACTGGCATTCACACTATAAGTCAACACTTTCATAAAGACACGTGTGATATAATAAATAGAGACTTGGATTCACACCCCTGCTCAGCTCATGAAACTCAGTGGGTGACCTTGGCCTTATCATTATCTCTCAGCCTAATTGACCTCATGCAGCTATTTTGATAACAGAACTGAGCAGACCCCATAATACATAATCTTGAGGGACAGAGAGAATAGAAATATTTAGACTCTTTCTTCTGTTCCAATGCAAGTTTAACATCTTTATGTTTAATGCAACCCTAGCTAAGCCAAAATAATAACTACATAATTAAACAAAGTGCCTCTGAGATAGAACACTTGTCTATCTTCATTGGATTGACTAAGGAAGGAAGGACTGGTACTTCTTCTAGACTAATCAAGTCAAACAATCATTGATAGAAAAAGTCGATAGACTTTTCACGTGTTCAAAACTCATCCTTTCATTCTCAGGCTTCCTTTATATTTACTCTTTGCACTATAGGCAATTTCTTACATTTCAGAAGACACACTGTCCCAAACCATTCCCATAATGCTCAAGTATGGGAAGATCCTTCCCAAGCAATATGCCATAATAGCCATGCCATTCTGTAATACTAAGATCTAGTGCTCAGTTACTAAATTTGCTATAGTGGAGAAAAATAGCCAACATGAACTAGAGGTGTCTGATAACTAAGTTGCATGCTTTTACTTGAAAATAATGTTCAAGAACCAACTTCCCCATGCAGTTTCCCCAAGATGAAACATTTCCAACCATCTTTGATCATGTTTTGTCTC
This sequence comes from Eublepharis macularius, assembly GCF_028583425.1. Taxonomy (NCBI): domain Eukaryota; kingdom Metazoa; phylum Chordata; class Lepidosauria; order Squamata; family Eublepharidae; genus Eublepharis; species Eublepharis macularius. The sequence goes on from NC_072798.1 coordinate 65,201,165, forward strand.
TATCCAATTCTCTACTATGTACAGACCCAGATCAATGCTTAATACAGAGGGGAGTAGCCCATGACTCGATTGTCATTGTGCTAGTTTGCAATTAATAAATTCAGTCAAAGAAGACCTCTAACTCTACATAGCAAGGTTCTTTTATCATGAATTTGGTCTTATTGTCCCATCTGATCAAGGGATCTATAGCAAAAACTTTAACATGTTAAGTGCCAGATGTGATTAGATCAGAGCTAGATTGTGACCTGCATGAACAAAATTAATCCTGTCCAAGGACAGATTTATGACTGCCTCTAATGAATGAATGGTCTGAAAAAGGGAAGGAACTAATTTTTCACAACAAATCATACTTTGCAACTTCTTCATTCATTACTAATTGGAAAATATTATTCACAAAAATATCTTTTCTTGAACATGCCTAAGGGAAATTACACTCCTCTCTCCATTCCTAGCCATGTAATGACAAAAGAATTATAAGAAATAATTACTTTTTAGTGACAGAAAAAATATGAAAGCATTGGCTGTCTCTAGTTTAAAATGCAAACTTTGCCCAATAGCCCACCACCTAATCCTGAGATAACACAACATAGAAAATATCCTTGCATCTCAGAAACCATTATGGAATAGCTGTTGGTAAAAGTGGTCTTTTTAGTAACACAACCACTGGAACGCCATCTGTTTTAGCTAAAATTACTGTCTAAGTGACCCCAGTTTCAACTCTTGATCTCATTTTAATAAGAAACCTCCAGAAAACTGAGAAAGAACTTAGCTTCACGCCACCAACAACATTTTCCAATTCTTTATCAAGTTGCTCTTAAAGTGCCTTGTATTCATGAGGTTTGAATGTGCGCCCCTAAGTGATGGACTCATCTGTAAAGGAGCAGATCCACTTAATGTGCTCAGCTGCAAACATGAGCTGATTGGTGCCTGTGCACTAACATGCCACTGCTTGATTGATGTTTTCCTATTACTCTGCCAGAGTGCATTAAGTTAAGCCTTCTTTTCATCTCGGCAAATACTTGGGACTACAGATGGCCCTCATTTGTAATCTTGAGGAACTAGTGCAACAAAACGATTGCATTGGTGCCTTTACCTATTGGGCAGCTAACACAGATAAAGAGGGCTTATAATAAGAACAGATATTTGAACGGCAATTATAAATAAATGAAGCAAATAAACAAACAGTACTGAGTGCTGGTCAGTAACAACCTGGACCAGAAAACATTGTGAGTGGATTCAGAGAACCATTTTCCTGTATATATATATTTCCTGTGTATATATATATATATTTTACTATTCTCTCCTCCCTCCCCATTCACTCTCTTTGCAATCACAGTCTGTGGAATCCACATGGAACTGGATTCCATGTAGGAGTCCAATTAGCAATTAGTTTCAATTTTACAACACATTCAACAATTTGGCTCAAATGAGGCCTACAGCTAGAAATGTTGGGGGGGGGGCAAAAGAGGGTCATAAATCAATGCTAAACAGCAATAATCAAAACTCTTGTAACCTACACACTTCCATTAAAGCTAATTTATTATATAATTTTAATAACATTTAAATGTAAATATAAGGGTGCAGGGAGGACTTGTTGTCAATCATGCCAGTGTCTTCAGCCATTGGCCAAAACACGGGAAAGCAGGAACAAGATTACTTTGTACTGCATCACAATTGTCTGTACACTTTACCTTCTGTCTCCACAAGTAAACGGGTAGAGACTTAATCCTTTTTTTCAATGAAAGATGAGAGTTCAGGGAAAGGTCTTGGTATTTTGTTGGGGGGGGCAAGCTCTCTGTGAAAAGTGAACATATTAATTGTGGTGATATAGAATAAGCAGCAAAGACACCCTTATAGCCAGGGCTTTTTTCTGGGAAAAGAGGTGGTGGAACTCAGTGGCTTGCCAGCACAGGACTGCACAATGAGGTCACTTTGGGTCATCTGGAATAAGGGGGGAGTTTTTTAAAGTTTAAATCACCCTCGACGAAAATGGTCACATGGTGGGTGGCCCTGCCCCCTGCTCTCCAGACAGAGGGGAGTTTAGATTGCCCTCCGCGCCACAGTGGCGCGGAGGGCAATCTAAACTCCCCTCTGTCTGGAGATCAAGGGGCGGGGCCACCTGCCATGCAATCATTTTCAAGAGGTGCCAGAAATCCATTTCACCACGTTCCAGCTGAAAAAAACCCTGCTTATAGCAAGGGATATTTATCAAGAAGTTTGTGTGTTGTCACTACTTTATTATAAAAATACAACTGGGGCAGAGAAATGGATCTGTGAAAGATTATATTGGAAGTATTGCAGAGAAAGTATCTACTATCAAAAACTTCATATCTTTTTTGAATCCTTAGTAAAGAAGAATCAAAACAGTGGTGCCAAACATATAATATTTTATTATTTATGTAAAATGCTTGTATGCCACTCTGTCACATACTTTGGGCTTCAGGAAAGCTTACAAAAATTGATAAAATCCAAGAAAACATTACAGCCAAAAATTACAACTAAGAGGATAAAATGTAGAGCATAAGAACATAAGAAGAGCCCTGCTGGATCAGACCAGTCCAGCATCTAGTCCAGCATCCCATTTCACACGGTGGCCAACCAGTTGTCTTGGAGGACCAAACAAATAAAGCACAGAGGCCAAGGCCTTCCCTTCATGCTGCCTCTTAGCACTGGAATTCAGAGGTTGGCCTGAGGGACCTCAGTAGGGTATAATGCCACCCTCCAAAGCAACCATTTTCTCTAGGGGAACTAGGCTGTGCAGTCTGGAGACCACTTACAATTCTGGGAAAACTCCAGGCCCCACCTTGAGGTTGGCAGCTAGGCTTCCCAGTTGCCTGCTGGTGGCAGGCAATCTCCTGGGGGTTTGCCCCATTGCCTGCCAATTGCTCGCAATTGATGGGAAGTGGCAATCCCCCCTAGCAATTGCCTGCCACTGGCAGGAAACCTGGAACAGCATGCATTGGGCACGCTCCTGGCAAGTCAGGATGACATTCCCAAAGTTACATCATTGCACTGGTCACAGGAATGCTCCTGCGCTTTGCTAGGACCAATTTTGACCCCAAATGGAATACATTTGCCCCACACAAAGTGAAGCAAAGTGTAGGAGCATGCTCACACCCAGCGTGATGATGTCACTTCCCAGAAGTGACATCATTGCTCAAGCACCAGGAGTGCACGTGTGCACACAGAAGACTACCAGGAGGCACAAGGTAAATGCAAGGTCCCCCTCCCCTGCTTGGAGAGTATAAGGACCTGGCAACCCTATTGGCAACCCTAATATGGAGGCTCCTTTTGATCACCATCGCTAGCAGCCATTGATGGACCTCTCCTCCATGAATCTATCTAATCTCCTTTTAAAGAACGTAAGAGTAGCACCACCTTCCTCTGATAGATCTATTTTGTCCTCCTATTGGAGCAGTCTGGCTGCCTATCTTGAACAGCTAGAACAAGAATTCCCCTGTGTAGAAATAATCTTAGCTGGAGATTTTAATGCAAGAGTTGGTAATAATATTCCATCTCTTTTTAGTAATTTGGGTCTTGATCAGGATACCTTGTTGTTTTTGTTTACTCACCCAATGAGACGCTCTAAGGACACTTTGTCAAATCCAGCAGGCTTGAAGCTAGCAGAGTTTTGCATCCAATTCTGCAAAATCTGGCTGAATGGTCTGACAGGTTTTGACAAATCATATGAGTACACATATATTTCTACAAGGGGCTGCAGTGTTATTGACTATATTTTAGTCTCCCCTTTTTTTAGGTCACATGTCTCTGGCTTTACAGTTGGAGATCAGATTCATATTGATCATTTACCCCTGATTTGTGTCTTTGACATTAAGGGGAATTCCTCGTCAGCTCTGACTCAGGAGGTGGAATTTCTGTCTAGGACTCCACGATCTCCGGATCTTGGACATAAGACTCTGGAGGTACTGAAATCAAACATTAGTTTAGACCTTAAATCTGCATTAATAAATTCTTCTGATCCCTTAGCGGTGACACAAATCTATGGGAACTTACTAACTATCATTACAGAATCCTTAAAACAGGATTCCAGAAGGGCTGTACCAAAGCAAGTAGCGAGTTCTCAAACGGCCGTATGGTTTGATGGGGAATGCAGAAATATAAAAGCCCATCTACGTACTATTTACCATAATTTTCGTGATTCTGCAGCTTCCTGCTTGCCAATGGAGTATCAGATAACTAAAAATCATTTACACCAGGTTACAAGGATTAAGAGGCTGACCTTTATTAACAAACAATGGGAACAACTCTTATGCGCCATTACCCTGAATGATTCCAGGCAATTCTGGGCTATAATCAATGGTGCTATTCGCTCTGAGATCCCTTATATATCAGCCATTTCCCTCGATACATGGTTTCAGTATTTTTCGGACCTATTCTGTGAAGATCCCCCTAATGGAATGCAACTGGTTTATTCTCCCCTGGATGGTCTCCCAGAGTGGCCTCCTGTCACTCTGGAGGAAATAACAACTCTTATAGATCAGCTCAAATCAGGTAAAGCTCCTGGTCCAGATGCGATAATCCCAGAGGTGCTGAAAGCTGATCCAGAGTGGTGGGCCCCTCTGCTTGCTTCTCTCTTCACTATGGTAAATAAGACTGGCCAGATGCCAGCTGCCTGGACCAATGCAATTATTGTTCCCTTTTATAAGAAGGGTTGTCATCTTAACCCGTCTAACTTTAGACCAATCAGCCTTCTATCCGTTATTGGGAAACTATACGCTAAATTCTTGCAAATTAAGCTCAGCACTTTGATGCACTAGTAAAATATTAGGCCCAAAGCAGGTGGGGTTTTGCCAGGGGAAGTCAGCTTTGGATAATTGTTTAGTCCTCGCTCATTTGATTAATAAATACATGAGCAGGAAAAGATCTAAACTGTATATTGCCTTTCTGGACCTTGAGGGAGCCTTTGACTCTGTCTCAAGAGAACTTCTCTGGGCAAAGCTCGAGGGGATGTCACTAGATAAGAGGTTATTATCTCTTATCAAAAGACTTTACTCAGCAACGACTTGCCAGGTCAGATGTTCTTCCCTTGGGAGACTCTCACCCAGGATTCTTATTAAGGAGGGGGTTAAGCAGGGGTGCATTTTAGCCCCCCATTTGTTTAATCTTTTTTAAAATGATCTTGCCCCTTTTTTGTCACTGGTTGATGGTCACAGTCCTAGACTTGGCTCCGTTTCTATCCCTTTGTTATTATATGCAGATGATGCGGTTCGTCTGTCTTCTTCCCGTGTTGGATTGAATCGTTTATTGAACCGTTGCCTTGAATACAGTGTGACCAACAGACTGGAGTTAAACTATGAAAAATCTAAGGTGTTGGTTCTTACCAATTCCCGGAAACTGCATAACTGGATTGTCAATGGTAATAGACTTGAACAAGTTAAGCACTTTAAATACCTGGGTGTCTATTTCCAATCTAATGCTTCGTGGACCTTCCACCGTAGGATGGCTATCAATACAGCCAAAGTTAATGCTGCAGCAATATCCCACTTTTATTTTTCTGATTGAGGTAACCAATATGTGCCTGCTGCTCTTAAAGCCTTCAATGCTAAAATTGGAGCTCAGTTATTATATGGGGCCCCGCTTTGGATTGATGCTATTGACAACTCAGTTGAACGTATTCAATCTAACTTTCTGCTTAAGATCATGGGGGTTCCTATGTGTGTTCCATATGCTGCCTTATGCTTAGAGTGCGGTCAAAATTTGTTGGCCACCAAGGCATGGCTTCACACTATTAAATATTGGTTGAAACTCCATTTTAATTCTGATCTCCCCAGTTATGCATACCATTTATTATCAGAATTTGCCAACTCTAGTTGGTCAGCCTGTATTGAAGATAAAATAAGTTCCTTGAACTTATCTATAGAATCTCTATCACTGCTATCTGAGTCTGAGGCCTTCTCAAAAATAAAATACAGTCTTTTGGGATTAGATTTACAAACTCTCTGTAGTTCTGCTAATAGAACTTGTTCTCCCCTAAACTTGGGATTGTCCCTTATGAAAGCTTCCCAGCAGTATACTTTTAACAACTCCTGGCTCCCAATTTACGCAGAGCCTTTTCTCTGGCCAGATTTAATGTTCTTCCTTCAGCCATTTTATCTGGCAGATTTCATGGGATTCCTTATTATAGCAGGTGTTGTCCTTGTTTGATGGACTGTGTCGAAACTGTTTCCCATGTTCTTCTCCAGTGCCCTTTTTATCTGGCGCCACGCCGGGATCTTCTACATCCTATATTAGCCCAACTTTCAGAGTTTTCTGATTATTTTAAAGTTCAGGTCCTGCTTGACAACCCAGATGGGGAAATAACTGAAATAGTATCTAAGTTTCTCTACAGTGCCATGGCTATACGCCATGACAAGTAATATTCTGTACTGGTTTTGCTGCACTGTTGCCCTGCTCCTATCTGTATTTTAATCTCATTTTGTATGGAGTCTCTGTATTTAAAAATTTTATATTTTATATATGCCAATAAAGGCTTGCTTGACTGACTGTAAGAGTAGCAGCAGTACTAGTACAGTCCTAGACTGTGCATGTGCCGTCAAGTCACAGCTGACTTATGGGGACCCTAGCAGGGGGTTGTCAAGGCAAGTGAGAAGCAGAGGTGGTTTGCTATTGCCTTAGCCTGCAGAATCTTCCTTGGTGGTTGCCCATCCAAGTATTAACCCTTCTTAGCTTCTGAGATCTGAGGAGATCAGGCTATACCATGCCACCTTCCCTCCCACAGTTCTAGTAGAAAATTAGAATTAAAATTAAAAACTGAAAACAAATCTTAGAAGTTTAAATTTAGAAGTGCAAGTTGAATTTAAGAGAGTAAACAACAATTTAGAAACAGTAAAAGAAAGTCTGCTCTTTATCTAACCGCATTTTAAAAACTTGAGGACATTAAGTTTTCCTCAAAAGGGGATGCAGCAATGTCTAAGAATTCCCTCTTCCACTGCAGGACTCATCACGCTGCTCCTGAGGGTCTGCTGGCAACCTCCCCACCCTCCTACCCCGGCAACAAAATCTTATGGAGCTCAATAATCTGCAGCAAGGGAGGGAGAAATGCTGGATACAACCATTAAGGTACCCATCATGTCCATCTGCACCTGATTTGCTACCACGAGTAATCACTCCAGCTACTTTGTGTATAAGTCCTGGCAAGGACTTATACCCCAATTTTTTTAAAAAAAATCCCCTTTCCACTCTGCTGTTTCCCCATGTACACTCTTTATCCCGTCTTTTAGAGTTCTACCCTCCCACCTTCTGCCAGCCCACTTCATTGTGATTGGCCACTGTTGTCTATTCTTTCCACTCCTCCCCGTTCTCCTCTTTCCTTTCCACTTTTAAATTTTTTTTGTTTAAATCCAGCATAGGATCGACGCACCAATAGGTTAAGAGGGAGAAGTTCAGGAAATAGCTCGATCCAGCGTTCCAGTGATGTATCGATTCATCGCATGTACAAAAAAAAAAAAAAACAGAAAAAAGGCAAGGGCTGCCACTGTGACATCACCAGTGATGCCATCAGTGACAAAAGTGCCAGCACTCATCAATCCCAATGCATTTTGACACAGGGCAGACTAAAAAAAATGGCACCACACTGACCAAACATGAGAGATGCAAAAGGACCCAGAAAAGCTGATTCCGTGCCTTTCGGCTTGACTTCTGTGATGGTGAGAAGTTATATCCCCAATGCAGAACGTTCTTGTGTTTGAGGAGGGAGTTCCATAGCCAGGGCTGTTTCTGTGACCAGTCTATCTCTCTAAGGTGGGGACAGCTTGAGAAGGGTCCCCAATGGCAATCCCCATAAGCTTCTACACAGTAACCTACATGATTGAAAGCAATGTAATATGTATTAGCTAGTAGTTTGGAGACACCAGCCCTGGTACTCACAGTGTACAGAGACGTTAGTGTCCTGTCTGAACTAATGCTAACAGACCTGGAAAAGGAAAGGAAAGGGAAAGATCTCTAAACGAAACTGCTGGGATGTCACAATAAATTCAAGAGGAAAATCACATAGGGCTATGATACAGGTTCATTCAGTTTTCTTGGTTAGTGTCACTTGGGACAAAATTTATTCTCCACTTTCCATGCACAGATGTTATTTCTGTATGTACATTTATTTCAGCAGGGAGAGGTACAGAATGGAATATAACAAACTTGTTCCCAGTGTCATGATGGGCTAGCCAAGAAGAGTCTCATAGGTTGAAGGAGCAATAAGGATGCCTAAATGTAGAATAATTCTTTTAGATTGTAGATTCTGTGCTGTAATTAATAAATAGTTTTATTTTTCATAAGAGAAAAAAAGGTCTGGATTTATTCTAGAAGGAAGGTCTATATGTGGGAAAAATAAATCTAGTCTGTGGTGAGAAGTACCTGATCTCCATTATGGAGGCCCCTACAATATGAAAGAGTTTGCAAAATATGTACAGTATGCATAGTGCATAAGGTGAACATCTGCATGTGGAAAAATATGAACGTATGTAACCTGTTAATACTCTTCTAAGTTTCATGAATTTATACTCCATCTTAAAACTATGTAGATCCATGTGACATCTGTTTTTTGAGAATATGAATAAGGGATGAAATGGAAACTCTTGCAAAGACCCAGCTACATTTTAAGGCAGAGTCTGAAAGTGGCATTCTCTTTTTCAAAAATGGTTTTCTACCAAAAGAAAAGCAGAATCTGTAGTGTAGTTAGTATATATATTCCAACAGAAGAGTATGTTTGATATTTGTGTAGGTTGGTTTAGTTTCAGGGGGTGGAGTCCCTGCTCATGTTTGTTAGCTAGAATTCTAGACGGCAAAAGCAACCTTGTCCTGAAACCAATGGCTTCCCTTTATATTTTCTTGATAATAAATAGATGTTGTTTTGAACATACCTGTTTCTGCTGTGTGAGCCTAAGAAGAGAATCCCAAGTGAGTACACGTTTCCTGAGTTGCAAGCAAAAGGGAACATCACATGGTTCAGAAGTGGTTCTATTTTTTCTTTTGATCTCCAGTACTGTTTAAGAAGATTCCAGATTATACCCTTCATTCAATAGTGGATCCTTTCTAGCCTCCATCAAACTTTCCTTGTTGGGAATTTAGGGGAGAACTGGAGATGATAGTAACAGAAATTGAAACTGTACTTAGCAGTCACAAAGCCTGAAGAAGAGTCTGAGGATTAAAAAATTGCAATTTTGCTTCTCTAAGCAGGAGAAAAAGCCCTTGAGATTTATAATAATATGCAAGGGGAGTTTGCAGGCCCTGATAATATAACTTCAGCAGAGGTTTTAACAGCCTTCAAATCTTACGATGATGCCAATAAAAATCCTTTTTTTTGAGAGATACTAGTTCTGGTAATTACAATATAATAAGGCTGTTGGTGGTGGAGAGTGCCCTCAAGTCACAGCTGACTTATGGTGACCCCCTGGAGGGGTTTTCATAGCAAGAGACTAACCGTTTTGGACTAGATTATTTGGTCAGCAAGCTAGAGGGGAAAAACAGTCCAGCACTGAGAGTTTGGCCTTACGGCGAGGTACTACATAAATTGTGTTTGACATAACTGATTATAAGCTTCAGGAAAAACCTGCATTCTCCCTTGAACAAACTATTTGTTTATTTATATTTATTTATTTATTGGATTTATATCCCCATCTTCCCTGCAAGTGGGCTCAGAGCAGGTCACAACATCACATAAACAGCAATTACAACAATATGTAAACACCATAAAATACTATAAAATATAACTTTTAACCATATAAAACAGTAAGGCACAGTCCAAGAAGGATTTCCAAGATATGGCAGAGTCGTAACTTCAGTACATCTTATTGTGAGTAGGCACAACACATCTCTTGAATGAATGAATTTATTGTATATGGCCATAGGCCTTCGCAATCCAAAACCATTAAAAAGCAAAAAAATACAAGAATACAGATATAATTACATACATATAAATAAAATTACTATAAAATGCATTTTACCTAAAATGTAAAAGTTACCAACATTAAAACCAAATAATTTCTAGCAGCTTTTAAGACAATCTATATCAGATGTTTACTCTGCTGGTTGCCACATTTGCCCTTATTTTCCTGGCAGCCAGGGCATAGAGGGCCATCATGTTCGAAATAAAAGGATCTGTATCTGAAAGTATAAAATTTAGTTTATCAAAATCAGACAGAAGATGGAGACCAGATAAAATATTCGCGAGAAATTTTTCCCTTGGTTCCTGGTATAGGGGACAGTGTAAAACATAGGCTGCTTCCACACACGTTGGATAATCCACTTTCAATACTCTTTAATGAACATTTGAAACTGATTTTCCATGTGTGGAACAAAAAATCCACTTCAAAAGGATTGTGAAAGTGCATTGAAAGTGCATTATTCAACGTGTATGGAAATGGCCATAGTGTGGTAAATCTTCAGTTGAGGTTCCACAGATATATATATGCTAATATATGGTTTTTTTGTGGAATCGCCCGAGTAGCATCTCAGTTGGCATAGACTGGAAGCGTAATGACATAAATGCTACCCTGAACTTATAGACTGTGATGTCAGTCAGATAACACGCTCTAGTATGATCTTTTTTTGAAGGTTTTATACCATGGAGCAAATTTTGTTTTACTGATTAAAAAATTATCAATTAGGGCATCCTCCTTATAAACCCATTCCCTTAAGTCAACATTGCTTCCTGAAGGCTGGAGTAATTCATCTGGGATGTTATATCGAGATGCAATGCCATTAAGGAAGGCCGACTGGTGATAGCTTATTTTGCAACTGGTGATAGCTCAGGTAACTCAAATTACTGAAGGAACCATGGTCCGTTAATTGGTATTTTTTCTGCAATTTGAGAATTGCTAAATGTGCACATGCTCTGATTGAAGGGAGACCAAGTTCTGCCCTTAGCAAGGCCGCTGGTGTCCCTTTAGGTAGAGCAAGAACACGTCTCATGAAAATTTTTGGAATTATTTCCAAATTGCTAAGTGTTGGTTCCTTCCATCCCCAGATCTCAATTCCATACAGTAAATGAGTAATGACCTTGGAAACAAAAAGTTTTATGGCTGGTGCTATCAAGAAACCACCCTTAGAGTAGTAAAATCTCATTATTGCTCCTATTGTCTTGAGCGCTGAGGCTTTTATAAGCTTTATATGAGCATCCCATTTCAGGGTCTCACTAAAAGTTAGACCTAGATACTTATAGGTCCTACACTGTTGAATTGGGGTGTCCTGTATACTCCAATGATACTTTTTTGGTCTCTTACTAAATACCATTGTTTTGGTTTTTGTGTAATTAATTGTTAGTTGTTCCTCTTTACAGTATTCACCCAGATGGTCTAACCGTCTCTTTAATCCAATTCTAGTTAAAAAAATTAGGACCATATTGTCAGCGTATAACAGTACTGACACTTTCTGGTGGCCTAAGGTCGGCGCAACAAATTCTGGTCCGGATAGTTTTGTAACAATATCATTTATAAATAGATTAAAGAGTATAGGGGCTAGGACACACCCATGCTTTACTCCCTTCTCTGTTGGGATTTCTTTAGTTAGGAAATCCGATATACCAACCCGGATTCTTGTGAATGTATCTGTATATAGCTTGCGTATAAGAAGCAACAGTCTCTTATCTATGTCAGTCTGTGCAAGCTTCTCGCAGAGCTGTCCCCTATCTATTGAATCGAAAGCTGTGGCCAGATCAACAAATGCCACATATAAAGATTTGGTTGGGCCATTCATACCTGCATAAGCTAGCTGGAGGAGTGTTTGACAGTGATCTGTCGTGCAATGGCCTCTTCTGAAGCCTGCCTGATTGAGGTGTAGTATGTTGTTGTCCCTTATCCAATCCTCCAATTTTTGGAGAAGATATTTACTGTATAATTTAGAGACTATGTCTAAAAGGCTAATAGGCTGGTAATTATTTGGATCTGACTTATCTCCCTTTTTGTAGATAGGAACCACTATGCTAGTCTTCCATCCTGCTGGAAAAACACCTGTGTTGTTCAAGTGGGAAAACAGTTTTGCAAGTATCGGGGACCACCAGCTGGAAAAGGTTTTTATCAGGTCTGCTGGGATCAGATCTTCCCCTGGAGATATTCCTGAAGCTAAGGAAGCTATAAGATTTCCAGCGTCAGCTGCTGTTACAGCAGGCCATTCCGGAAGCATCTGCACTTCTATGGCAAAAGACCAGTTCCTTAATTCCTGCTAAGCTGGGAGTAGTGGAGATTGGTATATTTTCATAAAATGTTCATACCAAATATTTCCAGAAATCTGGGCTTCTATTTGATAAAGAGATCTACCCATACCAACTGAGGGCCAAGCTACAAGTGACGAATGACACTTGAACAGCAAGTGCATTGAGTGGAGCGCAAGTGAACAGGGAGAAATACACTTGCCGTTCAAGTGTCATTCATCACTTGTAGCTTTGCCCAGAGACTAAACTCTAAACAGAGACTAAACTGGGATTCTTTCTTTTCGGCAGCAGCCTGAGCCAGCTCTTTCCATGATTGCTTGGCATGAGCAGCCTTCTGGCTTTTAAGCAAGATCTTATACTGAGATCTTAATTTAGGTATATGCTGAACTCTAGAGATTTCCGTAATGCCTTGCGTGGTCTTGATGAACTTAGATATTTTAGCTTTAAACGCCCTATATTCCTGATCAAACCAGCTATTGCGGGAGTACAATTTTTGATTTGGAGGTTTGCTGTTGACAAGTAGCAGTTTAAGAGACTGGATTATCTCTTCATAATGTTGGATCGTATTCAGATTTGAAACAAGCAAGGCTTGTCGTTCTGCTTCTAGATTGGGGCTCTTTAGAGCTATTGCTACATCATTTTGTAGCTGTTCTGACCAGGTGTCTCTTGGTGGCGGGTAGCATATCTTCATTATTTTCAAATATTGGCCTCAAAAAAATTCTGTTGTTAAAATTTAATACTAGTTTTAATGGGCAGTGATCGCTTGCTATACTGTCACCCACTTCAAAGTAATACTCCTATCTAATAGCGCTGGGGAAAGGGCTATATAATCAATTCCGCTAGCATAAGCTGATGTTAAATATGTGTAGGCGCCTCCTGATTTATCTAGTTTTGTTCCATGCAAGATGTACAAATTGAAGATAGCTAGCAGCTCAAGAAATTTTATGCCAGGCTTGTTAGTTACAGAATCTAATGAACTGCGCATAAGGAGAGACGTATGTTCAGCAATCTGGGTATTTAAACCCTGCTGAGTCTCAGAACTACTTGACCCAACCCAGCATTAAAATCTCCACCAAGGATCCCTTTTGAGTTTGGATAATGAAGCGCTAAGTCCTCCAGTGTTGTAAATAACTGGTCCCATAGTCTTCCACAATCTTGGGCCCTCGAGCATTTTGGAGGCAGATAGACATTAATACACAGAAGGACTCCTATATGCTGGCCCTTCACCAGTAAAATCTGTATGTACTTATGGGAGGGGCTGTATGACCTGTGTTTTTACTTTTAAATCCACTGAGAGTAGGATTGCCAGGCCACCACTTCCCTTCCCTCTGCTATAAGTTTTAATTGCTGATGTGGCAAATGTTCTAAAGCCCCTGAGTGATAAAGAAGCAGGGTCTTGACTGTGAGCCCAAGTTTCCTGTAAAAACAATATGTCAAATTTACAAAGAAAAGTTAAAAATTCTGAGTCATATAGTTTGTTATGTCACCCCCCAGGTTCCATGATAAGAGCCTTAATTGTCAATCTTCTAAGATCTCTTCCAGCTCTCCTTTAGGATCATGGAAAATACAACCATTTTTGGATATAGTGCTGCCATCAGAGAGATTATGGTCCTTTGGTAGAGCTGCTTCCTGTTTACATTCCATTGGATGGCTGCTATGTAATTCTACTATACTTTTGGAAGCATCTGCAATAGGTTTAGGAGGTGGACCTATAACTGAAATAGATGCATTTGCTGTTAAATTATCACCCTCTGGATGGTGGGGTGTTGTTTGAGTCTGTGAAGCCTTATTGGGCCCTAGAAGTTTTAATCTAAGCCAATCCAGTCTTGTTGTTATTGCGGTTTGTTCTGGGGTGGAAAGAGTCAGAAAGGAGTTAATTAGGTCTTCTTCAATAGAGTTTTCCAGGTGGAAGCAGTGGTTCTTAGCTGGAGATTCATAGGCTGTGGCTAAAAGGCCATCTGTAGTCTGGTGTCGTTCAGGTGCAGAAGTCTTCATAGGTGAAGTTTTGATAGGCAGCTCCTTTGCCTTTTCTGGCATTTTGGCTTGCTGCAGATCTGGAAACAGTGGGGTTATGTTGGTATTGGGAAAAACCCTCACTGGAAAAATCCCTCTGGAATTCAAAAAAGATTTTTGTTGGAAAAGTAGTGCTGGTACTTGTGGGCTGTTGAAAGTGAGTAATACCCTCTGCATTTGGTTTGAACTGTTTAGCGTTTCTAATGCAGTTAAGTCTACTGGAATCTTGCATTTTGGAAATAGGTTTCTCAGACGCCTAACAGCTTGCCTTTTGGAGCTCCAAATAATGGACTCGCCTTTGTATCGGCAGATGGTTAGGCAGACTTTTCCTGGCTGAAAGATCATTTTAAATGGCTCCTCCCTAACAGATCTCAGTTAGGCTTTGGAAGCGGAGCAGACCAAGCAAGGGACCATCAGGATAGTTTGCCAGCTCCTCAACCATTCTCACAGACCTAGCAGAACATCTCCATTTTGCAGGCCCAGCAGAACGGTAATAAGTCCCGCAGGGCCTGGATATCAACTGGGAGAGCATTCTACCAGGCTGGAGCCAGAGACAAGAAGACTCTGGCCCTGGTTGAGGCCAGGCAAACATCCTTGGGGCCAGGAACCACCAGCAAATATTGGTCTATGGGTATTAGTAGAATGAAAGCTCTTCTTACCAGTGTCCAGTAGGGATGTGCATTTCGGCTTTCCGAATGCCGAAAGAAAGCTGAAAGAAATGTCTTTCGGATTTTTTCGGGTTACCCGAAACGTTTCGGGGAAAGCCGAAACGTTTCGGGTTATCAGAAACAAAATAACCCAAAACGTTTCGGCTTTTTCAGGTTGTTTCAGCTTTTTTCAATGGGAAAATGCCTCCGTCTTCCCGGATGCTTGGGGGAGGCATTTTCCCACCGAATCATCCCAAAATTGGTGGGGACCTTCATCTAACCCGTCTCTAACAACCCCCCAAGTTTCAGACCGATTGGACTTTGGAGGGCCATGTTATGGCCCCCCAAACCAGGTCCCCCTATTCTCGCCTAAGTAAGGGAAAAGTGAGCGTCTTTTTAGCTTGCTGCTGCTAATCTTCTTCACTATTTCCTATGGGAAAAAATGAAGAGGCAGGCTTCCTTTGCCAGGGGTGGCATTTTGCATGCAAAATGCCCCCCAACCCTCTGGGGCCCTTCTCCCACCCTTCCTCCCACCCCCCACCAAGGCTCAGCCTGCTCCCACTTGGGGGGGGGGCATTTCATGGCCTCCCCAAGTAGGTGCTCTCAGCCCCCAAAGTCCACCCCTTACAGCCCCACACAAACCCAATTCCCCCCCAGCTGCCACACACAGGCCCAAATCCCAACATTAGCCCCTCACAGACCCAAATCCACCCCCAGCAGCCCCACACCCACCATAACCCCAGGAACAGGCTGGCAAAGGCCAGCCCTCTCCCTTTGTTCCCTATGCTAGGAACTTCTAAACTCTCTTTCCCTGGGCAATTCTGCACAGCCCAGGGGTGCCACAATGGTGGGCACACTTCTGAGTGCCAGCTGGTCCCTGTGAAAGAGCACCTGAACCACAGACACCCTCCCTCAAATTCCCCCACCACCTACAGAGATGGCTGGCCAGCCAGCCCCATTGTTCCCTGTGATGGGAACCAACTGCACAACAAAGAATAAAACATGAACAACACAAAATAAAGTTTTTTAAAAATTATTTTCTCCCTTTCAAAGTACAAGTAGGCAAAGCATTATGCCACATTACACCAGCAGTCCTCCACACAGAAAAATAACACAACTCACTTAACATCAGAGAACCACAAAAACACAATTCATGTCAAAAACACTTTATTTCTTGAACAGCTTTAGGTTACACAGCAGGGGGGCACACCAAAGGGCATTCCAGCATTCCACCTCACAAAAATAACACAACTCACTTAACATCAGAGAATCACAAAAACACAATTCCTGTCAAAAACACTTTATTTCTTGAACAGCTTTAGGTTACACAGCAGGGGGGGACACCAAAGGGCATGGCAGCAGTATCTTACACAAAAATAACACAACTCACTTAACATCAGAGAATCACAAAAGCACAATTCCTGTCAAAAACACTTTATTTCTTGAACAGCTTTAGGTTACACAGCAGGGGGAAACACCAAAGGGCACGGCAGCAGTATCTTACACAAAAATTAAACAACTCACTTAACATCAGAGAATCACAAAAGCACAATTCCTTTCAAAAACACTTTTATTTCTTGAACAGCTTTAGGTTACACAGTAGGAGGGCACAACAGGGCATGATAGCAATGTACTACACAAAATAATACAACCCACTTCACCGTTTTTGACAGCAATTGTGTTTGGGTGATTCTCTGATGTGAAGTGAGTTGTGTTATTTTTGTGTAGTACACTGCTTTCATGCCCTGTTGTGCCTTCCTACTGTGTAACCTAAAGCAGTTAAAGAAATAAAGTGCTTTTGACAGCAATTTTTGGGGTGATTCTTTAATGTGAAGTGAGTTGTGTTATTTTTGTGTAAGATACTGCTTCCATGCCCTTTGGTGTTCCCCCCTGTTGTGTAACCTAAAGCTGTTCAAGAAATAAAGTGTTTTTGACAGGAATTGTGCTTTTGTGATTCTCTGATGTTAAGTGAGTTGTGTTATTTTTGTGCAAGATACTGCTGCCATGCCCTTTGGTGTGCTCCCCTGCTGTGTAACCTAAAGCTGTTCAAGAAATAAAGTGTGTGGGGTTTTTTTTTTAGATTTTTTATTCTTTTTATTAACTACATTAACTAACGATACAGTGGTAAGGAAGGGGGACAGGGGAAGGAAAGAAAAAAAAACCAACAACATATAACAACACTACACTACACAAAATGCTTTCCCTTCATACTGCCATTAAAAAAATTAAAGCTTTGTATGATATTGATGGAGTGGTTGACCTTGCAAAATACAAATTACAATTCAAATTAAGTCTTCCTCCCCCTCCTGGGCCCCAGCTGAAGGCTGAAGGAAAACAATGCAAAGCTAGAAAAGGCACAAGCATGCTATTTGTAAGTGCTGTGTCCAATCAACCGCTTTACAGGACAGTGACCATTCTACTACATGGCCCAGTACAGTTGCATTAGCAGGCCTACTAGCCTCTTTTAAATTGGACAGAGGAGGAGATACCAGCTCAGCTGCAGTAATCATTAAATGTTGTAAGTTACCTTGAAACCCTAGAGTGAGTGGCGACTAAAAAAAATCTAATAAATAAAATAAAGTAGACAAAAGTCTACTTTATATATAAAATAAATAATATACTTTATATATAAAATTACTTTATATATAAAATTAAATATTCAGACACAGGTTACACTGGTTGCTTTGGAAGTGCCTGCATCAAATGAAAAGGAGCAATTCTGGCTGTAAAGAAGTTGAATTGACCTATGTAACTGAAAATGATGACCCTCCATTACTTGTAAGAGAGAGAGTTGCCAGGTTCCCTCACCCTCCTAGCAGAAAGGGAGGGAACCTGGCACTTAATTTGTGATCTTCTCCCACACACTCCCCTTTGTTGGGGGAAAAAAGGTTAAAAATAGCTTTACTTCAGAGGTGCAATGGATCTTGAATCAATAGTCAGCACACGAGTTTAACTTTTAAAAATCATTTACTTCTAAAGGAAAAGGGCCACAGGATTGCTATAAAATAACAAAATGCCTGGAGCTACATTCTCACTGCTGTTTACAACAAAGGGCTGGGATAACTGAATGGAGAATCTTCTTCTTCCTCCTTCTTCTTGACCCTGAAAAGAAAGTCACGTGACCTGTTGACCAATAACAGTTTACAAACACTCTCAAGTTTCCCGGGCTTGCAGATTATTGGATTTGAGCCAGGTTCCCCTTCCAGGTCAATCTAAACAATAGCATGGTAGGTAAACACATTAACCCCATAATGACTGAATCTCAGACCTTGCAACACACATATATTCCAACACCATGCAGGTGTGATGATTTCACTTCCAGAAGTGACATCACTGCTACCAGTGGTGGGCATGCCAAAGATCTATGGGGATTTCCAGCTAGCATTCCAGGAGTGGGGAATGCCTAGCCCCCACTGGAGGACCTGGCCGCCCTAGTGAGATACGTGTACATTAGTCTAGATTTATTTAGGTGGATCTATATATAACCTTCACAGACAGATGCATTTTTTCAAACAGTATGCAGAAGTTTTTGCAGTTATAATTTTTTCTTTATTTAAACTATAAACAATAACATAAAAACTATACACAACAAACATAAAGGATAAAAAAACATTTTAAAAAGAAGACACACTAACAATACATAGACAAGTGAAAAAAAAAGAAAAAGAAACCCTCAAACTAAACTACAGACTGAGTTCAGACTATCTCCGCCACAAATAAAGATCATTTTCCAAATCTCACTTATTCTAAGTTAAACATAAAAGCCCTCTTTTTCTATTGTTCATGGTTCTTAATCCATAAATCCAGATGTCATCAAACCCTTATTGTCCATTTCATGTAAAAAGTCTATAAACGGTTTCCATTAATTCAAAAATGTAACTAATGTCTTTTCTCTAATCAGTGAAGTAAGTTTTGCCATTGACACAAACTCCAATACTTTTATCCACCATTCCTCCACTGTAGGTGATGTTGGAGTTTTCCACTTTTGTGCATAGAGTACTCTTGCCACCTTAATCAAACATAAAAACAAAGTTCCAAAGCTTCTTTCCAACTGGCTGTCTATTACTCCCAACAAAAAAAATCTCTGGTTTCAACTGGATTCTAATCTTCAAAATCTTCTGAATCACTGATTTTATCTGTAACCAGAAACTCTTTGCTTTTTTACATGTCTACCACATATGAAAAAAGTCCCTTCTTGTTTAGCACATTTCCAGCGTACATTTGAAGCACCCTTATACATTCAAGCCAATTTTTCAGGAGTCATATACCAATGATACATCACCTTATAAAAATTTTCTTTGATACTAGAGCTTAATGTAAATTTCAACCCCCTTGTCCACATATTTTCCCATTGCTCCATTAATATGTCATGTCCACATTTTTTGCCCATTTAATCATATGTTCTTTTACTTGCTCTTCTTCCATCTCAAACTTCAACAAAAGTTTTGGAAGGACTGCATCAAGTTCCTGGCACTCACCATATTTATTTGAACACTGTAATATCTTCAGTTGTCCATAGGTGTAGAAAGATCCCTTATTCTGTACTGGAAACATTAAAGGCCACAATTCAACAACTGGAATCTCAGGGCATCATCACAAAGGCTACTGGCAGGTTAAACTGGATAAATAATCAGCAGAAGTGTGCACCTTTAACATCCCATGAGGCATATACCATTTTAACAGACTTCCTTTTGGCCTCCAGTCAGTAAGTGAAACATTTCAGCAAAAGAATCAAGAATGTTTGGTGACATCACAGATGACCTTATCATTGTACATGACATAAAATTCATAGCAGCAGCCAAGGAAAAATATAGTGTGTTTGTGACATAGCCTGATGTAAAATTTAATAAGGACAATGGGCCATGTTTTTACCAAAGATGGTGTTGGGCCTGATGAAGGGAAAGTTGAGGCTATCAATCAAGTGCTCCCACCGATTCGGTTTCGTTTTCCCAGCCATGTCGGACGTTCCTCTCCGCAGGCTCGGGGGGAACTGTCTGAGCAGGCTGACTGGGCGGTTGACCCGCGAGGGTTAACCTCCAGGGCTCCCAGGGAGGCAGCCTGGATCCGGGGCGCTGCGGGAAGAACCCCCTGGAAGCAATGCAGGGGGTAAATTGCCCGTTTGCCCCAACGGAGGCCGGCAGACTTGCGCAGCACCGCGTGTGCAGCCGGGCCATGGAGAATGGCAATAAGCAGATTTAAGGTGAAGACCTGTAAGTAAGTGAATCTCTTCTGATTTTTAAGCGTATGCGAAGGATCGGTGGGAATTGAAGCTAAAAGGCGCAGACTTCTTCCCCTGCACCGAGTTTCAGAACTAAGTTGGCGCCCCCCCCCTCCCTTAAGATGGCGACGAGAAAGCAGAGCCCAGCAATGAGTAAATCGGTGACGGCAACGCTACAAGGGAAGGGGGAAACGCTGGAAGAGCTGGTGAGACGAGCAGTTTTCGATGCTGTGCAGCCTTTTGTAGCGAAACTGAATGAAATGGGGCAAAAGGTTGATTCTGTGGAGAGCGAGGTGAAAGCCATTAAAGAAACAGCGACCGGAGCAGAGCAGTCTGCACACGAGAACGCAGTACTCATGAAAGCAACAAGTAAGGAAGTGAAGCTTTTGGAGAATCAAATAATAGGATTACAAGTGGACCGTGCCCAAACGGTATTGCGTCTTCAAAATGTAAAAGAAGAGCAAAGTGAAAATTTAAAAGATTTGGTGTCTGGACTTTTGGCGCCATTCGCAAAGGCAACTAAAGAAGAGATTAAAAACGACATCTTGGAAGTCCGGCGGATATCTTCAAAGTATGCAATGAAGCAGCAGCTGCCTCGCGAGATTATTATTGATTTTTCATCTAAGAAGACTCGGGACAACATCTTATATAATTCATATAATGTGGACTTGGACTATTTGGGCAATAAGGTTAAAATATTGAAGGACGTTCCATTTTTGGCTCGTAAAAGGAGATTCAAGTACAAGGGACTTGCGGCTTCCTTGAGGAAATGCGATATAAAATATAAATGGCTGTTTCCAGAAGGCGTCTGGTTCAGATATAAAGATCAAACCTACAAGATTACATCGGACGTGCAGCTGACAGTTTTTGTTTAACCATCAGGAGTTTCAGCAGGAAGAAAGTTCGAAGTCTGAAGGGGAAAGTGGGGGGGGAGGAGAGAGCGGGCGCAGCTGCTCTAGCTGCGCAGAGAGAACTGAGACCGAGACGCAAAGGGGGGGGGGGAAGAGGTGCTGATCCTGATTATAATTTGTATTGTATAAGACCTACCAATCTGATAGCATATTAGAAAGTTAACTCTTAAGAAAAATTGCAGTATGAAGGGAATACAAGACATGTAGAGTAGTGTCTGTTGTTTGTATGTTGATTTGTCCTTTTCCCAGTTTTCCCTTCCCCCTTTTTTTTTCTTTCCCTTCCCCTTTATACTTTTGTAGTTTTCTGTAGTTTTTTATGTTAGATATTGAAAAAATAAAAAACTTTATAAAAAAAAAATCAAGTGCTCCCACCTATGGTCAAGGAAGACTTTCTAAGCCACACAGTAGATGCTGAGATGGTCCGAATGCACCAACAAAGGTATCCCAGCCCCAAAGTTAAACCTGATGATTAGGGCTGAGGAAGAACTGGAGCCCAGATCCTGGACAGACATCTCAAGCTTGCCACCCACTCAAGCACAGGAATGAAAGCAAGCTTCAAGAACAGAGTTAAATGCCATGTACAAGAACAACACATGGATGCTCACTGAACTCCCTAGAAATAAGAAAGCTGTGGGGAGCAAGTGGGTTTTTAAACTGAAACGAGACAATGAAGGTAAAATTCAACGTTACAAAGCCAGACTTGTTGCCCAAGGCTACACACTAAGGCTTGGTGAGGATTACAATGAGACATTTGCGCCTGTTGTGAAACACACTACAATAAGAACACTCCTCAGTGTTGTAGCATGCAAGAGGATGCAAGTAGAGCACCTAGATGTCAAGACTGCTTTCTTACATGGTGACCTAACAGAAGAAATCTACATGAAGCAACTGCCAGGTTTCATCGAAAAAGGCAAGGAAGATCTCGTGTACAAGCTTCAGAAACCAATCTACAGCCTAAAACAAAGTGCAAAATGCTGGAACGACAAACTAAATGACATCCTTCTAAAGGCAAGCTTCCAAAGCCTATACACACGATGTAAAAATGAACAATGGACTTACATTCTAGTTTATGTTGATGATCTAATTTTGGCCTATGAAAACTCAAATGGCGGCAAAGAAGTTATAGATCATCTGAGTAAGGAAGTCATAATCAAACAGCTTGGGGATGTGACTAACTAACTAGGCATTCAAATACAGAGAGAAGCTAATGGAAGCATCCTTCTCAGCCAAGAACAAAAGATCAGAGATTTATTGAAAGACCTGAAATTGGAAGACAGCGCTCCCAAATACATACCAATAGAGCCTAACTATAACAAACAAAATGAAGCATCTGAAGAGCTACTCAAAGAGAACAGATATCGTGAAATCTTGGGTAAGATCTTATATATTTCAACCCTGACATGACCAGACATTAGTTCAGCAGTAGGACAGAAAGTGCAGAAAGTTTACCAAACCCACAAAGAAAGACTGGAAAGCTCTAATGACTTTACTAAGATATTTAAAGCAAACAGCAACCCTTAAACTCAGGCTACCAGCAGACAACATGCCTAAACTGACACTTTACGTGGCTGCAGATCACGCCAGGGACAAATCTGACAGGAAGTCCACAAGTGGCAACATAACCTTCTATGGTAGTGGAGCCATAAGCTGGGCAAGTAAGAAACAGACCATCACTTCTGGATCTACTGCAGAAGCTGAATATGTTTCAGCACCATTAGGATGCAAAGAAATTCAGTGGCTACTTAAAATAACTGAAGGTCTAGGCCTAAATATACCTACACCTGTCATCAAATATGAGGATAATGAAACATGCGTTCGTATGTCACAAACCGAAGACATCAGTACATCTTTGAAACACATTGACCTGCCGTACCACATAGTTAAGCATCTTTACAAAGGTGAGACTATTAAATTAGTCTACTATCCTAGCAACGAAATGATTGCTGATGTTTTAACTAAACCTTTGCAGAGAGAACATTTTGAAGCTCTGTGAATGAAGATGGGCCTGGTACACTGAGCCATCGAGATCCATCGAGCGGGGGTGTTAGAAGAAGGGACTGGTGATGTCTCTTGTTCTGGCCTTTAGGACTGCCAGCAGAGAAGAAGGCAGGCAACAGCCATAGAGTCAGATAGATAGGCTGCTATCAGTCTCCTTCCTGCCAGGAGAACTTCCTTCCCTTCTCTCCCCCTCGTCTCTCTTCTTCCCTGCATGCACTAGGAGAGGCAGCGTGGTGTCACCTCCTGAGAGAAATGGCCTACTTTCAATATAAAGCCATCCTAGCTAGTTACTAGTTCTTTCTCTCCACTAAACTTTTATATTTCTTCAGATAAATAAACAGTTATTGGTTCTCTAACTTGGATGAGAGCTTTCTGTGTGCAGTTCATTTAGTTAACGTGCCTTAACTAAAACTCAATAGAAACTACCTAGTGCTTATGCTGCTATAGCACTCACACAGGCTAAGCAAAACTATGCACAGATCAAAAAGGAACTTTCGGCTATTTGTTGTTACTAATTCCACCCGTTTGTGTTTGGCATCCAAGTGTTAGTCCAGTCAGACCAGAAACCCATAGAGGTAACTTTTTCCACGCCCACTGGAAAAGCTCCTGCATACCTAGGATACTTCGGGGAACCAAGATTTTAGAAATTAATTATGTATTTTTTTCAAAGTGCAAAGTGCAAAAGTGCTACTTAAATATAACATGCATCATAAATACATTAACAAATTACAAAGTCCATCCAATGAAACATCCAACTCGTCGGACTGGAATCCTTCTGTTGCAAGCGGTGGGGGAGTGTGTTGTGCATCTATGGACATGCTTCCGGTCTGATTATGTTTATGCCCAGGATGAAGTGAGTTTTTTTCTACTCACGAAACGGGTTAATAACAATTTGCCTGCAAACTCCCGTCGGCGTCTATTAAATAATCATTTCTACTCTGGACCGTGAAAGAACAAACACCTTGCACAAGTCTCCCTTCCCACCGGCTTTTTTCACTGTACTCAGCATTTGCACTTTAAAATCTTCAAACATATTCCGGACGATGAAGATTTAGTTTATAAATGGATGGACTTTGAGATTTTGAAATTGTGACGAGTTGGATGTTTCATTGGATGGACTTTGTAATTTGTTAATGTATTTATGATGCATGTTATATTTAAGTAGCACTTTTGCACTTTGCACTTTGAAAAAAATACATAATTAATTTCTAAAATCTTGGTTCCCCGGGGTGTTGGTTTTCCTAGTTTGGACCTGGGGCCGCCCCTTGTTTTTCCTTACCTAGGATACTTCTACAGCTTCAAAATCATGACATCAAAATTGCTTGCACTAAGGGCAAGGACATGCTAGTGGTAGACAAACTTTCCACCATCTGCACAGCTCCTGTCCATGAAGAGAAAGTAATTTACAGCCTGGTGGATACAGAGCTTCTCAAATGACTCCTTGTTTTAAAAGCTCCAAGACCACACAAGGGAGTACCATGAATCACAGGCCCTTGGAGCCCTGTATGTCCAAGGATGGCCACACATAATAAAGCAAGTTAAACCAGATCTTAGACCTTATCACCCTCCTGAGACCAAATCAGGATTTAAGATGGTTTGCTTATCATAGGTCGAAAGCAGCACATCTCATATGCTGACCCCGTTTCACTCCCCCATCAAGGTATGCGGAGGCCAAAAGCTCAGGCTTGTCAACATAAATGCTGAAATAGAACAATGGGTTGAACATTGTGTACCATGCTAGAAACTTTCACCTAGCAACTACAGAGAGCCAATGAGCTCTCACGAGTTCCTAGCCTGGGTTCAAACTGGTAGCTGATATTTTTGAACTCAATGGCCATTCCTATCTTATAGATCTGGATTACCATATATACTAATAGGCAAGAGGCAAAGATCTGAGGATGCTTAAATCCAGAGGTTGGAGCCATGAGTAAACAAGACAGATCTTCCTACACACCTGAAAAGTGCCCCTGAAATTTTTTTAAAAAATATACTGGGGTTTTTAAAAAACCCAGAATGATAAAAGGAGCGCCTGTAGCTTTAATAAGATGCCCTCAATGGCCATTGCTAGATAATCACAACAACATTCAGGCCTTGGTTTCTGTTAGGAAAAGCAGGGGAGGGGGCAGAGCCCTTCAAGGGCTGTTTTGGCCTTTGAGGGGGGATTCATTGGGGCCAGGCCCAGCAGCAACCACAGGATGACTTTATACCACAAGACTTGCCTGACTCACTATTGTGTACTGAGCCTGAAGCTCAGAATGATTGCAGCCCAGAGCGATTTCAGCCAAAACCAAAAGAAACAGAGGACAGCAGACACTACTCACTAGACACACACTACAGGCTGAACAGAAGCCCTCAACATATACAGAGAAACCCTGCCCCAAGAATAGCTAGCAACCAATAAGAACGTGTACTTTACAATACCATCATTTGCATTAACTATATACAGTGCATAAGATAGGCAGGCCACTGATTGGTCTTTATTTGAGAGGACCGATTGGCTGCTGCCTTCAGAAAGTACCCAATGAACGTGCATGTGAATGTACCCTATGATGATTAAGTGCAGGCAATGTAACCAATGAGAATGAAGTGCATTAGGAACCTTGTCGTAACCTGAAGCTAACAGTGCATAACATTCAATACAGTAATTACCTTAGCAGCCTTGTTTGGCCTAACTCAGCGCAATACACAACACTCACTCTGGTAGGGTTGCCAGGGCCAGGTTGGGAAATTCCTGGAGATTTTTGGGGTGGAGCCTGAAGATGGTGGGGTTTGGAGAGGGGCCTCAGTGGGTATAATTCCACATTATTCACGCTTCAAAGCAGCCATTTTCTCCAGGGGAACTGATCTCTGTTTCCTGGAGACCAGTTGTAATTCTGGGAGATCTCCAGATATCACCTGGAGGCTGGCAAGCCTACACCCAGGCCTGGCTGCTTGCTACTAGTCAATAGTAACTGCTTGCAACTGGTCAAAAGCCAGTGTAGTGTAGTGGTTAGAGTTTCAGAGCAGACTGTGGGAGACCCAGGTTCAAATCTTCACTCTGCTGTGGAAGCTCACTGAGTGACTTGGATCCAATCACACATTCACAGCTTAATCTACCGATCATGGTTGTTGTGAGGATAATACGGAGGCAAGGAGAATGATGTAAGCTGCTTTGGGTCCCCATTGTGGAGAAAGGCAGTATTATAAATAAAGTAAATTAATAAATACAGATGAAGATCGGGGGCAGATAAAAAATAAGTTATTTAGTGGGTTTTAAGGAGGACATAGGGAAAGGTAAGCATATGGAGGAAGGGGTCAGGAGGAGGGAAAGAGGAAATATTGTGGGGAAAGGGATCATGGGAAAGTGAATTAACCTCCACAAGTCCTTGCTGGTTCTTCACCATGCAACTGGGCCTGACTCAGTCAACACCATGCAACATAGGGTTGCCCGGCCCCTATTCTCTCCCAGTGGGAGGAAGGAGACCTGGTACTTACCATGAGGATCTTCCTTGCACACACACACACACTCCCAGATGCGATGATGTCACTTCCAGAACTGCAAAGCACACGTTACGCAGGGTCAGTACAGCCTGTTTGGGGCCAAAATTGGCCCCTGTGAAGCACAGGAACAAGCCCTCCACCAGCATGATGACATCACTTCCAGAAATGATATCGTTGTGCCCCTCTGGAAGCACACCTGCAGCATGCTTGCTCTGGAAGTTTTTTGTCTTTTCCCTATGCCTTTCCCCTCCACAAGCCAAGTGAGTGGTGGCAGGGGGACAGAGGCTGGGAAAGGGGGATCCCCCATCTCCACCAGGAGTATGGGTTCCCTAACAACAGGGCCATAGGGGAAAGGCTGCCAGGAGGGGGGAAGGGTAATAAGGGGGGCAGTCAAAGGTTGGATGAGAAGGAGAGTAGAAGCAAGAAAGAGAAGCTATTGGGGGCAGGGAAGAGAGGGAAGATATGGTGGAAGAGAGGAAAATGAGATGCCCCACCCCGAGAAGTCCTTGTGGAGCCCTACTTGTTATTCTAAATGTCCTTAAGTTACTGCCAGTTAAGAGAGCAGACATAGTTGTAGCCAAGATGAAAGAATTGTTTGCATGTCATGGTATTCCTAAAGAACTCATTTGTGGCCATGTTCCTTTTGCCAGTTCAGTGATGAAAACAATTATTTTCAACTGGGACATTTCATTGTGTACTCCTAGCTGCTGCTAGTCCAATGGCCAGGCCAAATACATGGTCCCAACCATCAAATACGTGCTCAAAAAACTTTTAAGATATGGTTCAGATCTCAGTTTGGCTTTACTCCATTTGAGAAACACTCCTATTTCATGTGTTGGATATGCCCTTGTGCAGCTCCTTATGGAAAGGTTTTTATACAGCACTCTTCTAGCCTCATCAGCATCAGTGACACCAAGATTATGGATAGCTCATCAAAAGTTAAAGAATCTCCAGTGCCAACAAAAGAACTATTATGCTGCACAACCCTGGGGTGCAGGGAGTGTGTAAATGCGGGATGGATACTGGCATCAGTCACAGGAACAACAGCTGAACCACATTCTTATACCAAGCTATATATCACAAGAATACAAGGCATCTGATAAAAGATTCTTCTCAGTTCCTGTATAACTTGCTGAAATACCTGATGAGGCAATCCTAGGACAGAACTCTGATGAAGTTCCAGACTAGCAAGAACATGAAGGTGGTTACACTCCAAGTATCCTTCCAAAACCTGTTCACACTCCAGCAGACTAAAAGTGGGTGGGTGGTCAAGTTGCCTGCTAAGTTCAAAGACTATGTGACAGGGTAGTGGTAAAGGTGAGTCAAGGGCTGGTAACTTCTCACTTCTTATCTTTGTAATGTTTGAATTGTGCTGAGTGACCACCCCAAAGTAAAGAAGGGGGATGCAATTTATTTATTGTATTTGTTCTGTCGTTGACAGCAGGACCTTGAAGCAGTCTTCAGACTCTTCAGGAGCAAGGGTAACTGGAAGCAGGGTCAGGTCTTCCAAAAATTTCTGGTCAGGAGGACACAGCTAGATCCAGGATCACATCTGGCTATGTGAACTCGTTCAACCAGCAAGTCTCTCTGCTTAACCCAATCGTCTAAAGAGAGAGAAGCCCCACCTGTCCCTGGGCTTCTTCTGATGAGTGCTGGATTGAGACCTAATCCTGCAAATCATTATATGTGCTGAGGCAGGCACTGGGCTCAGTAGTTGCACAGTCAGCTAGCCTAGTGTTTGTGGCTGTTGGGCTGCCAACTTGTGAACTTGCCTCCTCTGCCACTTCTGAGTGTTGGGGGGAAATATGGGGGGGGGGTCCAGGATCTGACCCTGTGAGGCTGCCCTGGAGTCTGGTGTGCTGGCAGCACCATCTGGAGCTAAGTTCTGAGGGGCAGGTCCTTCACCAGAGGCCTCAGAATCCAAGGGCTTTGGGTCTGAAGAGGGTTCGGTGGTGTCAGGAGTCTCCTGAGCTTTCTGATCATCCTTCAGGGTAGACACCCTGGACAGCCTTAAATAAATCCATCCCTGGGTCTGTTCCAATACAATGGAACAATCTATTCTTCCATTTGATGTTTCTTTGTGTTGGTATAGTTTGAGGGGGCGGAGTATCTGCGGGTTAGTTCTGTTTGTTTGTTAGAATTGTAGACTGTATGAGCTCCCTCTTTCCTGAAACCAATTGGTCCCATCCCTGTATCTTCTTCTTAATAAATGGATGTTGTGTAGAATGCACGTACCTCTGCTGTGAGAACCTAAGAGCAGGAACGTGAGTGGCAAGCAAAAGGGAACATCACTGAATCAATTACGTATGCTTAAACCTCAATGGTTATCATAATGTTGTTTATCAATATGGATATATTGTCTGTTGAGAATGCTATTATGAATAACTTCTTTGTTGGACTCTCTCATTCCCTTGTGTTAGGCCTGCACAACAGATTCAAGTACAGGACAGCCGTGTGAGTAGAGAGTACTAGATCTTCTGATCAAGTATTTTCTTCTCAAAGCAGCATAACACTGATGGAGCCATACAACTCCATTTTGAAGAGGTTTTCACTGTTGCTCGCCTCCATGCTACTTTAACTATTTTCATTTGTTGCACATATTTTAGAAGTACAATTGTGTGCCAAACAGTAGCCTAACTAACACATCTAGCACTTTCTGAAACTAGAGTTTCCAATGTTTCCTAGAGCTACCCTACATCACTTCTGGGTTACCTGGAAGTGATGTTGTGACATAGCCAGTGTTGCTGGTTTTTTTTTTTAATTCTCCCACTGCTGCTCAGAGTAGTGACAAAGAAGGCTGTTGGCGGGGATTCTCCTGCCATAGCAGGAACCCTGGCAGCCGTATCCCTGCACCAGAGTCAGTCTCTTCATGTTTTCATTTTCTGTCTCTCATTCACTATTTGATACTGTGGGGCTAGCATTATTTATTTGGCTGTCAGGTCTTCATTTTACACACTTGTCTGTTCTTTCCAGGTGACTCCACCTGATTGAACTCCTTTTTTTCGCAGGACTTAGTCAAAGGCTCAGGTGCTGTCTTCCAGTCATCTGCAGGCACATATGGATACCAGACTTCTTTCCCCAGTCCAGGATTACTTCCTCAAAAGCAGGGGCAAGTTCACTCCCTGACATCTTTCCTACAGAAACAAAGTCAGCAAGGGTTTACACATAGGTTGTTCATTTTGTTGTATCCCAGGATTTGCTTAGATCGGAGGCCTAAGACATTGAAAGTGAAAACTTTTATTAAATTGCTGAATTTCCTAAAATCTTGTTATTGACACAATCCTGAGTACTTGTTCCACTGAGAATGAAAAATCATTCATTGCATAAATACATCCTGGCAGTTTGAGAACTGATACAAGAAGGATTGTCAGCTGAGTGCTGGAGATATGTTCCAGTTCTTCCAGTATCCTTAGGCTTTTGCATAGCAGCAGTTTCATATCAGCAAGCAATGCTAGCTGTTTGAGAGTATCTGTCAGTTGGACAAGTTCACATTTGGAGCCAATTCCCTGCTTGACACTTGGTATAGTCCTCTCATGGGATTGTGTACATGCACGTTGCTTTTCTTGCACATAAGGACAGATTTTCCCTAACGTCTTAACTATCTACATATAGGAAGATGTTGACTTGTAGAAATTTTCAAAAGAGCAATTTATTTATATAATACCCTACCACGTACTTTCTAAAAAGTTATAGTCTTTTCAAACCATTACAGGAAAAGCACTGAACTTACTCTCAGGCACCCCCATAATTTTCAGTTGTTATATTTTAGTGATACAAAGTATGTTTTGGCCAAGCAACATGTTACATGGCATATATGTGATCAAATCTCTTCTTTCTAAAGAATACCAGAGGAGAAAATATATAACTATGCTTCCCCTTTATAAAGTATTACCATTCCTGTCTCCTTAATGAGGGATTCCTTATTTGTTCATAGGGCATTTTTACAATGAGAAGTGTACCCAAAGAATCACATGCAATCTTGATTCCTAGAGGCAAAGGGTCAGTGAAAGGGCACTTATCTGTTTCCTGCTGTGGGCCACTGATCATTCCAAGTTCTGCTCCTTGAAGGCTAGGGGATCAATGGGAAGCACAGTAAGCTGCAGGGGGAGGAGGAAGGCGGAAAAGTTTTATTCTGTTGATGGAAATGCCTTCCATTAATGGAAACTAAACTTTATATCTCAACCATTGTATATAAATTTGGAGCCAATTGTATACATAAAGTTCTTAATGAGTTGGGTCCAGGATCCCATAAAGCAAAGTTTGGGACTTAGATGTAAAATTGAACCAATGTTCTAAATCGTCGATCAAAAAAAATCAAATTCTTCACCAAATGGAAAGAACAGGAGAACAAAGCAAAGGAAAGCAAACAACAATATTAAGAACTCTGCATCTTCATTTTACTCTAAAGTCATTTATTAATGATGATTTACATTGTGATCTGCTTCAAAAGTAGTATCTTGTTGCCAATTCACAGCAATACTTTTTTAAAAAGCAACATCTTCTACACCCTACTTTTTGCATGGGTTTACTTTAGAGTAAAGAAGATTAGGTGTGGTATTTTTGTTTTTCAGATTAAGATCAAGTATACTTCCTGCAGAAGTACACTCCCAAAATCTGATTGGCAGGATCCAAGCTGGGTTTAACAGGCTAAGTGTGTACTAGCGAATTGATGGCTACTATAGTGAACCTCACACATATTTTCTAGTTGTGTTGTGTCCATAGTTGCTCATCCAGAAAAGGATGTATATGAAGTCTTTCCCAAAAATATACTAATAGGACTAAGTCAAAGATGTGCAAGTATGTAAACCTCTTGTTCTGCATATACTTAATACCTAAATACAGTACATGAGGTATACATGTCCACAGAAAAACATCATATAAACTAGCACTAAAGAAAAAACGCTTCAGTGTTCCCAGTGGTAGCATTTATCTCTATCATGTAAAGAAGATGTTAGCCCTGTTCTGATGAGTTTTCTTTCCCTTTGGTCCTTTTTTCCCTTTTTCATCACCAGTAATAGGAAACAAACGATCAAGAGATGGGTGACCTTTGCTGCCCTTGCATATCTTTTCTTTTCATATGTCAGACAACCAAGCAGCAAAACAAAGCAGGGATGTTTATTTTCTTCTAATCAATCAAACGTTGGTAATGAAGTGTGACAAGCTTTATCTGTCACTGCTGTTGAGATGAGGTGCAGCTGGTTTTACTACTAGATTCCTACCATCAGCCATTAGGGAAATGAAAATAGGGACATCCTGAAACATTTATCCGAAGTCAAAAGCCATACAATACCTTTTATAAGGAGCAATCAAAATAACCCCAAAATAACCCAAACAATTGTGCAAACTTCTGAGTTTTTCAGAACTCCTCATCAGGGTTGGGGTTTTTTTAAGTGGGGGAGGGGGAGTTCAGGAAAACTCCAGTGCTTGCACGATGTATTGGGCCTGGCTTTTGTTTTGGGGTTTTGAATTGAACCAATGCCACTAACTGCAACCTGCCTGTTTTAGAGTGTTTATCACCCGTGTCTTATTCCCACACCACCCCAGTTGCAATTTTTTTTCTCTTCCTGCTTCATCCATTTGTTTTGCAATATCTGCCCTGACTTCAGCAACAAGATTATATATACCAGTCCTCAGTCAGCTCATTACCAATGTCAGGTATTCTTTCAATACCTCTATTGCCTCACCTGAACAGATGGAAGGAGAAAAGAGCTGGTTACCATCAGACACAATATTTAAAGCTCTAATCATTCCAATGACTTCTCTTGTGGTTTCATGAATATGTTAAACAACATGGAGAAAAGGACAGAATCTTGTAGTACTTCATAACATGAGAACCATAAGTGGAACAGAACTTTTCCTGCAACTCCTTCATAAATCTTCCAGACAGGTAGGAATAGAACTGTCAAACCATACTGGTGTGATTCATCATCTCTCACAGGCATTCCAGAAGGTTATCTTGGTTTATGTATAAAATCTGCAAAGATACCATACAGAATGAATAGCATCATATTCCAGTAACCTAGCTTCTGGTCTGCCAGAACAAAACAGACAAACAAAAATAACAAATAACAAAACTGAGACTGAAACAGACCATCTGTATCCAGGAATGTCTGTGGTTAAACAAACACCACCACCACCATCACTGCTGCCTGTTCCAGCACCTTAGGAATTGATTGGTCAACTGAAATCAGGGAAGACATGGGGTCCTCCTGATATATAATTCTCCCTGAAATTTTAAAGTTAGATCCAGATTTGTGGGTGGCCCCTCTTGCATCTCTGTTTACAATGACAGATATGCCTGTCTTCATTCCTGATGCTTGGCAGAATGCAATTGTTGTTCCAATCTACAAAAAAGGTGACCAAACAACGCCCTCTAACTATAGGCCAATTTGTTTTCTCTCCATATTGGGCAAGTTATATTCTAAGCATTTATTATCTAAGCTCATTTCCTGGATGTCACAGCAGAGAATTTTAGGCCTGCAACAGCAGGGCTTTTGTAAAGGGAAGTCAACGTTGGATCACTGTACTACTCTATCTCAACTGATTAACAAATATGTTAAAAGAAGTAACTCAGAATTATATACTGCTTTTCTAGATCTCAAGAGAGTGTTCGATTCAATCGATAGGGAACTCCTATGGGTAAAATTACTCCAGTTAAACATAGATGGGAGAATATTTAACCTTATTAAAAAGCTGTTTACAGCCACCACTTACCAAATTAAATGCTTTGGCAGGGGAACTTCCACCCCAAAATTCCATCCAATAAAGGCATCAAGCAGGGCTGTATATTAGCACCTTTTCTCTTCAAATTGTTTCTCATGACCTCACCCCCTATCTAGCAAAAGTTGATTGCCATTATCCTAAATTGGGCGCCATGCATATGCCCCTGTTACTTTATGCTGATGATACTGTATTATTTTCCTGTTCTAGAATAGGTCTTAAATGATTGTTGAATGGATGCCTCACATTTTTCTCAACTAACAAACTGATTTTGAATCATGAGAAATCAAAAATAATGATTTTTTCTAAATCCAAGAAATTATCCAAATCAGTAATTGGTGGGAATTAAATAGAACAAGTTAACCACTTCTGGTATCTGGGGCTGCATTTTCAATATCATGGTCTAATCACTGAAAATCAGAAATAAATATGGCCAACATCAGCGCCTCTGCTAGATCCCGTGGGTTTTTTTTACAACAGAGGAAATCAATTTGTACCAGCTGCACTGAAAGTCTTTAAGGCCAAAGTGATTCCCCAACTATTATATAGCATCCCAGCATGGATAAGTCTATTTGATGGTACTACAGAATAAGCACAGGCCAGGTTTTTGCGGAAAATTATGGGCATGCTGCATTGCACACCTTATGCAGCCTTTGTCTAGAAACCAGTCTAAACCTTGTGGAAATGACAGGGTGGCTTAGGACAGTAAAATACTGGCTATGCTTGCATTATACCCCAGAGGCAGGGAGCCTTATACAACAAATGCTGTTAGAGTCCAACATGTCTAATTGGCTAGCCCATATCGGAAAGAAAATAACTACCATAGGTGGACTCGTTATACCCACTTTCATTTCTGGAGACATGCAGGGTAATCAGAATCAAACGGAGAATACTGGATATTAAATATCAGGAGTTATCTAGCCAAGCCAATAAAACTTGTTCCCCTCTAAGCTTTGAGGTTCCCCTTAAAACAGGTGGACTGGCTTCATATTTATCTTCTCTATAAGCGCCACATCTTCGCAGATCTTTCTCCCTTGCAAGATTCAATGCGATGCCATCTGAAATCTTATACGATTTGCATATCCAGATAGAGTTTGTCACTGCAGTCACAGCAGTATTGAGACACTTTCGCACGTTCTGCTTTATTGCCAACTATATGCAGACTTGCGTCTCAAACACTTAAACTCAGAATTAGTCAATATGAGGGGCCTCTTAGATTCCTTAAAAGTTTATCGCCTTCTGAATTACTCCCTGCCTAAAACCACCAAGGAAGTAGCAATGTTTCTCTACACAGCTATAAAATTCTGTCAGGAGTGATTCCAGAAATAACTTTGTTTTTCTATGTTTTTTGTATTGTGTATATTGTGCCAACTTGCTCAAGAATTCATTGTTTTGTGTGTGTGTGTGTGTGTGTGTGTGTGTATAGTGTAACTGTGAAAAAACTTAGTGGATCAGTGGTTTAGAAGGATGACTGTGTTCTGTGTGATTTTGGCTCTATTAAGTGCAAAAACAGCTGCCTCAAAGAGCCTGGAAGCCCTCAGTGTAAAGGACAGGGCTGAAACTCATGATAACAAAAAAACCCCCAACCCAGATTAGATCTAAGCAAGCAACAACCCAGATGGGAAAAAAACAGTAATGGTACATAGCTGCTTCAGAATCCCTGAATCCAATTTTTTTTCCCGTGCACACCCTACAGGTTAGCCTAGGACTAGAGGTAGGCACAGACTAAAAAACAGACCAAAATTTCACATGGACTGGGTGGGTTTGGTGTTCGTGAACTGGTAGGTCGTGGGATGCCCATTTTCCACAGACCCCACAACTTTTTGGCCTGTCCCTTGGTTCGTCATCTGTGAATCCAGACATGGCGGGGGGCGGTTAAAGCGCTCCCGGAGTCACTGGCAAGCAGTGCCAGGAGTGCTTTAATGTTTAAATCCCCCGTTGCTCCAGCTGACTGGCAGGCTTGGCGTCACTGGCAAGCAGTACTGGGAGGGAATTAACATTTAAATACCCAATTGCTCCAACTGACTGGCAGGCCCACCAATTAGTTGGAGCAAGGGGATGGGGGTTAAAGCGCTCCCAGCATCACTGACAAACGGTGCAGGAAGGCTTTAATGTTTGAATCCCCACTTGTTCCAGCTGACTGGCGGGCTGCCAGTCAGCTGGAGCAAGGGGGGGTTAAAGCACTCCTGGCATTGCTGGCAAGTGGCGCTGGGAGGGCTTTAACATTTAAATACCCCCTTGCTCCAGCTGACTGGTGGGCATGAACCCATGAACCAGTCCACAAACTGATGTGGGTCCCTGCAAAGTTCATGGCCCTTGGTCCATGAAATGAGAGGGATGATGGCCCGATGCCCCATGAGGTTTTCCCAGTCCATGCTCACCTCTACCTAGGACTCATATATCTACAGGGCACCCTTTTTCAGTATGCTCTGATGAGAGAGCTTTACTGACCACATCAAAGTCTTTTAAAAGGGTCTCCCCAAGATGAGGTAAGAACAACAGGTGCCTGTACTTGAGCATTCTCTGTTGCAGTTTTCACCTGAAAGGTGAACCCATAGAAGGGTACCCATACGTCTATCATTCTGGGATTGTTCAGAAGGGCATTCTTATAAAGGGAATAGGGATGTAGTAAAACAGAACATTAGGGATGGCACTTCAAATAGACAAATAAGCTTTAATGTTAATCGTAGTTTAATATTAATGAGTGTACCTTATATCACATTATTGGATGCCTTATACTGTTTTATTTCATTGTTTCTCTAACTCTGTGGTCCAATTTTGTTGCTTTTTAAATCATGTTTTACACTGGTTTTGTATTGTTTTATGATCGATTAATCTGCTTTAATTCACAACAAGAAAGGCAGACAATAGATATGAATAGATAAATATTTTTATATATAGATAATATATAATATTATATATTATAATTATATAATAGATATAAATAAATATTTCTGTTTATTTCATTTGAGGATGTAGACAATGTTATTAATTTTTATAAATCCTGTCTTACAATAAAAACAAAAATTAAAATTAAAAATATTAGACAAAATGCCTGCCAAAAGATTTGCAACAGAAAGAAAATCAAAATATAGCAAGAATGTAAGGTAAAAAAAATATCAAAATAACAATATTAATTTGTTTTTAAAGAGGAAATTTTTCATCTAAAAAAAATGTGACTTTGTCAGTTAAACTTTCAAGAAGAAAGAACGAATCGCCAAATTAAAAGCTCTGCTCCTTTTTTAGAACAACCTGGTATCCATAACTGATGGTACATACTGCCGGGCCTGATTGGCAAATCTTAATGCCCAGAGAAACTTTACAGTAGAAGATGCTATTTAATTTATTCAGTGCCCAGGTTACTTGTGGCTTTAAAGGTTAAAAGACTATCACATTGAATTGTGCAAGGCAGCAAACTGACAGCAATGAAGATGGTTTGACATATGATTTACGTATTATAGACAATGGGCATGAGTAGAATTTAGTGATGGCCCTATTCTTTTAGATATATGGATTTTAATGTTTGTATTCTACTACGTTACCAGTTTCTAATTTTTGTATTTCTGTTTTAATACCGTATCACTGATTTTAATACTTGTATTTATATTATTTTAATGGTGTATTTATATGTATCCTGTAAACTGCGTTGAGCACTAAATATGGTGTATATAAGTTAAATAAATAAATAAAATAAAAATGTTGCCAAAATAAAAAGTCAAAAGTTCATGAGACTTTCGCATTGGCATATGAGCAGCCCAACTCTGAACTGCTTGAGGTTTCTGAACCATCTTCAACAGCAACCTCACATCCAGTCGACTTATGATTCTTGATCAGATAGCTAAAAATCTATTACTCGTATCACAAGACTCCCTGTGAACATGTTAAGAAGGGGCATAAATTGTACTACAGTCATCTTTGCTTTAGGTCCATAATCAGGTAATAAAACATAGCTTATCTCAGTGTCTATAAGTTACCTTTTTATTGCAAAATTATCATCTGCCAACCCTTCTAACATCTCATAAAGATTTTCAAGTTTCTTATCAATGAACATATATGTACAATCTCAAGCAATGTTTCTTATAATAATATATTTGATATCCCAGTAGATTCAGGACAGCTATGAGAAGTGCACAGCTGATTTATAGAATTTGATATCACAATGTATGAGTCAGATAGTTTAGAAGGGAGATTAAACAAATTCACAAGGAAAAGCTCTATCAATGAATGTTAGCCATGAGAACTAAATGAAATTTCCAAATTCATAGGCTATGTGGCTACCATTTGCCAGGAGGAAGCAGCAGAGGTGGGAGAGCCAGTCATATGGTCTGATCCAGCAGGGCTCATCTTATATTCACAATATATTACAAAAGCATTATAACAGTCACAAATAATTTAAGGTTTCAAAATTTGTACCAAATGCACAAGATTTCTGATCATTTTACTTCAGGGTCCTTTAGCATCTCAGAAAATTACTTAGCTTGTCTCTCTGTCTCTTTGTTTTTAAAAATTATCCTGCTGTCTCCACCAAGGCACTTGGCAGCTTACACACAATTTTTAAAAAATCATATATTAAAATAATATTTAAAATAATCAGTAAAAAAATAATCAAGAGGGCCTACTTCACAAGGACCTCTTCTGCTGGCATCAGAAATCTAGCACACTCATGCCCGTAGAATATCTGTAGGGGAAAGGCATCCATTTCCATTACAGTTTTTCAGCATTGCCCTCATAGCATTTAATTCATATGGGACCTCAGGATCAGCTTGTTCACCAGAATTCAAACTGGCAAGCTTCATGGTTGGCTGTAGTTTTCTATTTACACATACAGTACACAGATCACAGAAAATCCACTAAAAGACTAGAGGTATGATAATTGCTATAGTCATGTACTTCCTTCCACTAAGGAAGGATACAAGCCTATGATTCATTATGGAAAGAATTATAGCCATAAAATAAGTTCAGATGATATCCTTCCATGGACAAATGCCAGTTGTTTAAATAAAATTATGTTTTTTGAATCAAATATAATACATTATTTATGAGGCATAGGTGGCTAGACCAAAATTACAACACTGATTTTGCATTTCCAGGGCTGATTCTCATGTCACAGCCCTCATACAGAAGACTGGAAACACTATGAGTTGAGGGCTATAATCATTGTAAACAGCTTACCACATGTATTGGCACGGTTTCAGGGAGAATACCTTTGGAAATCTGACACAGCATGTGAGCACAACCACAAAATGACTGCCACAGGAGGTGGAGCCACACATACTAAAGAAAGTTCAAGCACAGAGAAAAGGGGGGGGGGGGTAATTTTAAAAATACCTTTAGAAAGAGGAGTGAGAGAGAATGCTACTAGCACTGAGGAAATGGGTACTACTGAAACAACATTATTTTAATCTGCACAGCCAATTGGCTCTTCAGTGGCCAATCAGAAGCCCTGCTTGGCAAGAGCTGGCCCCACCCATTCTCTAAAAAATACTTGGAATGGTGTTGTCTGGTGCCATGCTATCCACAGGTGCCATGCTGGGGACCTCTGATGTAGCCAAAAGGCCAGCAGTGTGAAGAAAAAGAGGACTACTGGAGGGGCTCAAAAATACAGGTGCCATCACAGGAAAAAAGTACTGCTTTTCATAGCACTAGCTTTTGGTGCATACAAGGAAGGTCTCCTAAGATAGGTCTCCTAAGATAATCTAAGGACAAAGAATGAGTATATAAGATAGACCCCTGTTGTATCCTCCCAGGAAAATGTCCATAGAACAGAACAGTTGCTTCTTCCTGCCATCTGGTATCCACAATGCAGTGCATCACCCAGACTAGCCAGTCATATTGGAAGCATACCACAATTAACAGTACTAAAAGCTTGGAGATCAACAAGGAACAATGCTCACATATCTTCCAAAGCAGTTCATCCATCAGGTTAACCAAGAGTTTCAATCAAAACACTAGAGAACAGTCTCAGGACTACGTTCTCTCCAATTTTGGTGAAGTTTGTTTGAAAATGATACCCCCAGCTCATTGATAGCCACCAAATTGATTTTCCCATAGAACACAATGGTTGAATTTTACCAAATTTTACATGGTTTTTGATATGGAATACCCTGATTTCATCAAATCAGCCAAAATTATGTATTTTAATTCATATTTTGAACTGAACTGCATATCCCTACATGAGACTGAGGATAGGTAAACTCCTTCTCTGTCCACTCTTTTCGTCTGAAAACTTACTTTTCCCTTCTTTGACTCTCTCTCTTTCCCCCTCCTCCTCCTTATGGCCATTCCCAGATGTAGAATTCCCACTCATCCAGAGGTTTGATTTTCTTTTGCTTTCTTTTCTCTCATGTAACTCCCTTTTCAATTCCTGTATCCCTATATTTTCCTCAATACATTCTAAGCCTTGCCTTGGAAAAGATCTGGTCATTTTGTGGTTACTGGTAGCCTATTAGAGGCACTTTGAGCTTGCTTGCCATGTATCCAGGTAAAAGTCCCCTAAATCACATCTTCTGCTCCTCCTTGGCAATTGTGTCCATTTTCCAAACCAGCCAGGCTGGGTTCCTTCTGACACTGAACTTAATTCCCCCAAATTGGCTGCAGTTCTGGGTAAGAGTCCCAAATCCAAATTAGAGAGTCCATACACATCTAAGGAAACGTGCAAAGGGGAGCACATGGTATAACATTGTGCAATGTAATTTCCACTCTCTACTCTTCCCCCACGAACCCAGAAGTAAGTGCAAGTGAGAGAGTTCAGCATCAGGAGAGTACCTGCCTGAAGTGGGAATATGACATGCCTAAATGAACATGTGGCACAAAGACAGTAAATTTAAGTCTGATGTATGATTCCCTACATTCAAGGATTTTTTTTTCAATAGTGGTTTCACCATTACTTCTTTTAAGGAGGCTGGAACAACATTAATCACCTCCAAGAGGACACTAACCAAACTGAATTAGTCAAGGTATGCAGGGACTGAACTAGCAAGTGGTAGGGAACCAACAGATACACTTGTTCTTATTGTTAACATGGAATTGAAGTATGGACCTCGATCATTTCTCCTGCAAAGAGTTGAGCAATTAAGGTGCAGTGGACTACAGATAGGATCAGAGAGAAGAAAGCCCTGGAACAACAATAACAGTGGTCTCCTGGACAGAACATCTTAGAAAATCACAGCAGTTCTGATGGTATGCTAAGAACTTCCTGGACTAGACTAAGCAAGAATGGGATTGCTTGTCTCATCCAACCAATTTCTATGCTACAAGAAGAGGTCAAGGTGATCTTTATCTGCAATTAAAGCCAGGACAATAAATGTTCGGTTAATAACTTGCCATTAAGTAGCAGGATCTTAATATATCTATATAATTCTCAACATGTACCCATCTGTGGATACTTAAATACAGAGGTTGGAGCCATGGACAGACAAACTTGAGAAATGCCACCTCCACTAGCAAACATGGAGTTGGGTGGGTAGTGGGGGAGCTGCTGTTGCCATGCCAAAACTAGGGTCTATCAGCCTGCAGTAGTGGGAGATGCCACTGCCATTGAGGTGGCAAGGCTGGGATTGGCCAAGCTTGGGGGGGGGAGGAATCCCCACTGTGATTCTCGTGGGGCCCCCCCTTGTTAATTCTTATATCCAATGTTTGCACAGTACAATGAAAAAAAAATCCAGGGTTGAGACCTGTTGGTTCTTGACACAAATTGATCTCAGGATTGGAGAGAGGAAGACAACATTCCAGGGGGGGGGGGGCTTGGCCCCCCTGAAGACCTTTGTAGCTAACCAAACTGTTTTTATACAGTTTGGTTGTGAGGAGGTCCTAGTAGTGGCTAAAGATGGCTTTCTGTGGCTTAGATTGCACTGTCCTCATGTAGTCTAATAGTCACTTCACAAATTGTAAAGCTAGCAATAAACGTATCTCCAGATGCTTGAGGAGTATCAACAAAGACATCCTGACTTGCCAGGCAGAAACACAATGCAGCAGAGAAGAAATATGTGCATTTATTCTCTATCTTTCCCCAAGGGAACATGGAAGTAACATCATACTTCTAGAATTTCTGCGAGTTCTTAGAGTGGACTGAAGTCATGTCCAGGTTTTCTCAGTGGGAAAATGGTAAACTTGGCATGCACACATACCCACATGGTATTAATTGTTATGTTAACGTAATAAACCAGAACTTTAAACTATACATGTAGTAGATAGAAGTAAATCTGTCACATTAGACTTAGAACTTTAACACTCTGCAAGACATGCCTCTTCTTTCTTGTCCTTCCTGTTCACTGATGTAACCCATTATAGTTTCACTGTCAGCGCAAGAAGACAGCAGATACTGTAAAGATGGTCAATATTTAAATAATTTCTTTATATAAATAAAACCATTAAGGTAACAATAACACCTCCTAAAAGAAGAGGCTTCACTTTTGTTTGAAAGGAAATCTCCAGTTATGACTTTGATTGGCAGCACACGCCTGCAAATATTATTCAAAAACAGGGCATTTGTTGTTCCCTTTTTGAGCCAGCCTAAGCTGCTAGGATCTTTGATGTAGCTAGTCCATTTAGGATTAATACATACAGTGAGCATGCTGCAACCTATAAGTTATAAGTAGTAGGGTTTTTTCGGTGGGTGGAATTTCTTCTTCCAAAATTTTCTTTTATAGTTATAGCAAGTGGTTCCTCTTATTTTCTTTTCCTCTTTCAAAAGAGGAATTATTTTTGATTTCTCATTAATTTAGCTTTGCATTTTTTAAAACCATGTGATAGCATAGATTTCCTTACTTAAGAATTTCTACCTGTTGTTGTATTATTGTAATATAATACAGAGGGTAAAAAGCAGTCTGATGCAGCGAGGATGTGTTCAGACAAGTCCTGGCTTGTGTTTTGTTACTTCTTTAATGGCTTGCAAGCAGCAGCAAGGCCCTTTAAACTCAGCAAATGCTTCGGAAAGCAAATGCTTCGGAAAGCTTTGATTGATGCTTCGGAAAGCTTTGATTTGAGATTTCCAAATCGGGGCCCGAATCTTTACAGGTTGGGTCCAATTCGGGTATTTTACCCAAATTGGAAACCCGAAGCACACATCCCTACTTGTGGCACCTCATGCTGGTACAAGCAGACATGCCTGATGAGAATGATGCTGTTATTAAAATTGTAACAACAACATTAATTACATTGAATCATGACCTTATAATGAGTTTTGAGGAGAGGCTGGATTAAAATACATGAGGGGTCTTCACATACATGCGGACCCACACCTTTCTGACTCCTGTGCCAAATTCCTTTCTCTGCCATGGAATCCCATTACAGAGGGAGCCAAATTTTGTTTGTTTGTTTTTTATTTGTTTGTTTGTAGTCTACCTTTCTCATTGAGACACAAAGTGAATTACACAGTACAAGTCAATAAGATCAACAGCTAGAAGGTTCAAAGAACAAATGAAATAGGTTATGGATTGTTGAAATTTGAAAAAAACAGCAAAACCCTGAATACAGAGATGAAACATTGCTGAAACAAAGCATAAGTAATTAAACATGACATCTTTAACAATGCAGAAACTACCTATTTGGAGCCTATTCACATCAACACACAGTACCCGGTAGAATTGTCTACATTCCCTGTCCCTTTACCAAGGCATCTCTCTGAGCCATTCCCTCCATGCAAATGTAGGGAAATGTAGATGTAGAAGTAGAAATGTAGATGTAAATATAGAAAGAGGACAAAATCCTCAAGCTGCTCACTGTCAAAATTAACTATACCCACTGAACCTATATTGCCTGCTTTGCTTTTTACTGTGTTGGAATCTGTGATGGATGGGACTGGCTCC
Organism: Eublepharis macularius; assembly: GCF_028583425.1. NCBI lineage: Eukaryota > Metazoa > Chordata > Lepidosauria > Squamata > Eublepharidae > Eublepharis > Eublepharis macularius. The sequence goes on from NC_072798.1 coordinate 65,244,121, forward strand.
AGCTCTGTCTCTCCTGAGCAACAGCAAGTGGGAATGGGCAGAATGCTGGGCCAATAAGAGCTAGTGTCCATTGGAGAGAAAGAAGGTTTTTGAGAGGCTGAGAAGGAGAAGGGTTTGAGATGCTGTTAAAGGAGGCAGCAGAAAGATAGCTGGCTGTTAATCTGTTATGTTACACTGAAATAATCTCTGTTTAACTTCAATTTGTTTATTAATTTAAAATCCATTCACTCCTATATTTCATCTTGTAAATAAACTTTGTTTTTGTTTTGTTTAAGCCTGACTGGCTTGAGATCATTGGCTGATGAAAAATATCGTGCGCGCAGGCCTCAAACATTCTGGTCATATTAAATGGGCTAAGTTTAAATGGTGGCAGCTTATATACAGGGAAAGTAACCTGTAAGTTCCTTTTTCCCCAATACCCCTGAGCAGTAGCTGGATGAGGGGAAGTAAATACAAGGAACTAATTGCTCATTTCTTTGACTTCTTATTTCACATGCTGAAGTATGGATAAATGACTTTGTTTTTAAGAAAGATTTTGTAGCTGACTTTTCCCTACCTTGACTTCTGTCACCAACTGTTCAAGAGCATGCATAATAATTTATTATAGAATAGAAACATTGGGTTTGATCTTACCAGCTTTTCCACTGGTGCAAGAGGAAGAAGAGGCAATTTTATCTTATTTCTCTGTCTGTTGCATCTCCCATTTGGCACAGCTTTTTTTCCATGTGGATGATAGAGGTGGGCACAAACAGGGGAAAAATGATGTTCATTGTTCGTTGCCATCCATGAACAGGGAATCACGAACAACCACGAACATGACCCTGTTCATGAACATGTTTGTGGCTGGCTGTTCGTGGGAGGGAGGGGGGATACTTGGAAGGGAAGAAAGTTCCCTGTGCCATTTGCAAATGGTGTGGGGAACCTCCTTCCCTTCAAAGTCTCCCTCCAGCCATCTTGGAAAAGGTGTTATTACCTATGTAACACAGAGGTGTTACATAGGTAGGAGAGATGAATGGATATCTGTTATGACATTTAGGTCACCCCTGGTTCACAACTGCCTAGTCCAGGTGTCCCCAACCTTTATGAGCCTGTGGTCACAATTGGAGCTCTGACACAGTGTGATGGGCAAAGCAACAAAATGGCTGCTACAGCTTATCTTCATTCACACATAGTGAAATCCTAAACAGAGTTACTCCAGTCTAAGCCCATTGATTTCATTTGGCTTAAACTGGAGTAACTCTGCTTAGGATTTCACTGACAATGAAGATCATTGTGCTATGGAAGCAGCTTCTGCCAAAGAAGTGTTTTAAAAATCTACACAGCTGATCAAATCTCCAATAGTCAATCAGAAGCCATGCTTAGTAAAAGCCCCCTCCTGCCCACACCCACTTTCTAAAGACACTTGGCAGGCACCAGGAAAGGCGTTGGCAGGCACAAACAGCAAGTTGGGGACCCCTAGCCTAATCAAATGTAATAGCAGAGATCCTCTGTTTTTGGTGCTCCACACTCTGTTAAGGTAACACGTGTAGGATGCGTGTAACACAGGTGAATAAAAAGCACTTAATTTTTTTTAATTGCATGATAGGAATTAAGTCAAAGATCAAATGGTAAAAAGTGGTACCAGGTCCCTGACAGAGGCTTTGCACAAATTAGCACAGGAGAAAATAATTCTTCAGTCACTAGATGACCTAACGTTTGTCAGGTTGATGACTCAGAGCCTCGCTACAAGTGACATTTTTCACGTGAAGGACGCTTGATCATTTTTGAAAGTTTTTCTGGGAACTGAAGTCCCTCTCCCCCATCCCTTTTCCTTCTGTTCCTTCCCCTCTCTGATAGAATCGCTGCCTGAAGAGACAGAGAAAGCCAGCGGCAGCAGCAGCTTTTGCAAATTGTCTCGCTTGGGGGGGGGGGAAAGCTGACACGTTGGTGAAGCTGAGCAGGACGTCCAGGGAAGGGAGAAAGTTGCAGCTTGCCACCCCAAATGATCGTTGAGAGCGGGCTTGTGACTGGAGGAACGATTTGCAAAAGCTGCTATTACCACAGGCTTTCTCTGGCTTTTCAGGCAGTGATTCTAACAGAGAGGGGAAGGACACTAGGACTTCGCCAACATGTCAGCTTTCTCCAGAGAATTCCCCCCCCCAGCAAGACAATTTGCAAAAGCTGCTGCTGCCACTGGCTTTCTCTGTCTCTTCAGGCAGCGATTCTAACAGAGAGGAGAAGGAACAGAAGGAAAAGGGGTGAGGGAGAGGGACTTCAATTCCCAGAAAAACTTGTGAAAATGATCAAGTGTCCTTCACGTGAAAAATGTCACTTGTAGCGAGGCTCTCAGAATGCTCAGCTAATGTTCCTCAATGGGCACTGTTAAAAAATCCCATATGTATCATGTACTGTTTCCTCCCAAGGAACCCACCCAAAGTGGAGTGAAAGCAGGGTTTGTGGTATTGGTCATCTGAGTTGTTCAATAGTCTAGAAAACATGGAGGCAGGTCTTTGACTAAACCAACCTCCTGCTTTGATGACATCTGTTCACACAAACGAGCTTTTATGCATATATTACTTTCTAGATTAGGAACCCTGTTCGAGTTTTCAAGGTACTAACAGAGGTGGTTTGCCATTGCCTGCCTCCGCAACCCTGGTCATCTTTGGAGGTCTCCCATCCAAGTACTAACCAAAGCTGACCTTGCTTAGCTTCTGAGATCTGATGAGACAGGGCTTGCCTGGGCTATCCAGATCAGGAGGCATCATTCATAAGTGTAACCAATAGGCATCCTCGTAAAAATGCAGTCTCTCAGCACACATTGCTTTGAAAAGGATGTACATTCTGATGAATATTCAAATGAAAATCCCCATTCACATTCTTGCAAACTAGTCATATATTAACAGCTTCTTTATGCGTAGAGTTCAAGTGAGATCTAGACATCTATACATGCATGTGTTATGCCACACACCAACCAGCCAATATCTGCCATTTAGTGAGAACTTGGCATGGTGCTGAGACCACTGGAATATTATGAGAATGAAAATGCCCTGTACAACTTTCTTCCTTTGAAAAATGTGTTTTATGCTCTATATCCTTCCAGAAGACAGCGTCAGCACTAACTATTCCTAAGAGATCACAGGCCTCACTCCAATTTCATCCAATTTATCAGCATGGTTTTTATGAATTATGGAAAGTGTGTAACAGTTCATATTCTTTATAAACTTCCATGGTGTACTCTTAGAGTTTTGTAGATCTTTCTGAAGTAACTGGTCTGTGTGATTTGCAGTAGAGCTCAAGAAAAGAATCAATAGAGGAAATGTCTAAAACAGAGTTGCGTCAACAAGGACAACATAAAGCAGAATGGAACAAAGGGATACAACACAATGTAATGTAACAAACTGAAGTATGTTGATTACTGGGGGAGGGACAGGAAGACAACTAAAATCTTTAACTCTCCATTTAAATTCATTGAAGGACATTGAATGTTAGCAACTAGGAACTTCCGGCTTGGGGAATATGGAGGACTGATGCAGCTTGGGGAGCTGAGCTGTCCGTGTTGCTGTTTGTGAGGGCTAGTGGGGTGCTGATCGCCCGCAGCCCCCTGTTCTCAGGTGGAGAACAGGCAAGTATGCTTAAGACCCTGAGGGTGAGTTGATCTCGGCTGTGGGGGGGATCTACGCAACGATAACCCACACGGGTGGCAAAGATCTCTGCAGCAGCTCTGGAGTCAAGTTTTTGGCTTAAGACCTCCGTACCCAAGCTTCAGCATCAAATTGGGAAGATTGGATTACTTTAATTACTGAAACAGCAGTTACAACCTGTAAAGAAGGACTAATAACGTAAAGATTGCTATCTCTCTTTCTGAGAAGAAAATTGGTAAAAGAACTGAATTAAAGTAGAAGATAAAAATTGCAAAAGATTTAAAACTTTATTGTGAATGTTCCGGCAAAGTAATTGAGAGAAAAGAACTTTGTAGAGAAGAGCTAACGCGGAAAATAGATTATTGTTTACATACCTGCGGCTTGAAAGAGATAGCAAAGTGTGAGAAAGCTGAAAAATCACGAGAAACGCTGAGCCGAGAAGAGGAACTGGGAGTGCGTCAGTGCAAAAGAGAGACTAGCTGGAAGCGGCCTTTGAAGAACCAGAAGAGGAAGAACGCCATTTTGGAGAAGGGAAAGGGCTTGACCTCAAATTGGGCGGAAGTAGGACATTTTGGATAGGGAAAGGGCATAAACTTCAAGTAAAAACCATAGAGAAAAGACGCCTGACATTTTGGACACTAAGATCGCTAATTTTTAAAAGATTTCGTTAAAACTTGACATTTATACTGAGAAAAGTAATTCAGCCACGCCACGGAGCTAAGGAAAAGAGCAGACTCGTGGGAGCGAGGCAAAGCAAGCCCCACGATGTCGAAGAAAGAATGGCAAACAGCACTGGACAGTCTTGATAAAAAAGTTGCAGAGGGGAATAGGGAGATCAAAGATATGATGCAAGAGATTGTGAAGGACATTAAGGAGCTCAAAGAGACTTTTAAATCAGAGATGGTGGAGCTGGTCAAAAATATTGATGAGGTCAAGAAAGAATTACAATCGACACAGCAGAAAGTTAAAACAGTGGAAGATGAAACTGACAAATTGGCTGTATCACACAAGATAGAAACCAAGGGTTTGAAAGGAAGAATGGCTGTGGTGGAATGTAAACATATGGGAAAATAACTTAGATTTCGCGGAGTCCCGGAAGTGGAAGGGAAATCAACCCAAGAGCAGATTTCAGAAATACTAGCAGAACTTTTGAACAAAGAAGTGGACGAGGTGGCAGCCTTTCTAGATGTGACATACAGAATCAACTCAAAATATGCAGCACAAAAAAATTTACCAAGAGATATAATAGTCCAATTTACAACAAAGAGAATAAGAGAAGAGATTGTGAGTAAGCAATTTCAAAACTCTCTGGAAATTAATGGAAAAAGATTGAGAATAATGAAGGAACTGCCTAGGGGGGTTTTGTTGGAGAGGAAGAAATACAGAGAACTAGTACAAATGTTGAAAGAATTGAACATTAGATATAGATGGGAAATACCAGAAGGATTGAGCTTTGAATTTCGTGAGATTAAAAGAACACTCAGATCTGGACATGAGATGGAAATGTTCATAAAGGATTATGAAAAAGACTTACCCAAAAGATCTAAAATTTGACTATGGAGTGTAAAATCATATCTTGGAATGTAAATGGACTAAACTCACCTTCTAAACGTTAAACCACTTTCCACTGGCTATCTAAACAACATTGTAATATAATTTGTCTGCAGGAGACACATATTAGGAAACAAGATGTGAAATACTTAAAATTTGCTAAACTGGGGAAAGAATTTGCAGCTGCGTCAAATCAGAAAAAAAGAGGAGTTGTTTTATATATTAAAGATGAGCTGCAACCGAAAATGATTTTAAATGATGCGGAAGCTAGATATATAGCAGTGGAAATAATTTGGAATACAAAGAAAATACTTTTGATTGGGATTTATGCACCTAATGGTGCTAAAGAGAATTTTTTTAAAGATTTACAGAACCAACTGGATGGACTAACATATGCTCAAATAATTCTGGCAGGTGACTTTAATGGAGTAACAAATTTGGACGATGATAAAAAAACGAAGGGTGCTCACAAAAAAATAGGACTTTTGCCAAAATCCTTTTTTGAAATTAAAGATCAGGAAAATTTGGAAGATGTATGGAGAAGAATTCTAAAACAAAACAATACACATTCTATTCTGTGAGACACTTGACATTATCAAGAATTGATATGATCTGGGCCTCCAAAGATTTGGCGGTATGGACTAAAGATGTGGAAATAATGCCTAAAGTAGGCTCAGATCATAATCCAGTAATGTGGAAATTTGGGAAAGGCACCAAAAGACGAGGATGGAGGATAAATGAAGATTTGCTGCAATTAGAAGATAATATAGTGCTACTACAAAGAGAGACCAAATTCTTTATACAATATAATCTAAATAAAGATGTTTCAATTGACAAAGTTTGGGACACCTACAAAGCAGTGATTAGAGGAACTTTAATGGATTTAAATGCAAGAGACAAGAGGAGAAAAGAAGAAAAAAGGCAAGAAATTATGGAAAAGATAAAGGCCAAGGAGTTACAATTAAAGAAAAGACCAGGGAAGAAGAAGCTGTATCAAGAAATACAATTTTTGCAAGAACAGCTGAAAGTAATGAATAATAAAGAATTAGAGTGGGAACTGAAAAAACTGAATCAAAAGTCATTTGAAGGTGTGAATAAACCTGGGAAATATTTAGCGTGGCAGCTGAAAAAGAAAAGGGAGAAAAAAGTAATAACTAAGATTCAAGAAGATGGTAAGACGTTAACTGATCAACTGGCTATTAGTAGAGCTTTTTTAAGTATTATGCAAAACTGTATCAAAGAAAAGAAGTGAATCTGGACACTATTGATCAATATTTGAACAAGATCAATTTACCAATATTATCAGGAAAATGGAAGGAAAAGCTGAATGCAGAAATAACGGAGATGGAAATAAAAGAGGCTATTCGGACAACTAAGTTAGGGAAGGCACCAGGCCCAGATGGAATTACGGCTAGGTTCTACAAATTATTGGAAAATGAACTGGCAGCTTTTTTGAAACTGGTAATGAATGAAATTTTAAAAGGACAAAAGATACCAAAGTCTTGGAATGCGGCCAACATATCATTGATACCAAAAGAAAATCAAGATTTAAGCAATGTCAGGAACTATCGTCCTATTTCATTGTTAAATAATGATTACAAAATTTTTGCAAAAATTTTGGCGGAGAGGTTAAAGGACTGGTTAGTCGAGTTTATTGTAGAAGAGCAGGCAGGGTTCCTTCCAAACAGGCAAATAAGAGACAATTTGAGAACTGTAGTAAATGCTATAGAATACTACAATAAACATTGTGAAAGGGAAGTTGGTTTCTTCTTTGTGGATGCAGAAAAAGCTTTTGACAATTTGAACTGGAATTTTATGTTTGCCACAATGGAGAGGCTGCAAATGGGAAAAGATTTTATTGAAGCAGTAAAAGCAATATACAGAGACCAATGTGCGGCAATTGTAGTAAATGACAATTTAACAAAAAAATTGGAAATAAGAAAGGGTACAAGACAAGGGTGCCCATTATCTCCATTGTTGTTCATTTTGATTTTGGAACTGCTATTTATTCAAATACGAGAAGATGATACTATAAGAGGCATAAAGATTAAAGAATTTACCTACAAGGTTAGAGCTTTTGCGGATGATGTGATGGTTATAGTGGAAGATCCAATACAAAACATGCCGAAGTTGCTTGATAAGATAAAAGAGTTCGGAGATCTGGCTGGATTTTATGTTAATAAGAAGAAATCAAAAATACTATGCAAGAATATGACTAAACAAAAGCAACAAGAGTTAATGGAACTTATTGATTGTGAAGTAACACAAAATTAAATATCTTGGAATTGAGATAACTGCGAAAAATATTGATTTATTTAAGAACAACTATGAAAAGCTATGGCAACAGATTGATAGAGACTTGATTAAATTGAATAAATTAAATTTGTCATGGCTGGGAAGAATAGCGGCAGTTAAGATGAACGTGTTACCACAGATTATGTTCCTATTACAAACAATTCCAATTATTAGAGATACCAAACAATTTGAAAAATGGCAGAGGAAGATCTCTGACTTTGTGTGGGCAGGCAAGAAACCTCGAGTAAAAATGAAAGTTCTGTGTGACGCTAAAGAAAGAGGTGGACTGCAGTTGCCGAATCTTAGATTATATCATGAAGCAATATGTTTGGTTTGGCTAAAAGAGTGGATGTCACTGAAAGACCGCAAACTCTTAACACTGGAAGGTTATAAGAAGTTGTTTGGATGGCATGCCTATTTGTGGCAGGATAAAATAAAAGCTGACTCTATGTTTTTGCACCATTATATTAGAAGGAGCCTCTTCACGGTCTTTAAAAAATATCTGGGTAAAGGTATCCCCTCTTGGGTGGTACCATTTGAAGTGATCGATCCGAGAGCTATCTATAATGAAGAACAATGTTTACCATATAAAGAGATATTGATTATGGAACAAAAAAATGATAAGAATCAAAACGGAGGAACAGTTATCCTCCTGTTATGGATGGTTCCAATATAGACAGATTAGAGACGTTTACAACTCGGATTGTTCTAAAGGAGGAATCAAATGGAAAAACTCAGAGTTGGAAGAGACTATACTACAAGAAAGTAAAAAGAAGATATCTAAAGTTTATAAACTACTTTTGAAGTGGTATACAGAGGATGAGACAGTCAAAGTACAGATGGTGAAGTGGGCAATTAACTGTCACAAAGAAATAACAACGGAGTCATGGGAATATTTATGGAAAACTACATTGAAGATTTCAACTTGTACCAGTATTAAAGAGAATGTCTATAAAATGATTTATAGATGGTATTTAATGCCTAAGAAAATTGCGCTTGGAAATGCAAATATGTCAGATAAATGCTGGAAATGTAAAAAGCATGAAGGATCATTGTATCATATGTGGTGGACATGTGATGTAGCTAGACAGTACTGGGGAGATATTTTAGAAGTAATAAACGAGATTTTGCAGACCCAAATAAAGAAGAACCCAGAGCTATTGCTATTGAATTTAAGTATGGAAGATGTTCCTATGCAATACAGAACATTACTATTCTATATGACGACGGCAGCAAGACTTTTATATGTGCAGAAATGGAAGGTGCAAGAAATACCAACTATTGAAGACTGGATATATAAATTGCTGTACATGGCAGAAATGGATAAAATGACAAGAAAGCTGAGAGATCAGAATCTGGCAGAATTCTTTACTGATTGGGGAAGACTGAAAACATATTTAGAAAAGAAGTGGGACATGAAAGGGGAACTATGGCAATTTGAAAATTATTAGAATGGGTTTCTTTATATTGGAAGAGATGGAATCTTTACCATATGGAGTGAAGTATTAGCTAATTGTTAGCTTAAATTTAAGTGGATTTGGAGTTAATAGATTTAATAGTAAAATTAATAAAGTAGATATTTTATTTAATTGTTAGCTTAAATTTAAATATATCTGAAGTTAACAGATAGTAATAGATAACAGATTTTAAGTTAATAATAATAGATCTGAAGCTAACAGATAGAGCTTAGTTTAACAAAGTAGAATGTAAACACGATATAATGAGTTATAGAATTAGGGGATAGATTAGGAATAGATTAAGATATAGGGTTGGAAAGCTGTTGGAAGTCCTGAAAAAGGGGGGAGGGAAAGGGTGGGGGGAAATGATATTAAGATGTTATTTGAAAGTTGTATGTATTAATATTCTCACCTAATAAAATTTTTTTTTAAAAAAAAGAATGTTAGCAACTAGCATTATTCTCTCTTTGAAATATTTGTTCTCTAACATCATTATAAGCCTTAACTTGTCTCCATTCTCATGAATTCCTTCTATAATTAACAACTGTACTCTATCAAGAAAGCACTTGTTTAGCATGTCAACACTTTCCCCCCCTTAAAATGATTCACTTTGTTGGCTTTCCTATAAAAGGTGTTTTCTGATTCTGTAATCCCCTCGGTATGTGTTTCATCTTTCAGTATAAGACTGGTGTGGACACATGACAAACAAAATTTGATCAAGTTATATAATACCCTTTTTCCAACAGTAAAATTTGGGCACCCATCTACTAAGGTTTATGAGTAACTCCTCCATAGATAGATGTGTAAAGCTCCTTCCTCAGTATAAGAAAAACATGAGAGGCAGGAATTTAAAAACATTCCTGTGAGCTCTTCTTAACAGGTGCCAAATGATTATTACTTTTTAAGTAATTCATTGTAATAAAGTGACTCATGATGCATTCTTTCAATGTCTAGATATATCTCATAGAGTCTTTCAGGCCCCACCACTGAGCCTCAGTGTTGACATTCACCACTGCCGTATAGAGGCAGAATATAAAGTAATAATACATGGATGCAGAACTTTTTTGTTTGTGATTTTGTTATTGCAGTTTTCTTTCTAGAAACAGAGCTGGAAGGTACTCCAAGGGTCATCTACTCCAACTCCCTGTCAATGCAGGAAATTCACAGCTCTCCCCCCCCCACTCCCCCAGCACCCCTGCTCTATGCTCAGAGGAAGGCAAAAAACCCTCCAGGATCTCTGGCCAGTCTGGCCTAGAGGAAAATTCCTTCCTAACCCCAAAGTGGCTATGAGCATTACCCTAGGCACATATGGAAGGGCCATGAGACCCAAGCACCAGCTCCCCCCTTCCTGCCCTCTTTCCTAATCTGGGGTAGCATTGGATGCTTGTGCCACTGGTATAAAAGGGGGGCTACAAATTCCCCATGACAACAGCCATGCTAGGCCCAGCAGCAAGGTTAAAGTTGTGGGCGGCACAACTTTGTCGCTGCCATGGAAAGTCCCAGCTGTCAGGGTGGGACTAGGAGGAACAGGAAGCAGCCAGAGATGCTGAAATGGGGGAGGAGCCCAAGGTAGGACTCTGACCTTGAGGTGACCCAATCTCAGACTGCCCAGAAGAGGGCAAGTGGGGGTGGAGCCAGAGGATAGGCTGGGCCATGCTCCAGCCTCTAGCCTTAGTAATGGCCCATGCCCCAGGGGCAGGACCAGGGAGGTGGGGCTGGGGATGAGAGGGGAAGCAGAGGGAGGTATAAAAAATGGTCTCCAAAACCAGGGCAGGGAGGAGATAAGGGTGTTAGGCCAGGGTGCTAAGGGGTCTGGGCTGTTGAGAGGCAGTAGCACAGGTATTAGTTGAGGAAAGTGCCCTATGGGTCCTTGGTCTGAGGCCTGGGAAACCCCCAACCAACATGGCATGATGAAGGAAAAGCCAAAAATGACCCCTGCTGAGGCCGCATCTCGCAATGTCTATGTTCAGTTTTCCCCTTCCCCAAGACCTTAAATTCCAAAATTACATGGTCACTACTATCCAGGCTGCCCATTACTTTCACCCCATCAACCAGTTCTTCCCTGTGGGTGAGAACCAGGTTCAAGATAGTAGAACTCCTTGTTTCCTTCTCCACCTTCTGGAAGATGAAGTTGTCAGCAAGACAAGTCAGGAATTTATTAAACCTTACACTTTTAGCAGAGTTTGACTTCCAACATATATAAGGGTAATTGAAATCTCCCATGACTGCTATGTCCCATCTCTTTGAAAATTTTATTTTCTGGTCTAGGAGTATATCATCCAAGTCCTCTGCCTGGCTTGGGGGTCTATAGCAGACCCCCACTATAATGTCACTATTATTTCTTTCTCCTTTTGTTTTTACCCAGAGGCTCTCAACTGACTTCCCATGCTCAGATTCATGTATTTCCTCACAAGTATACACATCCTTGACATATAATGCTATTCCACCCTGCTCCTTCCTCATTGTTCTATTCCTTTTAAACAAGTTATACCTCTCAATCCTAATGTTCCGATTGTGAGTCTCATCCCACCAAGTTTCAGTAAAGCTATTAGATCATAGTCCCCTTCTTGTATTAAGACTTCAAGTTCTCATACTCTGTTTGTTTCCCATACTCTGCGCATGAGAGACATTGGAATCCATGATTTATGTGCCCTGAGTGCTTCATATTTGTCCTTACCTGCAAATTAATGGGTCCCTCTGTGCTGTTCTTCGTTCTTTCTCCTTTGCACAAATATATATATCAATTCCTTGAGACTTAACTGATAACTGTGAATTTTGGCCTTGATCCAGAGAAATACTGAAGGTTATCCAAGAGCTTGAGCACATCCACTGATACATTTTTGCTAGAACAGCAAGTTCCTTTGCTGTAGCACAAGCTGCATTGAAATTCCTAGTGTTACTGCGCATTTGGTGGCAGCAGAGGTAGCTTAGCAGTCAAGACTGGAGTCTCGTCCAGCTACACAGGTAGGCCCAGCATCTTCTCCTGTGCCCTTACAAGTGTTAAAAGAAAGAGGCTACATGAGATGCCTGGGCACGTGTCAGGTCCTGCAAAGTTCCCTGGATAATGTAGTCTTACAAAGGCTCCTTACGATTCTCCACTGGTGGAAAAGTGGTGGAGACGGGTTTCTCTCTCTGTCTCTTGCAAAAAGCCTCCACTTAGGTTCCCCCCCGGGAGCTCGGGGGCAGAGTGTGTGTGGACATAAAAGGAGGCAGGAAATCTAGGGCAGCTTTTTGCAACAGAGAAAGAGAATTCACGATGCAATTCTCTGCTGAGGAGAAGAGCAGTTGGAGGGATTTTCTCTCTCCTTGGTTGGAGTGGGGGATCTCCCACCCTCCACCCTCCGCCACAACTCACCTGGCTTGCATGGGGAAAAGGGAGTGGAACAGGCCTTCTGGGCATGCTTCAGGTGCAGCGCAACAATGTCACTCCTGGGAGTGACATCATCATCATCATCATAACATTAATATAATAATAACATTCGATTTATATACCACCCTTCAGGACAACTTAATGCCCACTCAGAGCAGTTTACAAAGTATGTCATTATTATCCCCACAACAATAAGCACCATGTGAGGTGGGTGAGGCTGAGAGAACTCCTAGAAGCTGTGAATGACCGAAGTTCACCCAGCTGGCTTCAAGTGGAAGAGTGGGGAATGAAACCCAGTTCTCCAGATTAGAGTCCCATGCTCTTAACCATTACACCAAACTGGCTCATCATCACATATGCACCAGGAGTGCTCCTCTGCTTTGCATCAAGCCAATTTGGGCCCCAAATGGGTTGAATAGGAAAGAGAAAAAGTGAGTGCCGTGTTCCTTCCCTCCCACTGGGAGGGTAAGGGGTCCTGGCAACCCTATGTTGGGATGATGCTGGCAAAGCTTGTCCCTGCCCCAGTTTCTCCTGATGGGTTGCCAGGCAGCCTAGTTTACTGAATGATACAGCCATTGTTATTCTTGTTTAAAATTTACAATGAATGCATCATATTGTACTTCCTTGATACAAGAAGATGCTTACACGACAGGAACATTAACTACAGTTGAGTAAAAAATGTGTGCAACTCCAGTTTGTTGCCAGGCTTGCATCAGCCTTGTCCTCTCCCTTCTTGTACAAAGAATAACAGTTAAAGATTCATGCAAGTTACCTGTGACTACAGATGGGCACGAACAGAAAAAAAATGAACATGATGTTCATTGTTTGTTGCCATCCACGAACAGGGACTCGCGAACAACCACGAATATGGCCCTGTTAATGAACATGTTCGTGGTTAGCTGTTCGTGGGGGCCAGCAGGCTCTCCTCCAGCCATCATCCAAGTTTGGTCAACATCCCTACTGCACCACTCCCAGAAACCTGACCTGAGCAGGCACCAGGAAAGGTACTAATAATAAATAATAGCTTGGCCCAGAGCCTGGCAGCAGCCCTGCAACGAAGGGGTAGAGCCCTATCCTACCACACACAAAGAAAATTCAAGCTCCAATGCACTCTATCAAAATGCCAACAGCAACTGTCTCTCCCTCTCCACTGTCTGCAAACTAAGCCAGAGCTGGGAGCCCCCTCCCCCCTGGTCTTTGCTCCCTTGTAACAAATTTGGAGCTCCACACTTGAAAGGAAGACCTGCCTATCAAGCTAAATTGGGCTTAGATTGGAGTTTCCAGGGCAACAGCAGGAGTTCAGACAGGGTTCAGACAATTCCTGCCTAAATTGCCAAGGGAATTGATTGCAGGTGCCAGACTGTCTGGCTTGACGAACTGCAACAAACAGCAATGAACGAGGCTTGCAACGACCACCTGTTCATTTAGAATGGGGCCTCATGAACAGCTTGTTGGCGTGATTGTTTTTAAAAAAATAGTTTTTAGATTTTTTTCCAGACTATCTTCTGAGCCTACTATAAATACACACAAGTAAATCCTTGCAGTTGCTACTTTTGTCTGTGAATACAAATTTCATACACATTTGAAATATATATATATATGAACCCTTCCTGCAGAAGGTAGACAGAGGGTACACCCAAGTCTCTGTGATGAAGATAAGCTGAATCTGTTAAACATTCCTTTGTAAATGAGGTAGTAAAGTGAAAGAAGTGAATCTTCTTTTAGTAGTCCCATCTGGCTGGGCAAGACTGGCGTATCTCACAGAGCTAAGACCCAAGCTCGGCATTCCTGAATTCCCATCCTCCCCATATACCTGCGACTGAAATGCTGCTTGCAACTAAAAAGAAATCTCCCAGGGGGACCTCTGAACCTAAAACAAATGCTGTTTAATTTGCCACTCATTAGGAGTGAATCTGGATTGATTTATTGAGCACTTATGACCCGACATCTTTTGAGAAGCATTCCTTCATGATTAAATAGGGAAAGGATTTGGGCAAACAGACTGAGAAGAGCACAGACAGACTTTGAAAATGTTCCTATCATGTAACCAAAAGTAAACGGTCTGCAAAAACCTTTCCTTTGGCTCCAACTGCACATTTTATTACCAGATTTCAGGTGGCTTTGGTAATGGATATGTTCATAGTCATTTGTGAGCCGAATGCATTGAAATTCTATTACTTCTTCCTGGTATGGTCTTTTTTTAGAAATGTAAAATCAAAAAGAATCTGTTGCTTCTAAAGGAAACATCCTGATTTTTGCTTGATAGTAAAAGCTACTAAGTACTCCTAAGGGATCAATTCCTACTTGCAACCTGATCTACAATGATCAGGGAATATGAAAATTGAAATAGAGTCCCCAATTGCCATTGTAAATATTTTATGAGCATGTTGTTGTTATGGTAACTTTTTTGTAGAAGAACATAAAGTTAACGTCTCAGTCTTAGTACTGCAGAACCTCAAGGTTAAGAATCTCAGAACTGTGAGAAACTCAGGAGAGGACTCTTTGGTTGTATTGGTTCGTTGTGTTTTTTCAGGTTTGAGATTTCTACAAGTTGATTCTTCAACGATTCACTATGTTCTTCATTCTGCAAGAAGATTAACTTATTCTAATGAAAGCCGCTCTTAGCATGACATGGACCACACACATTTACACATATATGTGCATACATCCTTCAGGAACTGGCCGCAACATATTAAAAGAAGGAATTTTACATGCACCCTGATGAGAGCCTTGACAACTTTAAGACATTTTGGTGGTGACAGAAGCTGGTCCTCTTAAGACCTTTGGAACAGAGAGATCCTACCACACTTTCTGTCTATCTACACTACCATTGCAAAGATTACAGAGAACTAAAGATGGGTAGACAGCAATATTCCAGGAATGAAATTTCTTCCCACCACAAAGCTTTAGGCCTCTGCACAGATAGTCTTTTACGAAGTCTTATGCCAGAAGGCACAGGATACTAAATTGTCTTAGATAATCGCCTTTAGGCAAAAGAGACCTTGGCCAGTGAAGTTTGCGAGTTCGTGGACAGGTTGTCTGAGAACTGCTCTGTTTTTGCCATAGCAAGAGGGTGCCCAAACTGAGGAGCCAATCAAAAGTCAGAGACTTTGTAGGTCTGGGCCCCATTGGCCTTTCTGTAACCTGATCTCTGCAAATCTGGTAACTGAAATAACATTCTTCTATTCCTCCACATTGGAGCCATTAGAATTTAGCAAAGAACTGGCGTGCTACTGCTTCTTCCAGCAAGCCATCTTGGTTGCCCAGCAAGACACCTTGGTCCAGTTGCCAACAAAATGAGATACTGGGAGGCCCATAACAACAACTCGCAGTGATTTGTTTAAAATCATCCATGTGTGGACCTGATTCAGACTGGGATCGTGGCCCGGGGGTAGGGGAGGTTTAAGTCTTTCCCACATGCCGTTTTCCTGGCCTAAAATGGCATCAGCAGCTGCTGTTCACCTTTTTGTGGCAAATGTATAGTTATTGATGTGGATTCTTGATTTCTCAAAAAAAAGCTGATAGTTCTGTTAACAGAAACCAACTTCTCATTTATTTGAACCCCGAGACTCCCATAGCTGACAGAACCAAAACTGTAAATAACATGCTTTGTATACCTACAAATCACCTGACAAGTGCTTGCCAATTCAAAGTTACTTACAGCAAGAAAAACAGGCTTATCTCTGGTGGGCTGCATTTAGCTTTCATGGCCACAGCTTACTCAGGCCTGATCATTTTTCATGGTCCAGGCTGGAGAGCTAGAGGCAAAAGAGGATAGAATACCTGTAACAGCTATGCAGAGGAGGATATTTCAGCAAATATAGCATTTCTCATCCCTGGGTGATAAGTTATAACTGGCAAATCTCTTCTTGTACTCAGTTAAATATTGGGGATGGGGATGTAGCTCAGCTACAGAACTCGTGTTTTGCATGCCCAATGTGCCAGGGTTAGTCCAAGGCATCTCTAGGTAACGGATGAATCCCGGGAGTGTTCTGCTAGTCACAATATATAATTAAATTAACCAATGATCTGACTCAGTACAAGGCAGCTTCATACATATATATAGGTGCTCTGGTCTTTTTTAAAATCTGATCATCCTATTTTAGTGCAATTGTACCTTTCACCAGCCGAATCAGAATGTGTAAAATCAGCTCTATGTAACATTTGAGGGATACAAACTTGTATTTGTTTTCAAAGCTAACATAGAATGTTAGGAAGAATCTATATTTGACATGTGCCCACCATAGATGTCTGCCATATCCAAAATTCCATAGCGTGAGGGCCTCCCAAGTTGTGAGCAGTAATAAGACGAGTTCCTGCCAGATCTATCTTCTGATTGTGCATACTGTAGGGGGAAGAATATGTGGTACATGAAAGAACTCTTTGAAGTAGCTGATGTTAAAAGCATAGCTCATTTGGTTGAGAGCCCTAAACATTAAGATCCTAGAAGAACACTTCCCAACTGCTATGCGTTATCATTAGATTTTTTTATGGTTCTGCTGTAAAAAAGGCAAAGGTGATGGTATCTGTTTTGTGACTTTTCTTCTGATCGAAGTGGAAGTTCTCTATATTCCCTGTATAGATTAATCAATGGAAATGCCACACCTGGCTAGCAGGGCTGGCAAGTTATGTGACACCTGGATGTCTTATTTATTTATTTATTTATTTATTTATTTATTTATTTATTTATTTATTTATTTATTTATTTATTTATTTATTTGAGATAGTAAACACAAAAATCATAACTACATCTATGATCATATCTCTACAGTCATCCACTATTTCAATCATCAAAAATCATCTGGATCATATATGAATCTAAACACAACATCTAAATCCTATAAGAGAGAAATGTAATGAATAAACTACTATCAATTAAATCATATACCTATATAGAACTTGCCCATACATATTCCTAATTTTTACTGCTATTTAAATATCTTTCCATCTATCATTATATTTAATAATAGCTGTACTTAATTATTCTTAATTTTCAGCTACATAATCAAAAAATATTTTCCATTTTTCTTAGAATTCTTGGATTAGCCTGTTGTATACATAAGTTGTTAATTTTGCCATTGACGCATATTCAGTGAAGCCTTGTTCTTCCATTCTGTCAAATCTGGACATCGTTCTGCCTTCCATTTTGCTGCAAATAATTCTTTTGCTGCAATCACCATATATTTAAGTAATTTGCTATGTATTTTTGTAATATTACTTGGTAAAATATTTAATAACACATTTCTGAGGTTCATCACAAACTTAAACTTTAATATCTTTTGCATTTCATCATATATTTCTAGCCAATAGTTCCTGGATTTCTTGCATGTCTACTACATATGATAAAATGTTGTATCCACGTTTTGGTATTTCCATCACTTTCCATTGTAATCTTTGTTAGCTTTTGCAATGTCCTTAGGAGTATTATTCTATACCATCTAAAGATGGCATTCTGTAAATCTGATTTCTTTGTTCCATAAATTTTCCCACTGGCTGATACATATATTTTCTTCAAAGTTTTGCATACATGTTATCATGCATTTTTTTTACTTGCTCTGATTCTGTATCATATTGCAATAGAATTTTATATACTTTTCCAAGTGGATGTTTTGAGTCTTCAGTGATTAGTTGTTCAAAAACTGTTTTCCCTCTTAACTGGCCTCCTTCTTTGACTAGTTGATCTTTTAGTTTAGCTACCATTTGATAATACAGCAACCATGAAATGTTTTTTCTTCAACATTAATTTCTTGTCATGTTTTTTTATTTTTCCTTGTTTTTCTGTCATATATTTATAGTTTATATAATTAATTTTATTTCCTATAGTAACGTCACAAAAGGCATTGACTGGGGATGTCAGTGGCGAAGTTGGCAGATTTTATTTATACATTAAAACTATGTTCTTAATAGTCCATTCCTCAAAATATGAGTGCCATCTTGTCTTTGAATAGTTTTTAACAATTTCTTAATCCATAAATAGTTATGAATTCCTTCTTTAGTATCAATTATCTCCAATTTTATGTTTCTTCTATTTGGGTTTATAATCCAGACTAGTGCTGCTGCTTGGCAATACAATTTAAAATTTGTTGGTACTGCTAAGCCTCCTCATTTTTTAAAATCATGTAATATTTTAAATTTTATTCTTGGTTTCCTCTCATTCCATACAAAATCATTTATCCTTTTGTGCCATTTTAAAAAAGATTTTTTCATCTATATGGATTGTTAACATTTGAAACAAAAAGTTCAGCTTTGGTAATATATTTATTTTAACAGCAGAGATTCTTGCTACCAACAAAATTTCCAATTTTTCCATCTTTACAAATCTTCACTAATACTTGTCTGAATTTTTAATAGTTATTTTTATATAAATTATCATTTTCCCCATTACATATATTCCCAAATATTTAATTGTGGAGGGGGGCGGGGTGGATAAAAATATAATCTGTTATTTTTTTCTCTCCTTGACTGTTCTGGTTGCTGCTAAAAACTTTATCTTAGTTTTCTTTTTATTTAATTTATATCCAGAATACAATCCAAATCTAATTATTTGTTCCATTATATATTTCAGAGAAATGTTTGGTTTTGTTACTGATATAACATCACCTGCAGAGCTTTTCATCTTATATTCTTTGCCTTCTTTTATTCCAAATATTCTGGGTGACACCTGGATGTCTTGAAGAAGGTTCCTGGCTGCTCAGTATGAGCTAAAATGAGTCGGGTGGCTGAATCAGATACTTTTGCTTGGCACACTTGCATCCAGCTCATTCTCTGAGAAATTCTGCACACAGGCCCATAGCCAATGTTCCTCACAAAGTGAGGCTGCCATATTTCCAGATGGATCTCAAAACAAACCAGTGATTTCCTCATAATCCAGAGATTCTCTTTCTCCAAGCCCAACTGTATCCATGTTTTTATTTTAACTTATCTAAATTGTTTGTATATGTAAATAAGTAAAGTTATGTTTACATTCAGAGGCTTTAACTTATACCCTCCTTAAATAACTTACAGCTTTCGCCTAGCCATGCTCAAGTCATAGAATCTAAAGGGGGTTTGGTTTTTCAGGATCACTGAAACACTCTAAGGAAAATTCACTTTAGTGTGTGAACCATTATGACAGAGTGAGAGAGATGGCAAGAGTTTGGGGCACCATCTGTCACTATTTTCTAAAAAATGAGATATGTTTATATTTTAACAACATGATTAAATGAAAGCTGTCATGTCAGAAATTGTGTATATTTATTTTGATATGTAACCCACTATTCTCTGCCGTCTTACTGGCTATGCTGTCTATGTCCCTGTCAACACAGTATAGAGCTTATTCTCATAATTATCTTGTCAAGTAGTTTAGGCGGCGAGAGCAATGTGTACAGACCTAATGAACTTCACAGCTGAGCAAAGACTAGGAGCCAAAGCTACACTGGCCAAGTGCAAGTACAGTTCTACTTGCTTCCTTGCCTCATCTCGACAAAGTGCTCACTCAGGAAACACATTTACATTACAGATCTCAAGTATGGAAACAAAGTTCATCATTACCCCTGCATAGAACATGGGCTGCTCAATGGTGTTCTGGATCTTGTTTCAAATATTTATGTATATGTATTTTATTTATTTAAGCATCTTGGAAAAGCCCTGATGGATTACGATTAATGGTTTTTAAATTATCATGTTCTACTTTCCCACCAAAACATGATGTTCCGGGCAGGGTACCATGTTGTAAGATCAGAAAGTAGAACAGTATCCACTCAAGTGTCAGCAGCACACAAAATGGTCTTAATTTCAATTTTCATTTCATCTGTATATGCTATGGGTGAGTAGAGATGGGCACGAACAGGAAAAAAATGAATATGATGTTCGTTGTTCATTGCCATCCACGAACAGGGACTCATGAACAACCACGAACATGGCCCTGTTCACAATCATGTTCGTGGTTAGCTGTTCGTGGGAGCCAGCAGGCTCTCCTCCAGCCATCATCCAAGTTTCGTCAAGATCCCTACTGCACCACTCCCAGAAACCTGACCTGAGCAGGCAGCAGGAAAGGTACCAATAATAAATAATAGCTTGGCCCAGAGCCTGGCAGCAGCCCTGCAACTTGAAGGGGTAGAGCCCTATCCCACCACACACAAAGAAAATTCAAGCTCCAATGCACTCTCTCTATCAAAATGCCAACAGCAACTGTCTCTCCACTATCTGCAAAGTAAGAGCTGGGAGCCCCCCTCCCCCCTGGCCTTTGCTCCCTTGTTGTAACAAATTTGGAGCTCCACACTTGAAAGGAAGATCTGCCTATCAAGCTAAATTGGGCTTAGATTGGGGTTTCCAGGGCAACAGCAGGAGTTCAGACAGAGTTCAGACAATCCCTGCCTAAATTGCCAAGGGAATTGATTGCGGGTGCCAGACTGTCTGGCTTGATGAACAGCAACAAATGAGGCTTGCAATGATCACCTGTTCATTTAGAATGGGGCCTCACGAATAGCTTGTTTGCGAATAGCAGATTGGGCTGTTCATGGCTTTTTTAGTTTGTTTGTATTGCTGTTTCTGCCCATCTCTATGAGTGAGGCTGATGCCCTGGCAAAGAATATGTAATAAACCATTCTTGGATGAAAATAGTGCACATTTTTATTGATTACAGCCATTGGAGCACTGGTGCAGCATAGGACAATGGATCCACTGCATCAAATGGCCCCTTGCTGGTCGACAGCATGCATTCCCCAGCCCACCTGCTGGGCACCACAGGATGGCAGGGAGTAAACACCTATCCAGGTGTAACCCTGCAAGTCCCTAACACCCAGGGTGAAGTCTACAATGGCATGCCCAGGTATGTACTCTTAGGCTTCCCCCAGATCCCTTAAGGTGACCCTGAAAAGGGGAGTGAGCTGTCCAGCTAGCATGACTCACCTGAGTGGATGCCTCAAAACCACCACGTGAGGCAGGTGTGCGCTGCCAGACTCCCTGTCAACACTCCTCCAACAGCCGCAGCCGGGTTGGAAGGGTGATCTCTGCCCTGTGCCCAGAGAAAGACAAAAAATACCTTGGGCCCACAGCCAATCAATTCAGGACCTTGGCAGCCGGTGTGGGAAGTCACCCAGACCCCTTCCCAGAGAAGCTGTAGGCACTTGGGAGTGACTCCTCTTGCAGGGAGCACTGAATTCAGTGGCAATGTTCACTGGGCATGTTTATGCTGCCACAGTCACCTCATTTCTGATGTTTTCCAATGTCAGGGAGGCACAATGGCTCACCAGCACCGGAGGTTGCAGTGTTGTAATACCTGGCTTCACTGCACAGCAGGTGTTGTGACCCCAAGACCCTTCCCTCCACCTAGTGGCCATTTCCTTTTTCTGCAGGGCCCTGGGCCTGCCTGATCCCGCCAGCAGCTTTGTGGCCAGAAGGGCAGCAGCAGGATGCTCCTACATAGGTCTGGTGTGCAGGATACAAGGCAGTCCATCACCTTGCCTATCCTTCAAGGATTCTTGGGCCAGCTTCCCAGCATATGCTAGTCTTGGTTTGAGCCCACCCTGGCAGTGTCAGCCTTCTGGGCCATCAGGCCACATGGCCTGGGTCCCTTATTGATGCACACTGATGGACCCTTTCTCACCAGATTATGTCGACTGTCTGCCTTCAGTGTACTTTGGGTTTCATTCCTTTAGGATCAGGGCTGCAACTGCTGTGGTGGAAATCAGGCGGCCTGCAGCCCTTATCCAATCCATCAGGCACTGGGCTTCCAGAGCATACAAAGGGGTACATCGAGTGCTGGTTGGGCTCTATTGCTTCTCGATTCTAGTTGCAGGTGCTGCGGTGGCACCCAGGGCCAGAGAGTCTGGTGAGTTTGTGGAGCCAGAGAACAGCAGGCAGCAGTGTATTGGGTTGTTCAGATGGTCTATGTCTTGTTACCCAG
The DNA here is from genome assembly GCF_028583425.1 of Eublepharis macularius. NCBI lineage: Eukaryota > Metazoa > Chordata > Lepidosauria > Squamata > Eublepharidae > Eublepharis > Eublepharis macularius. Next base: position 65,266,300 of record NC_072798.1, read on the forward strand.
GGGGTTTTGCATACAGGTTCCCTCTTGGAGTCCCAGAAGGAATCTTTACCTACAGGGCCAAATTGGACCGTAAGGCTGCTGGAGTAGAGCAGCCCTCTCCACTCTGCCCCCAGCATTTGCTGTATCCACTGTGAACCTGCAGTCTGCCCTCACACCAGCCTCGGCTCCTGGCCACAATGCATCCCACCAGTAAGTCAGTGATCCCCCTTGGTAATAAAATAAATCATCATTATAGCTAACTAATAATAACTTGTCAAAACAGAAACATCCTTCAAGCTAATAAAAAAAAACAAACCACTAATAGGTTGCCCTGACCTGGATAGCCCAGGTGAGCTTGATCTCCTCAGATCTTAGAAGCTAAGCAGGGTCAGCCTTGGTTAGTAACTGGATGGGAGACCTCCAACAAAAACCACAGTTGCAGATGCAGGCAATGGAAAACCACCTCTGTTAGTCTCTTGCCATGGAAACTCCACCAGGGGTCGCCATAAGTCAGCTATGATTTGAGAAAACTCTCCACTACAATTGTTAGGTCAAACAAAACAGGATTTGCCTAGTGCAAAGATGGCACTAGATATACATGTTGAGGGAAGACTCTCATAGCTTTTATTGTTTCATGTATCTGGCTTGAAGCAAGATATCAGATATCTATCTGATATTTTCTATCAGATATTTTCACAAATCACTTTTGGACATTGGAATGACTCATAGCAACGCCCCTATCTAGGTCTTAAAAGTATAGGAAACGTGATGAAAATAGTACTTCTTGCCTTTCAGAAAAGTTGGCTAATGGTTCTGTGTTCACAAACTGGTTTCAGTTGTCAACAGTAGTTGAGAAGCAGTGCTAAGAGCACTGAGCCAAGCTCACATCATGGATCAGTGGGTGGGGGTGGCCATGAACCAGCCCTGGCCATGTATGCAGTTTCTGCAGTGTAGCCCTTCGTGTGGGCAAAAAGGAGTCCTTTTTCCATTTATTGTAATGAGGATTCAGTAGAAAAACGTGTGTATTTGTGTAAATGTGTGTTACTGTTTGTGCATGTTTGTGTTTGTTTAGGCACAGAGTTTGTCTTTCCTGGGCACAAAAATTGAACTGAAAGCACAGTCATTCTGTCTGATGTTATGACAGAACAAACTAAGGAAATCAAACCTTTTACTTGCTACAACCATTAACAAAGTTGTCTTATTTTTAACAGCAGTAAAGAGTTGACTATATGAAGTCAGACCACTTTCTTTGAGCAGTTTATATGCACCTTATTGTGCAGTTAGTTTTGGGTGGTGGTGAGGACATTCTCTCTGCCTTCTAGAGTATCCTTCTGTTTCCATTTTCCACTATATAAAAACATTTATGATTTTTTATTAGATTCATCTTCATAAATTCTTAGTAAGTCATTTTAATTTTTCTTTATTATGTATTATTGTTTCTTTCGATGAGTAAGCTTTTGTCATGTGATTTGCTTTGAACTGCTCTTTTAAAACTATAATAAATTGCAGATGGGATCAGGGGAAGCAAAACTTAGCTATTGCACTTGCTTATTGCTGCGTTTATTGTGTTCTGGCACCATGATGGTTAAATGACAGTCTTCTATGAAATATATCTGCGTAGCAATTCAAATCTTCTTTTGGTATTCTTTTCTGTGTGCAGGCACCTGTGGCAATTAGGTGGGTAGCAAGCAACAAAAGGCAGGGCCTTTTCTGTGGTGACATCTTATCCTTGGAACTCACTTCCCATTGAAATTCAGAATTTATTCAGTTTCATATAACAAATAAAACATTTTATTTTGGTGCAAGCTTTTAATGGATTTTTTCATTCTTTATACTCTTTCTCTTTGACACCATTATTTTTAAAGCCATTTACCATTGCTGCTGGTTAGATCATCTTTTTTAGTCTTATATCTGTGGGATCGGCTCTTAACATATGTTCCCCGGAGGGTGCTCCACTCAGCAGATAAACATCTACTGGTGATCCCTGGCCTCAAGGAGGTTTGCCTTGCCTCATCTAGGACCTGGGCTTTCTTGGTCCTGGCACAAACCTGGAGGAACTTTCTGTCTGTGAAGACCCGGGCCCAGCAGGATCTATCATCATCCCACTGACCTGTAAGACAGATATGTTCCACCAGGCATATGGTGGTTGAGGCAAGTGAGCCATCCAACTGATATCCTACCAGAGTGGGGGACCTCTAGTTCTGCTGCTTATTATCAACTGGCCACCCTGCACCACAAGTCTGTTAATGCTGGAGGGTTCTGCAATATGTAAGCTGCTGTTATTAACGAATCTGCTCTGAGCCCACTTATGGGGCAAGCAAAATAGAAATCTAAATAATAAATAAGTCTCAGTAAGAAAGGCAGGCAATGAATGAATGAATGAATGAATGAATGAATGAATGAATGTTTTTTTAAGAGTGCCCTTGTTATGCTTGTGGCAGTTTATAGTTACTGCTATTTTACTGTATTTTGTATGATATTGTTTTTGTATATGTGCTGCCAAAGTGAGCACTGGTGTGATATTGTTGTGACATTTCATTAAGAGGCTTGTATGAGGTAAAACATTTAAAAGGTCTCAAGTAAAGAAATGTTACAGCTGACAGGGTACGTTCAGCAATGGAACTGACGAGCACCTTCTTATTCTAGAAAAGCCACCAGTTCCCCACCTGTATTACTTTCCAAGGTAAGCACATAATGCAGCAACCTTACTACAGTGAAGCAGATCTCGATCTCTGTGGGATGTAAGGTGCCTTGAATTCTATGAGGGAAGAAAGGTGGGCTATAAATGCAATAAAAACATTAAAAAGTTGAAATGTTCACTGTCCACCATTGTGGAAACATTTCTACTTGGTGAAAAATGAAAGGGCCCTTTCAAGGTCAGTAAAAGGGTTCTGCTTTATAACATTGGGAGCTACCAGGCATGATTAATGCTAACACCCCTCACAAACCTGTAACTTACCATTGAATATATTTGCACAAAGGAAGTCCAGTTGTCTTGATGCCATGTTTGCTTTCCAATTCTGTCTGCTTCTCAGCAGCACCCTCATACCAAAGGTTGAGAGTGAAATTAAGCTGTTTCTGGCACTGGTGGTGTTCTTTGGTGGGCTGGTCACCTCCTTCAGTTTCTCTTACTTCCAGCAGTTAAAAGATTACAGTCTTCAGTGACACACTTGTTGTGCTGTGGGATGTTTTCTCTCCCTCTCTGTAACCCCTACAGGCATTTGGCTTTCTTGATCTTTTTCATGCGATTATTATGCAAGCGTTCGGAGTCTGAGTTTTTGACTTGATTCTTTCTGTTCATTCTGTGGGTATTCCAACACTGCACCCTGTTGCGTGTTGTTTGTTTGTCTTGGCACCAATTTTAAACTTAGCCTTGGCTGAAGAGTAAAGCACTTCCTTGCTGTCTTGTGTGGGCTACCACTCTTATGGTTGGAGAGCAACTGCTTATACTAGGCGCTAAGGTTCCGAACTGCTACATTGTGCCAGAAAAGGGGAAGATGCATAGTTTTGCAATCTGGATGCTGTGGACAATATGAAGTGTACAAATCAAGTGAATTTGCCCATATTTGTTCCATTTGCAATTTTTATTTGGCTTCCATGTGCCTATTCCCACCCCTATGGAGGGAAAAGTATATGAACTAGGTGATTGTATATGTAAGCCTCCTTGTGGGTATTGTGTCGCTTATTGCCAGGTTTCATATTATATTAATGGAAATAGACACATTGGTAGTGTCCATGTGCACCCAGTATATTGCATGAATCCTGTAATATAGGAATATTTTCAAGTGATCATTTAAAAAAAGATCTTTACTGTACTATGTGAATTGCATCCCCATGTTCTTTGGTGTTGTTGTGCAGGCTAAAGTATGTATAAATGTACTTCTCTACATCTCCCAATCAATTATGTAAAGCACATTAGAGGGTGTCTTGCACATTTTGATGTTTCTAGCACAGCTCCAATTTTCAGAGAAACTAAGATTCTCATGGTTTGAGTCTAATAGCACCTTAAAGACCAACAAAAATTTTCAGAGTCAAAGCTTTCTTCTTCAGAACATGGACTCTTGAAAGCTCATACTCTGAAAATCTTGTTGGTCTTCAAGGTGCTACTGGACTCAGATATTGCTGTTCTACTACATATCAACCCTGCCACCCAACTTAAACGAAGGTTCTCATGGTGCAGAACAGTGCATCAAAATTGTGTAAACCAGATGTCATTCCAACCAAAGCTCTTCACTATTTTTTACTAGATTCTTATCTACTTTCATATCCAATTAAAGGCATTTTTTCATGTCTCTTCTAGAAACCAGATCAAGCCACACAATTCCAGCACTATACATTTCAGTCTTCGCCACATCAATACTTTAATCTCTGTGGAAGTGGCTTTATTTCTATTCTAACCCTGGACACAGCTTTACACCTGTTTACGATCTGCATGTGGCAAACAGAATGACATCAACAGCCACTTAAGCTTTAGAATAAATTATTTTCACAGTTTGATTAATTTCAGTGAAATGATAAGAGGATCACCCACCCTTCACAGCACACAGGCCATTTTCACACGCACGTGTAAGATTGCATGAAACTCATGGAATGAAGCATCTTCCTAGTGTGATTTTCTGGCAAGATCCCCTTTAATGGTGTGACGATGTCAGAAATTGTGCCATTAAACAGGATCATGCCAGGAAATTGTGCTAGGAAGACGCTTCATTCCATGAGTTTCGTGCGATCTTCCGGAGGCTTTGGCCGTATGGAAACAGCCACGCAGGAACCATTCCTGACTTTGTCTGTATACACCACTACCAAAAGATGTATTTTCAGGATATGTTATCATCAATTCATCTAATTCTCAATTTAGCCAAATATTAGGGGTTTTTTTTCAATCAAGGAACACACAACGGTGTCCATTTATTAAAAAATACTTCGGTACCATCTCTCTCCTGACCAACAGAACTCAAAACAACTTACATCAAAGTTAGGAACCAATAAACTCACATCAATATAAATATAAATCAAACACCACAACCTGCACTCATGGGCCACCAGAAACATGATCCAATGTTCATGGATCTTTCCTCCTCTGAGAGGTAGGTTAGGTTGAGAATATATGTGATCAGAAGAGAAACAAGAGTATAAGAATCTATAACTGGCCCAAAGTTACTCAGCAAGCTTCCATAGAAAAGTAGAGATTCAAACCTGGGTCTCCCAGACCCTAATGGACACTATGGTCACTACACCACACTATATCTCATCAAATCATGTGTTTCATTTCAGCCCTTCTCATTTCCATATTCTATTTTTTCATTAAAATATTTATGCCCTGCTGTTCCTCTGGGAGAAAGCAGGGTCCCTAGGCATTTCCTTGCATTTTCTCTACCCCAGTCCATCATTGTGGCCATTCTCCCCCTACACCTCTGAGGCTTTTTCAGCTTTTTTAAAAAATCTGCAATTGACACATTATCATAGTGTTATAGCAATCTGCCTTTCAGGTTTTCTGGATTTGCAGCTTTCATTTTTTTAAAAGTCTTCAGCACCTTTCATTTTGGAAAATATCTGTATATTCAGAAAACCTAAGAGTTTGCCACAATGCTACAAATATAGAGACAATATATATAAAAACCCTCAAGCGGTGAGAAGGGGAATGGAGTTTTCCATCCACCTGGATTCCTAACACCGCTCTGCTGCAATCTCTCCCAAAACATCTTTCCAGGGTCTCTGAGAGGAATTTTATGAGGCGGTGCAAAAAAATTTCAGGGCCCCTTTCCTGCTCCATTAGCCATCTTTTAAAATCCATAATGGTTTTAAGCATAAGGTCAAAAAAGGTTTTAAAAAATAGGCTTTGTATTTCCTTAAAAATGAGCTTTCCTTGTCTTTTTTGGGTGAAAAATTTCTAATGACAGCATCAAAATTAATTGTTCTCGCTATGTTTGATTCAATACTCAGCTTGGCCAAATCCACAGGATATTCTTGAGACATCATAGACCTTAAAAAATTCTTAATCAGCTTGAGTTTGCTAAATGATCTCTCTGCAGAAGCTACTGTTGGTGGAATTGTTAAAAGAATTTGTAAGCTGACACAAATATTTGGAAACAGGTCACCAAGTCTGTATTCTGTTAATACGTTCAACAGATCCAGTGGTTTTAAGTGTGCATTTCCAAAATTTGCCTTATGTACTGAAGGTAAATGCTGCTTTTCTGTCAAAAATCCTCATCATTAAGGTCATTAGGATATTGTTTTGATAAAAATAAAGATTTTTCTTTCAAGTCACTTTCAGACATGATGAGATATTTCCATAAGAAATTGAACTTTTCAGCCAACTGCTTCACAGCATTGAATCTTACAGTTAATCCTGCTACAACACTGTCTACCAAAACATAAAACACATACTTTCTGAAGTAGGCTTCTTCTGGTGAATCATCTGTGTCATTCATTTCCAGCAAGTTAGCATCAGGTCTGTTATCATGCAGCCTTGCTGTCTTGTGCGTAACTCCACCATATCCATGAGAGAATTTTATTTCTATCTTAAGGGTAAAAAAGGTAAAGGTAGTCCCCTGTGAAACCACTGAGTCATTACTGACCCATGGGGGGACATCGTATCACGATGTTTTCTTGGCAGACTTTTGTTACAGGGTGGTTTGCCATGGCCTTCCCCAGTCATCTACACTTTACCCCCAGGAAACTGGGTACTCATTTTACCAACCTTGGAAGGATGGAAGGCTGAGTCAGCCTTGAGCCAGCTACCTGAACCCAGCTTCTGCAAGGATCGAACTCAGGTCGTGAGCAGAGCAATGTAACAACAATGTAAAGGATAAAACTATGCTATGTAGGCCAACAACATAAGATATAAATTCTAATCTTCATATGCAAACTGCAGGAAACTCTTGGGCCACCCTGGGGCCTCTTTGAGCCCCCCTCAGGACTCATGGGCCCCGGTGCAATGCACCTGCTGACCGCCCCCCTCTCATAAGACCTGCATCTTTCCAAACAGCATTGGGAAGGATAGCTGGAAAGACTGTAAAAAACAGGATCCCCCAAGCAACTTGCAGTTATTCATCTGATGCCTTAAAAAGCACAGTGGGGCCCTATTCTGCTGCAGAGCAGGGAGCAAGGATGGGCTTCAGTGTTCCTGCCCTTCCCCTTTTTGTGAGCAGAAACAGCCATGGGTGGGGGCTATTTGCATCCCACTGCCAGGGTCCACGCGTCCGCAAACAGATATAGACCAGGAAAATGACATTTTAAACCAACTCAGTGCAAGTTTTTCTAATCTATGCCTTCCTAGGAGATTGCCCTTGGATTCTAAGTTGGTTGCCAAATTCTGAAGGGGCTAGATGTGAATGAAGTGAGGGCAGTATCCAAGTAACCATCTGAGCCTTCCCTGTAGCAAAATTATGATACAAATAAAGGGCGTGGAAAAAAAATGTGGAATTTGGACTTCCGGTTTGGGATCCATGAAGGTCTAACACAGCTCAGGGAGCTGAGCTGTCCACGTCGCTGTTTGTAGGGCTGGAGGGGTGCAAACTGCCCGCAGCCCCCTGTTCTCAGGCGGAGAACAGGCAAGTACGCTCAAGACCTTGAGGGCGCATTGATCTTGGGTGTGAGGGGGGTTCTACATAACGAGCCCCCATCCACCCTTGAGGTCCCACCCGAAGAGAGGTTGCTGAGATCTCTGCAGTGACTTGGAGTCAATTTTTGGCATAAGACCTACATGCCCAAGCTTCAGCAAACCAAGAAGGGAACCTGAATCGATTGGATAATCGAAGCAGCGATTACAACCCAAGAGAAACATCTAAGAAGGTAAAGATTGCTATCTCTCATTACGGGACTGATTACAATAAGAAATAAAGTGACAAAGAGATCTAGAAAACTGCAAAAGACTTGATATATAACTGAGAAAACTCCGGCAAATAAATTACTAAAAAGTGACATTGTAAAGAAAAGTTAGAGCAGAAAAACGATTATTGTTTACATACCTGCAGCTAGAGAGAGATAGTGGACTGTGAGAAACTTTTAACATCGCGAGAACTGCTGTGAAACGGAGAGGAACAGGAAGTGCGTCAGAACCATAAAGAGTTTGGCGAGAAGTGGCTTGCAAGCAGCGGAAGTGGAATGTCGCCATTTTTGAAGAGGGCAAAGCTACGGCTTCAAGGGAAACGGAAGTAGGCCATCTTAGACAAGGGTAAGGGCGGTTGCCTCAAAACAAAATCATAGAGAAAAGACGCCCGACATTTTGGACCGCGTAAATATCAGTTTTTACAAAAATAACCTAAACTTTGACTTTTAAAAATAAAGGAAAATAATAAAATCGCTCCACGGAGTTAAGGAAAAGAGCAGACTCGTGGGAGTGAAGTAGAGCTAGCCCCACGATGTTGAAGAAGGAATGGCAAATGGCGCTGGAAAACCTAGACAAAAAAGTTTCGGAAGGGACTAAAGAGCTTAAAGATATGATGCAAGAGATGGCGAAAAATTTGAAAGACTTTAAAGAGGCACTTAAATCGGAGATGGCAGAATTAGCTAAGAATATGGATCAGGTTCAAAAAGAAATGCAAGTTACACAGCAGAGAGTTAACGCAGTAGAAAAGGCGGCTGATACCTTGGCAGATGTGCAGAGAATGGAGCTGAGAGGCGTGAAGGGAAGAATGGCCATAGCTGAATGTAAACAAATGGAAAGACAAGTGAGATTTCATGGAATCCCGGAAGTTTTGGAAAAAACAGCCCAAGAGCAGATTACAGAAATTTTGGCGGCATACCTGGGAAAAGAAGAAGAGGAGATCGCAGCGCTTCTGGACGTGGCATACAGAATTAACTCAAAATTTGCAGCTCAAAGGAAGTTACCAAGAGATATGATTGTGCAATTTACAACTAGAAAGACAAGAGAGTCAATTGTGAGTAAACAATTTCAGGACCCATTAGAGGTTGATGGGCAAGTGGTGAGAATCATGAAAGAGCTGCCCAGATCGGTGTTGTTGGAGAGGAAGAAGTATAGAGAGCTGGTCCAGATGTTAAAAGACATGAAAATCAGATACAGATGGGAAATACCTGAAGGACTGGCTTTCGAATTTGGTGGTGTAAGGAAAATCATGAGATCTGGCCAGGAGATGGAAAGGTTTATCAGGGATAATGAAAAAGACTTACCAAAAGGAGCTAAAATTTGATCATGGAGTGTAAAATCATATCTTGGAATGTAAATGGACTAAATTCACCTTTTAAACGTAAGACTATTTTCCACTGGCTTTTAAAACAAAAATGTAATATAGTGTGTTTGCAAGAGACACACATCAAAAAACAGGATGTGAAATATTTGAAACTTGCAAAACTTGGAAATGAATTTGTAGCAGCTTCCAAAAAGAAAAAGAGAGGAGTTGTATTATATATAAAGGAGGAGCTACAGCCAAAATTGGTTCTAAGTGATATAGAAGCTAGATATATTGCAGTGGAAATAATTTGGAACTCTAAGAAGATTTTGGTGATTGGAATTTATGCGCCTAATGGGGCAAAAGAAATTTTTTTCAAGGACTTACAGGAACAATGAGATGAATTGACTTATGATCAAATAATTTTGGCAGGTGACTTCAATGAAGTTACAAATTTGGAAGAAGACAAGAAATCTAAAAGTGCACAGAAAAAGAGAGGACTTTTGCCAAAATCGTGTTTTGCGATTAAGGAACAAGAAAGTCTGGAAGATGTGTAGAGGAGACAAAATCCGAAAAATAGACAATATACATTTTACTCTGCAAGACATTTTACACTATCAAGAATTGACATGATCTGGGCCTCCAAAGAACTGGTGGTATGGACTAGAGATGGACTAGGTGGTATGCCCAAGGTAGGCTCAGATCACAATCCAGTTATGTGGAGATTTGGGGAAAATAAAAAGAAAAGAGGATGGAAGATAAATGAAGACTTGCTGCAAACGGAAGAAAATACAGCGTTGTTGCGAAGAGAGACCAAATTTTTTATACAGTGCAACTTGAATAAGGATGTACCAACTAACAAGGTATGGGACACATATAAAGCTGTTATTAGAGGAACGCTAATGGATCTGAATGCAAGAGCTAGGAGGAGAAGGGAAGAAAAGAGACTTGAAATTATGGAAAAAATTAAAGCCAAAGAGATACAACTTAAAAAAAGACCAGGAAAGAAGAAAATATTTCAGGATATGAAAATCCTGCAGGAACAATTGACGGCAATGAATAATAGAGAATTGGAGTGGAATTAAAAAAAAATGAAACAGAAGTCGTGTGAAGGTGCAAATAAGCCTGGGAAATATTTAGCGTGGCAATTTAAAAAAAAAAGGAGAAGAAAATCATAACTAAGATTCGAGAGGAGGATAAAACATTGACAGATCAATCAGCCATTAGTAGAGCCTTTTTTAAATTTTATGCAAAGCTGTACCAAAAGAAAGAGGTGAACAGAGATTCAATAGCGGAATATTTGGAGAAAGTGAAGCTTCCAGTAATTTCAGAGGAATGGAAAGAGAAGTTAAATAGGGAAGTGACAGAGGAAGAAATAAAAGAAGCTATACAATCAACAAAATTAGGGAAAGCACCGGGACCAGATGGAATAACAGCAAAGTTTTATAGAATGATGGCCAATGAGCTGACACCATTTCTAAGTGAGGTAATTAATGGAATATTACAAGGCCAAAAGATTCCTGATTCATGGAATGAAGCTAATATATCATTGATCCCGAAAGATGGACAGGATTTGATCAACGTTAAGAATTATCGGCCAATTTCGTTGCTGAATAATGACTATAAAATATTTGCGAAAATTATGGCGGAAAGATTAAAGGGATGGATGTCGGAATTTATTGCAGAAGAACAAGCTGGATTCCTACCCAATAGACAAATTAAGGACAATTTAAGGACAGTAATAAACGCTATTGAATATTACGATAAGCACTGTGATAGGGAAGTTGGTTTCTTTTTTGTAGACGCGGAAAAAGCATTTGACAATTTGAACTGGGATTTTATGTTTGCCACTATGGAAAAGCCGCAAATGGGAGAAAAGTTCATACAAGCAGTTAAAGGAATTTATAAAGACCAGTGTGCAGCGATTGTAGTTAATGATGATTTGACTAAAAAATTGAAAATAGGTAAAGGTACAAGACAAGGCTGCCCACTGTCTCCATTGTTGTTCATTTTGATTTTGGAAATTTTGCTGATTCAAATTCGAGAGGATGATACAATCCGTGGCATAAAAATAAAGGAATTTTCCTACAAAGTCAGGGCATTTGCAGATGATGTAATGTTGATAGTGGAAGACCCAATAGACAATATGCCAAAAATGATGGATAAAATAAAGGAATTTGGTGATTTGGTGGGATTTTATGTGAACAAAAAGAAGTCGAAGATATTGTATAAGAATATGACGAAGCAAAAACAGTGAGAATTAATGGATATAACGGACTGTGAGGTAACTAATAAAGTGAAATATTTAGGAATTGAGTTGACTGCAAAAAACATAAATTTATTTAAAAATAATTATGAGAAACTGTGGCAACAAATAGAAAGAGACTTGATAAAATGGAATAAATTAAATTTGTCATAGTTGGGAAGAATAGCAGCAGTGAAGATGAATGTGTTACCACGCGTGATGTTTTTGCTGCAAACTATTCCAATTATCCGAGACTTCAAACAATTTGACAAATGGCAAAGAAAAATTTCAGACTTTGTGTGGGCAGGCAGGAAACCCCGAGTGAAAATAAAAGTATTACAAGATTTGAAAGAAAGAGGGGGGCTGCAACTGCCAAATATAAGATTATATTATGAAGCAATTTGTCTGGCATGGTTAAAAGATTGGATAACGTTAAAAGACCGTAAACTGCTGACTTTGGAGGGACATAAAAAGTTGTTTGGGTGGCATGCCTATTTGTGGTATGATAAAGTTAAAGCGGACTCTATGTTTTTGCATCACTATATCAGAAGAAGCCTTTTCACAATCTGGAAGAAATATAAGAATTACATGGAAAGTGGTATCCCTTCATGGGTGGTACCATATGAAGTAATAGATCTGAGAACTGTCTATAATGAACAACGTTTAACTTATAAAGAGATAATGTCGATAGAACACAGAATACCAAAAATAAAGACACAAGAAGAGTTATCTCCTCACTATGAATGGTTTCAATATAGGCAAATTAGGGATCTTTACAACTCGGACTGTTTAAAGGGAGGAATATAAGACTGAAAAACTCAGAGTTAGAAGAAGTGATTTTACAAGAAGGCAAAAAAGATATTTCGAAAATATACAAAATACTTTTAAAATGGTATACGGAAGACGAGACAGTCAAAGTCCAGATGGTGAAACGGGCAATAAACCTTCATAAAGAAATAACAATGGAATCATGGGAATACTTGTGGAAAAATACTTTGAAGATTTCAACTTGTACCAACATTAAAGAGAATGTATACAAAATGATGTATAGGTGGTATTTAACGCCTAAGAAGATTGTGCTTGGAAATGCAAATATGTCAGACAAATGCTGGAAATGTAAAAAGCATGAAGGATCATTTTATCATATGTGGTGGACTTGTGAGGTAGCTAAGCAATATTGGGGAGATATAATAGAAATAATTAATGAGGTTTTGCAAACCCAAATAAATAAGAACCCAGAGTTGTTGCTACTGAACTTGGGAATGGAAGAAGTTCCAAGGCAGTACAGAACATTGTTGTTTTACATGACTACAGCAGCAAGACTTTTGTACGCACAGAAATGGAAAGTACAAGAAATACCAACTATAGAAGATTGGATATACAAATTGTTGTCCATGGCTGAGATGGACAAAATGACAAGAAAACTCGAAGATCTTGATCCAGGAGAATATATTGCAGACTGGGAGAAATTGAAACAATATCTAGAAAAAAAATGGGATGTGAAAGGAGGATTGTGGCAGTTTGAGAACTATTAATATGTGACTTTATGAAGGGGAGAGAGAAGTAACTTTACCATTAATGGGGAAACTTAGCTATTAATTAATCTAAGCTAACATTAGTAATAAGGAGATTGTATTAAAAAATAGAGAGTTTAAACAGTGAAATGTAGATTGATACATTAGAAAATTGGAGATATAGAAGAATTTGAACACGCTTAGAATAAGAGATATAACACATAGGATTTAGGAAAATTATGGTTAAGAGTAGGGATGTGCGTTTCGGCATTCAGAATGCCGAAAGAATGCCGAAACAAAAGTGTTTCGGCTTCTTTCAGGGAATGCCGAAACGTTTCGGGGAATCCCGAAACGTTTCGGGTAGCCGAAAGAAAAAAGCCGAAACGTTTCGGGATTCTTTCGTCTTTCATTCGGCTTTTCAATGGGAAAATGCCTCCGTCTTCCCGGACGTCTGGGGGAGGCATCTTCCCACCGAATAAGCCCAAAATTGGTGGGGACCTTCCTCTAACCCTTCTCTAACAACCACCCAAGTTTCAGACAGATTGGACTTTGGGGGGCCATGTTATGGCCCCCCAAAGCAGGTCCCCCCATCCTCCCATAAAGGAGCATCTTCTTCATTATTTCCTATGGGGAAAAAATGAAGAAGCAGGCTTCCTTTGCCAGGGGTGGCATTTTGCATGCAAAATGCCCCCTTACCCTCAGGGGCCCTTCTCCCACCCCTCCTCCCACCCCCCACCAAGGCTCAGCCTGCTCCCACTTGGGGGGGCCATTTCATGGCCTCCCCAAGTAGGTGCTCTAATCTCTACCACTGACAGCTGGGGGAGGCTTGTGTTGCCAGGGGTGGCATTTTGCATGCAAAATGCCCCCCAACCCTCTGGGGCCCTTCTCCCACCCCTCCTCCCACCCCCCACCAAGGCTCAGCCTGCTCCCACTTGGGGGGGCCATTTCATGGCCTCCCCAAGTAGGTCCTCTCAGCCCCTAAATTCCACCCCTTACAGCTCCACACAAACCCAATTCCCCCCAGCTGCCACACACAGACCCAAATCCCCACATTAGCCCCTCACAGACCCAAATCCACCCCCACCTGCCCCACACCCATAACCCCAGGAACAGGCTGGCAAAGGCCAGCCCTCTCCCTTTGTTCCCTATGCTGGGAACTTCTAAACTCTCTTTCCCTGGGCAATTCTGCACAGCCCAGGGGTGCCACAATGGTGGGCACACTTCTGAGTGCCAGCTGGTCCCTGTGAAAGAGCACCTGAACCACAGACACCCTCCCTCAAATTCCCCCACCACCTACAGAGATGGCTGGCCAGCCAGCCCCATTGTTCCCTATGATGGGAACCAACTGCACAACAAAGAATAAAACAAGAACAACACAAAATAAAGTTTTTTAAAAATTATTTTCTCCCTTCCAAAGTACAAGTAGGCAAAGCATTATGACACATAACACCAGCAGTCCCCCACACAGAAAAATAACACAACTCACTTAACATCAGAGAATCACAAAGCACGATTCCTGTCAAAAACACTTTATTTCTTGAACAGCTTTAGGCTACACAGCAGGGGGGGGAACACCAAAGGGCATGGCAGCAGTATCTTACACAAAAATAACACAACTCACTTAACATCAGAGAATCACAAAAGCACAATTCCTGTCAAAAACACTTTATTTCTTGAACAGCTTTAGGCTACACAGCAGGGGGGGAACACCAAAGGGCATGGAAGCAGTATCTTACACAAAAATAACACAACTCACTTAACATCAGAGAATCACAAAAACACAATTCCTGGCAAAAACACTTTATTTCTTGAACAGCTTTAGGCTACACAGCAGGGGGGGAACACCAAAGGGCATGGAAGCAGTATCTTACACAAAAATAACACAACTCACTTAACATCAGAGAATCACAAAAACACAATTCCTGGCAAAAACACTTTATTTCTTGAACAGCTTTAGGTTACACAGTAGGAGGGCACAAAAGGGCATGATAGCAATGTACTACAAAAAATAATACAACCCACTTCACCGTTTTTGACAGCAATTGTGTTTGTGTGATTCTCTGATGTGAAGTGAGTTGTGTTATTTTTGTGTAGTACACTGCTTTCCTGCTCTGTGGTGCCTTCCTACTGTGTAACCTAAAGCAGTTACAGAAATAAAGTGCTTTTGACAGCAATTTTTTGGGGTGATTCTTTAATGTGAAGTGAGTTGTGTTATTTTTGTGTAAGATACTGCTTCCATGCCCTTTGGTGTCCCCCCCCTGCTGTGTAGCCTAAAGCTGTTCAAGAAATAAAGTGTTTTTGACAGGAATTGTGCTTTTGTGATTCTCTGATGTTAAGTGAGTTGTGTTATTTTTGTGTAAGATACTGCTGCCAAGCCCTTTGGTGTTCCCCCCTGCTGTGTAACCTAAAGCTGTTCAAGAAATAAAGTGTTTTTGACAGGAATCGTGCTTTGTGATTCTCTGATGTTAAGTGAGTTGTGTTATTTTTCTGTGTGGGGGACTGCTGGTGTAATGTGTCATAATGCTTTGCCTACTTGTACTTTGGAAGGGAGAAAATAATTTTTTAAAAACTTTATTTTGTGTTGTTCTTGTTTTATTCTTTGTTGTGCAGTTGGTTCCCATCATAGGGAACAATGGGGCTGGCTGGCCAGCTATCTCTGTAGGTGGTGGGGGAATTTGAGGGAGGGTGTCTGTGGTTCAGGTGTTCTTTCACAGGGACCAGCTGGCACTCAGAAGTGTGCCCACCATTGTGGCACCCCTGGGCTGTGCAGAATTGCCCAGAGAAAGAGAGTTTAGAAGTTCCCAGCATAGGGAACAAAGGGAGAGGGCTGGCCTTTGCCAGCCTGTTCCTGGGGTTATGGGTGTGGGGCAGGTGGGGGTGGATTTGGGTCTGTGAGGGGCTAATGTGGGGATTTGGGTCTGTGTGCGGCAGCTGGGGGGGAATTGGGTTTGTGTGGGGCTGTAAGGGGTGGACTTTAGGGGCTGAGAGGACCTACTTGGGGAGGCCATGAAATGGCCCCCCCAAGTGGGAGCAGTCTGAGCCTTGGTGTGGGGTGGGAGGAAGGGTGGGAGAAGGGCCCCAGAGGGCTGGGGGGCATTTTGCATGCAAAATGCCACCCCTGGCAACACAAGCCTCCCCCAGCTGTCAGTGGTAGAGATTAGAGCACCTACTTGGGGAGGCCATGAAATGGCCCCCCCAAGTGGGAGCAGGCTGAGCCTTGGTGGGGGTGGGAGGAGGGGTGGGAGAAGGGCCCCAGAGGGTTGGGGGGCATTTTGCATGCAAAATGCCACCCCTGGCAACACAAGCCTCCCCCAGCTGTCAGTGGTAGAGATTAGAGCACCTACTTGGGGAGGCCATGAAATGGCCCCCCCAAGTGGGAGCAGGCTGAGCCTTGGTGGGGGGTGGGAGGAGGGGAGGGAGAAGGGCCCCTGAGGGTAAGGGGGCATTTTGCATGCAAAATGCCACCCCTGGCAAAGGAAGCCTGCTTCTTCATTTTTTCCCCATAGGAAATAATGAAGAAGATGCTCCTTTATGGGAGGATGGGGGGACCTGCTTTGGGGGGCCATAACATGGCCCCCCAAAGTCCAATCTGTCTGAAACTTGGGTGGTTGTTAGAGAAGGGTTAGAGGAAGGTCCCCACCAATTTTGGGCTTATTCGGTGGGAAAATGCCTCCTCCAGGCGTCCTGGAAGACGGAGGCATTTTCCCATAGAAAAAAGCCGAAAGAATGCCGAAATAATGCCGAAAGAATCCCGAATCCCGAATCCCGAAAGAGATTCTTGTTTCGGCTTTCAGCTTTAACGATAGAGAATTTTCTTTCGGCTTTCTACTTTCGGCTATAGCCGAAAATTTTTGGCTTGCACACCCCTAGTTAAGAGTAATTTGAGTAATAAGATGGGTTAGGGGTTGGAAAGCTGTTGGAAGTCAGTAAGGAGGGGGGAAGGGGGGCTGATATAATTTAGATAAGATGGGGAATTTGTGTATTGAATAATATTGTATGTACTCACCAATAAAAAAAATTTTTTTTAAAGAAAAAAATGTGGAATGTAGTTCTACCATTTTAAAGCTCTGCCCCGTTCTGTAGTGGCTGTGGATGGAGTATCCGCATGGACATGCTTCACCACAGTTGCCAACCTTCAGGTGGGGCCTGGAGATCTCCCTGAATAACAAATCTAGTGTTCAAACTACAGCGATCAGTTCCGCAGGAGAAAAATCACAGTTTGGAAGTGGGACTCCATGGCATTATAGCTTGCTGAAATCCCGTCCCTCCCTTCCCTAAGCCCCATCCTCCCCAGTCTCTATCCTATCAGTCTCCAGCAATTTCCCATCCTAGAGTTGGCAAGCCTAAGCCAGCCTGCAGTTCCCCCTTTGAATCAAGTCAAAAGAATTTTTACTGAGCTTATGAGCCATGCTCAAAATTAAGACTATGTGGAGGCTTCCCATTAAATTTGGGGCTTCCTGTGTTCCATGCAGGGGGAAACCCCCATGTGAAGACGACCTTGATAAGGCCCACTACACCTGCTGGTTTGTTTGCTATGTTTGAATGGATTGTGCTCCAGTCAGTAGTTTTCAGATTTTCTTCTTTCTGGAAAGTCTTTTCAAGGAACTTGCAGGTCTCCTTTGAGGAACTGTAGCAGGAGGGAGAGGGAAGTGGGGGGAATCAGGTAGCCGTGAAGAGGCAGGACAAAGAAGTGGGTTTGGAATGGAGGCTTAAAGGTGGAGGAGGGTGGCTTGACACATGGGAGGAATTTGTTCCTGGGATAAAGAGCACTGTAGTGGAAAACGGAGGAGGAGAGACTGTGGAGGAAGGACAGGATAAACATGTCCACAAAGAATGGACATTAGCTACATAACATGCCAGGTTAACCACATTCACAAGAAAAAGCAGAAGTTGTTGTACACAATATCAGGCAGAGGTAACCCATAAGCTTTTCTATCACAGCTCTCATCTTGGATCAGGCAAGCAGTAGACTGAAATTGGAAAAACTAGGGGCCTTTGCTTATTGTCCCCTGTCCAATTCTTTTAGGAGAAAAAGGCAAATTGGTATTGTAGAACATCATTGACATTTTGGAGATACATGTTTCTCCTTTTTTATAACATTAGAATTTTAGACCACCCAATAAAACTGATTGAAAGTAGTTCAGGACAGACCAAAGAAATTATTTATTCATATAATTAGCTTATGGAACTCACTGCTACAATGTATCATTCTTCTAATAATCTCCACAGCAGCAAAGTAACATAGACTATTACAAGCTTTCCTGGATAAAAATAGACAGCCCCTTGCCCTTGAGGGCAATCTAAAATAGAGAACGGGGAGGGGGAACATCAGAGAGACAGGAGAAGGAGTGTTATTGTGACATGTATTTAGGGCTGTTAATGGTATGATGAGTCTGGAATAAGCCGCAGACTGAGGTCAACAAGGTGGGCTTTAAAGAAAGAGGAGGGTTGTCAACCTCCATGTGTGGCCTGAAGTTACAACTGATCTCCAGATGACAGAGATCAGTTCCCTTGGAGAAAATGGTTGCTTTGGAGAGCAGAATCTATGGTATCCCATCTTCACCAAGCTCCCTCCACATCCCAAACTCTGCATTCCCCAAGCACCAACCCCAAATATCCAGTAATGTCCCAAGCCAGAGGCAGCAGCAACCCTAGGAAAGAGAGGTGAGAGGGAAAGAAGGCACCCTATCCTGACTTAGGAAGCCTTTTCTAGGCATAGGGGCAGAAAGAGAGAATGGCTGCAGATGTGATGGAGAGTGTACGTTATTGGCAGGAAAACAAGGAGAAGCTAGGGCCAAGGGACAGAGTAGATCAAACCCACAGTGGCAACTGATAGCTTCTTCTTGGCTTTTAAAAAAGATCTGCCAGTGCTGCAGCCTCACTGGGCAAAGTCCCAGTGCATTTCCCTATCCTACACCAGTAGAAGAACCAACAGCAGCCCTGCCACCTCCCTCCTCCCAGTCACTCACCACTGAGAGTCCTTAGGGAGAAGAGAAGGAAGCAGGGAAAGGTGAGGATATGGACCCACCAGGGGAACAGAAAGAGGAATAATGTGGGGAAAGTGATACAGGGGAAACTGAGGTTGCCCTCACAAGTCCTTCTGGGTTCCCCGCTGTGTGACTGGGTCTGGCCTGGCAGCCAGCACTGCATAACATGGCCAGGCTTTTCCTAAGGAGAAGCCACAAGGAGTAGAGAAGGAGAGAAAACTGAAGACAGTGCCGGGGAGAAGGGGGGATAATAGGGTTCCCAGGTACCTGCCGGTGGTGGGCAAACTCCCGGGGGTTGGCCAGCTTGCCTGCCGTCCCGCCAGTGGTCGGTGGGAGGTGGCAAGCTCCCAGAGGCAGGCACCTCAGGAACACACGCCATATGCACGCTCCCTACAGCTGTGGTGACATCACTTCCAGAAGTGGTGTCATCATGCTGGCTGCTTCGTTCCTGTGGTTCCTGCGCTTTGTTTGGGGCCAGTTTGGGCCCCAAACAGCTGAATTGGCCCTGAATAGGCTCCCATGGCCAACGCAATGATGTCACTTCTGGGAGAGGACCTCACCACCGGCACAAAGTAAATGCCAGGTCCCCACCCCCGCCGGTGTAGCCAGCTACCCCCTTTAAGAACTATGGACTCTGTTACCAGCAATCATGGATTCTGCCATCTGTGCCAGCCTCCCCATTTTGGACTATGTCTTGTCAATGCCTGTCTCCTGAACCAGAGACCATGCCATTTGTGCCTGTTTCCTGACTGTATGACTTATGGACTCTGCCACCCCTGCCTGCCCTCTGTCTCCCTGGATTAGGGACTCTCTCTCTTGCTCTAAGACCCGTTGGGCATGGACCTGGCAGCTAGCAATGACGCACAAGCAAGGAGGATTCTCTGTGAAACAGACTAGGTACCTCCTGGCCTGCCCTCCACAGGGAAGCCACCGCAGAACAGTCCTGGGTCCACCATAATGCCCAGAGCAGCCTGCCAGCGAGCCCATGAACACACAGAAGCAAACCAGAGGGCAGCCATGTTCTCAGGCAACAGGCAGTTACTACGGACAGTTCTCCTTGAGTCCACCATTTCCCCACCAGACTCCTGTCATGTTCTGAGGTCCTGCCTCACCCTGATATGCAGATCGCTGGCCACAGCCCTGGGACAGAAGAGATGTGCTGGCTGAACAAAACAGACAATGGATTCATATTGATGCGCCCATTAAGCACCCACATTCCAAGCTGATCCCATCAGTACAACCTGGCTTCCTGTCAAATCTAATCAACCCGCCCTGCACTCCTTCCCTTCCTTTTGTCCCATCCCAAGGGTGTCAATGTCTCACAATCAGATCCTAAAGTGGCCCATCAGATTCCTGATATGAGCCCATCATATCTCATGTTAGCCCATTATATCTTTTGTTGAAAACATCCTGAGAACCAGTCCCAGGCTGGCCCCACAGGGCTCCGCCTCAGGACATATTTTGGCTATTTAAGCAGGCTCTGCCTGACACTAGGTGCTCGGTGCTGGGCACCATGTCCCAGTGCCTGGTGCCATGCCCAGCCAGGCACTGCGCCCCATCCGCAACCCAGATGGCACTGTATATCGCCCCCCCAACCTCGCTGCTGGAATCTCTGCTCCTCACCTTGATCAGGTAATGCATTGCCTCTATTCCATCAATCTCAAGTGAGTTCCTGCTAATGCAAATGTCTCTGTAACTCTTTCCAACCTTTATTTCTGAGTTCTTGTATGTCTGCTGTATGTAAGTGCTATGTCAGGCATATGCCACACTTTTAGTAAACATTATTTATTTGAATATTAGCCTCCTCTTTCTTGTCTGAGTAATCTGATAGACTGACTCTGGAATAGTTGGTTAAAGATCCATGCTAGCTCAAGCCGAACTGCTTGCTAATTTCCCCATAAAATAGCAGTTCTGGTAACACTGGGAGGGTATAGGGATCTGGCAACCCTAGGGGATAAAGGTAGGTTGACTGGTGGGTGGGAAGGAGAGAAGGAGGCAGAAAAGGGGGAGAAGCTGTGGGGGGTTTCAGGGAAAATAAAGAAGAAATTGTGAGGGAGTGAGAAGTGAGATGTCCCCTGCAAGTAATTGTAGGACCCCGACTTGTATGTTCTTTTTCTTGAACCAAGAATATACTACAGGTTAGTAATAAGAGAATTAAGGGACCATCCTGTTCAGTCCATGGTGCATTTGTCTGCTATAAGGAAACAATCTCTTTTGCTGTATGAATGATTTCTTGGATAACCCATTTTGCAAAACTTACAGCCTGCTCCTAGGTAGTTATAAAGAAGTCCAAACCACTGAATTTAATGCTACTTCACTCCATAGGACATGTGGGTAGATATGAAGCTTTAATGCTCCTGGGGGGGAGAAAGGATGGTTATGTATTTCTGAACAAGAATAAGTTTCTTAATATTGAACCATACTTCAGCATATCTGAAGTGATGCAATAGCTTACATGCATAATGAAAATTAAATGGGGACCTATAAGCTTGTAAGATGTTTCATGGCAAGCAGAATCCATTTTCAACCCCAGAGAGATGTTTTGGCTGGGATGCAATCAGCAGGCTCAAGTAACAAATAATATGCCTCTCAGTAGCACACATGCTGATACACAAAGGATAGCTCAGGACTGATGATCCGTTTCCCTGACTGCATTTTGAGGAGAAAGACTAAGCACATCTCAGTAATATGGGAGCAGTTGAGCAGGAGCCATGGAGACCTTAGGATCTTCTTCAGTTCTCAAGATTTTATCTGACATTCCAACGTTCAGCTATTTACCTACATACATATTTTTTAAAAAAAAAAAACACTCTGGGAAGGGCTTTCAGTGGCAATTGATTTGCATGGTCACTCCATGCTAGCCTCTTGGGAGGGAGGGAGGTTGCTCACAGCACCCTACTGACCTACCAGGGAGAAGAACGTTTACCTTTCGGTTCTAGGACACATTTTGCTGCTGAGTTCAGGCTTACTTACCAGAACCTGTAGATCAGAAATACCCATTACCAAGGAGGAAAATCCTAACCTTAGTCAATGTCAACCCTTCTTCTAATCTGCCTGTCCTGTCCTGCAAAATACAATGCACCAGGGCTTTCTTTCAGCTGGAACATGGTGGAACAGAGTTCCGGAACTTCTTGAAAATGGTCACATGGCTGGTGGCCCCGCCCACTGATCTCCAGACAGAGATCTCCAGACAGAGATCCGTGGCGTGGAGGGCAATCTAAACTCCCCTCTGTCTGGAGATCAGGGGGCGGGGCTACCAGCCATGTGACCATTTTCTTCAAGGGCAACCCACTGAGAGCCAAAACAGACGAGACGAGTTCCCTCAATTCAACCTGGGTTGAATTGCCTCAAGGTTTGACGGGAAATGTAGGCATTTCTCCTTCCCGTCACTCAGAGGAGGAGGGGGGAGGAGGAGGGCTCCTCTCGCCTGGCCGCCACCGTTCCCAAGCGCGAGGGACTCGAGGAGCCTGGAAAGTGGCGGGGGGATGCTCTTAGGCTGGGGTGCGGAGGCGGCGGCGCTCTTGCTGCAGCCGCCCCCGCCCCCCCCACCCCAGCCTCTTCCTCTCGTCCTCCTTCCTCTCGGCTTCCTTCTCCAGCGGCGAGAGAGGCGGCGGCGGTGGCAAGCGGCTGCAGCAAGAGCGCCGCCGCCGCCGCATCCCAGCCTAAGAGCATCCCCCTGCCACTTTCCAGGCTCCTTGAGTCCCTCGTGCTTGGGAACGGTGGCAGCCGGGCGAGAGGAGCCCTCCTCCTCCCCTCTCCTCCTCTGATCAACGGGAAGGAGAAATGCCTACATTTCCCGTCAAACCTTGAGGCAATTCAACCCAGGTTGAACTGAGGGAACTCGTCTCGTCTGTTTCAGCTGTGAGTTCCGCCACCTCTTTTCCCATAAAAAAAGTCCTGCAATGCACCATATTCAGTTTATCAGATGGAAAAATGCACAGGATTGACCTGCAGTGTGTTGTGAACCAGACTCTGCATCTCATGAAGCCTTCAAAAAGATTTCATGATATAAACTTGCAAAAAACAACAGCAAATAGAGAAGCCAGGCAATGGTGTGAGAGA
Source organism: Eublepharis macularius (assembly GCF_028583425.1). Lineage (NCBI taxonomy): Eukaryota > Metazoa > Chordata > Lepidosauria > Squamata > Eublepharidae > Eublepharis > Eublepharis macularius. The sequence goes on from NC_072798.1 coordinate 65,289,215, forward strand.
GGAATGTAAAGGCATTTTCCCCAGTGTTTTGCTTATGACTGAGCTTTAAATACACTTTGATTGAAAACAGGGCCCTTTTATTCCAGGGGTAATTGTTTGGGAGCTACAGTATACAAAGCAGGAATATAATGCTGTTAACTCTAGGCTGTGATATACTGGTAGCAACGACACTTGATAGCTTCCCAGCCCCATCCAAACCTCCTTGTTAAAATAAGCCACCCACAGTGAATGCATTCACAGAAAGAACAAAAAAATTCTTCAGTACTCGTCACTACATTCCTTTTGTTAACTGCAAAACCTGTCTGGTTATGACAGTTTTCTTCTGGAAACTTTCCATCCGGGCTATCCCTCCCTAGGAACAGAGGAAATATAACTCTCTGCTCAGAAGTGTCTGCCTTTGAAATGGCACAACACAGGAAGGAAAAGCAAAGCAGCCATCCAAGTACACACACACAGCGGCTGGCAGCCATATAAAGATGTTGATATCTGGGCTACATCCATAGTGAGAATTTGCTCTGCCCCCACTCTTAAACTGCAGCAGGGGCAGAGGGTTTGAGCATCCACAAAACACGCTACTCCTCCAGTCCTTTTTCCATCATGTTCTGCAAATTTTTCTCCTTTACTCCGATGTTTCTAGGAACTGCTTTGATCCAATCTTGCCAGAAACACTAGAGACAAAAGCAGATTAGTTCGTAAGTGGACATAAAAATGTAGAGTTCCAAAACCTCCACCCACAGCAGTGCTATTGTCTCTCCCCCTATCCTCTCATGCCCCTCATTTCTCCTCCATGTTTTCAATTATAAAATGGTTACAGAATTATGATATAGTAATAGACATACTACCATTTTTAAAAGAAAGTCAGCAAACAGCATTCCAGTGATGGCAGAGGGGGGATGGTGGGTGCAAGAGAACAGGGAAGGAAAACTGAACACTCGTGCTGTATGAAGGGAATTCCTCATTTCTCACAATTGGAAATCATCCCCATTTGGAAGTAAATGTGGAATGTTAACCAGTTCACCTCAATGGAGCTAAACTAATACATTCTATGTGCACATTGTATGTTTGATAAAATAAAATATATTATCAACATTTCAAGTTAAATCAGTGTGCAGTGTTCTTATAATAATAGTAATAACATCTGATTTATATACCGCCCTTCACGACAACTTAATGCCCACTCAGAACGGTTTACAAAGTATGCAATTATTATCCCCACAACAAAACACCTTGTGAGGTGGGTGGGACTGAGAGAGCTCCAGAGAGCTGTGACTAGCCCAAGGTCACCCAGCTGGCTTCAAATGGAGGAGTGGGGAATCAAACCCAGCTCTCCAGATTAGAGTCCCGCGCTCTTAACCACTACACCAAACTGGCTCTTAAAATATCAGTGAGTAAGCTATGGATAAGGTAGCATACTAAATAATATTTTTAAATGTTCACATCTTAAATGTTCATATCTTTAAATGTTCATATATTTCTCTAAAATCTAGAATATACATTTTCATATTTAGAATATACATTGTCATATAGGCTTCCTTCCTAGTCAGAAAAATTTCAAGTGCAGTAAACTCAAGTAAAATTGCAAGTTCCAGTTCTCAAGTGTGATGGGATGTACTCAGGGCTTTTTTTCAGGGGGAACGTGAGAGAACGGAGTTCCAGCACCTCTTGAAAATACTCGGCAATAGGGCTTGAAAATAATATGATTTCAAAAAATCCCATGTGTTTCTTCCTCATTTCCCTTTTGAGTGTTCCACCTCCTCTTTTCCCAGAAAAAAACCCCCCTGGATGTACTGAAAAGCCAGACTGATATTCAGCCAAGGTTTAGAAAATGGTACAAATAGAGCATACATCAGCAATCTGTACAGACATCTTAAAAACAGATCCATGATCTTTTAAACTGGTACTGTTTGGTAGTTATGATGTGTCTAAAATGGGACCAACAAGGGTAGAAGTGTAGGAAATCTTACCCATTTCAAATAACTTACTTTGTGAATATTATTATAGAGCACAACACTGAGCAGATTTTAAAATTATTTATAAGCTGCTATTTGGCTGCAAAGCAACTTACACTAACATTATAACAAAGCATCATAAAATCATCACAAAACATTTCATAAAACAGAATTCAAACACAAAGCAGTTCATTTTGTAACAAAGTATGTCAGGCAGAATAAAAATACAGTTACGGATCCACCTGGCTTGAATCCAAAGAACTGTGGCGTGAGTTCTGTGTACCTAAGGGATTTTGGAATAGTGTTTTTCAAACTTCTACATGGTAAGCCTTTTTAGAAACTGAGGAAAATTTCTTAAGTGGTTTGTAAAATCACATGGGAGGAAGAAGTAATTTACCTTTCAAAATAAAAAAGTCAAAAATTCCTTGGCTTTCTTGATGGTAAACTCGTCCTTTGGATCCCACCCTTTATTATTAAGAGAAATACTGAAGTTGATAAGAGTGCTGTTTAGTGTTGCCAGGCACTTGTAAGCAGGGGTCCCCAACCTTTTTGAGCCTGGGAGCACATTTGGAATTTTGACACAGTGTGGCTCCCACAAAATGGCTGCCACAGCTTACCTTTAGTCACACAGTGAAGATCCTTGTGCTATGGAAGCAGCTTCTGCGAAAGCAATATTTTTAAAAATCTCCACAGCCAATCAAATCTCCAATGGCCAATCAGAAGTCATGCTTTGCAAAAGCCCCACTGGCCTGCCCACTTTCTAAAAAGACTTGGCGGGCACCAGGAAAGTTAAAAGCAGGAACAACAGTGCCCACAGGCACCATGTAGGGGACGCTTGTCCCCGTCAAACAAAGTATTTGCTTCTTGGAGATACTTTTTACACAGAGAGAAATCAGGGATGAGATCTCCATATGGGCCAAAGGTGCATGTGTCACCCCCAACCTATTGCTGCCAGTGAAGTTTTACACCATCAGTTAGTAGCTAAGAGGGCAAGCCACTATTGTGGTTGCCTTCATGGGACTTGTTCTTTTCCCTTTCCTGATCCTGTAGAACAGTCTGGAACCCAACACCATGCCAGGCTTTTTTGGGCTGGATGAAGACCCCTTGATGCCTTATTAGCTAGCTGTCCCCAAATAAATGTGATTGGTGTGATCCATTACTTCTTAATGGAGACAATATGTTGGAAATGCAGCAGTTAGAAGATTTCTCTCTCCCTACACTTTATATTGTGTTATAGGCCACACTTCACACAGGCTTAAATGTTGTGAAACTTAGGTGCTCCTCACAGGGAGCACCATATGGGAGTCATTTTTCAATGATGTGATCCCAAACAGCTGGCGAGGCATGTGTGTGTCACAACCACATGGACAGGATTATATGGGTCTTTGCCAATACAATTGGCACCTGGTGATCCATTTTTCAAACAAATTAAATGTGCACTATGACCAATGTACGTTTTTATTCAAATTCTACTCTAGGAAATGGCAAAAGCCTTTGATCTCAAGTGTAAAAATTTAAAGCCTGGAATCCGATTCTTTGGGAAACAGCTAGGGAGTGACTTTATCTCATTAGCTGAAACATTATGTTCAATCTCTGATAGTTCCAATTAAACATTGTCATGCAACAGGGCTGGAAAATCTCTTTGCTTGAGACCTTGGGGACCTGCAATTCAGATTTGACAGTATTGGCCTACATGGACCATTAATCGGACTCCCTATAAGACTCTCTTATGTCTGTCAGATGAGAGAGAAGCCCCTTACCCCCTCCTTTTTTTTCAAAAGTACTTCATGCTTGGATCAGTTTAAATAACTGCCAGCTGGAATACAGCTATTCATTGATAAAACAGTTAAAACACTGTCCCAAGTGACTTGGTCCTTTGATTCTCCAGCACAAGCCAGCCATTGCTTATGAAACATCAAGCCCAGATTCCAGAAGTGTAAAGTAAATACAATGCTGGCATGGTCAGGTATGCACATGACATTTGGTGATTTATATCCTTGCTCAGAAAATTCTACACAAGTGTGTACTAGTGTTCATTGTTCCATGCTGCAAGGTATGTTTGAAGTCAGCCTCTGCAAAAGAAGCTGATGTAAAGCAGCCTAGCAGAAATTTCGTAGTCATAAAACTAGTGTTTTACATAGGCCCCTAATCAATGTCATAAAAAGAAACTGCATTTATATATAGGTTTTGAAACTGCAAACTATATTGGGTTTTTTTAAGCTTTCAGTTTTGGCACTTCAATCATATCTAATGGGAACATGCACCATGTGCCATCTTCCCAATATGTGCAGCCACCATTTTGTGTGAATGGGGCAATGTGCATATTTATCATGAACATTCAGTAAGCTCATACAAAACTCTAGATTATTGAGGGATCATGCTTGCAACATACCAAAGCTGTACCTGCATGTACGAAGCTGTACATGTGTGGAAAATATGTGCATTGCCAGATTCACAAAAAATGGCAACTGCATGTATTGAGAGGATTGTGCATAGCACACACGCCCATTTACATTTAATTGTAGAACCAAAATCTAATGTCTTTACTTCAGGAACTCACTCCCAACAGAAGAAAACTGGGCCACACGAGTCAGTTGAGGCATTGCCAAACATGGACATTTTGATTAATGAGCATCAAAAGTTACCATTCTCAAATTTTGTACTTGTGTTGAAATTAAAATTTGAATGTGTGTGAAACACGAGGTCTTTCCTAAAAGTAAAACTACTGACTCTGAACACTTACACTGGCCTCAAATATTATGAGGTAAATTTTGAAAACATAACCAACATTTTGAACGGAAGAACTTTGAAGAGCAAAGTTGCTGAACTTTGCAAGTCCCAGAAGTGAATATAAAGAGGATTTGAAAACCTTGTTGAAAAATTTGGACAGACTTTCCACTTTCTGCTGTGTTTACCATTAAACCATGTATCTAATCACATAATTTTGTCACATCATTTTTCTCAGACAGTTGTGACAGCTTCATAAATTGGAAAACCAAAGTACGTGAGAACAAACACATGGTAGTGAAGTCCAGATAACTTCCTAACTGTGTACGTATTCAATCTGGATCTGAAAAGGACCTTCTGCAGGTACCGCTTGCAAGTGGGCAAAATCAACAGCTACCCACGCACACACATTTTCTGTGGAGGCCACTACCTTAAAAAATGGCCTACCTTAAGAGGCCAGGAAAGTTCCCACTCTCCTGGATTTCTGCTAACTATGAGAACTGAATTATTCAGGAGGGCTTTTTTTACACCAGTAATAGAGCTGTGCTATGAGGAAATGGCTTACTGAGATGCTTTAGTAAGAGGATAGGGACTGTAGAATATACTATTGTGTATTATCTGTTGCTATAAGTATGCCCCTATGGAGTAGTTTCCACATTGTTTAATTTGCCATGCCAAATTGCTTATAATTTGTTTCAGGTCTGTATTTAGATTTATTCTTATTTTCAAATTTCTGCAATCAATACCGTTTTGTGTTGTTTATTGAATGTTCCAGCCGTTGAATTTATTGTCTTACACTGTGTAAGCTGCCTTGTGTCTCAGTGAGAAAGATAAAACTATAAATAACATAAATTGATGATGATGATGATATGATGATGATGATGATGATGATGATGATGATGATGATGATGATGATGATGATGATGGAAGAAATTTACAGTGGCTAAACGTACATCTAAGAATGTATGACTGGATTTCCTTTGGAAAAAATAAAATGCCTCTGAATTGATCTCTGTCTTTTACATCCTTTCTAATGGACACATTTCCGTAAATGGCCATTTCCCCCCCAGCACTCATATCACACTCAAGTGTGATAGCTACTGAATCTGAAATATGAAGAAAGCTTGCAAATATTTAACAACTGAGCCTCTAGCAGTGTTTTCATTGAACAGAAGCAAGCAAGCAAGCACAGTATTGCCCTCTACAGGTGAAGAGCAAAATATCACACATCTACAATTTTAAAAGTTCATGGCCTGAGATCTCCCCCACCACCTTAACATTCTGCCTAATGAAAAGTTCTGGAGCGTTTGAAAGCTCATACAATGTTTTCCTTAGTCTTAATAAAATGTATTGTTTTGGATTTTTCTTTGGATCAAAGCAGCCACCTACTTTTTTACCTACTTTAGGAATGCTATAAATTAACCAATCAAGAACAGGACACCTTAACTGGAGGAGAGGAAAAAAAGCTATATCCAAGAAACTCCCGGTAATGGATCTTCCTGACCACGAGCTTCCTTCAAGCTTTTCTCCTTCTTCAAACATCTCCCCAGTATTCTCTACCTCGTGAGTGCTCTACAGACTGTTGGCCACATCTGTTTTGCACAAACATGCTTTCTCAAGGGCAAACAATCCTGGACCCAAAAAACACATAGTAAGAACCCCTCCAAATCTTTAAACACTGATAGATGATAGAAGGACTTGTGTAAATTGTATTTTAATTTAAATATCTATCAAGACGTTTGAAGAAGGAGAAAAGCTCGGAGGAGTAATAACGAGAAAGGAGGCGAAACAGCGTCTTGTGTTTGTAAAGACGGTTCAAATAGTGTCTTGTGTCTGTAAAGATGGTTTGTGAGGACAGCTTAAGTACTCGAATTAGTGTCTACCTCCATATTATCTACCTCATCATTATCTACCTCATTATTATATTCACGGGACCGTTACATATCTTTATTGGATTCATTGTACTGTGTATGGATTGAAATGGATTGTATCCTTTATTAACCACCCAGGAACTGTGTCATCTGCTTTAGTATATCAGCTTTTGTATCTGTATTTGTATATATTTATTGAATGTATTTATTAATTGTAATTCTATGATTAATTATGACTGTATTATAGATGCACTTGTAGCACTTATGCACTTTAAATATATATAGATTGGTTGTTTTTGCGTGGTCAGGAAGATCCATTACCGCGAGTTTCTTGGATATAGCTGAGTGGTGCTACTCCCAGGTTCCACCCTTTGCACTAGCTGGAGGGGGAAAAAACCCTTGAAAGTTTCAGCAGGTAATTCTACCACAATTTCAGTGCAATCCTAAGAAGAGTTACTCCAGTTTAAGACAACTGATTTCAATGGATTTAGACTGCAGTAACTCTGCTTAGGATTGCACCATGTGTCTTACAAAGATTCAACTACAATTAAATCCCCACTATTGTTGTTCCTTTGTTCTCAGACTTTTACAGGACCTGTGCATTCTGTTTAGCACCAGAGATATTTGATCAGCTACTTCCTCACCGGCCTTCTGAGCCCAGAGAAGTGGCCAGTGCTGACATTACTCCAGAGTGATGCCATCATGCCAGGCCCAGGAGCTCTTAAGCACTTTGCACATACATGAACAAGTCCAGGGACTGTTTTTGTTTTTTTAATGCAATCTGACAATCCTATTCTCCACCACCATCCTGATGAGCAATGGCAGGGAGGGGGACAGGACAGGAGGTCTCCCACTATAGCAGAAGACCTGGCAGCCCTAACACTTGAGTGAACTGATTTCCTTTGAAGGAGAGTACTGAAAGTTTATGGCATTTTTGTACTATTTGCTTTATGTACAAATACACCGCTGGAAGCACAGAGGTACTTCTACAGGACACCATATACACTGTTCTGCTTGTGCCCAGAAGCAGGCATAAGTTCTCACAAGCTCAGTCAAACAGGTAGGTGAGTGGAGCAGTCAACGCAGGCACTATCAGAGTTGTTGATCCCAGAGCAGCCAAAGCTGGACTGAGGCTATTTAAAGGAACTAGTGCCTACAGCTTTAACAGTGTCCTGAAACCTGCAGGCATTTACAGCTGGACCCTATACACCATGCTCCAAAGCCTCCCAGTCTTCTGTTTCTGGAGTTCGGGGAGTGACCATGATGTCCCTAGCAATAGGCTGGTCTCATTAATAGCTTCCTCAGCAGCCTCAGTCTTTGACTCACACTCATGGCCTATCTGGGCTTCCAGTAGGGTTGTCAAGTATGGCCTGCCAACCTGTGGGAGTCTAGGGGGGTGAGGATGGCATGATGTCATTTCCACTGAAACCCTGGAAATGACATCACAACTCTCTAGGAATTACTGGAAACTCTATGTTAAAACCAAGGACTCCTCAAACCCAACTTTGACATCTTCCAGAGAGAGAGAGAGAGAGAGAGAGAGAGAGAGAGAGAGAGAGAGAGAGAGAGAGAGATCTTGCATTCCCCCAGATGTTTCAGCCAACTCACAGCTGAGGCTGGCAGCATCTCATCTCTTTCTCTGAAGCTGTACTTCTTTCGCACAGACTGTCATCTCCCCTCCTCTTCTAGCAGAAATGGCTCTTCTTCTTCCATCCTCTGACTGTTGCTAGGCCAGAGCCACTAAGGCTTAATGAGGGAATATCTGTAGCATTACCATTTCCTTTGTCATGGGTTTTGGATTTTCCAACCACGCCCTCTCTGTTCCTATACCAGATTAGCCCCTTGGTATATGGAGGAACTATGACAAATGAAGCAGGAGCTGAGACGGCTCTAGTGATTGTGGTGATGGAATCAGGATGAAGAGGCAAAATCATCTTATAGAGCGTTTATGAAAGCCTATGAGGTGGCTGTGAAGGCGGCAATGAAGGATTACTACGCTGCCTCCACAGTGTTTGCAGGCTCAAGCCCAGCAAAATTGTTTCAAGTGGTTCGGTCTTTGGTCTCGCTTTCACAGGGAGGCTGCCAAATTAGAAATTCAGCCATTAGCTGTGAGGCTTTTGGGAGCTTCTTTGCAGATAAAATCTTGTCCCTCCACCGTGACCTGCTGGCCGTGGTTGATACAGTAAGGGAACTGGAGACCCTATGGCCATCTTCTGGTCTGATTTTAGACCACTTCAGTCTGGTGTCCCAGGAGGATGTTGACAGGATCCTGCAGCTAGTTAGACCCACTATGTGCTCCTTGGACCCCTGCCCTTCGTGGCTTGTTAAGGCTAGTGCGGATGAGCTGAGGGTCCCATTGGAGGCTATTATCAACTTGTCATTGAGCTCTGGGTTTTTTCCGGGGCGTTAAAGGAAGCCGTAGGGAAGCCCCTCCTGAAAAAACTCTGTAATGCAATAGCAATTAAGACTTTAATTGCTGTGAGGAAAATGCAGATAAATTGGTGGCTGATGGAGGAAAGCTACATTCCATATCTAGAGCCTCTGCATTTACGACAGTGATGACAGGAAAATGGAGAATCCTTGCTGTGTAGATATTGCCCATGTCAGGGCCTAAATACATGTTACTAAGTTCTCAGTACACATGAAGCTGCCTTCTACAGAGTCAAACCAAACTACACAAAAGGGGGGGTAACAAGCTTCAAAATAGTACAACAACAAGAGCAGAAAAAAGCACGCCCCAGACGGAAGAATTCAATATTGAAAAGTATAGATTACAATATTTCATCAGAGTTGTGCATAACTATACAAAAATATTTCCTAAGGACACACAGAATCAAAACATTGTACATGTATATCAACAGAGTCCAAAGGAAACCAAAGCAGTATTGATGGGAAAATAGTCCGTTCAATTGTAGTCCATAGACTTCCCAAATACGTGCAGTAAGATGGAATACACTGTATATCCAGGGGCAACCACCCAGAAAACCGGTGAAGGTTTAACTTGAGCTGCTGCAAGAGGAAGGCAAGGCAACGAGCATCTGCCGGCCAAAAATTCCTTTTTTCTCGTTTCAGACCTGAGGGTCCTTCTTCAGGCCACCAAATCTAAAAATTAATATTAATATCAAACGAGGTTATCCCCGCTGTGCACATATAGGGGTCCCTAACAATTCCACTAATACTTACATTACAAAGTCATATGAGCAATTCATTTTCCAGCCAGTCATATCCGTGTGTGTCAGAGTGGGAAGGGTGTGTCACACAACATAATTTATACGAAATTGGAAAGAACAATCAATTTAAAGTTACAAATACATAATTAAAACCAATCATTTTTAAAGGTACAGACACATCATCATATACCTATACTGATTACAAACAAATACAAATAAATACATGTACATAATTACAGTTAATTAATCCAATAAGTTATATGATCTAATCCCATTCCAGAGGTGAGACAAGAAGAGCCGAAGGCGGGGCAGGAGGGGCAAAAAAAGAGGGGGGGAAAGGGGCAAAAAAGCCGGAACGCACAGGGACAAAGACCAACTATAGAAAAGGGGAAAATTCTATATGATGATTAAGGCCCGCTGGCATCAGGGACCCGAGTCTGAGAATCCACCTGGTTTCAGACTGTAAAAGAAACCGGTTCCTAGAGCCAGGTGTCACGACAACTTCTAGGACCGAAAAACGAAAAGGTCTGTCACATGAATGCTGTGCCCTAAGGTGTTCATAAAGAGGCAGATCCACTGTCTGAGCTCTGCACCTGGAGATGTGTTCCTGGATACGGACTCGCAGCGGGCGTGAGGTGCAGCCAATGTAAATTCGATTACAGTCACACATCAAGAGATAGACAACATTGGAGGTACTACAAGTGGAAAAAGATCTAGAATGCAGTTGTCTCCCGGTTAGAGGATGATTGATCATAGACAATTCCATGCTCAAAGAGCATACGCTGCAGTGACCACAGGGGAAATGACCCTGTGGTAAATTAGAGATGGACTTCTTGCCGCTGAAATCTGAGTGGACTAGAAGATCCTTTAGACTCTTTGTGCGTCGATAGCCAATCTGTGGCAGATCACTACACCCAGGCAAATCTGATATGATATGCCAATTTCTCCTGATCACATTGGAGATGGCGCCCGATAAAGGTGAGTAATCCAGGGCCCAGGAAATTTTACTCGAAGGAGTATCCCGGCTACGGTACTCTAAAAGTTGGGACCGGGGAGTGGTATCTGCTTTTTGTCTCGCCCTGGTAATGACCCAAGAGGGGTAACCCCGCAAGGCAAACGCTGAGCTCATACGGGCTGCCTCCTGGCAGTAATCTTGCCAAAATGTCGCATTTCTCTTGGCGCGTAAGAACTGGCCCACCGGGATGTTTTTCTTTAAGACAGGTCGGTGATAAGATGTGTATTCAAGATAAGCCGACCTGTCTGTCGGTTTCCGATAGGGTTTAACCCCTAATTCGCCAGTGGGTCGTTTAAAAATAGTAACATCGAGAAAAGGAATAGTGTCCAAACTGCTCTGATGTGTGAACTGAATATTGGGGTCCAAACCATTAACCCACTTCATGAAGTCCATAATTATATCAGAAGAACGCAGCATACAAAAGATGTCATCTATGTATCGCCGATAACAAATAATATCTGAGTGAAAAGGATTGGCTGCCAAGTCATAAATAAATTGTTCTTCTAAATGAGCCATGTACAGTATTGCAATACTGGGGGCCGCGGGGCACCCCATAGCGACCCCCTTGACTTGATAAAAGAACTGTGAGTCAAATCTAAAATAGTTCTTCTCCATAATGATATCTAGCAAATCAAGTAGGAAACTAGTGGGAGGAAATTGGTGAATGCGTTGGTTCAAAACCCCTTCTATAACTGTTCTGGCATCAGAATGGGGGATAGAGGTGTACAGGGCTTGGACATCCATGGTGAGCAATACCGCTCCCTGTGGGACTTCCATGTCCTCAACCAAGTGTATAAGGTCGGTAGTATCTTTAATGAACGATTTGACATTAACCACAAAGGGTTGTAATAACTGATCTAAATAGAGCGCTAGAGGTTCGAGGAGGGAGTGACAAGCCGAAATGATCGGTCGGCCGGGGGGTGAGGTCAAGGATTTATGGATCTTAGGAAGGCAATAGAAGACGGGCACCCTAGGATCAGAAATAAGTAAAGCACGATGGATCGACTGACTTATAAAGTTGTTACTTAGGGCGTTGTCAATTACTATCTTAACCACCCGTCGGATCTCATCTGTTGGATCATGATCTATAGGGAGATAAAAATCCCTGTCTGCCAATTGCCGCAAGGCTTCCCTCTGATAGTCTGCTCGGTTGAGCAGAACGATCCCTCCCCCTTTATCAGCAGGTTTAAAAATCCATGCGAACCAGGCAAGAGCCTGGAAAAATATTTTAGAATGGGAGTTAGAGCAGCTGACTGACTAACGGCCCACTCCACTCCCCAGAGAGATGCATAACTTAGGGCAATGAGGCTCACAAGAAGCTCCTGACAAATCTCATCTACACCCTGCCTTACCTCCACCCACTTACCTCGATTAAGCACCACCTAATGCTATTCAGCAAAAATGGTAGCTTTTCCCGTCCAGTACTCAAAAGGTCCTCAAGCACCATTCACACCTATAGTCCACCTCAGGAAGACCCATCAAGCCTCTCCCAACTCATTATCCACCTCTGGAAAACCCATCAAGTCATTGTTTTGGGGGTGAAGACATCAGCTCTCCTCAGGGAGCATTTTGCCCTATAACTGGACTTCATGGCCACCAGTGAATGTGTGAGAGAGTCTTAGGATCTGAACACACACAACCAAATCTGTTTGGGCCGCTTCTCCATGAAATGCTGGTTGTTTTGCTGCTGCCTCCACGGCCACCTGTCTTCGAGACTGGTAACTATCGCCTTTCCTGAAACTGCTTTCTCCCTGTTTCCTCCCTTATTTCCTCTTAATTAGCTTCGTATGTGTGCTGTGTGTGATTTTGCACGTTTGCCCTTTTATTTCTCTTTTATAATTTAAAAAAAAAGCTTTCTGGTTGGACATCTTCCTGGCTTCTTTGAGAGTTCTCTAAGGGAATAATCTCCCAAAAGATAGGTAGAGAATCCCAGTTACCCCCCACCACCTCCTTCAAGCTAATTCCCCCAACTAATTAGGAGATTACCTATTAGCCATGGACTCTCCCTGCTGAGTTTCCCATGAGTTCCTGTGGATTCCCTACCAGCTGTTCCCAGGCGCATGGGAACCTGATTTGTCTCCAGAATACGGTACATGGGTGGCCTTGAGTGCTTGGGAATTGAGCTCCCAGTGGAGAATTCACAGTACATCTCTGATGGGAAGTCCTTCTGATAGACCAAGACATAAATAGCAATTTTTGCTAATAAAAATAGATCTGTTGAAAAAAACCTACTACAATTGCCAATTAACAAACTGTTTATAAGCCAAACGATCTGCCCTTCAGCAAACCTTTTCTTGAACTGTGTTCTTAAAGAGCAAGATGGGCAGCCATGTTAGTCTGTCTGTAGCAGTGGAAAAGAGCAAGAGTCCAGTAGCACCTATAAGACTAACAAACTTAGTAGTAGGGTATGAGCTTTCGTGAGCCACAGCTCACTTCTTCAGATACAAGGTATCTGAAGAAGTGAGCTGTGGCTCACAAAAGCTCATACCCTACCACTAAGTTTGTTACCTGGTATCTGAAGAAGTGAGCTGTGGCTCATGAAAGCTCATACCCTACCATTAAGTTTGTTACCTGGTATCTGAAGAAGTGAGCTGTGGCTCATGAAAGCTCATACCCTACCACTAAGTTTGTTAGTCTTATAGGTGCTACTGGACTCTTGCTCTTTTCTACTATGTTCTTAAAGTTCATTTATTGTTACATGATGGTGTGCAAGGCAGATCAGTATTATTGTATATTGAGATTAACAGCTCTTTATTATAATAAACATCTTTATTGGAGACTGGAAGCAGATAGACTGAAGACAGGCTCAACAGTAACCAACTTATACTTGTAGAAACCACACCCACTTTTACAACAACCAATACAATGTAAGCAGATAGAATCCTTTGTTTGCATGAACTATATACAAGTATCTACTTTTGAGCACAGCAATTGGACTACAAAGCAACCGTTCTGATTGGCCGGGCCAGCACCCAAACACCAATAGCTTTGTAGGCCTCAGGACTCAGGAGCCTTCCTTCTACTCACTCAATACGTAACAAGTATGTTTGGAGATCAGCATTCTGAAAGGAAAAGGGGGAAGTGTAGTTACGTTCCTGCGTGCACCGAAACCTTTAGAAGTGATCCTTTATTAATTTTCACAAAATATTTATATTACTTTATAATTAAAAGTTAAGTGCATAGTAATATTGTAGATCTTTTGCTCATGCCTCTCTGTGTGGTGATATAAGAAGGGCTCAAAAAATTATGTTCCATATCTACAAATGCAAAGTGCATTATCCTTTGTTTACTTAAACAAAAGAACACAAAACTTCAGTCACATTCTAATCCAGCCATTTACAGCGAGTATGGGGCTGCATACAATATGGGGACTACACATACAGATACACCTGCCCATACAAATTTTCCAATTAGCTTAAATGGTCCAGCAAAGGGGAAAGGTCCACCTCTATATTCTTTTGTACTCATGGAGTTCACTCTCCATTGTAGATATGGGACAACCTCAGTCCTAGGCAGGAGCTCCATGTGTCCTTCAGAGACTACATGGGAATTCACAAGATAGTTTGCAGTGTTAAAAATAAACCAAATATGAATAAAGTTAATATGGGGACATATGAACTGCACGTGTTAAACACTAATAAAAACTACTTCACACTTGTAACATTAAGTTTCCATTTTTCCTTTAATGTATTTTGACTAGTTATAGCACAAGACGCCACGCTGGAAGGGCAGGGCAGAGAAGTGGGGCAGGAGCTTCAAAAGGAAGATGTGCAGCCCCATGAGGGGTGAGGCATTGGAGAGTGGAATGGTGGAGGTGGAGAGCGCGAGAGAGAGATGACAAGGAGGAAGTCAGCTGAGGTGCAGAGCTGAAGGAGCTGCAAACAGCTGGGCTCGCAGGCAAGGCAGAAGGGATGGAGGTCTGGTTTCAGAAACCCAGTATGAGGAGAGCGTGGCTGCTACATGCAGAGCCCACTCAGGCTGCCCAGGGCTCCTCGTCTTGAACGACACTACAGCCTACCCGCTGGATAAGACACCCTGCATTGAGCTCAGGAGGAGCACAGGTGACGGGAGCATGGGAGACCTTAGTGGCCAGGAAACCCCAGTCAGGCCAGAGATGAGCAGTAAGGTTGCCACCCGCTGTTAAAGGGGCCGCGCCTACTCTGAGGCCACTGGGGCAATCGTCACATTACACTTATGTATAATGTATGATTACTCTCATGACTATTCTTCAATACATTCAAATTCTTAATTAATAAAGTACATTAGATTCAAGGTATTTACTACATAGTTATTACCATGCATACATTTCTAAACTACCTCACCACAAGCTAAAAGACATCTATTGATTCTGCCTAACAGGACAGTACTATGTAGAGTTGCTCCCTTCCAAGCTTCAATGGACTTAGAAGGGTTAACTCTGCATAGGATTGCCCTGTGTGTGTGTGTGTGTGTGTGTGTGTGTGTGTGTATAAAGCGATAAAGCAATGTCAATAATATGTCAATGTTATTGCAGTCTAACCTCTAGGTTAGACTATAACGTGCTCTACGCTGGGCTTCCCTTGAACCTGATCCAGCAGTTACAGCTGGTGCAGATTGCAGCGGCGCAGGTCATCACCGGAACACCAAGGTGTGCACATATAACATTGATATTGCATCAGCTGCACTGGTTACCGGTGGAGTACCGAATCAGGTTCAAAGTTTTGGTGTTAACCTATAAAGCCCTATGCATACTGGAACCGGCGTATCTGCAGGACTGCCTCTCCCCATATGAACCCCGGAGGACTCTTCGCTCTAATGGTAAACATCTGTTGAAGGTCCTTGGCCCCAGAGAGGCCCGCCTGGTATCGACCAGGGCCAGGGCTTTTTCGGTCCTGGCCCCAGCCTGGTGGAATGCTCAGTCTAATGAGACCAGGACCCAGCAGGACTTACTATCTTTCCGCCAAGCCTGTAAGACAGCTGTTCCGCCAGGCCTATGGTTGATGCTAGGCAGAGCTCTCCCTGTCTGGTTAAGTACAGGTTGTGTCCTCCCCACTGGTAACATCCTCTATCTGTTGAATGTTCCCTAATGCTCTGGTGCTGACTAAAGGGTATGTATATATACAGTTATTTTATCATGCCGCTGTGTATATGTGTATACATATATATGTGTGTGTATGTGTACCTTTGGATGTTTTATAATTTGTAGTTTTAAATTGTATGAATTATACGAACTATATGATGTAATTTTAAATTTGTGTGTAAACTGTGATCCGCCCTGAGCCTGCTGGTGTAGGGAGGGCGGGATATAAATCTAATAAATTAAATTTAAATTAAATTATATATATATATATATATATATAAAAGATTATTCATCCAAAATCTCTCATATGAAATAAACTAATGCAGCAATGCATGAATTGTCTTTGCTTTGGTATCTGTCAATTACTCAGTGCTCAGAACTGTTTGTGGTGTATGAGGAGAGATGGCAACGGATACCCATAGATACTAGCCCTGGAAGAAGAAGATCCGAAACGGGAATTGAAAATGAAAGCTGAAGCCCGTCGGCTAGTTATGTCTTTCTGATTCCATCTACAGACATATGGACTGTTCTTTCCTCTGTTTGCACTCTCCACCTCCAGTTGAGCCTATCATTGAAAATGTTTGAATTTTTGTAATTATCCTTGGCGACAGACCTCCTTACTGTGTTTATGGAATTTTTGTAAACTGTTTTGCACACAATTGCACTTTTGCACAAAATATTATATATATATTTTTCATTGCTTGTGTTGTTCTCCGGTTTGTATTTGACGTTTGCTTATATCAAGTCCATAACTCAAGGAATCCAAATACCTCGTGTTATTACAGCATCTCAGCCTATTCAACCACACTTCCTCCTTCAAGAGCCCTCTGGTTAATAAAGCAACTGATGGCTGTAGCTCACCTGATTTTCCTTGCTGCTGGTATTTTTTTTCTCTCTATAGCTGCAGGCCCATATTAACATGACATCTGCAAAAATGTTCTAAGCTGAACATACAGTATGCTTACAAAAGTACTCTCAATTTGTGTGGCTAAATTCTGGATGTTATTAAAACTATCTAGTGGTGTCCAAATAGAAGTTCTCAGACTATTGTAAAGTTTATGGCTATAACACACTGCAGCATCAATCACATCTAACATTTAGTTACAATGTTTAAAAAAATGAATTAAGCAAAGAGGAAGATGGCTCTAGGTTAAAATACAGGTTTTAGTTGCAGAAACTCTGCTAAGATTTTGAAAACCTTTGCATACCCTTTAAAGTACTACCTTTGAAAGTCCTAATGATCTGAGAAAATATAGGCTTAGTTCTTTTTATCTTATAGGATTGTACAACTGCCACAACCTCCCATATTATTCCTGTTAATACAAGAATATGGAAACTTGTGGGAGGAGCAGGATCACATGGGGAGGGGGGGGAAGAGGCAACTCCCTTCCTGATCTAGCATCTGATGCCAAAATGGTGGTTCCCACACCATCATGTCACTTGCACATGTTTTCTATAATCTTATGTTAATGAGAATGACATGAGATGGAACCCCAAAGGGAGCAGCAGCCGCACTACTCCTGTAACATAAGAATCAGACCACATACTCAGCCAGATTTGGTCATAAGAGTAAATGGGGTGTGACAATTTAAGGGGCTTCAGGGGTTTGTTAGTCTGAAAAGACTGGACATTGTTTTATAATAATAACAACAAGAAAAACTGAATGCACGGCACATTGTACATATTATTTTCATTTCAATTAGCTAAACCTTGGAGAGTTCCTAAGCTATTCTGGCAGTGAAGCTAGAGAGCCACTAATGTTTGTGCGATGGGGAAAGAGGGCTGGAACATGAAGTTTCCATTTACCTTTCAGTTTTTCAGATCTGGTTTTATGCTATGCAGAGAATTTCACACCAAGACAAATGAGCAAATAGCAGCTTTCCAGGATTAGATGACTGGAGTAGAAACCACTTCAATTTTTTTTTTTTTAAAAGTGAACTGAAGAAAATAATAATTGTAGCCCTAGCCAGATCCACCTGAAAAGATCAGTTTTCTCAATCCAGATGTGAGCAAGCATATTCTGTACAACTTTAATTAATGTTTTAAATATTAAAAATCAAAAAGATATACTGCTAGAGCCAGATGTGTATTTCCAGATGCAGAAGGCATGAACAGAAGCTAGAGAACTGCTACAGACTCTCTTATAGTAGTCCATGAATTCTTGCACTTTGTCACGCACCACTAGCGCTAGTCTCCTTTCATTCATAGTTCTTTGCATGTGACTTGGTATCCTCATTTTGGATGAAATATAAAATGATGTTTAAGTTGCTTCCCCTTAAAATTCCAGAATGTGTTGGGGGGAAATCCCACAAGATGACACGGGACACTATTAGATCAGATTAAGGATCCATCTCGCACAATCTCCCAGAAGTCTTATAAGCATAATATGGAGGGCAAAATTTCTCCTGAAATGGCATTCCCCAATCCAGCAACTGGCATTCAGAGGTATGCTACCTCTGACTATGCCATCATTATGGCAAATATCTATTGATGGACCTATCCATTATGAATGTGTCTATTTCCCCTTTAAAACCATCTTGTAAATTCAATAAAGGAATCATGCACTGTGTGAAGGAGAACAGACTTGTGTCTGCCCTGAATATACACTGCCTTCATAACCTCATCTCCTCCGATGTTTGTTTGAGTTAGAGATGGGCATGAATAGGAAAAAAAAATGAACATGATGTTCATTGCCATCCACAAACAGGGACTCACAAACAACCACGAACATGGCCCTGTTCATGTTCATGGTTGGCTGTTTGTGGGGGCTAGCAGGCTCTCCTCCAGCCATCATCCAAGTTTGGTCAAGATCCCTACTGCACCACTCCCAGAAACCTGACCTGAGCAGGTAGCAGGAAAGGTACCAATAATAAATAATAGCTTGGCCCAGAGCCTGGCAGCCTTCGGGACAACTTGATGCCCACTCAGAGTGGTTTACAAAGTATGTTACTATTATCCCCACAACAAAACACCCTGTGAGGTGGGTGGGGCTGAGAGAAATCCAGAGAACTGTGACTAGCCCAAGGTCACCTAGCTGGCTTCAAGTGGAGGAGTGGGGAATCAAACCCGGCTCTCCAGATTAGAGTCCCACGCTCTTAACCACTACACCAAACTTGAAGGGGTAGATCCCTATCCCACCACACCCAAAGAAAATTCAAGTTCCAATGCACTCTCTCTATCAAAGTGCCAACAGCAACTGTCTCTCCCTCTCCACTGCCTGCAAACTAAGCCAGAGCTAGGAGCCCCCCTCCCCTCTGCTCTTTGCTCCCTTGTAACAAATTTGGAGCTCCACACTTGAAAGGAAGACCTGCCTATCAAGCTAAATTGGGATCAGATTGGGGTTTCCAGGGCAACAGCAGGAGTTCAGACAGAGTTCAGACAATCCCTGCCAAAGTTGACAAGGGAATTGATTGCGGGTGCCAGACTGTCTGGCTTGACGAACAGCAATGAGTGAGGCTTGCAACGACCACCTGTTTGTTTAGAATGGGGCTTCATGAACATCTTGTTCGTGAACAGCAGATTGGGCTGTTCATAGCTTTTTTTTGTTCGTATTGCTGTTCGTGCCCATCTCTAGTTTGAGTACTGAGTTTAATTATTTTTTAAAAATTGTGTCAGATTTAGATGTAACAAAAATGAAAATAGATTCAATGCTAGGAATTATCTTTATGCCAATCAGCATTCTCTTTTAATCTAGAGACAGTAATTGTTAGCAATGATCATATTTACTTGCAAGAAAGACAACCCTAAATGTAAGATGATCCTTCTCCTCTAAAAATGTTGTACACACATAAAAAATGTTATTATAGGACATAAATGTAACTTGTATGAGAATTTAAGATGGCAGCCTCTTTTTTTAATAACATACCTGAATAGGGTTGCTAAATCTCCTTACCATCCCAATTGGGGGGGGGGGGACCTGACACCTACCTTGACAATTTCATTGTGCGTGTACTTAGTGCACGCTCTCCCAGGCGGGTGCTACAATGTCACTTCTGGAAATGATGTCATAGTGGCCGGCAGGAGTGCGCCTAGCAGGAGTGTTTCATCCCTCAGACCTTTCCCCACCACCGGTCAGATAAGTGGAGGGGTGGGAAAGAGGCTGGGAGCAGGGGATCTCCTGTCCCCACCAGGGAACCTGGCAGCCCTATATCTGAAAAAAAAACTAGTCTTGCATTTGAGTAAATACAGTACTTACAGCTGGCTTTTAATGTTAAGTGAAAACTCTTTCAAATGAAATTTAAGTTCTTAATTTCATATTATTTCTTAGCCAGAACACCTTGTTTGTAACTATTTTTAAATGGGATTTAGTGTTTTTCAAGTCAAAATAACTTCAATAAAGGATAAGACATTGCTCGTATCCTCCAGTACATACAAAGTAAATAGTTATAATTAGGTACACAACCAAGGCCTCTGTGATATGTTTTAAGTAGCACTAAATTAAGATTACAGCCTCTTTTTAAGGACAGTATTTTTCCAGAAATGTTTATTTAAAATTTAGAGTTGTTATTTCTTCTTGGTGGTTTTAAAAGCCAGTTGGACTTTAAAAAAAACAACTATGCACTGAGGTCCAAAATTCCTAGGAAACCATGACAATATTCAGCATTCATGATTACACAGGCAGATATATTTCATGAAAATTGCAAAGGCTTTTAATACAATATTATGAATGAGCCCTAATGTTGAAATTATATTAGATTGGATTTCAGAAAATATTTAAAGTATTTCCATGCAGCAACCTTGGGAGGTCTTTTCAATAACAGTGGTTATGAAGGACAGACTATTTTTTATGAAAACATTTGTCCAGGGTGAACAAGGCTTCTTGAAAAACGTTGTATATCTTTACGGCCAACATTTTAGTTGATTTCAATTAACTTTTTTTTAAAAGCCAGCCCAAATGAAATATTTCACAGTTCAATTCTTCATGCATGTCTTTCAACCAAAATGGTGATTTCTCTCAGGTCTGAAGTAAGAATATAAAGTTGGATCCAAAACATTTTGTAAGTTGAATGTGTAATGCCAGGTTATTCTGTTACTCAGAAAGCGTATTCTTAGCTAATATCTAACCATGTAAAACAGTGATTCCCTCAGCTGATTCTGGAAGATGCCAAAGTAGTACTTTATAAACAATCCCAGATCCGGTCTTTTACAAGACTCTTGAAGCTGTCTACTAACCTGTTAAGAACAAGCTGTTTGCAAAATTGCAACTGTTCATTGCATAATGGTAAATATATTGAGGTTATATGCACAGAAAGTCATATGCATTTGGCAAGTAAAGCCTTCCTTTGGTCTATACTACACAATACCTAGATTGAAATAGTTTGCCTCTTAATTCTCTGGGTCCATACTAGTACTGTGTAGGCCTGATAATTCCTCACCATTTGTATCAAACAACGTTACTAAAGCTATCAGTCAGCACAAAGTCTATCCCGATAGCCAGTATCTGATGATTGTACAATGCCCAGTCTGTGGTGAAGCACAACAAAAACAAAACACAGATGAACTGAAAGACTTTCAGTATCAACATGCAACTCATGAAGAACACAGTCTTAAGAGTAAACCTACATATTTGGTGCCCTGATGGGTGTTCAAAGAAAGCAATTTCCCCTTTCATTCATTCCTCAGCTTGTCTTCCTGTACAAAATTTGAAATAATTGAGATAAATCATTGGATTTAGACTATATTTAGAATATATTAAAAAAAGGAAAAAGGTTTGCACTTACCTGTAAATGTTGTTCATCGAGTGGCCTTCTGTGCAGGCCCACATTGGGGCTGTGCACACATAGGCCAGCCAGGAAGATTTCCAGAGCTTTCTAGACAACTAGGATAGCCCCTCCTCCCTTTGGTGCTTTCCCACCAAAAACATCACATGACCAGGAGGAAGGGCACTATTCCCTCAGTTCTCTCCATGCTGCCATCAGAGACCCCCCCCAGAAATGAAAGTTCCAGAGTTCACATGGGAGCAGGAGGATGTGTGCCTGCGCAGAAGACCACTCAATGAACAACAGTTACAGGTAAGTGCAACCCTGTTTGTGCCTTTGTAGCTTCTGTGCAGTTCCACATTGGGAGAGTAGCAAGCTTGATTACTGAAAGAGGTGGAGTGAAGCTCTCAAAGTAAGAGACTATGGATGACCACCTTAATAACAACAAAAACAACAACAACAACATTAGATTTATATACCACCCTTCAGGACAAATTGATGCTGTACAAAGTTCACACCGGCATGTGGATGGCACATTATATCTAAGAGGTCCTTTTCCTCTGGAAAAGCACTGAACAAACACAGCAATGACAAAGTCAATGATTCACACTCAACCACTTTTCAGATTCAAATCCCCAGTATGTGGACAGAGAAAATCTCATTTTCCCAGCAACAATATTGATGTTTGTGTGCTGAGAAAAAGCAACTGAAGCCCTTTCTTGAAACACCTGCATCTATGTTACAAAGGAACAACTATCAAGCATCAGGAAAGCTCATAAATAATGTTGTGAAGATGGCTAAAGAAAACAATCATAACTGGGAAAACACTCTGAATTTTGATTCACTGTTTTTATGGCATAGAGCAACATATAATACTCCTAGGATCTGACCAGGGCTTTTTTCAGGGGGGACATGGGGGAACGGAGTTCCGGAACCTCTTGAAAATGGTCACATGGCCGGTGGCCCCGCCCCCTGATCTCCAGAGGGGAGTTTAGAGTGCCCTCTGCACCACTCGGCAGCGCGTAGGGCAATCTAAACTCCCCTCTGTCTGGAGATCAGGGGGCGGGGCCACCAGCCATGTGACCATTTTCTCCGAGGGCAACCTACTGAGTTCCACCACCTCTTTTCCCAGAAAAAAAGCCCTGGATCTAACAATGTATGTTTTATTTTGAGCTGCTGAAAGTGATAATTTTTGACAATCAACCGGTAACAGAATAAAAATTGGGGTTCCAACTGGCTCAATATAGTGCAATATTTCCCATAAAAATCCATACCCTGCTTGTGAAATATTACAGCAGCAAAGTTCAGCTTCGTCCTGGAAATTTTCCTTTCACTCCTTTGTTATCGGTCTAATTAATTACTCCCTGTCTTCTCATCCATAACTCAATGGTTATTTGTTCTTGTCTGGGGGAGAGTCGTAAATATTACTCTTCAATATGCATCCAGCCATATTAAACATTATTTTATTATTTATTATTAGATTAGCATGGTTATGAAGCAGCAATAATTTAAAAATAAAAAATTAAGAGTTGTAGTTTAGACTGGAGAAGATCTGCTAGCAGAGAAGAGAGGAAAAACTGCTTTTCTTTCTAAAATCTTCCTGACACAAAGTAACCATATATGTTAAAGCTTAGAAAATTCATTTATTGCCTTAATAGATTCTGAACCTGGCAAGTAAGCCATATTGTCACCTGGCATCCCAGTCACTAGCTGCATGATTTGCTCTTTGATTTGATGCCCCTTTGATAGCTCTTTTAATATTTGACAATTACCAACTGAATGACAGCATCAGGAATTCTCAGGGAATGTCAACAAGAAAGCTGGATTGAGTACAACCGAAAAGCCCCCTTCTCAGCCCAGTTTTGTTTAGCTAGTTATTAAACTAAGCTTATCTGCAAACACAATAGGGAATTCCAAACCTGTTTCCCTAGACACCAGTCTTCAAAACAAAACAAAAAAATGTTTCCAGCCCAATTATTCATCTGTGGTTTGGGGCTTATATGACAGAATCTGTATCATATACAATGTGCTATCTCAGTGGAACAGTCCAGCTCATTCCACAAAAAATGAGAGTGTACACAAAAGCCTATGGGATTGGGGTGGGGGGTGCCAAGGTGAGGGCTGGGCACATTTATAAATATTTCCTATCCTCAGCAATAATTGGATCTCTGGATGGAATATCTTCCCAGGACCATGTTACATGCAGGGAATTTGAGTACACTCTATCACCTTTCTCCTTTTTGTGTTATGCTGAAACTGATGATTTGGATGTATGATATCCAAAGCAAGGTCACTGTGCATGTGGGGTGGATAGGGTAGGGGGACACAGGATAGCTGGCAGAAATGCCAAGATTTGAACAGTTAAAACAGAAAGGCAGTTATTTGTAATTTAATTTATTGCAGCTCTATATATTAGAAATATATTAAAAGATATCTCCATTGAAAAATCCATCACTGATATCTTAAATGCAAAGAACAAGTCTGAGGAAAGATTCATATATTTAAAATGGTATTGAATGCTAAAATAATCATTTTATTTATATATCTCTCTATGTATATATAAAGTACATACTCTGCAAACTTCTGTATAATATAGATAAGAGATAAAGTATGATTCTCTGGTTCTTACATTTGCATTCAGTAGTTGGACATACCCACACAGTACAAAGAATAAAAATATCACAATTTTCTCCCTAGTAATATATTGTGCTCAGCTTTCAAGATCCTCTATCAAGGCCAAAAACAAAGTGACCTGTGTTTTGGCTTTTCAGTACCAGTAGTGCTTGTATCTTCTATCAACATTAGCAAAGAAAAAACACGACCCAGTGTTGTGGTGCAGAGAAAGAACAATGGCTTTCCTATGTTAATGGTACAGCTCCCACAGATCACATACACCTAGCCATATTAACTAACTTCACTGCATTCCACATCCTACAAATATAAATCTAACGATGGACAGTTGACACTACTGCTTATTGAAGTTTTCATAATATATTTCCTTAATGCAAGGCAGAAATATGCTGAAACTTGATAACCCTCAACGACGTCAGCCATCTGAAAAAGTAAACTGCATATTTTGTCCTGCACTGTTTCTGATGTCACATCTTCTGAGATTTATGTCAAGAAAATGTGATAGGAGAAAACTCAACTTTTCTTTTAACAAAGACAAGAAACAAGACCATTCCTTCTGCAAAAATAACTCAAGAATGACAGGACATGTAGAAATTGCTCTAACTTTATACACTACCAATTGTACTAACTGAAAAGTAATTGCATACGTGAACAACAATGCTAACAGCTCTAATTGTTCTCTTATGTATGTGGTTACATTGCAATAGTTCTACACTACATCTATTATTCAAGTATATTGTCATTTATAGTGTTCCTCCTTTGCATACTAAGGCTATAAAATGTGGTAAAATTTGCCCTATTTTATAAGGCCCCTGTTTAAGGTAGTATCTTTGATATTGAATATTCTGTAGGAAATAGATCTCAAATGATAGTACTATAGTTTAGAAAATGATGCCAGCTCTAACCAATTACACTTCTTAAAGGCAAATTGCTCAGAGCAGTTGTACCTATCCTGTTGCAATGTAAAAAGCATATTTCAGCACAAAAACAGTCATTTCCTTGCATAATTGTTTTCATTTCATTTTGCATCCAACTATAATATGGATATGTTTTAAATTAAAGTAGGTTGATTGTGTATCTCCATATCTCTACAGATATTGCTTTCTACAATAGAGTGTACAAGATGAGAGCCATGCACACACAGAAACTCAAAAATAATTAAATAGGAGAGGCTAAATTATTGTCTTTCAAGAACCTCATTGCTTTCTCTGTTGCAGACTTGTATATGAGCAGGTAGAGTAGCAAGATGCTTCAAATGGCACACTGGCCATGGCTTGATGGAAAGGAAAACAGCATTCTTAATAAGTCAGTACTTCTTTAATGACATACCAACTTTCCCAAGATAAACTGGAATCAGAGGTGCAATATAGATGACATCAGTTGCTTTCTGCAACAACTGATGTCTTCATTATTGCACTTCTGATTACAATTTGCAACCCACCTACACAAAAAGCTAATACAGAATATCCTGCAAATCATCTTTGGCTGCTCTGAATATTATTATTTATTTATTGCATGACCCTTATTAGGGGCACAATAAAACAAATGCCCCACTAGGGGTTGCCCTACTTCTTCTGGAAGATTTGGCTCTACAAGGTCAACCTGCTTTTCCCTTTATAAATTTGTATTCATTTAAATTTTGATTATAATTTAAACTAACAGAAAAGCACAAAGTCACACAAAAAAAAGGCAAAAGCCTGCTATCTGCTATAATGGGCCCTAAGTGACAGAATTTAGTCCTGCCAGTAGGTAATAAATCACAGCTATTAGCTGTTTTGGATGTTGGCAGAAATCTCAGCCAAAGGATAGACTGCATATAATTGATCAATCAAGGACATGGTTGTTTGCCAGATAATTGAATATACATGCCCACAGGGTTGTAAATCAGAATAAATCAGTAAAGCGCAAAAATATCAGAATGCTGTTTTGTACTGCAGTCTGCATTAACTGTAGAAAACTGTATTTCCTCCTCCTTCACAAAATAGGAGCATTTTATTTGCACCTTCTGTAACAAAGCTGTAGGAAGGCAGCAATCCACAATGCCCAAGTCTCTTTTGTTGTGAGATTCTTCCAAAGGTCAGGAATTCACAATTATTTAGATGTGATAATATAACAAAAATACATTGGCACATAAGGCCCCATTTTGATTCAAGAAAAAATGCTGACAGTGCAGAATATCTTTACAATTCTTTAAAAAAATGTTATAGGATCGAAGGTGATTTAGAATAACATTCTTCATCTAGTAACATGAGCTTTCTGAGAAATGACTTCCTTCTACAGCTCGGTCTTATCTGCTTGTGCAGCAGTAGAGCCAATGCTTCCCTCTCCAGACTGGTTCATGTCTGTAGATTCAAAAGACAATGAAGCGGAGTTTATGCAATATCGTTTGCCAGTTGGACGAGGCCCATCATCAAATATATGTCCAAGATGAGCACCACACTGAAACAAAAGAGCACAATTGATATGGATTCATTGGAATCTTTACAGAAAACAAAGATGTTACTTGTAACCAAAAGAGTATGGACTGCTTTTTGAAACATACACAAGGAAGACTTTGTTTTGAAGAGTTTTTGGAAGATGCTTCAAGTTTCATCAGTAAATGTAAGCTTTATATTTTGGTCATTGCACTTCTTATTTTCTAGGAATGTGAAGGTAAAGACTATCATCAGAGAGAAGAATGGTTTGTACCACTGAATTTCATATACATATATGGTTTCTTTAAAAAGAGGCTTTTCTGTGCGCACAGTTCAACCCGAGGGGTCTACCAGAGAATATATGCATGCACTTTGCATTTCACATCAGAGCCACTTTTTACTAGTGCACATGGAGTAAGGAAACATACAGAAGCAAGCTCTACAAGAGTACAGCTTCCATTTGTCAGTCTTCCATAAATACAAGATTTTGAAAAAGGAGAAAGGAGCTTACGACAAAGCAAGAATAATCTAGATTAGAATCACCATGCATTGCCATTTTTCTGCGATTGATCTTTTCCATCTATATGAATGCGCTGATCGAAAAATAATAAAGGTGTTGTTACTAAACAAGGAATACAAGCCTATATGTAACTAAGTCTGTGTGGTGGATACAAGGCTGCCCTGAGGACTTTGGATCAGACTTCTGTGTCTGAACTCAGTTCTCAGGAATGTGGGGGCCCAACTCAGGCCAGAACCATCATGCCCCCCCCAACTTTCCCTTCTGCAACAGTGAAATCAGGTAGTGAAACCAAACTAAGAAAGACTACTTTGACTGCCATAGTACTGGAAAAAACACTACTTATCCATAGCTGGGGTATTTATAGCTCTGGAGGGCACCTTCTATCCGCTAGCCAAGTGGCAGATATGAGCTCATCAAAGCACATGAAGTGCAATCCTGCTTATTTTTAAAGCATCATCCTAACATGAAACTCTGAGCAGTGCCTCAAAAGGACATGGAGGGTCTCAATGACACATTTTTAAAGGCATAGTAACACATACAGATATGACCTGACTATTAGTATACAGGAAGCAATAATTAGATGTGTGGTATGTGGAAAGATTTCAAAGGATTGCTGCTCATATTGAATTACATATTTTAATTCAAATTGAATAAAAATTATACTGAATTCAGTAATATTTAATTCATAGACAATTGAATTATGTACGTGTTTAATGATCTGTGCTCCTTCCAGTTTGTAATAACATTACTTACAAAGTTCAATAAGACTGATTATTGAAGGAATGTGTGTTCCTGAGAAGCCAAAAAGAAGGCAGTTATTGTTGCTGATGAATAGGGAATAGGGATTCACAGAAGATTTCCAGGTATTATCTCAACCATTTTGCCTCCAAGATAACCTTAAAATACTCAAAGCAAGTAGTCATTTGCTCTAGAATTCAGGAATTGGATTTATACCTACACATAGAGTTCTGAAATACTACATTACAGGACTTTCCTGCAATGAAAGTCAATAACTAAGAATTTTCTCTGACTTACTGAAGTAAGTTCATTTTGTATTGCTGAACAATTTTATCTTTACTCTCTTTTATCTCCAAAATAATCATCTTGGTGTCAATCCCATTTGATTTGAGGGTGATTAAAACAATTCAGAAATATGAGCATGCTATTGGTCTTTCATAACTTTACTTCTAGTTCAAGTATAAAAGTTTGCATACTGGAATTCTGTTGGAGAACTGAGGCTGGAATTCTATGCACACTTACTAGGAGTAAACTCTACTGAACATAGTATGACTTGCTCCCAAATAGTCATGTGTGAGATCGCACTGTAAATGTATTATTTAAGGCCAGACTCACAAATGCTAAAATCCTGTGGTGTGGCTGCATGGAACATATGAACATACGAAGAAGAAAAGAACATATGAAGAGAAGAAAAAACTGCACCCACAGGAACTGCTGCAAGGAGCAGGGCCTTGAGTTCCCTCCGAGAGTACAACTGATCTGCAGACTACAGAGATCAGTTCCCTGGAGAAAATGGCCCCTTGGAGAGTGGACTCTGTGGCATCATATCCCTGCTGGGCTCCTGCCCCTCTTCAGCTCTGTCCTCCATAAGATCCACCTCAAATCTTCAGGAATTTCCCAGTCCAGACTTGGCAACCCTACTCCTCATAGGGGATTATAGCATGTAAGAACCAGGTTTAACAGATTACAAAATCTGCAGCCTCTATCACAGACAGGAGAAGCAATTTTTACATGCTACTTCTCTGAACAAATTGAGTGTAGCTGATAGACTGGTAAATATATCACTGCTCTTTTTAACTAGACCTAATTTATACAACTAAGAGTCCAAATTAGGGTTGCCAACCAAATGGTGGCTGGAATTATTTACAACTGATCTCCAGGTGACAGAGATCAGTTCCCCAGTAGAAAATGCCAGCCATAAAACAGGGGCTCTATGGCATTATACACTGCTAAGGTCCTGTACCTCCCCAAACTCCGCCCTCCCAAGGCTCCACCCCCAAAATCTCCATGAAATTTCCAATCTGAATCTGGCAACCCTAGAAACAGACAAGACACTGGGAGATCCATGCTCTCCCAGCCTCTTTTTAAGTTCAATCACAGCCACACACAATCCTGAAATTAGCCTTGTAGGGATGGCAAAGAAGGGTTTAACTCCACTCTGTTTTTAAAATCAAAACTGGTTAGCCTATGTTCCTATAGCCATCCTGTGTTGATGGCAAATCATGTGTCTTTTTTTTCTTTAAAGAAGCAGTTTTGATTAATGAAACCATGAGAAACTGGAAGGATTAAATTCTCTTCTGCATGGCCTCCATCAAAATAAGGGTTGTGTAAGGCTATAATTTGCCTATAAAAGACTAGCAGTGATCTGTGATCTCTGTCATGTCTTGCTGTTTTTTAAGTGGCATGTTGAGAACATGAAATTGCACAGATTTGGAACTGCAGACAACTTAATGTGACTGTTTTACCATCTTCCCAGCTTGCAATCTGGGTCACACTCTCTGGCAAGCTGCCAGAAGTGGGCTGAACATTCAGTGCAGTAAAACAATCCCATGATTGCTCTACCATGTTCTAATCTTGGCCCTCTGCCCATATTATCCATATGCCAATTTGCTCATCTAAATTGGCCCTGTAGGAGTATTGCTGCCCACAGCCAATTACAAGCGAACTTTGCCTCTTTTGAGCTCCTGGCGACAGAGAAAATAAGCCAATTGCTACAAGCTGAAGAAAGTGCTGCACAGACAGTTGCCAGTTAGACACAGCACATCAATGCACAACCCGTCTTTTTGTGATTAAATAGCACAATAGTCTTCTACAGGTACAATTTAATAGCTGTAAAGATTCTCAAGCGAATTAGTCAC
Source organism: Eublepharis macularius (assembly GCF_028583425.1). Taxonomy (NCBI): domain Eukaryota; kingdom Metazoa; phylum Chordata; class Lepidosauria; order Squamata; family Eublepharidae; genus Eublepharis; species Eublepharis macularius. The sequence continues at coordinate 65,319,146 of NC_072798.1, forward strand.
CAAATCGGAAAGGAAAAAAAGGAGAGAGAATGTGCAACCAATTTCATATTATTCCCTAAACACATCTGCAATTAACATTCACATGTCACAAATATCGGACATTTTACATATTTCCACAGTGATGTATTTCTAACTCTGAAACTCTGAAAGCTGTTTCACAGATAAGATGTTTTTGTTTTATAGCGAAGCAATTTTCTTCACTAAATCAATGGCATTTTAAAGAGAGATGTTCACATTGGAGCAAAACAGGTGCTGGAAGGACTGCTTAATTTTTAACCTGCTGGACATTTTTTCACTTAAAAATTGATTTTGTTCTTAGTTTAACAAAGTGAACTCCCAAAGCAATTCATGCCTGTAATAAAACTACAGTATTTGGCAGCTGGAAAAATGATTCATATCGTTAGGCCAACAAAGAAGGCAGGAAATGATGGCATTATGAATATACTATGCACACTGGTATAGTCCCAGAAAAACAAATGGTACTACACTCGTGAAATCAGTTTGTGAATTAGACACTTTAGGCAGAATCTAAGTAGAATCCAGAGAACAGCCTACAGGCACACCAATGCAATTATATTGCTGAAGTTAAGGAGGTTTAACTCTATAAAAACGTGATAGCAGAGGATAGCATAGTGACAGAATGTGAGCTGTGAGCCAGGAAACTTCACCTTTGCCTATGACCTTCCTTAGAGAGGCCACCACCTCTCAGCTTCAGCCAAACCACTATTTCTCAGCCTCAACCTAGCATCTATATAGAGGTAAGAACAGTGCTAAAAGGGCTCAGACAAGGAAGAGATCTCATGTTTTAGTCTGCCAATAAATTACAAATTGAATGCTTGGGCATCCTCAATTTACTTTGGAACTATACAGCGAGGGGAGCAATTCCCATGTCCGTCTTTGAAACTCTCCCCCGCCCCTGGCTGTTCATTTTTAAAGGAAATGTATGTTTGTAAAGCATTTGTAAAGCATATGTATGTTTTCCTTTATGATGCTGTAAGGGGAGCTGGTTCCAAATAGCAAAAACAAGTGGATGTTGGCAGGATTATAGCCTCTCTCCCTTCTCTGCATGGCTCTGAGGTAAACTGAGGCTGCCAAAGCCTTCATGTAGCATTTTATAGATAAACCAAGATGAATGATAAACGTTGCCTGTTGCATGGGGCTCTTTTAAAGATTCCTATGATGATGATGATTTATCAAACTCTTTCAATACCCTTAAAAGCACTTTCTTGTCTAAGTAGGAAAGCTGCTTATTAAATTTTATTTATTAAAGATCAAGATTCAGAATTGAAATTGTGGTTCTACATGATACATATTATAATATTAAATTTCCTACAAAATAGAGCAATGGCCATCCCCATGGGAAATATTCTACTATATGTTTATTTGGAAGTAAGTTCTGTTCAACACAAGTTTCACTTCTTCCTGAAACAGCCCCTTTAAAATTGGCAATTTCTGCTTTGCTGCATAATTAATTGTCCTTTGTTCACACACTGTAGATACAGCATTCCTCAATCAACAGTGAACTATCTATTCTTGTTCACTCTGTGCATGAGCATATGTTTATGAGATTCCCAGCAACATTTTGGTCTTTAAAAAAATCCCAAACAAGAGCATATTTAAACCGTTGTATAAAACTGGTGCAACAGTTGTGAGCGACATGGGGCATTTCCACAAAATGTCAGGACAGCGATACATGTTCCCTGATAGGTTGGAATGGATTAATTAACAACACAGAAAGCTGGCTATGACAAAAGAATAAGAATGAGACAGATAATGGAAAACTGGAAGTTAAAGTTGGCGATTTTTGCAGATGTCTGGAAAGATACTATGGGATCTTCAACTAGATTTCTAGCGAGGCACTCTGCACAGCAATGTGCAGTGATAGAATCAGTAAACATATAGTCAGTTCAATGCTCCCAGTATCCATCTAATTTATTTGCATTTAGACTTAAAAGAGCAGAGTTCAGAGGTGAGCCTTGAAAGTATGCCCTTCCAGAACACAATTTCTGCAGAATAGAGTCCTCTGATTCAAGCCATTTATGTATGCTCTGTTAAATAATGCTTAACCTAGATAGCAACACATATTCTCATTAGCACTTTGACTTCAGCTTATATCTACCAGCTGTCATGCCTGTGACCCCTCACGCAACCCTAATTAGTACTTGACCAACTAAGGGGTTTGAAGGTCTTTAGATGGGGAGAGAAACAGTATAGGGAGTACAAGCATTTCTGCCACCTTTAACATAAGAATGGCCTTTTTTGTCTCTAAACTGACCTGACTGCAGCTTGTCTCAACTCTGTGCATCCCAAAGGAGTAGTCATCAGTGAATGTAATTGTGTCGGAAGCAATCACATCATAAAATGAAGGCCAGCCTGAAAAATAAAAGACAGAAAAAAGAATAAGACAGTACAAACCTGGCTAGGAGGATTTTGGTGTCAGATAGCATACTCAAATTTTTAACCACAAATGTGGTTGTCAGAAAAATGAATACTCCAGATGGACCTAACTCTGGCAAAGTGAAGCAGCATGTTTTAACTTGTAAAAATATCCTTTCATACAGCTAGGGAAAAGAATCCTGTGTAATCTGAAAGTTTACAAATCTTCAAAGCTTTCAAACACAGTTTATTTAACAAATGAAAAATTTTGGATTCATCACTTTAAAAAAAACTAAGCAGGAAATAGGAAGTTAACAAAACGACAGAGAAGAATTGGCCTTACCAATTTAGGGTTCCCAGGTGCCGGCTAATGGGAGGCAAACTCCCAGCAGTTTGCCCCAGAGCGACTGACTGGAGGTGGCAAGCCACTTGACAATTGCCTGCCAGCAGCAGGCAACTCAGGCAAGCACACAGCGTGGCGCAATGACATCACTTCCGTAAGTGACATCGTCACACCAAGGCCGGGGATGCGCACACATGAAGACCATGCCTCCAGTAAGTACACCTCCACCTCGGAGCCTATGTGGACCTGGAAACCCTACTTACTATGAACAAAAATGAAGGATTTACAACATCAAGCAGAATCCAGCCAGCTGCCACTATTCTACCTAAAACTTCCATCTATACGTGCCAGGGTTGTCAACTCTGAGCTGGGAAATTTCTAAAGAGTTGGGTCTGAAACCAGGGGAGGGAGGAGTTGGGGCAGGGAGGGAGCACAGCAAGGAAGGTGATGCCATAGAGACCACCTTCCAAAGCTGCTGTTTTTTATCAGGGGAAATGATCTCAGTAGTCTTGTAATTCCAGAATTCCAGTTAGATACCTCAGTGGACAAAGCACACTTGGAGGAATAACAGTAAACAACAATAATAACAAGAATCAGGGCATACAATTATAAATTATAAAGTGTATTCCAGTAGAAAGTGTCTAGTGCTTCTAATAAATAATTCAAAGCTCCTAATAAATGTTCATAAATGTTGGTGGAAGGGAAATGTCCTTCTGTGCCAACTGCAGCCACCAGGTTGCCAACAAGTGGCTGATCCCAGATACCTTGCCTGGCATCTACCAAAGTACTTGCATTTTGCATAGTAGATCCTATTGCTTATGGAATAGGCTGCCTGGAGAGGTGAGGTTGGCACCATTTTAGGAGGCTTTGCAATGCTGTTATTTGCTAGGACTTTTACCAGTCTTAGGCATTTGGGGAAAGCAGTATGTTTTTAAATTTGTGATTGTAACCTGCCTTGAGCCACAAACAAAAGAAGAGGGTGCTTTAAGTGTGCTGTTGAGTTGCAAGCAACTCACAGTGACCTAATGAAGTACGAACCTCATGGGGTTTCAAGGCAAGAGATGAGCATAGGTGATTCACCATTGCCTTCTTCTGCATTACAGCTCAGTCTTCCTCTGTGTAAACAGCCCAGCCCAGTCTTCCTTAGTAGTCTCCCGTCCAAGTACCTACCCTGCTTAGCTTTCAAGCTCTGACAAGGGCCATTTCCACACATCCTTAAAGGGTCGGCCCACTCACTGAACACTGGCGGCTTTCCCCCTTGACTCCAGATGTCTTTGTTTTCAAAACTGTTGCAGGCTGTTTGGCTTTCATTTTTTCAGTGCCTTTTCTGAGATGATGGGAAAGTGCAGTTCCAGGCACTGAAAGGCACTGAAAAAATGGAAGCCAAACAACCTGCAACTGTCGTTTTGAAAACAGAGACATCTGGAGTCAAGAGAAAAAACAGCCAGTGTTTGGTGAGTGGGCCATCCCTTTAAGGACATGTGGAAACGGCCAAGATCAGGCTAATCTGGATGTAGTAGGACTGTTACTATAGCAGATTACACAGTGTAAAATAATGCATCAAAATCGCATGAGACATCCAATTAATATTGCAATAAACAATGCAAAAATTATCAGACGTGATATGACAAGCACTGGGGAAAAAATGAAATTATAAAAGTAGAAAACAATGCAGTAAGAGATAACACATACAATTAACAGCGGAATAGAATCCTGTTACTTTTATGAAGGCATCCTCTTACAATTCCTTTTATATAAACGTCCTCCTGAACAATTCTGTTTTACACAGTTTGCTGAATGACTGGGAACCTTTCTGGCCTTCTCAGGCAGGCCTGAGGGAAAGCTTCAAATCTTTCAGTCATTTCAGGGCAAAGCCCTCTTGACCAGACACCTACATTATCTTTTATGATTTTTTTTCTGAACAACAAAACAAATGCACACATTTCACATTAGAGCAATACAAATCTCATTTGGAACAACCCATTTTGTGAAGCACTGAACATTTTTGTGTAGAAACCTCGAGTAAACACGCCAAAGTGAGAGCAGCGGGACGGAGTCACTTGGGTAGCAGAAGAAGATGCAGAACAAATGACTGGACAAAACAGGCATCTTGCAATATCAGCATCTTTAGAGATTCCTCTTTCCCTGCCAGAACAATACAAAGAAGGCAGAGAAAGGAACTTTCCATAAATTTTCCAAAAGTAGAAAGAATGCCTACTAAGAGCTTCTGAACCGGGCCTATGGTTTATCATTATAAACAGTCAACAGCCCTTCAGAAGAAGAACGGTGTTATCATTAGCAAGCATTTTGGGAGGCAGAACTGTTCCTGAATAAATCCTCAAAGAAATCCTCCCTTCCCTACTATATAACAATAAGCGGCAAGCTTCAAAGGCTTATATGAAAAGACTGAAGCAATCTTTGCCTTATGGAAAAAGTTATATTGTGCAAAAGGGTTGGAGGGATGTTCCTGTCTAGTTTCAATATTAATAATCAATCATTCATCATCCTTCCTGCAGGCTCTTCCTTTTGGACTCCCCCCGCCCCAAACATAAAGAAAACCTATTATTTATTATCCCAATTATTATCCCATGTCTCTTCTGAAAGCAAAATCTACTGAAAACCTGTATCAGAACTGTTCCTCCACATCAAATTCTAAATTGCCTTTGCTAAATAACTTGAACTTAGCCTATTATTTCCTACTGTAGCTCTTCCATACTGAATATTTTATCCCTCATCCTTTTTCTTCAGTCAATGAGGCATCTGTTTTTTTAAGGAATGGATTACAACATAGCTTGGAAATCTAGGTAGGGAATCCATATTGCCCATATTCAAGCAAGTTGTTCCATTGAGGCGTCTTTTCCAATCACTGTTTGGTTTGTCTTCTCACACTTTATGATAGACTATGAATGGGCTTAAACAGAAGTACTGAACTGTTAGTATATCTTTTTCATTTTCTGTAATTATTAGAGACATATCTCAGAGAAAGCTATTTACAGGTGGTAAGGCATGATAGATAATTTTGTATGCTCCAAAATGGCACCATTAATAGAGGATATTACACCTGAGTGGAGACCAGCCAGGAGGGACGGTAAGATGGAAATCAGAGTGGGGAAATATAAGGCCACAACTTTATTACTTACAGATTCCTCAGGGAATGGCTGTTAAAAAAAATAAAGGACAGCCCAAAGGGCCTCAGAATGCCACCCTGGAGGGAAGAAGAGCTTCTGCCTCCCTCCCTCCCTCCCTCAAGCCGTTTGCAAAATAGTGAGCAGAGAGTGGTCTCTGTTTTTGCTGCTCCACGTTATATTCTGTGCACATGGAACTGTAAACACAGGAGGAAACCTTCCCCTATGCTATTTTGACACAGAGCAACAGCTTGGTGGAGGACGGCAGGAGCTCTTCCTTCCCCACAGTGGTGTTCTGAGGCCTTTTGGGTTCTCCTTTATTTTTTAACAGCCATTCCCAACAGCTGTCGTGTGGCTGTGGGGAACCTAAGTTAGTTCTGGGGAATCTGACCCTACTCTAAAAACCTGCATGTCTAGCTTGACCCGTGGACTATGCTCTTACTGTTACTGGTAAACCTTTAAGTGCTAAATTGTTACATGGCAAACATGTAACATGAATTTCCATACCACAGTGCTTAATCACAACAGATAAAATCACTCCGAAAAAGAATGTGGGGGGAGTTGAAGTTTTGAATTTAAGGGAAGCAGTGAGAACTGAGTAGGCTGCTTTTCTCTTGAGACTTGTACTCGTAGAGAAAAAAAACCTTACATTTTATCAAACTTTTGAATCTCAGATTTTATGAGGAAGTTCCATTTTAGCATCTCCCATCTGAGCAACAACAATTGCTCAGATTATGTTTCTTTTGTCTCTTCCTTTTCTAATCAATGCACAAAAAGACCTTACAATTCCAGTTTGTCGAGATGGCTTTTTTGCTTAGATCTCAGAATGATCAGCTTGCTTTAAAAGTAACTTAAAAACTTACATTTAATTTGCTCAGGAAAATATCAATGAACAGAAACTCAGCCAAGATTTATCCGAACATCAACTTCTATTAAAATGCAATAATCAGGTTGGGGATGGAAAAAATACCTTGCCAGTTAAGATTCTGCCATTAATAATCTTCCTTTACAGTTCAAGTTGAATAAAGCTATTAAACATGCCTCACTTCAGCTAAAATTTTATTTTTCCCTTGTCCACCTCTGTTTGATCCGTGTTCCTTTAAATCACAGAGAATGTTTTTGGAAACAGATCTTCTAACACATAAGTCAGTTGTAGATCTTCAGCATCAAAGGATATGAATGGCATCGCGCAGAAGTATAACCTTAAGCTATAATTCTGAAATGCCATTTAAAAATGTTTCAAATAGTTTTAAAAATTTACTGGTGACCTACTAACCTCAATCCAAAAGCATTCAATGTTGAATAATATTTTTGTTGCTATCCCAAAAAAGTAGTTCAATAAAATTTTCACACACTGCCTGTGTTTATTTTTTTTATAAATTACTCACTAGCTCCAGGATGCTATAAAACTGCAATCTGCATAGTTAAAATTGTCTGTATTAAACACGACTACAGGATGCTCTGCAGTTGTTTTAGTATGGTGAGCCATGCTATCGACACAACACAATACAGTAGACAAACCAAAGCTTATATTATTCCAATCAAATTAGTGATATAAATCTAATGCTGTAAGACTCTTATTAACAAGAATGCATTTTTTTCTTCCTTAAAACTCTTGCAACCATTCACTCAGGACATAGTCAGCCAAAATTAAACACTTTTTATTAATTTTGTTGGAAAGGCTAAAAGGCATGTATGTAACCTTTAGCTCGAAGTCAAAGGTACTCAGTGTGGGGGAGCATGAAAAGATACCCCTGCCATGGCACCAGCAAGCTGTAGGAAGCAGGCATGAACATTCCCCATCCCAAAGTTGCTTGCCCCCATCCTGCCCCCTTTCCTCTGTCATTGCTCTGTCATTATTTCCAGGCACCCTTGGCCTGGAAATACACACTTCCCCTTTCCTAGCTGAGCCATACTGTGAAGCTACAGTGTGGCTCAACTGGGAAAGGACCAAAAGGAAGGGAGGAAAGGCAAGCTTAGTTCTGCCATTTGAAGGCAGGCTAGCTTTTCCCCTCACTCTGTAGTGGCTTTGGGTGGTGGTGGTGAGTCCACATGGACATTCCATCTGCAGCCATTCCTCAGTTCCTCCTTTGAACTGGATCAAAGGAGGGTTTTTCCCTTGATCTGGTTTAAAGACGGAAAGCCCCAGTAAGACCACGAGCCAAGCATCAGAATGATATGATGGGACACTCTTGTTTTATTCAGAAATTTCCTGCATTCCACATAGGGAAAATTCCCATGTGAAAACAGCCTCAGAAGAGCTTAGCTTTGGTAGGAATACCTGCTATCAATAGAACCTGTGCTGTACAAAAGGCAGTACAGGACCATCATTCCCAGTTATGTTCCTACATTAAGGAAACACATAGTGGTAAAATTCCACAGGAATGATAATCATTAAATGTGTTTCCCCCTTGTACATTTAACGGTTTGGGATCAACATACCTGAAGGACCACCTACTTCCTTATGAACCTACCCGATCACTGCGATCATCACCAGAGGCCCTAATTTGGGTGCCTCCTGGCAACCCAAGACAGGGCCTTCTCACCTGTGACACCAAAACTCTGTAACTTTACTCAGGAAGAATTATCTGTCCCCTTCAGTTGCCATCTTCCACCAGTGGGTGAAGACTTTTTTGTTTTGTTTGGCATACCCACAATGAGTCTTCATGCTCAATATTTTAATTGTTATTTTTATGTATTTGTAGGTTTTAAAGTTCTGGTTTTAACTGTTTTAATGATGTGTTTCCATTGATTTTAATGGTTTTATAATGTGATTTTAATAAGCATATTTTAATTAGTTAGCCACCTTAATGGCCCTTATGAGGGCAGAAAGGTGGGATATAAATTTTGTTAAATAAATTGGTAAGTGCCTCTTACCTTTAACTGATTTCACAACATAAACACTCTAATCTTCCTCACTTGGAACCCATCAACAAAATATTAACTCTTGAAGCAATACAAATGTAAGGTTGGTCTTTATTTTCCCAGAACTTTATACATAATAAAAACTGAATCTTACGATACAAATTTGTTCTGACCATTGCTTGAGTAGAATGAGCCTGGAGATGAAGTGACTTTACCAAGGTACAAAGATTGAAATGTGAGTAAGAAAAGGTACTTGGCTGCAAAACAGCCCTAGTTCAAACTGTTCTCAAGCCTTTAGGGAACATATTCCACAATGCCGTCAGATGAGGAATCCTTGAGCCCATGTCACAGGACCCCCACAGAAAATTCTGGAAATGGTTTATTTAGCACCAGGTCATATAGGATCCCAGCCAGGGCTCACAGTCCTCCAGCATAAACAAAAGCATGCCATTTACAGTCCTTTCCTGAGGTTAGAGATTTCAGGGGAAGATCAAACAAGCTGTATGTTTTTAAACAATTGAAAACTTCATTATGCAAAAACATGGATTTGAGAAACAGAGACACCAAAACAGAAAATTTAGGTGGTCTTACTCAATGTGAGGAGGTCTTATTCTAAACATCAAAATAGGAGCATCCATAAGAACAACGGAAACATATCCAGTGCTTAATTCAAATCTATTTCTTTCCTTAGATTTAGAATGATTATAAAATGCAAAACCATAATCATCATCATAACCTTTTTAAAGTAAGCGGACTGAAATGTTCGATAGTAGTGCTATCCCTCCAGTAGGGCACTTGATGAATGAGGCTTCAAGCGCATGAACAAGAAAAGTCCCAGAGACCTGTATTTTGACTACATATGGCTTAGCTTTTTCCTGTCGGGATGTTGGTACATAGTATACCTCATCTCACATATTTAAATTGCTTGATAGAGAAATAATGACACCCCAAAATCATCTAAAGTCAAAAGTAACTCCTGAAATTAACCTAATTATTTGCAAGCTACTTAGGCTGTAAAACATAGACCTTGCAATGGGGCTAGGGAACAACCATGTCAAGTCCCCAAACCAGATGAATACTGTAGAATTATGAAGTCTGTTTAGGATGATCTCATAACTTTCTCTAGGGCAGAACATCTTTTTCTCAAGTAATGAAGAAAACAAAACATAGTTTCTATGAGAATAAATACTAGGCAAGGCTACATAGAAGTAAGTCCCATTTTATTCAATGATGCTTACTCCCAAGAAACTTTTTTTTAAAGGATAGTGGCCTAACTGTTTCTTTAATATGGTTACTACTTGGGAATCGGACCCAGACCTCCAAAGTGACTTACTACCTACTGCGTCAGCTTCTTGGTCCTACTGTAGCCCATTCAACCAACAGCATGCATTCCCATTGAGGGCTTAGCAGAACTTTGTTAGCAAGTGGGGAAATATTCTGTAGCATAATCTGAAATCTTAAAACACTTCATCTAAATAACTAGCATGGAGCTGCTTCCATCTGGTGGCAACAGACTACAGTTCTAACTGAAAGCCTGCTACAAAAAGTCACTGATGTTCAATGTCTGTGTTTCTGTCTCCACCTGCTGATAGAGAAAGAAAATCCTTTTATCCAGCCCAGTGTAGGATTCTTAAGGAAGTTCACCACTAAACACTAGAAGTATAGCTTTGAGAGTCAGAGATGGCTGCAAGATTATCATGACAGAAGGAAGTTATTGTAGCTTAGCTCAGTTCAGTTCATTTAATAAATTTAACCAGGCAAAATAATAAGAAAATTATAATCTTTGCCCAGATTCTAATATTTCAAAACATGTTCACAGCCTGGAACAAATTTAAACAAAATTTATTATCATAAGGAAAACACTTGTGGATATATTTTAAATGTTTAAACCTAAATGTGATCCCAAACTACTCTTTCAAGACTGCTTATAAGAATTTCAGCTTAAACTGCCTAATACGTAGTATATCTCATGCAACGTCTTAAAATAACTGAGGATCTTAGCAAAAGGAAAGGAAATCACACAAATATAAAATAGAATACAACTAGTTATTATAGCTGTCACTTGAACCAAAAAAGACACTTACTGTTTTCTTTAAAACTGCAAAGAGAAAGCTGTGCTGGCTGGACAAGAATTAATTCCACAGGGCAGAAGCCGACACAGAAAATGCCACATTTCTCATCACTACTTAACAGGTGTGCCAGCGTAACTGCAGAGCTTCCAGTCTGCTCCCTAAGGACTTTGATGGGAGAGCTTGAGAGATGTGAGGGTGCAAGTGGCCTGAGGGGGGGTTGACTCCACCCCCAGGCTCCCTGTCCAGCCCAATCTGCACCGCTTGTCCCCGGTTGTGAGCTCACCACTCAAGACCTTGATGCTGAGGCTGCCCATCACGACAAGAGGGATCACCGCACACATCACCACCTCTACCCCAGGCAAACCCTTCTGCACTACCCGCTCATACGGGGTGCCCCCAGCCATGAGGGCACGCACATACTTCTGAACAGGCCTGAGGGAGTCATTCCAACACTTCATGGTGGACTGCTTCATCCACATGGCGTACTCAGGGCTGATACCCACTCCACCACCATGCATCAAAAGGCCTGAAGGCAACTGGTGGCCGAGACACCTCTGGCCATGGCAAGGGTGACACTAGTGTGCTCCACCACCAGACTGTACAGGAGCACCTTCTTGGCCTTGGTCTAGTTTGGCTGCCATTCCCTCCGGAGCACTCTGAAGCCATGCCGCCCGGGACAGAAGAATGTAGAAGTGAGGCCATGCAGCACAGGAAAGCCCAGGGAGAGAGATACCCTGGCTGCCAAACCACAGAATGGACTCTGAGCAGCTAGAAGCTGTTCATGGGCCTCTGGTTGCAAGCCAGGAGGGCAGGAGTAGGTGCCCCACTTCCCCTGGTTCCCCCACTACCCTGCCCTCCCTCTGCAGCCCCTTTGCAGGAATACCTCCCCTAGTGCTCAGCCCTGTGACCCCCAGTCCCAGGGTTCCACCTCCTCCACCTCCTGTTCACACTGTATGTTTGGGTGGCACATTGGTACTGGTACATGCCAGGCAATATCGGGAGCACATCTGCACCCTCCAGATCTGAAACAGCACCTGCCTGGACCATTTCCACGTGGACAGGCAGCCATCTAGGACTTCTGCAAGCAGCTTGGGCTGGTGCTCCAGCAGCAAGCCCCAGCCCCCAGGGACTTTTTCATCCTGCAGAAGTGCTGCTCTTCCTCCATTTCCTGGCCACTGGTTTATCCCAAGGTGTAGTGGTTGAGTTCCTGGAGGTCTTCCAATCCTCTGCAAACTGCTGCCTCCATGGCTTCCTGGATGCCATGCTGGGCTGCTTCCAGCAGCACACGCTTCCCCACGGAGGAGGCCAAGCCGGCCCCCATCTGGGCTGGGTTTGCTTTCCTTGCAGGTTCTATTGGGCTTGCAACATTGTCCCTTGCTTCAGTTTGGTTTCGGTGGAATTCACTGGTTTACATAATGTCCTGGTTTGATGTTGGCCCCCTGGCTTCACTTCGGTTCTGGGAGGATTCCATTTCTCTAAGAGTTCAATTTTGTTCTGTTGGGCTTTCTCTGGGTTGAGCTTGCACTTGGGACTATGTCACCTTTGGCCAGTGGCTGCCTTTCCACTGTGTATTTCTGCCTGACAGCCAGCTTTGCATTTTCCCACCATACAAAAGAATGGACAGTGGCTGGGGGCATCTTGTTCAGGGGCCCATAGAATTGGACCTTGGGTCCAATCTTCCTGAAACTTGGGGGGCGGGGGTCTTCAGTAGACAGTCAGGAGGAGGTTACCTACAAATTGGTGGAATTTGCTTAAAAAGTGCCCCCTCAGCCACCCTAATAGCTTTCCCCATAGAGAATAATGACCAGATAAATCTGGGATGCTCTAACCTTGCCAAACTGGATTAGATAATATTATCTGGTTTTCAGGGATACTAAATTTTGTATGTCCCTGAAACTCAGATCCAGATCAACCCCAAAGTTTTTTGGTACACAGCCTTAGATACTGGTGGTCATCTGGTGGTTGTTGCCAAGCCTGGCCTCAATGAGTCCTCCTTAAAGGGACAGAATATCTCTGGGAAAGGCCCTGCTACTTTCCCTGCTCTTTACTGACAGAAACCAAGGTTTGATGGCTGGAAATACTATTATAGTTGCCTAGCAATGCCATTGACAGCATCCATTTCTTAAAGGTGCTCCTTTTATCATTGGGGGGGGGGGGCGTTAACCGTCCACCCCATGTATTTTTTCGTTCAGATTTTTCTGCAAACTGGGGGCATTTTTCAGGTTTGTAGAATGTCTTGTCTATTCATAGCTCCAGTCTCTAGATTTAAGTATCCAGATTATCTAAATTTAACTATTATCTAGTATCTAGATTTATGTATAGTTGGATACGTTGAGAATTAGATACAGCGATGATACAGCAGTAAGACTTGGATGCAGCCAGCTTTTCTGGGGGTAAAAGGAGGAGGAGGAGGTCTTATTTGACCACCAAAAAGGCTATGCTGGGATTGTGGGGCATGCATGAACAAAAGGAATGTGCAAAAGGTAGGATTGTCAGGCTGAGCCTGGAAACTGGCAGGAGGGTTGGGGGCTGGGAAATGAGGGAGGAGCAACATCAACTATGAGCTAAGCTACAAGTGACACCTGATACAGGTTGGACACTTGTCAGCTTCCCTCAAGTTTTGATGGGAAATGTAGGAATCCTGGTTTTACAGCTTGGCTCTCTATTACAGCTGCAAGACCAGGATGCCTACATTTCCCATCAAAACTTGAGGGAAGCTGACAAATGTCCAACCTGTAGCAGGCGTCACTTGTAGCTTGGCTCTATGTTGTAAGTAACATCTTTTCCATGTAAAACCCCAAAGTAACGTAGGATAGCTCTAAGAATTACCAGAAACTCTACAGTAAAACCACAGCATTTCTGGTGATTCCTACAGCTACCATCTGTCACGTCAAGATTTTATCTGGAAGTGATGTCCTAATGTAGCTGATGTCACTGGTTTAAATCTGCCGCCACTGCCATGAAACAGGCTGTAAGACAACTAGACCTTCCCGCACAGCCCTTCTTTGCTAGTGAAAGCACGCAGGGTGAAAGGGAGGGAATAATGGCACTCCTGTCTGTGTGTGTGCTCAGAAGTCACTTTGAGCCTCCCCTCTCCACTATTTTAAGGTGAGCATTGGGTCACATGTTAAACCTGAGTAGTGTAGGGATTTCCCCTAGCCCAATTCATGTTTAATGTATCTTCTAATCAGACCCTAACTGACTTTGCTTTGCCTAACATGTTTTCTTTTGTCAAGAGAATTTGAGGATGTACATTTTTAAAAATGTATATTAGCTAAATTACTTGCAATTTTATCAAATTAAATTTAATGATGTTCATATATGCCACACCTCTGATATATAGGAACACCTATGAATTTTCATCTGATGCATCCGGAGAAGCCTATCCATGAAAATTCCTTGCATATACAAGACTCATTCATACTACGATCAGCCTATACATTTTAGTGACTCATAAGTCAAGAAATACATGTTCAAGTCACCTTGCTTTGCAAACACATGGAAATTCTGCCATTCAGATTTAATTTGAATTTTACCCTGTTCAAAAAAATTTTTTAGAAAAGGAAGAATGATGGGAATAAATACATTCTTCATTGATTTCTAAATGGTCCAATATAAGTGTAATTTTCAGCGCAATCCTATGGCCGGCCCCAACGCCGACGCGGCTGCACTGATGGTGTGGCGGCGCCGCCGGGCCGGATCCTGTGCCAGCGAAGTGTGGCCGCAGCGGCACCCGCAGCGGCGCAGAGATGCAAATTCGGAGAACCAGAAAGTGTTGTGGGCGGGTCTGATGCACGGCCGCCGCCAGGCGCAGCCAAAGGGCGCTGTTCCTGACAAGCGTCAGGGGGAGGGGCCAGGAAAGGCGCAGCCTATGGGCAGCACGCGATCCCGGCCAGGCCCCAGAGCAGCAGGCAAACCGCGCCCATGCCGGCAGACTGCCTCGGCTCGTGTGTCGGGCGGGGCTCGCAGTCGGGAAGGAGAGGGGTGGGCGTAGTCTGAGAAGCCTTTCCCCCGTTTGCCCAATGTAGCACCAAGTCCGTGGCGGCCGCGTCCAGAGAGGTTAGCATGGGACTGGCAGGCGCCCTGCCATGAGGAATCCAGGGCAGCAGCCAGTCTCTGGCAGCAGGGGACAGCCCCCAAGTGGCGCCGAAGGGGAGGGCTGGCCTGAGGCCGCCACCAAGAGGCAGACACAGCGGGCCTGCCCCCTCGTCCCCATCCCAAGGCAAAGAACACAGACACCCATTGCACAGAAATCAGCCTTTATTATTATATCACCCCCCAGCAGACGTGAGGAAGGGGAGGCGTGTAGGAGAGCCGCCTGTGCAGCAAAACACCCCACCCCACCCCCAAGGCGGCAGCGGCGGTCACCGGCGAGGCCAGCGGCCGGACCCCCTTGGCCGTCCACGGGCCCGGCCTCTCGCACGCAACTGGGCCCGAGGGAGGGGTGCCTCTGGGGCGGGTGGAGCCGCTGCAGCGGGTGGGGCCGGAGGGTCGAGGATGGCGACGAGCCGCCCGAGCAGGGCTTCGGCACGGACTTGAGAGGCACGGACCCCTTCCCCCACTTCCAGTACCGCAGCCATGAACTCCCGGCCGCGGTTGTTCGCCTCCTCCCATGCAGCGTGCACCTCTAACCGCTCCCTCTCGATCGCCGCCCACATTGCGGCTAGTGTCGGGGGAAGCCGCTGGGCAGGGCGGGGGCCGCGAGCCCGTGCACCTGGAAGGACCCCCTCCATGGGCCCCTCCCCCTCAGAGGCGGAGCCAGGTCCCTCCCGCACACGGCCCATGGCACCCAGGGGCGGGGGGGCTGGAGGGGATGGTGCTGCAGGCTGGGACAGCTCCTCGAGCGGCTCTGTCGATGAGGTGTCCTGAACCGGCGGAGTCCCAGGGCCACCTTCACCCTCCACCGACACAGGGAAGCCGAGCGACTGCAGGAGAGCCGCTCCGGCAGCAGAGGTCCTCCGGGAGGGTGGCAGCTCGCGCAGCTGGGCAATCACCTCCCCGCCTATCTCCAGGCGCATGGTCCCTGCTGGAGCGAGACATGGGTGGGAAGAGGCCCCAGGGAGGGAAGAGCAGCGGCCCAACATGGGCTGCCACAGGCCACCGAGCCGGGCCAAGCACAGCCATTCCAGCTGCGGCCGCAGCCCCTCGTCTTGAGACCGGTCGGCGCCATGAGGGGCCTTGGATGTGTGGCCGAGGCCGGCGGCCGAGCCGGTCCCTGGCCCCACCAGCAGCAGGGCCACAGATACATACCGTGCTCCGGATCCATGCCCCCCGACGGGCCCGGTTGAGGCTCCTCGTCGCTGGCAGCAGGGGCTTGCTGTGGCGGTGGAAGGGCTGCCGGTTCCTGGGCCCCGCTCTCTGCCAGGGGGGGCACAGACTCCGCTGCCTCTGCCTCCGCCTGGCTTGGGAATGGACCCTCAGGGGCCGTGCCTACTCACGGGAGAGGCCCTGTCACACATGTGCCACGATCCATACGTCCCCCCCTCGCCTCCCTGAACCCACAAATACTAACCGGGCAGGACCTCAACGCCCAGGCCGCCCACCACCGCCTCCGGGATGACCGCTCGCATGACCGCCTCTGGGCCTGGGAGCCCCTCGTCAAGGGCCCACTCATAAGGAACCCCCTGAGACATGAGGAGGCGCACTCGTTTGCGCGCAGGCCTGAAAGAATCATTCCAGCGCTTCATTGCCGAGTGAGCAGTGCGGGGCGCGTTGCCCACAGCCGAGACCCTGTCAGCTGCCATCTGCCAGAATGCCCGTCGTCGAGACCGGGACGAGGCGCCCCTGTGCGTGCTCAGGGCGACCTCCGCATTCTCCACCACGAGCCCAAAAAGCAGCACCCTCTCAGCCTCTGTCCAGTTTGCCTGGCGCTGGCTTCCGCCGCCACTAGTGCTCTCAGCAGACATGGGGGTAGTGCCCGCTGGAATGTCCGGTCCCCGAGATAAGTGGTGGGAACCAGCCACCTAGTCATGTGCTCACCCATCCCCTCGGCAAGATGGAGGAGGGCACAGGGGGTGCAGGACCGGGAAGGGTGGCTGGGACGGCCCATGCAGCGGACAGAGGACCTGCTCCTGAGCACCACTTGCAACGGGCCGCTGAGACCGGTAGGCCTGCTGCTTCCAGGTGCGTGGGGGGGGGGTTCAGGGTGCTGGAACTCAACCTGCGTTCCTTCCAGGCAGGACCTCGATCATCCCCGCCTGGTGCCCGCCACTGCCGCCGCGGCTCCCAGCCATCCGGACCAGCCACCTCCTGCCAACCGTGTTTGTCCGAGCGGCCCTCAGGCGGCGCCGCCTCAGACGCCGCCGCCAGTTCCAGGCCAGGGTGCCATCCCTGCTCCTGGGCGACATGACTTGCCTGGACCGCTTCCGCCTGGACAGGGCAGCCATACAGGCTCTGTGCGAGGAGCTCGCGCCCGCCCTTCAGGGGCAAGCTGCGGCTCCCCGGGGCATCCCCGTCCTCCAGAGGGTCCTGCTGTCCCTCCGCTACCTTGCGACCGGCTCCTTCCAGGGAGTCATGGCTGAGGCCTTGGAGGTCTCCCAGTCATCCACCAGCCGCTGCCTGCATGCCTTCCTGGACGCCCTAGTTGGTCGGATCCGCGAGCACATCCACTTTCCCACCTCAGAGGCAGAGTTGGCACCCATCCGGGCTGGCTTCTCCTCCTTTGCAGGCTTCCCCAATGTGATTGGAGCAGTCGACTGCACGCATGTGGCCATATGCGCTCCCAGAGAGGAGCCGCAGGTCTACAGGAATCGGCACCGGTTCTACAGTATCAACGTCCAGGCAGCCTGTGACCACCAGGGGATCTTCACGGACCTCGTTGCCAAGTTCCTGGGAAGCGTCCACGACGCACAGATCTTCACCACCTCCGGCCTGAACAGGCTCCTGTCATCATGGCCTGAGGGGAGAGGCTGGCTCCTAGGTCAGGAGTTGGTGGGGGAGCTGTGAGGGGACGGGGATGGGAAGGGAGATCCTAACTCCGCCTCCCCTTGCAGGTGACCGTGGCTATCCATTGCTGCCTTACCTCCTGACGCCATACCCTGCGGATGAGCCCGCCGACAGAGCCAACTACAACCAGGCCCACCGGCGCACGAGGATGGTGATCGAACGTGCTTTCGGTCAGCTGAAAATGCGCTTCAGATGCCTCCATCACACGGGCGGCCGCCTGGCCATGCAGCCGTTCACCGTCGCCAAGCTTGTGGCTGCCTGTGTCATGCTGCACAATATTGCCGTGCGCCAGCAGCTCCCCTTGCCAGCCACAGAGGGCCCAGGCGAGGACCCCTGGCTGCCGCCCGCCGGTCGCCTTTCTCCTGACGCCCCTGCAGAACCCCAGGATCATGACCGAGCTGTGCGAGACAGGGTCGTGGAGCACCTGTGGCATGCTGCGCGCTGAGGGCCATGCCTGGCCATGGGGGGCTCGGCTGGCCAAACACTCGCCCTTTACGCCCCTATGGTGTCCCAGGCGGCCCCTCCGAGTCCCCGCTCCCTCAACCCCTGCATGTAGAGAGCATGGGAAAGCCGCCCCGGCCAGCAGCCACCGCCCCCCATGGACGGGCTGCACGGGAAAAGCGGTTAACGAACTTGGCTTTATTCCCAATCGATTCCAGGGCAGCATCAGGCGCCCAGAGAGCAGCTTGCCAACCCAGAACCCCGGCCTCAGCAGCCAGGAGGGTGAGGGCTAGGTAGCGCGTCGGAGCAGGGGGAGGCCAGCGGCCCCGCCACGGCATCCCCGTTACAGAGCAGGGGCCCGGCTGGGGTCCAAGATGCCTGTGCCTGGGATGGCATATCGGCAGCTGCCCGGCCGTCTGCGGGGACGGGCTCCAGCTTCGGCCGCTTCCTGCCAGGCCCCTCCACTGGGTCACCCTCTGGGTCTTCAGCGGGTGGCGGGTAGCGGGGTGGAGACCAGGCGGTGAAGCCCCTCCCAAGTTCCTCCCCATCTGGCGAGGGGCTCCGGGCGGGCGCCGCTGTGGGGGCAAGAGGTGGGGGATGGGAGCGTCAGGGCCCCAGTGGGCTCTGGGGTTGTCGTCGCGGCCACAGGCCGCCCCACCCCACATGCCCGTGCCCCTCCTGTTGGCGAGACTCACATGGTGCCGCTGCCCGCGCCTGCTGGAATGCCCCGTGAACCCGGTCCATGGCAGCCATCCACCTGTCATTGATGGTCCCTGCAGAGGGGGGAGAGAGGGAGAGGGGGCACCCGTTGGTGGCAGCCCGGCATCTGCTGCAAGCACCTGCAACCTGCGCCTCGACGGAAGTGGCTGGGACGCCTCCGGGCCCTTACGGCCTGCCCTCTGTGGCAGCGGAGGAGGCCCCCTGGATGGCGCCGAGGACCCCGACTTACTGCGCGCGGGGCCCGCAGCCACCTCCTCTTCCAGGAGGTCATGCTCCACCTCGCACAGCGCCGTGTCTAGCCACGCTCGTATGAGGTGGGCCTCCTCCGCACGGCCAGGGAAGAGCTCCTCCAGGTAAACTGGCCGCGCAGTCATCGCACCCTCATCTGCCAGGAGGTCATTCCCGGCTGCCTTGGCAATGAGCTGGCCCCGAGCCTGGCCGCCCACTGCTCCCGCCACCCGTCGCCCTCCATGCAGCCGGGACCGCTGTGGGTATAGTGTTTCTGTGCTGCCCACCGAACTACACCGCCCGCCGGCATGACCTTGGAGGGTCTGAGATGTAACAATTCCCTATCTTCTGTCTGGCAGCTGCATAGTTCATGGATAGGTTCAGCACAGGCCCCCCCGTCTCAGACCTGTGGGTTGGAGGGGAGGGGGCTGCGGTGGTTGGCTTCCTATGGCCCCAGGGCCCTCTTCCCTTGCGGGGATGCTGTGCTGCTCAGGTGCATCCTTGCGGGACGCGAACCCTTGGGCCTGGCTGTACGTTGCGCCGTGGGACTGGGAATAAAGCTCATCTACACATGGACCCGTGTCTGCCTGCGATACTTTGGTGAACTGCCAGCCATATCCTGCCCTGGCACCATGAGCACATGACCAGGCCCGCGGTGACAGCGCATCCCTTCCAAGGGGGGGGGGGGCTTAGGATGCACAAGGACTGGCCAGGGGCCGCTCTGGCATGTCTTCCATATTGCCCTAACGCACCTGCCCTGCCTGGCATGCCGCCCTGAGCTGGGGCAGTCACGCAACCTGCCATCGGGGGGCCCTCCCGGGGCCTGGGGTGGCCACCCAGCCTGCATGGCCCGGCCGGGGAAGGGGCACGCTGTGGCAGCCAGCCGGGGGGCCTCGGGCTCCCGCATTTTAGCCACTTTGCGCAGCTGATGCGCTCTTCCACTGCCCCTGTGGGCGGGGCCAGTGGCCTTCCCTGCAGGATTGGCGGGGCTGGCAGCCTCGGAGTGGTTCCCCCCCCGGCAGGGCAACGCGAGCGGCCACAATTGCTGAACGCAGGAGACGGCGCCGAGCCAGGGCGGAGCCACGCGCAGCCTCGGACACACCCCACCCCTCCCAACAACCATGGCCTGTTGGCGTGGGAGGCTGGCAACTGCTCCACGGGATTGGATGCGAGGCAGGACGCCCTGGGGTGGAAGGTGTTGGAATGACCAATGGGGCTGCTGCAGACGCCCGAGGGGCTGGACCCACTCTGGGAGGCAGCCGCTCATGGGACTGTGTTGCTGGGGCTGCGGCTGCGATGGGGGCAACCCTCCCCAGGCGCGCGAGACCTCCTGCCCGGGATATGGCATCCGCCTGCCACCACCCTGGATTCTCCATTGGTGGGGGCTAGGGTTCCAGCGAGCGGACCGTTTGCCCTGCCATCTCCCGCCCCCTTGCAGCGGCAGCTCGCACCACCCTCTCCCTGGCTTATCGGGTGCCAGCTACTCTCCCCACCGGGGATTGATCCCCCTCCCCGCTCACATGCCCCGCCCCAACCCTCTACCTGGCCATAGATGCAGGGGGGTTAGCCGTGTTAGCCTGTGGTAGCGAATTCAAAAAGGGTCCCGTAGCACCTTTACAACTATCCAATTTTATTGTGGCATAGGCTTCTGAGAATCAAGTTCTCTTCGGCAGATGGGTGGTACAGACACTGGTCAAATACAGAGGAGGAGGGGGGGGAGGAGGAGGGAGGGAGGGGGCGGGGAGGCAAGACGGGGTGTGTCGGATACATTTGTGGCAATGTGCAGGTGGGGAGATGTGACGGGAGTGTTGGGGGAGGGGCGGAGGACGAAGTCAGACTCGCAGACACAGAAAACAGTTGTTGTACATCTCGTTTTATTGCACTGGAAAGAGCGGGCTTGCGTTTAGGCTGGCGAGGGAGCCGGAGCATTCCACACAGCCCTCCTTCCCGCTCGGAGGGGCGGGGCTGGGATGCAGGCCGCGGCGCGACGGTGCTTCCTGGGCTGCAGCCAACCGTCCGTCAGAGATGTTTGGGGAGGGCGGGGCGCGGGGGAGCAGCCATGCCCTGGACGTGCCTGTGGGGGAAAAAGACACGTGTGGGCTTTGCCTCGTTCCACTGGCAAGGCAAGCCCCACACTCCGCCATCCGGGGGGGGGGGTTGCACATGGTCGAGGGCAGCAGCTGATGCATGACGGTCTGGTGAGGATGCACTCGGCCTTGGCAAGCCTTTACCTTTAAGGGAGAGAATGAGCTGGTCACAACAAACACCTGGCCACATGTGGTTTTCGAGGCGCCTGCCTCTGAGGCAGCCAGGGGCGGCCATGGTTGCCCCCCACCCCTGCTGGGCCTCACCCAAAGCGGCAAGTGAGCGGGTGGGTTCAGGTGAATGGGCGGTTTGCACTAATCTGCGGAATGCCCCCCCACCTCCTCCTTACCTGTCAGCGCTCTGTCGGTCATCACCAGGTGGGAGCGCAAGAGTCAGGGCACCTGCAAGGAAACGGGAGAGCATGCGGTTAATTTGCAAAGTGTCATTCCCTTCTGCCACGGAAGGGTTAGTTTGTTTGTGCTTAGTTAGAAGCAACTAGCATGCATGAGTCCAGTTAGCTGTTGAGTCATTCTTTCTATCACGGTAGAAAGAGAGTTAGGCAGACATTTGCACCTCTTCCCCTTTATGTGAAGTTCCCCCGGTTTTTCGCAAAGTCCCCCGAGTGCATTCTGCGCCTGCCAACGTGAATGCCCTCAGCCCGTTTCGGTTTTCAAAGGGGCAATGCCACTCAGCAGACGGGCAGAGCCTCCGGCCGAGTGCTCACTTACCTGGGGGTTTGGGCGGCGCTGGCCGGATGTTTTGTAGGGCGCGGTCGCAGGTGATTGGGTGCAGAGAGGGGGGCTCGTCCACGCCGGGCGCGCACGCTGATTGGTCCCCGGGATAGTTCTCATCCTATGCTCCTTCGGGCCATAGGGGCGGGGCGGGGCGCTCAGAGAGGGGGCTGATTTTTCGCCGTTCCATGGATGCCTATGGGCTACGCCTTCTTTTTCCGTGGCGTAGCTTTTTTGCGCCGCTGTGGGCGTTCCCGCTTCTGGAGGAGCTTAGGGAGCGGACTAACTCCGACCCCGCCTTGCTCCCCGCCCCCCCCTGCGTCGGCGTAGGGCTCTACGCCACTCCTGCGCCACCGCCCGGGCGCCTGTGGCTTGCACCAGTGCTGGCCCGCCGGTGGGCCAGCACCGCGTCCCAGCGTGGGCGGAGGGCCACTTACGCGGGCGTACGGGCTAGATGCGCGGTCGCAAGCCTTAGTTCGGTTCCTGTTCACTTCCTCTGCCCTTCTTAGGATTGGGCTGCCCATCTTTTTCGTTTTTCTACAAGCAAATGATGAAACCCTGTCAGGGCAAATGTAGAAGCCACATACAACCCATAAGCGACAGTGACATGTTCGTGGAATCAGACTAAAAGAGATGCATTTGGGTACTCAGAAAACTCCAAGGCACCCATCAAGATGGGTTTGAAAAAAGATTAAGAGAAAATCTAAATAAAATTACAATGGGACAGACACAAAAAGGGATCCATTTTCTTGAGCAGAAGGAGTCAATCTGTGACCTGGCTGCCCAGGTATTATATGAAAACATCGGGAATAGAGTCGTTTAAGAAAGTAACTGCTTCAACCAACAATCCCAGCTAAAACTACAGAGACATAAAATTCCAGTTAAACGCAGGAAATTCTTCAGGGAATAAAAGAGTTGTATGACTCAGAAGATGAAAATCCCTGTGAATACTCAACTAATCTAATGAGCTATTGTTGCCAGGAAAGAAGGTTGATGCATTTAGTGTAGGGAAGAAAGTATTTAAAGCACGACAGGAAATCAGAACAACTTGAACAAATTTTAATTTGCCTTTACTCTTTTTAGAGGAAGTTATTGCTTTAGAGGGTGTGTGTGTATGTGTGTGTAGAAAGAGTTGCAGAACTATGTTGTGTGTTCCCACCACAAAAAAAGTGTTCTTCAAGACATTTAAGCTATGTAGCTATGCCAGCACAGCTGTGCAGCAAAAGACCAACAGTAGATACAAAAGGGAATATATGAAAAACTACAAAGCTGATTGGCACCCTATTCATCATTTCAAAACCAGACCCACACTTCCAGTTGGAAAACTTGTAACTGTTCTGGAATGTCTTTGACATCCTTTGACAGGGATGTACAGTTGGTGTTTTGCTGCACAGCTAAATTGGCATGTCTACATTGTGCAAACATCAGGCTGAATACTTCTCTTTACATATGCAAACACAAAGTGGTTCTGCAAGTGACAGGCATGTAGGTTACCCAGAGTCATCTGGCTGAATCCACACACCCGCGGAGTGTCCCGGTGTTGCGCTAAATGTTCGCTAAACACCCGGAAGTGTAGCGTCTTTCTAGCGCGATTTGCTAGAATCGCGCTAGAAAGACGCTACACTTCCGGGTGTTTAGCGAACATTTAGCGCAACACCGGGACGCTCCGCGGGTGTGTGGATTCAGCCTTTGTTACAGGTAACAGACCCTGGTAATAAAATCATAACCATTGGAAGATACTCAGAGCGGGACCACAAGTGACGCCTGACACAGGTTGGACACTTGCCAGCTTCCCTCAAGTTTTGATGGGAAATGTAGGCAGCTTGGCGGAATGTTGGACAAGTGACAGTTGAAAAGTCCATTGGACAACAGTCAGAGAGTCAAGCTGCAAGACCAGGATGCCTACATTTCCCATCAAAACTTGAGGGAAGCTGACTAGTGTCCAACCTGTGTCAGGCGTCACTTGTGGTCCCGCTCTCAGAGATAAAAATTTCCCAGTGCAATAAAAATCGGACACTGATTGAGCCCGAAACTGACAGAGCACAACAGAGTATTTGCTTATGAAATCAATAAATGTGATACTTAAAGGGGGCATTTGACTCTAATTGCTGACAGTATGGATGGAGACGTGCTTTCCACCAGTATGCTTTCTAGGAAGTATTTATTACTTCACATTACATGATTAGCAATTTTTAAATGAAAAGTATGTATTTTAGAACACTTTTTTTAGCATGCAGTTTTTAAATATCAAATCGTACTACAGTAAAAGGAAGTCTCTGCACTTCAGAAGTTAATAAATAATAATAACAACAACAACAACAACAACAACATTTTATTTATATACTGCCCTTCAGGATGACTTAACACCCACTCAAAACAGTTTACAAAGTATGTTATTATCCCCACAACAACAATCACCCTGTGAGGTGGGTGGGTTTAACTTTCACAGAAGGGATATTTTATAAAATGAGGAAAGCACCTAGGTTCTTTGAGACATGAAAATAATTATTATTCATAAATAACAAAAATAATAGATGGGGAAATAAACACTAAACTCAGATTACTTGTCTACTTGATCCTATTACATTCACTCTGAAATAAGTCCCATCAATGGATTTGCTTGTAAGTATGACTTAGCTATCACAAGAAGGTAAATTGAGTCTAACATATATCACTTTAATCTTCAGGTGAAAGCTCACATGACCGTATATTTCTTTATTTTAAAAATTCTTGCACATGGAAAACTAATGTCAGGGCCAATACTAGGTTTGTACATCTTTCTATAATTTCTGTTTTATCAGGGTGTGGTGGATATAACACTAGGTCCCCTCTCCTTCTCAGCCTCCCTACGTTGTCAAGCACAGTATTTACTAGTTAGATGGGATCACAGATGCACCTTGTAAAGATCCTCACAACAGACAGCTCGTCAATGGTGGCTGGCCCTACAAGAGTCAGGAAGCCACTGACAGCTGGGCTTTGACAGCCATATGTCTGACAACTGGCATTGGGAAGCTCCACCCTAGGGGCAGGGAAGGGGAGTGATGGGGCAGAAATTGCTCAGAAGGTCCTATTGGCCCCTCATGTTTGGCCATGATCCAGGGCTTCTAGTAGAGAAAGACTACTAGGTAGGGTTAACTGAATTCTCTAAGGAGACTGTATAAATTTAATAATTCAACAAGTGAGTTATACCCTATGTAGTAAATATCCACTAAAAGTGCTAAATCAAATTAAAGTGAGAGAGTACAGTCCCAGGGATTATATTATCAAAGTTCAGACGGCTGTATGTTGACCACGACGTCGCGTAGTCACGAGAGGAAGCACCCGTAGCAGCGGCAACAAGCAGTACCGGTCCAATCCCAATTTGCTCGTTTCAGAGGTACTCTTTCGTCAGGCCCACATTAATTTACACTTCCAACATCTGATACAAAATACAACACCGTCGGGGTGGCTTTTCACAAACAGCAAGGTCATTCAGCATCATGGGATCAGCATCATGATCCCAAATTGGGATTGGACCGGTACTGCTCGTTGCCGCTGCTACGGGTGCTTCCCCTTGTGACTACACGACGTCGTGGTCAACATACAGCCGTCTGAACTTTGATTATATAATCCCTGGGACTTTACTCTCTCACTTTAATTTGATTTAGCACTTTTAGTGGATATTTACTACATAGGGTATAATTCACTTGTTGAATTATTAAATTTATAGAGTCTCCTTAGAGAATTTAGTTATCCCCTTATTGTGTGGCACGCTTCCTTTTCCTTCCCCTTTGAGTAGTTCCGCAGAGGAAGCTCCTCCCCCCCTTTTTCGGTTTGCCTACTAGGTAGGGTTGCCAGATCCCTCAAGTCTCCTGGCGGGAGAATGGGACGCTGACTCTTACCCTGTGGCTGCTCCAGAGGGTCTGTCTGTGTGGATTCCTGGTGTGCATGATGACATCACTTCTGGGAGTGACATCACGCAGGGTCAAAGGGCGCCCTGCGTGACAATGTCATGCACACTAGGAAGGGACTGAGAGAGCAGGCAGCTCGCTCTCTTGTCGCTGCCACACCCCTTGTCCCTGCCGGCGCGGGCTGCACAGGGGCAGCGGTGGCCATGGTGAGAGAGCAGGCCATGGCCACTGCAGCTCACCACCGCCACACCCCATCCTGCTGGCGCAGGCTGCACAGGGGCAGCAGGGCGGTGGTGGTGGCGGCCGCAGTGAGGGAGCGGGTTGCAGCAGCCATGGCAGTGAGAGCGGCCTGCTCTTGCCACCACCGCCTGCTCACTCTCTGCTGCTGCCACCGCTGCCCACTTTCATGGCGTGGGAGCACGCCCCCCAGTGGGGGCACACCATGCCCCCCAGGGAGGGGTGGCCCAGGGATTGCACCCCCCGCCACCCAGGTGAGTGGGTGTGGGGGGAAAGGGTGGGATCAGGGGATCCCCCGCCCCGGGGCGGGGGGATGGCAACCCTACTACTAGGCCTGCCCCAGGCCTGGGTAGAGCCTTCAAAACACTTGTGAGGACAGACCAGCTCTGGCTCCCAGCTCAGGAGAGAGTAGAGAAGGAGGAGAGAAGGTGAAAGAAAATGCTCAATTCCCACCCCTTTCTGTTGATGCCAAAGGAAGGCACTTCAGGCCAGGGCCTGGGATTCTACATATATGGAATATTTCTTATATTTTCTTTCGTAAATAATAATAATATGAACCTCATCCTTAGTCTGAAGTGATACAGCCCAAACACAAGTTTCCATGGCTATAAAAACTAGACCAGGGTGTACTAAGGACATAGAATGTATCATGTTAAATCACAAACCTGAAAGCATTTACTTGGTGTAGGTTCCACTGAAATCTATACAAATTGCTTACTTGTAAACAAATATTTGTAGGACAGAGGTGTTAATCTGTAATTTGGCTTCCTCTGATTGTCTGCACTGTTGCATTTTTGGTCCAGTTCTAGACTCCTCTTAAAACAGTAATGTTTAGATTATACAGACATGAGAATGTGTGATGTATAGTAACTGTCAGAAATGTTATGAAGAACAGCAGCTGGGAGAAGGCTGTTTAATTCCCTGCAGTTATCGTCAAGATTCCTCTAATCAACAGCTACATCTTTGCTTCTGACGTTCATTGAAGGAGACTTTTCACCATAAAAGGAGTAGCACTTTGAAGATATCACTAGAAGTCTGTGCAGAATCACATCTTGGGCCAAATCCCTATAAAATAATAGGTGCCGCAAGGGTGGGAAGGGAAACAAAGGATTCACCTGTGTGTCTGTCACATGAAGTTTTCTCCCTAAGAAGCTTGAGGTTTCTGTGGGATGTTTTTTCTCATCATTTACTTGACAGACATTGCTATTTATCATCCGTTTATCCTTACATTTCCCAGTTCACACAACATGGCAACCACATGTACTGAGTGCATTGCTGGGACCACATGTTCCCTATAAACACAGTTGGTGGACTCCCAGTTCATGTGAACATAACATCTGCAAAGGGCTAAAAACTCAGAAATTTGTTTTGACATAAGAATGAGGAAAGTCAATGAATTCAACTAGGCTAACAGATGGTATCTAAGGATATGACATTCACACATGCTCACATCTTCCCATGCTGTTTCAGTGGAGGATAGGATTCAGACTATCTCTACAGATAATCACACACACTGCAAAGTGTATATAAGACCCTCTCTAGGAACACATCACCATGCTGTGCGGCATGGAGCTTCGCCATGCTGTTCTCATCTCATTTCAGTGAAGAGAACTTTGTTTAAAGAGTACTTTGCACATACAACATGCTGCCATTACCCTCACATACACAAGAAAGCGTAGATTACAACAGGCAGCTCATAGGGACTAACACCAGGGCCTGCATGGTAGTTCCTCAGTTTCAGGTTTCACTAGGGGAATAATTATTCAGAAGTCATAGCATAAGTTAGAGTCACCTCTGGAAGCACCAACTTCTGCCATATACATTATTTAAAATGTCACCATTTAAAAATAGGTAAGGCATGTGGCATGTAAGCACTAAGAATATACTGTATTTCACTTCATCTGAGATTTTTAAAAAACCCTTTACAATCATTACTTGTATCCAGTTAAGAAAAATAGGCCTAATGAAGTGTAAAATAATTTGTTGCATTGCAAGACACAGTTATACATTATTTCAGTTTATTATTCCAGAAGTGAAGTCTACATATAACCTACAAAAGTTATACTTAGTACATTTGTAACATTGTTCTGAAATTATGAGTAAATGGATTCATTTCCCCCTATACTAGAAGGTAACTCTACTCATTCTGTTACAGAAGCAAAGCAACCATAAATCATACTGCTTGGAAATTAGGGAAGATATCTTGAAAACTAGGGGTGTGCACTGAAAAAATTCCACTTCAGTTTTAAATCTGGGGTTTCCAAATGAACGATGTACTATTATTGATGGAGCATTGCAGGCTCAGCTCTAACTAGGGTCTAATCCATTTTTTTTGTTATCATTAGCTTCCCCCCTGTTCTTTACAATGAGGGCTTCCAGGCTCTTTGGGACAGCTGTTTTTGCACTTTATGGCACCAAAATTGCACAGAACACAGTCTCTCTATAAACCAACAATCCTGAGTTTTTCCTCAGTTACACTACACACTACACTACACACACACTACAACGGACTCTGAAGAAGGTGAGTGTTGGTGGGTGCATACTATGGGAAACTGGCTGGCAAAGGGGTAGCTGGGCAGCAGTAGCATTAAAAACAATCCTGCTTCATGTTAACTTTTTTCTTTTCTGTAGTGCCAATAAATTATTAACTTTGCATCCTGCTGCTGCCTGTTGGTGCCACATTTCCTTGTGCTTTGCAGTTTTGTTCCCATGATGAGGGGCAAATCCTTCTTTTTGACATACAGTGTTCTGCTGCAAAATGGGGTATTCTTGCATTAATCATCATCAATCTCCATCACCCAAGTGCAAGCAGGCAGGCTGCCTCAGCATGATTGTCTGAATTCCCTCCCTTCACCTAAGCAGACCTGTGTTTTTTCCATAAGTTTTCCTTTTGCTATGAGCGGGTAGGATTGTTTTTGAAGGGGCAGAGTAGGTTAATGACTTACAGAGAGCTTGTCTTAAACTTAATGAGGAGAATTTTTAGATAACTTTCTGGCAGATGCTGGATGGAGGGAGAAGCAATCCTAAATAGGTCTACTCAGAAGCAAGTCCCATGTTATTCAACAGGGACTGCTCCTAGGGAAGTATCTTTAGAATTGCAGCTTATAATTGAAGTCTGCACATTCCCCTTCCAAATGTTTCCAAAGCCAACAGGCGAGTAGGGAGTCTCCCCTTGCAAGGACCTGAGTGACAGGGAGACAATGCCATTGCCTGGGTAGCGGCGGGGAAAAAAGTTGCACTCATGCGCATTGTACACATTCCCCCTTCAACAGTTAATGAATAACATAAGTCCTCTCTTCCCTCGGGATCCGATTGGTGAATGCTATTAAGGAAAACAAGATGCTGTCATGTGGGCCCAGCGCCTACCTGCTGCTGCCACCACTGCAAGGTAAGAATCAAAACAAAACACACAAACTTTTTGGTCGAAGGATGTCATTACAATTTGGTTTTCTGGATTTGTTCACTATTCTAGAAACTGTTTTAACTAAACAAAACAGTGATTTCCAGGTGTATTTCTGGTGCATTTTGTTTTGTTTTGTACACCTCTATTGAAAATAATATTAGCCACCTATACCAATTTGTACACTTTCCTCTTTGTTTATAAGGCTCATCATTACCACTCATCTTTTAAGCCTTCTTTGTTCCTTCCCAGCTTTTGGTTCTGCTATTCACTTTGTCCACTCTGGGTAAGGACTGCATTTCTTAAGCACAAACTTCTGTATCTGTTTAAAACAGTGTTTCTTCTCCCAGCCCTCTTGTGAAAAGCTTAAGCCTGCCAAAAGCTTTGCACATGCTCCTGCTATAATTGTCTAAACCTCCAGGTGTACTCAATATGATCCTTTCTATAAAACTATTGAAGTGACAGTGTAAAGACTATATATCTCTACAGGGAACAAAGGGAAGCATCATGGCAAGCTGTTTCATAGAGAAGGCCCTCTATACCACCAAGGAAAAGAAGTAATGGAAAGTCCTCAAAAACCTTGCAAGAATCAAATAGCCTTGAAGATCCAAAATGTATACATGAAAGGACTAGGAACCTCAAAAACAATTATCAGCTCAGACCATGTAGTATTTCAATAGATTCTCATCTGCATGCCAGAACAAAATTTGTAGTTCTAGTAACCAAAAAAAATTGGCTATTAACTATCTCTTCCATTTATGTTCTTCTTGATTACTCAGATTTGGGGACAATATCATACATCAACATTAGCAGAACTTAAAATCTATGGGAACCTAAAACAGCAGAACATTCACAGAGATGATACTGGCTGAGATACTGGCTGAGATAGTGGGTTGGAGGATCAAACCAGCTTTACAATGAGAAAAAAGAGATCCTATTTGATTATGAAAAAGACGATCCTGGGGATCATGACGAGACCTGACCGGACAAAAGCCATTTGCAACAGAGGCTTTAGTAACTTGGTGAGATTGAGAGGGGGAAACAGCTGGATCCCAACCATTTTTTTATTGTCTGTACCTATAAATATCTCATGAAATATTTACATATAAAAATGTGCCAACTGAGGATAAAATATCATGCATCTGATGAAAATGAGTCTAATCCACAAAAAAGAACTAGTGTAGTATAGTGATTAGAGTGTTGAACTAGAATCTGGAAGACCTAGGTTCAAATCCCCATTCTGCCATTGAAGCTTGATGGATGATCTCAAGACTGTTTTTTTAAATAATTTGGAAATTCATAAGGCACAGGGACACTGTCCCCCTCCTCTCCCTTGTCTTGCAGTGAGAGAAAACCAGGGCCGATTCCAGACGGCCCTCCCCATCCCGAAACGTCGCATGTTGTCGCGCGGAAAACGCAAAATATCGCGTTTTCTCGCGCGAGTTTTATGCGACGTCGCACGACGTTTCGGGATGGGGAGGGCCGTCTGGAAACTCGCGTGACGTTTCGGGATGGGGAGGGCCGTCTGGAATCAGCCCAGGGAAGATGCTGTCAAGGCAACATCATTTCTGATATGCAATGCTATACGAATTACGCCAATCTCTGTGGGTTTTATTAGACGGGATATATAGAACATTGCTGATATCATGACATCACTTCCTAATATTCACCCCAAAGTGACATCATGGCATTACATGTCACTCCCCCTTGTAAGCTCCCCGCCCCCCACAATGGTCCAGGAAGTTACTAGCAGAGGTCCAGTAGCCCTAATAAAATAGCTTGAGATACCTATCTTTACAATTATTTTTAGAATGCAGTGAAAGATTAAGATACATGAAACACAAACAGATCTAACTGTTGTTCTTCTGATTACTTCTATCATTGACTAGGTGGGAAGACATAACAGGCCTGTTTTCACTACATAAATTAAGCTGAAAAGTATGTTCTCATTTTGCCTTCTATGGCTCAGTCTGGATGGCTGAGTCTTGTTTCTTTAAACAAAAGCTGAATTAGGGCAGCTAACTGGCCAAATGGGCACCTGTTGGCATGTCCAAGTTCCTAGTAAAATCCCAGCAATTGAGCAATATGGCAACCCTACTTGTAACAACAACAATGACATTTGATTTATATGCTGCCCTTCAGGACCACTTAATGCCCACTCTGAGCGTTTCACAAAGTGTGTTGTTATTATCCTCCCAACAATCACCCTGTGAGGTGGGTGGGTCTGAGAGAGCTCTGGAAGAGCTGTGACTAACTCAAGGTCACCCAGCTGGCTTCAAGCGGAGGAGTGAAGAATCAAGCTCAGTTCTCCAGATTAGAATCCTGCCGCTCTTAACTCCTACACCAAACTGGCTTGTAACGATATTACTTCCCAGCCCTTATCAACTCATGTGTTACTAAACAAAATACAGCCAACGAATCAAGTATTAAAGCCTGCCATGAGTTTGGCGTATCTCCTGGTTTGGGTGCCAAATGAATCTTAGATTGCAAAAAAAGGAAATCAAGTTAAGCCTCTGGCAAATCATAAGACATGGCTTTGGGGCTGTTTTCAACTAGTAGGGTCAAGTTGTATTCCAGTTTTTTTATATCTACATGTAGTCCCTCCATTTTTTAA
Source organism: Eublepharis macularius (assembly GCF_028583425.1). Taxonomy (NCBI): domain Eukaryota; kingdom Metazoa; phylum Chordata; class Lepidosauria; order Squamata; family Eublepharidae; genus Eublepharis; species Eublepharis macularius. The sequence continues at coordinate 65,351,218 of NC_072798.1, forward strand.
AAAAACTGGAAGCCTTGCAATAATATTGATATGGTAAGAAATCCCACCAGCCCTCTTCAAATTCACTTCCTTTCTCCAGTCTGCTTTCTAACCTCTTCTCCTTCATCAAATCATTCTCATTACAATATTATGCACTTTCTCTCTAACTCTAATCCCACATGTTGCCCTGACCACATCCTTTCTCCATGTGTTCATGCCTCACTCTCTCAAGTTTAAGGATGTGGAATATGTCTGCCTTCCTAATAACTCTACCAAACCCTATTATCTTTTCCTTCCTACTATTATCCAACTTCCCATCAAGTCCAAACTCCTTAAACTTGCATGCTAAGCATGCAGACTTGAGGGTCACCACAAGACTCCCTTTCCCTTTCCCAATCCCAGCTATCACTGCTATGTGGCATATCTTGAACTGTACATAATTTCCAAATGCTAGTTATTTATTAGAAACTTGCTCTTTCATGCTGCATTTTAATCGTTTCTAGAAATAGAGTTGTGTGTGGAAGAAGTAAAACCAAAAAGCCTTTGTCAGCACACAACTGCAAGATTTCCAGCCATGGAGCCTCTACAGAGTGGCATCTCTGTGGGCAACACAGGACAAAACAAAGGAATTAGTCTGTCAGGGACTCTTCCCAGTGCAAGAAGTCCAGCAGCATCTCCAAGGCTAACAAAAATCTTTTTGGCATGGGCTTTCCTCAGTCAGACTTGAGAACGTATATCCAAAGGCTTGGTTAAATACTAAGGTGTACTTCTACTCATCTGAAGAAATGAGCTCTGACTCAGGAAAGCTCATGCTGAAATAAATTTTAGCCTGTAAGGTGCTACCAGAGTATGTAATCTTGCTGCTACTGAAAAAACAAGGTTGCTCATCTGTAATCCTAGACAAAGTAACACCCTTCTAAATCTACTGAAGCTTTTAAAAGCTTTAAAGGGTGCAAATCTTCTTAGGATGGCACTGTTATGTTAGCAAGATAGAGTCTTAATTTCATGAGAAGCAGATAGATCTACAAAGCCACCATTTCATTTATTCGATTTTTTGTCTGCTCTCCCCATGGTTGCTGAAGCTGATCTCTCGCTTTACCACACAACAATAGAGCTAGAAAGAATTTATTAAAACATTATATTGTTTATAATCACACCTCCATATACCTTTCCCTTATCTACTTTGCACAAAGGTGCATTCATAAAGATAGCCATGGCTCATTTGTAGAGCATCTGTTTCGCACGCAGAAGGTCCCAGACCCATATCCAACCCTGGGCATCTCCAGTTAAAGGGCTTAGGCAGTAAGTGATGTGAAAGACTTCTGTTTCTGACCCTGGGGAGCTGCTGCCAGTCACAACAGACAATACCGACTTTGATAGACCACTGGTGTGACTTAGTATAAGGCAGCTTCATGCATATACAGAGCATACACAGCGCCAGGCTATGTCGCAGGAAAAGATTTGATACAAGAGGTTCTTTTTAGTTATACTGTTATGAAAATGTAATAAATAGTAAAATCTTAGTAATATAATATCAAAAATGCATGGATATACCTATATGAAACACAGATCTTTTAACAAGAGTGCATTTATACAATTCCTGTTAGGCAACAAACATTCTTTGTTCAACTACTAATTCAGCATTTTCCCCACAAGACCCTGGATTTCCATGGAAGAATTTCTTTTTCTAGAACCAGCTGTTTGTGGAACACCAATTAATCCAATTTCTTACAATACGCTTTTTAGTTAGAAGTATAAGCGCTATTCTATTACTTTAATACTTTATTTTGTGGCATTCAGGTTGCAAATATAGAAAGCATAACTGTTTCTTCGCATACAAGTGCCTGCAGTAAGAGGAGAATATTTTTCAGCCATTTTTTTCTAGCCATTACTAGACTAAAATAAGTAAACTTCTCATCATTAGTGTGAAAAATGTGCATTCTGCACAGATGTTAAAACTATTTGCATGATGAATATTGAGCATTAATTTACATTTTTGCTTCTCTTTGAACTTAAAATGTTCACGGTCAGTTGCTTAGACAATGTCTTCCTCAATATTTCAGTTCCATATGATGTTTCCAGATTTTATAGTTAAACATTAATAAATTGGGCTTTTCAAAACTCACTACATGCCAAGCTCTGCCTTTATTGTGGGAAATAAATCTGTGAACATTTCTTCAAAGGATGGTTTTTGTGATTTGCAAATGGATTTACAGTGTAATCCTAAACAGAGTTTACTCCAGTCTAAGCCCATTAGTAACTCTGCTTAGGATTGCTCTATTAATGTACATTTACTCTCCACAAATACAGCATTTGTTCAAAAAGGAGACAAAGTCCATTCTGGAATAGGATGCAGAAATGAAAGAGATAAAAGCTATATTCACCCAAAAGCATCTTTCACAAATTAAATGAGGCACAAGACTTTGATACCCGATCAAATAACATAGCATATCCAAAAATGTACAGCGCCTGCTACAATACTGACATCATGTGCAGGTAAAGGGAAACAAATCTTCTTTAATAGCATTTCACAGGATCTGACAGATTCCATAAACCATATTAAAACTGCAAGGTATTCTGTAGCTGGCTTGTTAAATTACATTGGCAGTGAGAAAGCTGCTACACAACATGACTTCTTCCCATACTATTGGGAGAAGCCACAGGCAACATGGAAGTAGCCTACCTTGAAGTATCTTCATTGCTGCTCCCAGAAATGAGAACAATGCTGCCAGTAACAGTGTAGAATATGTCTCCCACCAGGGGCGGTGTCAGGGTTTCTGGCGCCCACAGCTGCCCCTATGTGTGCGTGCACACCCCCCTGACTGCGTGATGACGTCATCACGCAGCAAGCCGGCCCCATTGGCTGGCAGGTGGCTGGGATGGCGCGCGGAGGCTGCTCATGCTCTTAGTCAGGCGCGGCGGGTGGCTGGGGAGGTTCCGCACGCCGCCCCGGACACCTGCTGTGCCTGGCCCATGGCTGCTGCGCCCAGCTGGGGGCGTGTGTTGGTGGCGGTGGCGGCAGCTCCGTGGCATGTGCCTCCGCCCCCAGCACCCCCTCCGGCGCCCCCTTCGGCGCCTCAGCACCCGCCTCACTGCCTCAGTGGTGGTGCTGGCCCTGCCTCCCACCCTGTACCAGAACCTCTTCACACATTATTGAGTACACAGACTGAGTACCCTATGTCAGAAGTAATGTAATCATACATGAGTTGTGGGTGCTCTTCAATTAATGGGCATCCCTGCAATGCACAATTAGGCTCCAGACTATGATGCACATGGAAAAGGGACTTCAGGCTCCCCCCGCCCAGCCATTTTCCCATCAGAGAGAGAGAGAGAGAGAGAGAGAGAGAGAGAGAGAGAGAATTTCCCCTTCCCCCTTCTCTCTGAAGGCTATGTTAATTTCACCTCCCAGCTGAGGAGGCAAAGAAGAAATAAACAAACCCTCCAAGGAGAGATCTCCCAGCTTTTTGTAGAGAAGTGAAAGTGACGAAGCCTTCTGCTCTATCTCCTATGTTTCCTGGCTAACACTGCATCTCTCTTCACTTCAGCAATCTCATGTAAGATGTTTTGACTATAGAGACTCTCAGTTTCACCTCCCCTTCTCAGAGGCGAAGAGGAAATAAACCCTCTGAGGAGCAACCTTTGTGGCTCTAGAGAGGTAAAACTGACAGAGCCTTCTGATCTGTCTTTTGAAACTCAGCTTCCTGTTAGCTTTGCGACTCCCTTCATGTGAGAGTCCTTGTGTAATTCGTCTCTTGTAGTTTAGCCCCAGGCTGGTCTCAGTGTTACTAATGCATAAGAGTAATATGGGCTGTATCCACACTGCCAAATATACTGCACATTTTGCAGAATGAATCGCTTACCTGAGATCCGCCTCATGCCTTGTCACACTCGGAGCAGTTCACACTGCTTATCAGAAAGTGTGGGACTGTGGGTGGTACGTGTTCGCGTCACAGTTGGTGTCAGGGCTGTACCACCCGCTTTTGCCGCTTTTTTAAAAAACTCAACAAGATTAGCGCCATATCACAAATTCGAATATAGGAACATTCTGAGCCTCGTCAATCATCCCGGCCCATTCAAGCCCGTTCAAGCCCCTTCACAGTCTTCCACCTCATTTCACCCGCCGGGGGAAGGGAGGGGCGTGGAGGGGAAAAGCGAAGTGCCATGACGGGAGGCTCGGCCAGCGCCAGAATGCCTGCACAGCCCCTGCCTCTTGCTCGCTGCTTTGGAGCCTTTTCAAAGGGCCACAAAGAAAGCATTGGGCAGCAGAGGAGGCGTTGTGAAAGGCAGGCCCTGCCTGATGACATGGCAGGGGTGGAGAGGGACCTTCCCAAGTGTTTATCACTCCCGGGAGCAGCAGCCTGGCCAGCGAGCTGCTTTGGAGCCTTTTTAACGGGCCACAAAGAAAGCATTTGGCAGAGGAGGAGGAGGCGTTGTGAAAGGCAGGAGAGGGGAGAGCTGAGAAGAGCAAAATTAAGTGGACTCTTTCAAGGCTTCAACCATTATTTTCACTACTGGCTCCTCTTCCTTATCTGAGACAATGAAATTGCGCAAATCCCTTTTTTAAAAAAAATTTGATCGGTTGTTGGTTCAAAGCAACATCGCAATAGCACCATTTTCATTTTTCATTAAAAAGGGGGGGGGACATCACTTGAAACCCACAAAGGCTTGTGGGGGGGGGAATCTCTCCCAAGGGTTCCGTACAGGACTTTTTTCTGGGAAAAGTGGTGGCAGAACTCAGTGGGTTGCCACCACAGGGGGCAACTCTTGGCAGGAGGTAGCACCCCTGTTACCACATGTGCATGCGCAAAGTGCACGCACACTCCCAGGACTGCACAATGACATCACATTGGGTCAGCTGGAACAAGGGGCGAGTTTTTAAAAGTTTAAATTGCCCTTGGCGAAAATGATCACATGGCTGGTGGTCCCGCCCCCTGATCTCCAGACAGAGGGGAGTTTAGATTGCCCTCTGCGCCATGGCACAGAGGGCAATCTAAACTCTCTTCTGTCCGGAGATCAGGGGGTGGGGCCACCAGCCATGTAATCATTTTTAAGAGGTGCCGGAACTCCGTTCCACCGCGTTCAAGCTGAAAAAAAGCCCTGTTCTGGACAAGAAAAAGGGGGATGGGCTAAGTGGGAAGTCTCTGAAGAAGTGTTTCAAATAGTTGCTAATCATCTCCTGTTGTTCCCATGGACAGCTAAAAAAGCGTAAAGAAGCAGAATAAATGGAACTCCACAACTGCAGGATACTAAAGGTATTCATGGGGTTTAGTGGAAGAATAGTGAAAGAATCCATGAGTTTTGCACTACAATAAGGCCGTGTGGAAACGGCCATAGGAAGGTAGCTGCAGAGGCAGGCAACGATATCTGGCATTTCAGGTGTAACACCATCTAGAGGAGGACAATAACTGAATACAAAACCAGGTATTCTTCCACAGACATATGCAACAGCATTTCTCATTAAAAAGACCTGCTTTCATAAACTGTTGTTTGTAGATCATTGTAGTCAAAGAATCAATCTCTCCATAATGCTAGAATGGCCAGGTGTGAGTTCTCTCTCCCAAATCCTACAGCCTTCTCTTTAATTCATGCATTTTGTACCCACAAACAGTCTCTATTCCCCCTCTCTGAATCCAACAACATACCTGGAACACTTTTGAAAGAATTTAAATTGTTTTGATGCAAGGTCTCTAAAACATTCCATATGCAAGTTATCAGTTCAAACAAATATATGTAGAGTGCAATAGAATGTGCCTGGAAGAAGTCTGTGCAATGCTGAATCCCATTATACTGGGATATTATAGTCCTTCTTCAGAAGTTATATCCATGTGTATTGGGATATTATCTGGTAACCACATGCATCAGGAGCATGCACTACCTGCAATGTTCTCAATATTCACTGTCACCCTGTGCAGAATGTGCAACTCATAATCCTGAAAATGTTGAATGGTCAGTTTGTACACAGTGAAGCTAAATACATGCCGCCCCTGTTCAGACAACATGGCAATCACACATATCAGGAGGATCTACGCACAGATGGCAGGCTGCTGGTACACATTGACGCAACGTCTGAAAAAGTCTCATCTAGGCAACTTGTACCAGACAACACTAGCTCTAGGGAAGTAAACTCCCTATCTCAGTAGAAAGTACGTTTCAGCCATTTTAAAGTTAACTTCATTAAACATGAAAGCAGATGCTGTAAAAATAAGCAACACTTTCTTTTACCTCCCATTTTAAAAAGCCAGCTAGTTTGCCAGAATTTCTATTTCCTCCTGGTTGAAGTTAAAATAACTTTTGAATGTTTTTTGGAGTCTGTGGCATCAATATTTCTTATAAATCTGAAAGAAATTGCCATCAACATTTAACTACCTAAAAAGAACTCTACCACCTTGTCTGGCATGAAAGTCTACACGCACATGTCATGAAAATTTGATGACAAATAACCTGTTTCCTGACATATTGGCTGCTCAGGCTTCGGGCCCATGAAACAGCTTTGTCCTCCAGGAAGAAAAATATCCTTTTAAAGTGACCAATATTCCCAAAGTCCACTTCCCTCCTCCTCAGATCATTCAAAACCTAATACAGAACTGACATGGTTTCCTTGCAATCATCTTAACATGAAAGAGTAAAATTAAAAAGACTTGAGCCAATGGAAGGAATAAAAGCGATGCCATTAACAATAATAGCACTGTTTAAGGCATTCTGAAACCTGAGATGGTTTTCAAGATTGGCCTGTTCCAGACTGTTTAAATTTAAGATTGTACTTGAGCTGATAAATTACTCTTTTGAGAGTAGCATGAAAACAGTATATTCAACATATTGTAAACCTAAACATACCTGAACCGGAGTCAAACTTTGTCTCTGATCTAAAAACAAAGAAAGAAAAGAAAGGAGAGAGAAATCCTTTAGTTATTTTTTTTAAAAAAACTGCCATGAGAAACCTATGATCTAATTGCAACCAGCATCCATAGATAAGTGTGATCTACAAACATATTTTAATACTCAATGCATTTTTCACATTAACAATTCTATCAATAACCATTTAAGTTTACAATTCTGACAAAGGCAGAAGAAAAGCTTGGAAAAAGTAAAAAAAAATAGAAACATGCCTATATAACGTGAAACAATGCACACTTTAGTAAAGTATATTTATATTTAAATCAAACAAATCAGCATTTTTTCTCTTTTTATTATGCTTCAACACTGTAATGGGATGGGTGCTAAAGTGTTCATATCAATTTTTTTCAGAGATAAATGGCTTTTCCTCAAGAATCAAAGGGGGAGATCCAGCCTCCATGTGAATTCTTACTGAATAAAAGAATAGTACACAAAACATACAATTATCACACTCATTGTGTACTACCATTTTTTTGTCTGAGTAAGTAGTGTTTTAAGTGTTTAGCATATCACCCATGAACCCAAGTGGGCTGTACATTAAATAACAAGACAGACAGTGGGGAAAGGGGAAGGGAAAATTAGCCTTTGTGGGAACATTATGTTTCAGATATAGGTTAATAATGGCTGTAAACTCAGAAGCCTTTGAAGCTCCCAGTTCATCTGTGGGAAAACGTTAAGTTGGGTAATTACTTTCAAGATGCTGCTGAAGTTCTGTCAAGCAGAATTAACCCTATGCCTCGGCCTACCCAGACAAATAGCTATAAGACAGCATTGTCTCTCGACCTAACTCTCAAACCAATTAGCAGTCATGCTCCAGACAAATTTATAATCACAAATTAACAACCAGGGTGTAAATGTGTGTTATGTATATTATAGATTATATATTTCACAGCTGCCCCAGCAAGATACAACAAATAATCCATAGAGTCTTCATTAAGGATGTTACATTCGTTAGTATTTTCTAGGACAATGGTTTTCAGTCCATGGAATCCCCCTTGCTAGGTAATGAGCCTCTAAAAAGCTGTTTTGGGGTGGGGGGTGGAAGATGGGATTTGCTGCATTGGGGAAGGAACTACTGCTGGCACGCAAGGGACACTATGCCTTCAGCCCTTTTATTCACACACTGAGAGAAGCAGCAGGCCATTCCATCCTGGAGAGGGTTCTTTGTTTAGTACAGGCAGGTTCAGAGACCCCTTCCATACAAAGCTCTCCTGTTCCCATTCTCTCACCCTTCTGACACATCCTGGCTCAGCTGCCCCACTACACACCCCCATTCCTGCCAGTTCTCCAAAGCTCTGTGCACATGACTAAGGCATGGACCTACCTCTTCCCGATATGCTGATGTTTGGCAGGTAAGTAAGACTGCTGCAAGCAAGGATGAGAAGTACTGGACAATTGAGAGAGGTAAGGGGTTGCTGTTCAGGTGGGAAGAAAAGGGAAGGGACTACTTTTCTGGGGAGAGATCACCACCTCACATTACATATGTTATCCCTCAGCTTGGATACTCAATAGTCCTGGTCTGGCCCCTCTGGCTCCACCTTTTCCTGTCATGTGACATCACATGATGTTACATGCTTACAACTTAGGGCCCCTTCACATTTTAAGCTCCCTCAACCAGCTTAATTTATCAATGGGGAAGAAAAAAAGAAGCAGACCCCTAAACTTCCATTCTCCACCACAATCAGCTAAGCAGCTATGTATTGACGACCTTCTATCAAATGAAATAGTAAGTGAAATTTCTGCTTACTCATCTTCAAACCCATTCAATGCTCTGACTGTAGAGGAGGAGAATGCTGATGAGGAGTCCCTGCATTTAGACCCAGGCAACTCCCCTCTGGCTGAGGCAAACAGAGACAAACTTTCAAACATAATGGAGTTAACAGAAGAGCCTCCCTCTCAGGTGCCAACTCCTCATAAGGAATGGCTGCCTCTTGGGGTTGAGGAACTTGATATAAACTTTCAATCATAGAAAGGCTTCCTGATGAAGTTCATAGGGGACCATTGTCTGCTTACAGGAGAAACAGTAATAGCCATCTTCCAAGGGCTAAATAGTATTTCTAACAAACTTGACATACTAAACAATATGGTCAAGGTTTTTAATGAGAAGACAAGCTTCTCCTTATCAAGAAGTGAAGCTTCTAAAAATTCTAAAAATTACAAGCCATGTTCTCAGTCCCTCAATGCACCTTTCAATTTAGATACCTGCCCAACACCGCTTTCTCTACAAAGAGAAGGCGAAGCACAAAAAACAACATCAAATGCAGGCTCCATTCTATGTTTTCAAACAAACCAAGTAGTCCTGGATATTACCTATAACCACCTAAATCATGGGATAACAAACATGGTATCCTTCATTCCTTGAGCCAACTCCTGCGAACAGAGATACATCAAATTGATCTCACACAATTTGAAAGACTACCTAGCAACCTCCGTGGGTCTAGAATACATCTAACCTTTGCCACTCCCATAATTCCTACGATGCTACTGAGAATGCAAAGATATCTTGCCTCTTTTGGTATTGCAACACGTAGAGTATTTACTGATGGGAAACTCCGCCCCTTATTGTCAACACGCTCTCTAGATCCATCCCTTTTTTCAGAGCCAGCATCCACACTTCAGGCAAGCGCAAGCGCTAAATTGACATCTCCCCAGGGGCTTCCTCATAACCGCTCCTTTGTAAGAGAGACCTTGCAAGAAGAGCAAGCGCACATTGCCTTCTCTCTGAACAATTTGAAAAGCTCTATAAACCTGGCTTTTATCCATTTCTCCCTGATTCCATGTAAAGTGATGTGGGGACAGCAGTTTCAAACAGCATTTACATCCACTTATGTGAAGCGCTATGTCCCTTTCAAACTGCGCTTTTTCTGACACCGTGCATTTTAAAAAACGATTCCAACTTTGATATACTGATATAGTTATGCAGCATTATATCAAAATTCTGTATACTTTTTAAAAAAAAATGGGGGGGGAAATCCGCTGGAAATTGGCAGGGAAAACCTTTAGCAACTGGCAGCTTAAAATGGTTGCATTTGAAATGCTGTTGTCCTGAGCCCAGTTCAAGATGTTGGTTCTAGTCTTTAAATCCCTACAAGGTTTAGGATCAAGGTATCTGAAAGACTGTCTTCTTCTCCCATATGTTCCTGTCCTGGAATTAAGGTCACAGTGAGAGGCCTCCCTGACTGTCCCATCAGCTAAAGTAACTCACCTGGTGGGTATAACAGGGTATGCAGAGGGCCTTTTTGGTGGCAGTCCCACAACTGTGGAACAATCTCCCTAGGGAAATACAGCTGGCCCCCTCACTTCAGAAGACAGTTGAAGACCTTTAAAAATTTAGGATGGCTTTTGTTTAACTTGTTAATGTATGGGAAATTTTGGATTATGTCTTTAATGTAATTTTTTTAACTGTGTGATTAATGTAATTTTGTTTCAGTTTTATATTGTAAACTGCCTTGAACTCCTCTAAGGTGGAAAGGCGGCAAATAAATAAATAAATAAATAAATAAATAAATAAATAAATAAATAAATAAATAAATAAATAAATAAATAAATAAATAAATAAATGTTAGCCTGATGATCCTACAGTTCGAGTCACACAGTTCAGCTTCACTATAGCAGAATGACTTGCACTAAATATGCAGTACTCCAGTCCCTGCCACTTGGGGCAACAGATGGTGCGTAGCTTTAGAAGAACCCACTGCATGGCCCCAGAGCTCCTTCAGGCTGGCATGGCCAGAAATTGCTCGCTTAGAGGCTTCATCCACACATTGCAAAGTCCTCATGTTTGTTGAGGAACAGCACGAGGACTTTTTTATCACTTGTGCAATAGGAGTTTTGTGCATTCTACCACAGCATCCAGGGGAAAGAGACTAGCCTCCCTGTGCCCATGCATGACCAACATGGTGGAATCAGTCACTCATGTTCTCTTATTCTGCGAACTATATCAAGAGGAAAGGGCTTATCTTATACTGCCTCTCTTGGCTAAATTTAACCACTTGTAGTCCTATCTCGACTTTAGACCAGAAAGCTTGCGCAATTTCCTTTTAGAAGATACTCAGAGCTAAGTGATTTATGCTGTGGACAGATTCTGTTCCTTAGCCATTGGGAAACACAGACTCCTTTTAGCTGAAAATGTGGTATAATTGCTTTTGCCATTTTTTAACTTTTATCTTCATTGTTTTTATTTCATCAGTTCTTCCAGCACTAATGCTCTGGTCTTATTGTTATGCCCTGAGGTAATAACTTATTTTTTTATCGCAGATTTGTTTTGTTTTACTGGCTTTTGCTGTAATAATAAATGACTGACTGGACTAGCGTCCCTACTAGAGGCAGGCATGAACCAAAATACAAACCAAAGTTCATCATGAACCAGGTCGATTCATGGTTTGCGAACTGGCGGTTTGTGGGAGCTCATTTCTCACAAACTGATGAATTTTCACCTGGTTCATTTGGTTCATATTTTGGTTCATCATTGCAGACAGCCTGGTGCCAATCAGTTTCTTAGGCAATGGGAGGATGGGCTCTCTGCAGACCTTTTGCTGACCCAGAAGTGACATTTTCACATACTGAACGAACCAGATCACGAACTAGGGCAAGTTTGTGAAAGTTCATGGTTTGTGAAATGCGACGAACCACGAACCACATGGTTCAGAATTTTCCCAGTTCATGCCCATCGTTACTCCCTACCAATACCATTTTGGAATCTGTCAACCTCCTCATGGATCCACTATTGGCTTCACTGTAAATCATATTCCTTATGTGGCTACACGTAAGTGTTACAACAGAACCAATATCAGCTCCATTGGGTGGTTTGCAGCCATAAAAACAGCATAGAAAGGGAGGCTATAGCTGCTTCTCCCTATGTTCTGTGGTCACAAACAGGAAAGATTCATTGTGCACCTGGAAGGCACAGAACTACCACTGTAGATGAGATACAAAATCCTTGTGTTGCTCTGCAACAAACACGAAGATTTTGTAATGTGTAGATGGACCCTCAAAAGAGGCAAGAGGAATCTTAATAAAAGTAGCTCAGGGGCCCTGAAGATCTTATGCATTTTGTTGCCACCTCTGATTATTTTAGGAATAAATGACTCTGCAGTAAGTTCTCTTGCACAAGTCTCATGGAAAGATCATTTTCTAGCCTCTCTCTAATGAGCATGGCGGATTGATTTAAATGAATGCAATTTAAATCAAGTTTCCTATTTGTACCTCAGATATTTCCTAAATGAAAATGCATATACTAACTGATTGCTATAATGATTAAATCAGGTTGACTGACAACTGAATAGGGCATTTATCGTACCCAGGAGGATACACTGTAAGCATACTTATGGACTGATTTTGTCAGACTTGTACTTGTGCCTTTAGGCATATGCCGCTGCCCCATGAGCATTGCTCTCCACTCCCAACATCCGAAAGGGAGAACAAAGAAGTCTTAGATTCAGAGCTGCAGATGGGCAATAGGAGGAAGAAGGAAGCAAAGGACAACTGGATGATGACTATGATTTTCAAATTAACATGACACTTTAAATTCTGATTTAAATAATGGCATATTGTGTATTACTTATTCAATAACTTATTAAGTGATCATATTTGAATATAGTTATGTTCTTTCTCATGCCACTGATATTAGGAGTTAGATACTAGGAAGTGATCAAAGTCTTCAAACGTATCAAGATCAGACAGACATACTGGCCAGTCTTTAAATAATTGGACCAAAGGCCAGACTAGATGAAATTTTAGGCCATAATTTGGGTCAAGATTGTCCTGACCTCAATAATCTTCTCCACAGCCTATCTGTGGATACTTAAATCCAGAGATTGGAGCCATGAACATACAAGACATATCTTTCTACAAACCTGAGAAAAGCCCCCGATTTGCAGAAAAATCTGAAATATTAAAAATGGAGGGGGGGAATCCAAAATATCAGAAGTAGTACCTGTACCTTTAAGAAGCTAACGCCCTCAGTGGCCTTTGCTAGGCAACCATGACAGTACTGAAAGCCGCCTGGGCTTCTGCCAGGAAAAAGCAAGGGGTCAGGGCTCTTTCTGGGCCTGTTTTGGCCTTTGAAGGAGGATTCATCAAGGCCAGGCCCAACAGTAACCACCAGGTAACTTACTATCACCTAACTTGTATGACACCTCCAGACATGACTGCTTGCTACTGTTGAACAGCAGCCACCCTATAAAAAGCTAGTGTTGTTTGGTGCATTAATAGTTACAAACTACAATCTGGGAGACTCAAGTTTGAGTCACCAGTCAACCATGGAAGCTCACTTGGGGCCAGCTACACATTCATAGCCCAACTTACCACACAGACAGGAGATTTGGGGGGGGGCAGGGAAGAGTGAGGTTTGGGGAAGGGTATAATAGCAGAGTCCACCTCTAAAGCAACCGTTTTCTCCATGGGAACTGACCTCTGTTGCCTGGAGATCAGTTGTAATTCTGGGAGATCTCTAGGCCCCACCTAGAGGCTAGCAGTCCTATATACAAGGTTGCTGTGAGGATAAACTGGAGGAGACTACTATAAGCTGTTTTGCATCCCCACTATGAAAAAAGGCAAGGGATAAATAATAATAACAACATTCGATTTATATACCGCCCTTCAGGACAATGTAACACCACACAGAGCGGTTTATGAAGTATGTTATTATTATCCCCACAACAAATACCCTGTGAGGTGGGTGGGGCTGAGAGAGCTCCTAGAAGCTGTGACTGATCCAAGGTCACCAAGCTTGAAGCTAATAAATAATAAATGCAGCTGAAGATGGGGAGCAGATAAAAACTAGGTTGGTTGATGGGCAGGAAGGAGAGAAGGAAGGAGGGAAAGATGAAGGTATGGGGGTTGCCAGAAGGAGGGAAAGAGAAAATAGTGTGGGGAAGGGGATACAGGGGACAATGAAATGCTCCTTGAAAGTCCTTGCAAGTTCCCCACTGCACAACTGGGCCTGGCTCATTGGTCAGCATTGTACAACTGGGCCATAGTTTTTGCAGGAAAAGGCTGCAGGGGAAGAGAAGGAGGGATTAGTTGAAGATGGCAAATAAAGGTAAGCTGGCTGGTGGATGTGAAGGAGAGAAAGAAGCAGGAAAGGGGAGAAACTATGCGGACTTTCAGACAATGAAGAAATAGTGGGGGAAGGGGATATTGGCTAGCCCACACTTGAGTCCCTTGCTTGGAAAGTCATGTTTTCTGCACACGTGACAGCCCCTTGAGTAGGCAGAGATCTCGTCTGCTGGAGGTCCAATTCTGCAACTTTCATTATCCACAGAGGCCACAGAGGTTTACTATACATACCAAGAAGATAAACAGCGAATGACTTTCCTTTACATGAAATGAGTTATTAGGCCAGTGTGCTGAAAAGAAAACGTTCTAATATTTGCATAGAGGTGGCCTGGAACCAAAGTATAGAATAATTTATGACGTCAAGAAGAGAGGTAATATATATATATATAAATAATTGTGTGGAATTTAATTTGATCTACTAGGGTTGCCCTAAATTAATGGGAATTGACCCATGAATGTCAAGGGAACATTTGATGACGATGGACCTCATTCAGGGTAGTATACTATATTCTGTCTTCCTCCATTGTATCTTTATCTTCACAACACAACTCTTAAGTAGGTTAGGCTGAGAGAGGACAACTGGGCCAAAGTTATCCATTAAACTGGGATTTGACCCACATGTCCTGGCATAGCACTAAACAAATGCAACAAGGGTGTCTTCCTGGCGTGATTTCTGATGTCATTACACCATGATCCCGTTTTCATTATTACCTTCTTCCTTCTCTGCCTTATCAAAACATTTTAATCTTTTTTCACCAATTTTATCTTTATTTATTTAGAAACTGTATATGCCGCCGATCCAGCCCTGCTCAAGCTGGCTCATAACAGTGAAACAAAACCAAGCACACAGGAAATCCATATAAAACAAATCATAAAGAATTTTTAAAATACATATCAATAAAACAATCCAAATCAATTCATAAAAACAATCTTCAATAATAAACTCTTTTCAAAGATTTTTTTATAAATATACTTTTTATTTTAGAATCTCTCAGAGATTCCTGAAAGCTCTGCTCTCTGGATGTAAATCATCTGAGCATTTTTTTCAAGCTGTAAGTCATCCCTAACAACAAAAGTATCAATCAAGTAATCACAAAAAAGAGAAATGCATATTCATTAGGAATATGTATTTGGAAATTAACGTAACAAAATCATATTCAAACCTGCCCCATTCATTAATCTTGGAATGGTATCTAATCTAGTTTAAAAAATAACCTCTGACTTTTGGTAAGGAACATGCCATAGATATAGTCTGGAAAGGGAAGAACAAGAAAGTGATTCAGTAAGCATGTGCCTGAGAGAGATCTCATTCAGATAGAGCACCACACCCATATTTCTCCCCAGTGAAATCATCGTAACTTCTCTTCCTATGTTCTACCACTGCAGCTTCACTCATCTGAACAGGGCCTTTTGCAGATACCATCCTGCAAATGGACAAAATAAAAAGTTGCCCATACATGCACATTCTCTGTGGTGGTCCTCATCTTATGGAATGGCTTACCTGAGGAGGTTAGGAAAGTTCCTACTCTCTTGGCCTTCTGTAAACGATGCAAAACTAAATTATTCAGGAGAACTTTTTACTCAGATAATAAGCCTGTGCTGTAAGAAATGAATCAGACAGATGTCTTTGTAAAGGAACAGGGCCTATAAACTATACTACTGGGTACTATCTGCTGGTATAAATATGCTTCTACTGGGAGTTTCTATGTCATTTAATATGTTTGCATTAAATTACTAATGTTTTGTTTCTGCAATATTTCATACCAGTATTCCGATCTGTGCTTGTTTTAAAATGTCTACAATCCATATCCTATTGTATCGTATTGACTTACACTGTGTAATCCGCCTTGAGTCTCAACGAAAAAGGTGAACTATAAATAAATAAATAAATAAATTCCTGTGCACAACAAACACCCCCACCCCACCCCACTCACTGCACTCATTCAGGAACTTGTGAGAACTTCCTTGATGGGTGTGTTTGTGCTATTCTGTTATTTGGGGTTGTAGATATATTAGGCAAGCAAGGGCCAGGCTTCGCAGAGGTAACAAAAACTTTGCTTCCTCCATCCACAAAGATACTTGTCCAGCGGATGGGAGGCTTGAGGTTTTCTCCCCTACAGAAAATATTAAACAAACTCAGAGGGAGATGTATTGTCGAAGGCTTTCACGGCCGGAGAACGATGGTTGTTGGGGGTTTTCCGGGCTGTATTGCCGTGGTCTTCCAAGACCACGGCAATACAGCCCGGAAAACCCCCAACAACCATCAGAGGGAGATGTTTCAGGTGGGTAGCCATGTTTACAGTAGAACAGCAAGATTTGAGTCCAGTGGCACCTTCAAGACCAAAAAGATTTTCAGGGTATAAATTTTTGAGGGTGAAGTTCTGAAAGCTTATACCCTGAAAATCTTGTTGGTCTTTAAGGTGCCACTGGACTCCATTCTTACAGAGGAAGATGAGGTGATGTTGAAGGATCATGTAGTGGAGAAGCCAGGTTAACAGGTTAGGGGGAGCATAGCCCAGGGACCACCTGCCCAACAAAGTGGTAGCCTACCACCAGGCTCCCTTCAAGTCCTGGCACTAAGGCAAGAGTCACAACTCAGGGCTAACCAGACTGTACTTGAGAGACAGCAAGCTGAATCCCAACCAAAAGTTAGAAAAGGTAGTATGGGCCAAACTGGCCTAGACACTGAATTCAGATTGAAGTGGTTGAACCTGAGAGACACTACGCAGAGGTAAAATATAAATGATTAAGTGAATAAAATGGTTAAACTAGAAAGTGTGCATAAAAAGAAAGATAAAACAAGAAACCTAAATAACATAACACTCGACATACTTGCCAGAGTACTTGGTCAGCAATGCAAAGCCCAGCTTCAAAGATTCAGGCATCAAAACCAGAATATAAGTCCTTACTGCCACAAGCAAGGAGTCATGTCCAGACCCCAGTCCAGCTCCAGGCTGCACAATGCAGCTTCAGGCGGGGGCTGGGTGAGCGGGGGGGGGGAGAGACGCAGCAATGCAGGATGTGCGCCCAGGCTGGTGTGGTGTTGGGCCATAGTGTCGCTGCCTTTCTCCCTGCTTGCCCAGCTCCCACCCGAAGCCGCGCTGCACAGTCTGGAGCTGCATAGTCCAGCATTGCTCTGCAGGGGCCATGCGAGCAGGGGGGGGGGACAGTGTGCTCCAAGCTGGGCACACTGTCTGCTGACCTCTTCTCCCAGTCCCTGCCCGAAGCTGTGCTAGCAGCTAGCAGCAGCCAGGGGACCTATCCGCTGTGTGGGGAAGGGGGGGCAGGAAAGGGGCCCCCAAACCCCCACACACACCAGCGGAGAGTAAGGGGGGCACCCGGCAAGAGCCCGACCCCTGGACTCCCCCCCTGCCACTCTGTAAATGTTAAACTTGAAGCTCTAAGGACGCCTACACTTCCCATCAAACCCTGAGGTAAGCAGACACGTTTAGAACTCAAGTAACTCCTCTCGCATAGTTCCGCTCTGTGTGAGGAAGAAATAAGATTTAACCTTCAACTTTAACCTTTGATATTCAGCTTTGATATTCAAAACTGGCGCTCTTACTCTGCTACTAGCATTTAAAACACGAGTTTAAAGGAAATATCTTTTCTCCCATAAAATGCTAAGAGTGAAGTGGAAGAGCCAGTTTCAAAAAGTGAAAATGAGTGGCAGTTCAGGGATTAAACCTCCTCTAAGGTGACAGTTTGTATTTACTGGATGAAGCAAGATAAATGATCTTAATCTCTTCTGTCTGAGATCACAGAAAGCACATTATGCAAAGGTGATGAAGAACAATCTATTAGGAAACAAATTACTAAGAATTTAAAGAGGGAATCTCATAACACCTACAGTAAAATGGTCACCTGCAAGAATAAAGAGAAGACATTTTTCTTTAGGTTGCCATGCATGAGGAAATATCCTTAGCAATAACTCCAATATATTGTGGCAACTTAAAAACTGGGATTCAATTAGCACGATTTTTAAACACTGTGCCACACTCCACCATAACAAGGAGGGGAAAGGGCATGTTTTCCTGTTTAAGTCTTGGTAGTTTGCAAATGGCTGCTCTGAGAAAGATAATGAAGAGCAATGTTAGGTTTCAATGATTTTTAAAATCTGTCTTACTGATAAAGATAGAGTTTATGTTAACTATGTACCAAAAAACTCCTGGTCTTTCATCAGCAGAGCAAAAATCATGTGTTCTTTGACCTTACGTGTCACATGGTAATGAAACAGCATAAATCAGGCCTATTAAAAGTTGAAGTTTGTTAATCTTAGTGCTAAAGTTCCATTCTCCCCTTCCTGGCAAAACTTACTAGTTCACAGGTCACGATTATATATTTACAGATAGCAGTGATGCAGAGAGAAAAAATCAATGGATACAAGTCTGACACCCAGCACGATCTAATAGAAACATGTGGGCTTGGGGAGGGACACCTAATAGTCGGTTACCTGAATTTCAACTCATGAGGTGTGTTTAACATTTCAGTGGTTGTACTGGTGATGCTCACTAAAAATTGGAAAAGCTGAATGCTGACTTTGAACTTACATTTTTAGTTTTACTGTTCAACCACTGAACTGATACTGTTTGTTTTGTTCTTTAGATCTAAAATGCTGAACATTTTTGTTTGTTGTCCATTAGCACCTTTAAGACTAACCAACTTTAATGTAGCATAAGCTTTCGAGAACCACAGTTCTGCATCTAACGAAGAACACGCATCTGACTCTACTATTTTGCGACTACAGACTAACATGGCTAACTCCT
Source organism: Eublepharis macularius (assembly GCF_028583425.1). Lineage (NCBI taxonomy): Eukaryota > Metazoa > Chordata > Lepidosauria > Squamata > Eublepharidae > Eublepharis > Eublepharis macularius. The sequence continues at coordinate 65,369,916 of NC_072798.1, forward strand.
CTGGATTTTTGTTGGTGCAATACTGCTCTAGAAATACCACGTCTTCCAAGAGCATGGCTGAATCGCTGGTTTGCATGAATCCCAACTGGACTGAATGTAACACACCCCTTACTTGCATGTTACATCTGGATTTTTATATAGCCTTGAGTTTTCCTTTTTAAAATCCACGTCAATCTGATCCAACACATGCCTGATAAATTGATAAGCCGTGATGTGTGAGATACCACCAGGGGCACTAATTAAACCTCAGAGACATGATATTAAGTAAGGTTCTTCCCATTTTAATTCCTGCTTAAGGCAATAGCAGCATGAGCAGTACTAGATAGATAGAAGAAGGTACCACCAGCACTGTATTTTTATAACAGTTTCCCTCAGGTTCCTTAATATCAATTTTGGCCAAATGGTTTCCCAAATCCAGTACCATTCAACGGTGGTTTCTCTTGTTCCATTATCTTGCCCCCACCACCACTTTCCCACAAATCTATTAACAGATCCATCTAAACTGAACAACATTGAATATACATTATACATGTGACACTATTTTATACGTTAAACCAACCTCTGTTCTTCTTTTGAATTCCATCTTCCTCCTTAATTTATATCCTCTGATTCTATACCTTGAATAGTCACAAAGAGCCATTGAAAACAATTCCAAAAATGATAAAAGAATGATGCGCACCTTGAGCTGGACCCTGTGGATCAATACTGCTCGTACTGGCACAGTCTTCTAGTGCACAGTTAGCAGAAAAGTATGTTACACAAGGGGAAGAGCCTTGTACCAAATGAAAGCACCACATTTAGCTGAACGGATTATAAGGATCAAGTCTAGTATGTTACTTTGGATCCTACCACTCATTTAGTTTTGATCAACTTATTTAGAGTTACAAGCAGCAGCTATAGCTATCCAGCATTTGAAGCAGAGGAGAAAGTTTTTGAATTGTAGTGAGAAAGTGGCCGTTTTCACACTGCTTACCCGATAACACAAAACTACTGGAACAACGCACCTTCCTGGCATGATTTCCCACTGGTTATCGCGGGAAATCACGCCAGGAAGACACATCATTCCGGGAGTTTTGCGTGATCGGTAAGCAGTGTGAAAACAGCCTCTGTTTCACCAACTGCTATGTGAACTCCTGTTTACAAGGTGTGAAATTCAATTTAAGACAGGTGTTAAATGTCTACAAATCCAGTAAATGCCTAAATACCATATTCACATAGGAACACGCAGTATAGATCTTCATAATGGAAGATCATATACGTACCAAATATCTGGGGCCTTGAATAGAAGAGATGCAGGGAGATCCATGAACAGATCTTCAGAGCATTTTTTTTTAAATTCAAGGAGCAGCTACATAGGGCCCCAATTTAGACCAGGGCTGCAGCTTAGGGGGGAAATCATTCACACAAAAAAATCTCTCCTTCTCCCAAACTGTCATTTGCCGAAGAGGGAGGCACCTATGTTATAACTTGTGTTATAACTGATCAAAGCAAGCAATGATGAAAACTTTGCCCCCATCCCATGCTGCAGCCGCAATCTGAATTCATGTAGCTAATAATTGCTGGAAAAATCTGACAACTGATTTTCCAGAATCTCACCTAGTTGTGCCCCAAAATGACACTCATGAACATGAATCTGATAACTGGAACTGAATTCAGAATTTTTCCATTATCAGATTTGTTTTTTTTCAAATAGCACATTAGTTTATTTGTGTCAAGTTGGGTTACAATTTTGGCTTGAGAAACAGACACATAACCACAAATAAAACATCTTTCTTAACTTTCAGTCCTCCTAGCTATTTTTCCTTATATAGGATTGCAAATGGGAGTTCTGCTGAGCAGGTAGGAGCAAAGAATTTGAAGCTACTGATTGGTGGCTAAGGAAGAAAAAGAGTGAAATGAAAGAACAGCTCTGGGTCAGGGTCTAACTACATAGTACATTCATCTTGGGTATGTTCTGTGTTACCTGGGAACATGTGGGTCCAGTTCATATCAGAGCTGCAGCACCTAGCTGCAAACTTAACCTCCAATTCGTATTCCTGACCTGAAATGACCCTGGTAGTAGCAGTGAAACTCCTTCCCCATACTAAAAGGGCAATTTATGGATATGGAATATAATAAACCCCTTGCCATAAGTTCTAGGCACTGCCTGGCCCCAGGCAGAGTGGGATGCCAGCTGGCTTGGAGACTGGAAAGTTACCAAATCATGAGTCATAGGTGGAATGACTGATTGAATGGCCCCTATACCCCAGAAAGCAGAAGAGATAACAAGGCTTTCTGAGAAAACTCCTTGCCTAATCCTATCAATGCCTTCCTCCACATCCCCTCTCCCACTTACCTAATCAGAGCTATTCAGTACATCAGCTAGCCTCCCCGACTGGTACTTACCAAGTCATCAAGCAATATTTTTACCTATAGCCTTTGTTTTGGGGCAAAGACATCAGTTTTGCTCCAGGATATGTTTTGCTCTATAACTGGGCTTGCCCAGCCATGTGCTCAGCGTGTGTGTGTGTGCCTTGGTACCTGACCACGCACCCCCAATCCATTTGGGCCTCTTCACTCTGTGAAATGCTGGTCGTTTTGCTGTTCCTCCAAGGACCTCCTCTTCTCTCTGAGACTGGTAATTATTGCCTTTCCCCCAAAACTGCTTTCCCATTTCCTCACTTCCTTCTTAGTTAGCTCTCTGTGTATGCTGTGTGTGTTTTCTAGATATTTGCCTTTTTTATTTTCCTGTGAATAAAAAACCCTTCCTGTTGAACATCTGCCTGATTTATATGAGAGTTCTCTAAGCGGACAATCCTGGTATACATAGGTTGAGATTCCTAGTTACCCCATCTCACTACGTCTCCTTTAATGCCCCCAACCACTTAAGGAGACCGCCCCATCAGTATATACAAGTTTCCTTAACGAGGCAAGCAGCAATTCCCAAAGGCTGTTTCAAGCTAGGAAAATGTTGCAGAAGGGAGACTTAAGCCACCTCACTCCAAGTGTCATGATACCAATCCAAATCACACATCCCCATGCACTTGGAAAGCAGGGAACTACTAGACCCAACCTGGGATCCTACTTGGAAAAGTGTATTGTGTAGTTAGGCCCTTTGTGGTAGTAAGTATGTTTACATGCACCCAGTTCCTGACATTACTAGTTAAAAAGACCTCAGGTAGTAGGTACAGGAAAAGACCTTTCTCTGCCTGGTACCTTGGACAACCATTGCCACTTAAAGTAAAAAGGTAAAGGTAGTCCCCTGTGCAAGCACCGAGTCATTACTGACCCACGGGGGGACGTCGCATCACGATGTTTTCTTGGCAGACTTTTGTTATGGGGTGGTTTGCCATTAACAGTTCTAAACCAGATGGGCCAACCTAATATGAGGCAGCAGAGATAGTTAAATACACAGAAATAAGGAAGACCAAATGAGAAGGAAGGGCCAAACAAAACACAATGCCTTAACTACAGTCTCTGCATGGCATCCCAAGATGAGTGACCTCATTTGAAAGGGTCACAAAATGTGCATATGTGTAAGAGAAATGTCAGAATTAATGTAAGTTCTAAGATAAGCTCTTCCTGACAAAGAGTCAAATTAGACACAACCAGTGAAATAGCGGTGGGTGGTTCCTTCTGGAAAGTTAATAAAAGATAATGGGTGAGAGCAGGCAGGAATTAATTTCTCTTTCTTCCTCATCTCTCTATGACATGAATGTCTAGATGAAATAGATTTTGTAAGGTCACAGAATGTATTAGTTAACTCATATCCAAATATGGAGTTTATGAACTATCAATAAGGAGAGCTAAACTTATCTCTTGTAATTCATTCATTTTCAAATTAAATTATCTGTTTATGGTATTCTATAGCTTCTTTTTTACTGAACTGTATTTTTTCTTTATAGATATGAGTCAAAATAAGAAAAATGCTTTAATCTTAACATGGCCATCTAGCTCATAAGCAATATTCAAAAACTAAGAGAAACCATTATCTTGCAACTTATTTGATCTACTCACTTGAACAAAGGAGTTCCGCAAACCACACATTTGTATACTCCTTGAGCTTTGTGATGTGTGTATTCTCCCTCAAAGGCACTGAGGAAGAATAATAAAGCAATCAGTAATACCAAGCGATGATTCTGCTAACACCAAAAAGGTTTGACTACGTCTTAGCATTTTCTACATTTTGTAATTTATACATCATTTCTGTTTATAAAATAAAACAAAAACATTCATATTAAAATCCAAACAATTCACATAAACATTCTGAATATGAGCAAAGAAAAATTGGGAAAATTCAGAGTGTCAAAATATAAAATCTCTTACGGATGTACTAGATTTGTTCCTCAGTTCAACCCTCTAATTAGCAGCTGCTGTTAAGGCATTACTTTAGAATGCATTCCCACCCTAAACATCTTTCAAACTTTACTTTTTCAGATCTTGTTTGTTAGTCCTGATTTCTTACACTTAACCTAGGTAAAATACAAGATTATGGTGTTAGTAACAATTTGAGGGTCCAAAACATATTTGAATACCAAAAGAATCCAACTGAAAATTAAATACCTGGCCTCTGATTTCAAGCTGTGTGAGCTCTGCAATTGTATTTGAAGAGGAATATTACTGCTTTAAGGGAATATTTTTCTCAGTTAACAATCTTAAAGGCTAGAAGGTCATACATGTAATACAAATCAGCTGTGCTACTCCAACAAAAAGTCCGTGTGTTCTGCAGCTTGTTTTTATTATCCTTTCACTCTTTTTACGGGGTCCATTTTTTTTATAAACAGGATTTTTTAAATTGACCTAATCTATGATTGTTTGCGTGCACTAAATCATTTTTGCTAATGTTGTACACAACAGTTAAATAACTGTTTGGGTGGAAGGCCCAGTAAGTTGAGAGAAGCAGTTCACCACCAGTTTCTTGTCAGGGTATATGCTTAGTGCAAGTGATCCCTGTTGACAAAGTCCAGCTACAAGTCAACTCTTAGGAAGAGTGCTGTTGATTAACTTGGGCCCCACAAGCGGTAAAGTACATTCCGGAGTTAGGAAGCATACCTAGTAGTTAAGTAATTAATACTACTGGTACAGAACTGGAAGTACATATCTCCACAGCCTGAGTAAAGAACCATAGACTTTAACATAGATACCTACCTTTCATGCTAGAAACAGCTGAGAAAAGTTATGTTCACTAGAACAGCCTTGGTGAGCTGTCTTGTCTTCTCGCCTTCCTCTGGGATTTAGAGCTCACATCCATGGGCTAAAGCCGTGTGAGGGCAGTTATTGAAAATATTTGACATTCCAGGCACAAATGAGCCAATAAATACTTTCACCACATGTGCTTTAAAAAAAGAAACTGAAAGGAGCTAAATTAAGCTGCCTTCTTTATGCAAACAAAATGTCTATACTTACAATTATGTTTAAAATTTCAGCCTATTTCCCTTATGGTTCTGATTACCATGGTGTCTTCCAAAAAAACAAAGCAGAATTTCCTAACTGCCATTACTGCCACACATTTTGTGGCAAACTGAAAACAGACCCTAAACATAAACTGGGAAGTTTTATAGCAGCATAGTGTTCATTTATAAAGTCCATGACCTTCCATGCAGCAAAATCCTGTCTGTTCACTGACACTGGTGTTAATTTGTGTGAGTTAGTAAACAAGTGCAGAACTCCACAAAATTTTGTCTGGAGATGAGGTGAAACAGCAACACTGGGGAAAAGGAGGGACTTAGACATTAGATACTGACCATGTTTCTCTCATCTTGCCTTACCTTTCAGTCCCTTTTTCCTGAGTAACATGGTACTGCAAGGGCGTCAGCCGCTTCTTCAACTCCTGTTGGGAGAAGAGCACCTTACAGGTCTTTTTATCCCTACATGACCCTGCAAACGGAGAGGATATGGGAGAAAGAACTTTTTTAAAGCTCAAAACTTGAATGATCGCTTTGGCAGGTAGCCTAAGCACAGCTTCTGCATTCGCTTTTCCAAAGATCCAATCCTAATGCATTAAAGTGGCTCAGCTGCTTGCTTCTTCAGATCCAACAAATCTGCTGCTCACAAAGCATGTGACTCCACTGGCATAGTGACAATGTGATGCAGCCAAAGCTTCCTCTATGCAGGAAAAAGTAAAACCATTTGCAGGATTCACCTGATTACAAGAAGTTGCAGTCCTTAAACATGTTTAATCAGACCTTCTCTGTAAATATGTTTAGGATTTAACAGTTACAAGACATCTATATTGCAGACATAAGGTAATGGGCATATGATGTTTAACCAAATAAGAGAATTGGCAATACACTTAAACACTGAACAGAAAACTTTGTAAATTGGTTATTGTTCATTTAAAAGCAAACAGTCCTTTTTACTTTGCCTTCCTCAAAAAGCATAGTTCTGAGAGTCAGGAGTTACACCAAAAGAAACAGATTCAATTTGTAATTTCCTACATTTAGAAGAGCGTGTGTCAAAGAAAATCCTGAGAAACAAATTTAAGATGACATTATTTAACAGATCTTGTGAATTTTTTAATAACATGCCAGCATGAATATCCACTTTCAAATGATTTAATTATTGGTTTAACCTTTTTGATTTCATGCACAAAGTTTTTAATACACAAAACATAGAATCTTAAAATCATAGAGCTGGAATGTACCCCAAGGGTCATCTAGTCCAACCTCCTGCACAATGCAGGAAATTCACAACTATTCTTATACAAAAATATTTGAAATCATGACCATTTTCACACGCCTGTTAATGTCTCCGGAAAGTCTCGCAAAACTCGCAGTACGACAGTGTCTTCATAGCACGATTTCCCATTTAATGGCGCAAAGACGCCATCGTGCCGTGAGTTTTGCACGATTTTTTGGAGGTTTTAGCTGTGTGAAAACAGCCCATGTAGGAAACCTGAATGCATCCTTTTCATTGTAAATAGTGCCTATCACTTTCTAGAGTGGAAAGGCATAAATTGGATACACATTCTAGGCACACCTGAGTGATGACACAATCCATCTATTCAATCAGCAAGTGGATTACAAAATATGATAACACTTGAGTTCAGCAATATTCCTAATAAAACAACATAATGCATTGGAGTTGAGATTGAAGAACTGGAAGGAAAACAAACACATTATCCTCTATAGAGGTCACATCCTGAGCTGATCCATTACATCACAGCTTACAGCTCTACTCCTCTATAAGATTGCCCTCCTGAACAATTCTGTTTTGCAAAACAATAGAAATGTGGGGGCCTTCCTAACACTCTCAGGCAGACTATTCCATAGTGTGGAAGCTACTACACCCATCTCTATTGTGACTACTGTATAGGATATAGCTCAGCAACTGGTGCATGAACTGGATACCTAATGTATGAAGGCACATGAGTGATTCCCACCAGGTTTGGGCAGGTCTTCATCTGTTTCAGCACCTGGATGGTAGGTCTCTTGCAAATCTGATGTACATCACGTTGAGTTCCATAAAAATAATAAAATAAGAGGCATTTTTAAACTAATAAATAAAAGATTGCATCTTTCTGCAACATGAACAGTGGTCAGTCTTGCAGCTCCACCTACTCCCCATAGCCTTTGGCAGTTGTTTTGATTTTGGTGATACGATCATGAGCAATCAGATAGTCATCATTTTAAGAGTTTGTGTTATGCATACTGAAACATATGCTCATTGCTCTATTTACTGCCCATACTGGGAGGATTGTGCACTGTCTCATTATGCCAAATGAGTGCCAAAATCATAACAACGGAACAAGGCTTGGCAAGCTAAAATGTGATTTATTTTATTTTATAGATTATAGAATGAGTGCTCCCCTACACCACCATTCTAAAGAGCTAATAGTATTCTTTAGGTTGCATCCAAGTGGTGGCCTGCTTACAGCAGCATCCCAACATTTCACAAACATATTGGGATCTGTTGTTTTAGATTTGTATAGATTTTCCAGTAACTGTTCTTAGCTTATTGTAAACTAGCCTTGAGCTCCTGGAGGTATACGTGCTCTAACTAAACAGGTAAGTTTCACCTTTAAAGAAAGAATTTAGTTCTTGAGCTGCAAACGTGTCTTCTCCATTACTGGACCTCATATCCCACCTTGATTTTGTTTTGGCTTTTTGCCTGAAGGTGACCACCACACCACATTCACAGGTTTTTATTCACATACGGGATGGAAATATCACTTACTAATCGTCTACTTTATGGCCTAGCTCTTGGTACTGACTATATTATATTTTAAAATCTGACAGAGATCTGTTCCCCTGGATAAAACAGCTGCTTTGGAGGGTGAGCTCCATGGTGTTATACCCCCGTGAGTCACTCCCCTCCCCAAACTCTGCCTTTCCCATGCTCCACTCCCCAAATCTCCAGGTATTTCCCAACCCAGAACTGGCAACTCTAGCAAAATGTGTACGTTTTATTAATTTTTCACTGTGTGAAACAGAAGATAAAGACAAAGGGGGAGGGGTAGAAATGCACAACAGCACCACCTTAAGCACAGCGACCACCAAGTCCATTGAAGTCAATACGTTTAGAAGGGTGTGACTCTGTTTAGCATTGCACTGCAAATTACTGTAACATGTTTGTATGCTCAAACTGGGTCTGTAAATCAACATTTTTCAGAAGTTAGTTCTTTTTAAAAAATACTGATAGAATCATCCTTGATTAGAAATAAACAGTAAAACGTCTGGTTGTAGTAGACATGTATCAAGGTAGACTGACCAGAGTTATCCATCTGTATGTCATTTAGTACAAGAGGAGAAACGGCAGGTTTAAATTACATGGTATTGGATTGCAATTTCCTAACATTGGATGCTTTTTCTGCTTTTTTACCTTCAGTCATTACTACAGAGTGTTCATAAAAAGTAGCTTAAAGAACAGATGCTTGAAAATAATTTAACCCAAGATGCTTTCTCCCCACCCTTTATTCCAACTCCATTTTTTCATTTAATGGAAAAAAACATACTGCTGGTTACCAACTAACCCTTTAAGTATTTGCAGCCAGAAAAAAACTCAAAATCAAAAACATATGATTGAAATAAATACTACAGACATTAAAAGCTTAGCTGTTGAATATAAGGTGCTCAAAAGAACCTTCCATTTCACAGATCAGAAATTATTTTTGATCTAAGCATTCTTAAGAATCACCGTTTTCCTCTGCAAGCTCTATCATTAATTGCAGCAGAGCCCTCATTTTAATAGGAGTCTTTGAAAGACCACGTTGTACTCCCCCCATTGTTAGCTTAAACCTTATTTTGGAGGGGGATAAAGATTTCATTTCAGGTTTCTTTGTTTGTCTTTCAAGAATTGCTAAAGGAGTACTCACACAAATTTTGCAGGAATGTGCCCCATGTCATAACCGACAAATTATTTGGCTTTGGTGCACTTAAAGGTCACTTTCCAAATGAGCAAGATTTTCCTACATCCTGGCTTCTCAACCTTAAATATAAATATTGTTTCCGAACTGTAAGTGAGGTTTGTACTTTATAACATTCTGTTGCTTATTTTAAGAAGTCAAGTGGTGAAGGTTTATATTCTCAGGGTATGCTGTTTTCTTGCACTAAAGAAGTCTTCCACATTATGCCAGAAGCAAAAGACTCTGCATTGATTTGTAGGAACATAGCTATAACGATGCGGCATTAATATGCAGATTTTTCTTTTAGAGCTGCAAAATATTATACTACTTTGCTAGACACACTTTTAATTTTAGAATTCAACTTATTACAGACCACAAACATTTTCCCGTTTGAACAGTGCTATCCTAAGCGGGTGTACTTAGTATCCTACTCAGGTCTATTCAGTGGAACTTACTGCCTAAAGTGTTCTTAGGTTTGCACTGTAAGTTCACTAGCATGAAAAGGACACAATATTATTTTTTATTCTATCCATTGCCCATCCAAGGGTGAGGGCAGATAACACTGTCTAAAGCATAACACACACACACTTTGAAATTTAATGAACAAACATTCCCCTTCTCTGTATACTTCATCTCTGGAAACCAAAGAAGCCAAATATTCATGGGAGAGGAATTCTATAATCAAAGCCACATATTTGCAGGCCCTTGCAATCCTAAATTGGTACATGGATGGTGAACATAGAATACTACTACTAGACAGAGTTACAGGATATAAAGGAGTGAAGGTGGTATCTCATATATGCCAGGACTAGGGCATTGCCAGGACTAGGGCATCTTCAGCTGAATATAAAAGGCCACAGGAGTGTTGGTGTAATGTGCTTTAAAGTGACCTGCTCAATTAACAGATAAGCTATATCATCATTTTGCTACAGCTGAAGTTTCTGAACCAAAGATAGAATCACATAAAGTGCATCACAGTAGACCAGCCTCAATAAACCATGAATAAAGCCTGCTAGGGGAAAGGCCCATATTTTCACCACATGGATTCCAAAATTCTCCCCCATATAAGACCTTTTAACTGGGTTCATTGAAAACACCATCTTTAGATTTGGGGTTTTTTTAAAGTTCTCTCAGAACTTCTGCTCAGGCTGGGTGCTGAGAACTAAACAAATGAAAGAGGTGAGGGAGAGATACTTCAAGGCAGGATGGAGAAGCCCCAAGATTGTAGTTTGTAGAGCGTTAAAAAGAAAACTAGAGTCCTTTCCTGATCATAAACCATGATTGCATGGATCTAGAGAAAGTAGATATTATTCAGAAGTATAATGAGCTGCAAGGATATACCTTTTTACTTTCCATAGGAATACAAAAAGAATAGATGGCAGTTTGAGACCACTCAGCACTGTACTTGCCTTGATGCCACAAGCAAAAACAATTCCAGATTCTCCCATCTTCCATGAATTGACTCCTTTCCCCCCCCCCCCTGAGATTTTTTTTACATTCTTAGTTGTAACGCATGGTTTGTACCCATTCATTCTGTTGTATTAGGACTCCTCCATTTTGACTTTGTGCATGTTACATTTGTCCATTTTACCTTGTGGGACAAACCAATTCCAGCCCTTGGAAGACTATGCAGATTCCAGAGGACACACCATTTTTAGATGTTCTGTAGAGTGGTTGATTACAGACTGAAAAGGGCCACCAGTCAAACTACCCTGCCATTATTCTCCCCTCTGGCAGCCTGCCTTCAACTTCCTCCACTAATTCCCACAATCAATTTTTATTCAGGTAGAAGTCTCAAGAAGGGGGAGGAGAGGCAATATCTCTACCAACAGCATGACTAACAAAAATGGAAGAGGTACAAACAACTCAGAGAGTTGATCTGAGGCAAGATTCTTGGGAAATTAACCAGTACCCAACTTTTGTAAAATGACTGTTGTGGTACAGCAGCAAATGTTTGTTTATATGCTTATATCCTGCTTTTCTCCCCAATCAGGAACCAAAGCAGCTTATATCAGTCTGTCATTCCCCATTTTATCCTTATAGCAACCCTTTGAGGTAGTTTAAGCTGAGAGAGAATGACTGGCCAATGGTCACCCTACAAACTTCCATGGCAGAGCAGTATCCCAGATCTTAGTCCAACACTTTAACTACTACTACTACGATGATGATGATGATAAACAATAACATTCTATTTATATGACTTAACACCCACTCAGAGTGGTTTACAAAGTATATTATTATTATCCCCACAACAAAACACCCTGTGAGATGGGTGAGGCTGAGAGAGCTCGGAGGGAGCTGTGACTGACCCAAGGTCACCCAGCTGGCTTCAAGTGGAGAAGTGGGGAATCAAACCCAGTTGTCCAGATTTAAGTCCTGCCGCTCTTAACCACTACACCAAACTGGCTCTGGGATCCACTACTGGGATCAAAAGTGTGATTGGGGGTCAAGAGTGAGATATGAGGTTTCATAAATATTATCAATAAAAAATAATATTTGTCATTCAGTGGACACACACACACATGTAGGTGCCCTTAGAGTCAACAAGCAAGGCATGGAGATCAAAGCCTCCCCTGTTGCTGCCCTGATCTCTCAGTATTGGCATTCAGAGGGTTACTGCCTCTGAACATGGATACTCCATTTAGTCCCCATGGCTAATAGCCACAGATGGAACTGCCCTCTATGCATTTGTTTAATCCCCTCTTAAAGCAAGCTAAATTAGTGATTATCACAACACACTGTGGAATGAATTCCAATTGTTCAGGAGAGTTGGGGTGCTATATTCAGTAAGACACAGGATGGGTAACACTTGCAGGTAGGGTTGCCAATCCCTCACTGAGAGTGGCAGATCCCTCATCCCCAGCTGCCACCCCCTGCCACTGCTCACCTGGCTGACTGGGGGGAAAGGTGTGGAGAGGCTGGCCTAAGCACACAGGGAAATGGTGTGCCCGCACACATGTGAGGGCTTCCAATGACATCACTTCCAGTTCAAAGCACAATGTTTTCACTACGTTTGGGCCGATTCCTAAAGAATCAGCCCCGCTTAGACGACTTCCCTTCCAGTTTGTACATCATTTGTACCCCTGAGGAACATGTGGGGGAGAAGAACTGGTGACATCTGCCCACCAGGCACCCCCACCCCAAGTTTCAAAGTAGGTGGTCCTGGCAACCCCTGCTTCATCCAGTATTGCAAAATCTTCACAGAAATAACTGTACAACTGCCACTACTTCAGCTTTCCCTCTCCACTTAGTTGCAGGAAATCTTGCACTCTTCAAGTAGACTGACAATCTTGTGTCACTTTCTACCTTCCTGTTGTTTTGTTCTAACATTCTGCCATCAACTACATTTCTTTGAAGGGCAACCAAATGTGCATTTCTGTCACAGATTGATCAGAAGCAACTATTCCATATAAATTACATAGTAAGGGTTATGCAGAGTAGTATTATATTAGAGACCCAACTTTTTAAAAAAAGTTTTTAAAGTTTCTCTTATCAGGCACATGGGGTCCAAAATCTGAGTGCAAGGGATGGTTTAAGCATCCTGGCATATGCTGTTTCCAAACTAAAATAGCCCTGGGGAACTGCCAGTTGCTCCATTGGGGAAATATATGGGTACCTGCATAATCACCCAATGGAGCAAACAGCAGCTCTTCAGGGCCTTTTTCGAATGGGAAAATGGCAGAGGTGGGAAGGCTTGAAATCTTTTCCCCTCACAGTCTGATTGGAATGGGTTCTGCATACCTGACAGTTGAACTTTTAGAAATGCTAGAAGCTCCAGTCACCAAACTCTCAGTATTGTGAGCCTCAGAGACGGTTATGCTTTATTCTAAATACATTTTTGAAAATTTTAAATTTAAGGAGAGGAGTGTAGTGACAGGTCAGATTCAGTGAACTGAGGGACATCATAAATGTTGCTATGGAGAACACCAAATATTTGTCTCATTAATCTAAATAATTTTGCAAGTAGACAATTGCCTTGCTGTAGGGCCACTGATACAAAGGTATGAGACAGCTCTAAAACCGGAGGGAGATGTTATTTAACATCTATATGCGCCCCCTCACCCAGTTGGTGCGGAGGTTTCGGCTGGGCTGTCATCAATACGCGGAGGACACCCAGCTTTTTCTGTTGATGGATGGCTGGCCAGACACGGCCCCAGACAATCTGGCCAGAGCTCTGGAGGCTGTGACGGCATGGTTGAAACAGAGCAGGCTGAAATTGAACCCAGTGAAGACGGAGGTCCTGCAGCTGGGACGGGGGCTGCCAGATGTTGGGATCCAGCTCCCTGCCCTGGATGGGACACCACTGGCAACTTTGCCAGTGGTAAAGAGTCTGGGTGTGCTCCTGGATGTCTCCCTATCGATGGAGGCCCAGGTCACGGCAGTTGCCAAGTCCGCATTTTTCCATCTTTATCAGATCAGGCAACTTGCCCCCTATCTGACACCCCAGGACCTGGCTACAGTGATCCATGCAACGGTCACCTCCAGGCTAGATAACTGTAACTCACTCTACGCTGGGCTACCCCTGGGTCTGATCCGGAAACTACAACTGGTCCAGAATGCGGCAGTGCGGGTCCTGACTGGTATATCTTACCAGTCACATATCACACCTGTCCTGTCCTGCACTGGCTTCCGGTTGAATTCCGAATCAGGTTCAAGGTGTTGGTTCTTACCTTTAAAGCCCTGAGCGGGTTGGGACCGGCATATCTTCAGGACCGCCTCTCCCTGTACGTTCCCCGGAGATTGCTTCGATCAGCGAATAAATGTTTACTTGTGATCCCCGGCCCTAAGGAAGCCCGCCTCGCTTCAACCAGGGCCAGGGCCTTTTCAGTCCTGGCCCCAGCCTGGTGGAACACTCTGTCAATGGAGACCCGGGCCCAGCGGGACATATTATCGTTCCGCCGGGCCTGTAAGACAGAGCTGTTCCGCCAGGCGTTCGGTGGTTGAAGGGGGCGGTGCCATGTTGGCCTCCCACCTTTGGGGTGGGGGAGGGTTCTCCCCACCACTGCACTTTGTTAATTTGTTTCATTATTTGTATATTGATTTTAGTTTTGTTGTTTTCTTGTTTTTATCGATTTTAAACTGTTCACCGCCCAGAGCCCCTGGGGATGGGCAGTAAATAAATTGAAATATAAATATAAATAAATGTAAGAGTTAAGTGAATGGAAAACTCATTCAAATGACCTTTAAATAAGGTGTACATCAATATTTTGATTGTCAGAAACATTATGAGCAATCGTTTTACTTCAAAATACAATGTATTCTTAAATGGTAAATAATTTTTGATTTTTAACAGATTCCATGCAACATTGTGCATTTATAAAAAAGCCAAGTAGGAACAATCCCGCCATATAAAATGGCACAGTGACATGATTTAGTTAAAGTGAATGAAAACCCATGGAACGAACCAGAAAATAGCTGGACATAACAAACAGTGGGTCCAGATAGGAATGTACATCCCACTCTGTATCACAAGATATATCAAGCCAATTGAATGCTCTGACGAGTATAAAAAAGTTCATGGCAAACGTGTACCTTCAAAGCTGCTATAGCACAGTGGTTAAGTAGCTGGGCTCTGAACCAGCACTCTGCTAGCTCAGCTCTCACAACTGCCATGAACTCAGCAGGGCTGTTCCCACACAGCTTACCTGAACACGGAACGCTGCACAGCATGCTGAAAAAAAAGGCGGAAGATTGCGTTTTCTCTCGCGCAAAACTCGCAAGAGAAAACGCGACCCTCCGCGGTTTTTTCGGAATGCTGCGCAGCATTCCGGGTTCAGGTAAGCCATGTGGGAACGGCCCAGGTGGCCTTGGGTAAGCCCCAGCTCTCAGCCCCAGCTCTCCAGATGTTTTGTGGGGATAATAATAACATTGACTTTGTTCACAGCTCTGAGTGTGGCACTAATCTGTCCAGAAGGGTGGTATATAAGAACACTGCTATTGTTATTGCTAAACTATTACACTAAAATCAGTTAACAGAATTCAGAATTAAATACACACAAAGAATAAACATTATATACCCAATACCTTCATATAGATGCATTGTAATTACTATTCTGAGCTTAGTAAAATATTTGTATGAATAGTATTTAAATACTCTAGTAATAAAATGCTGCACAATATTTTATCTAAAACTTTATTTGAAAAACATTTAAGCGTTAAGAGCATCCATACTTCTCAGAACCTTCAACATTAATATAATTAAAATCATATAATCCTACTTTTCTAGACAGAGCAGAAGAGAAAAAGCTTTCTACTGCATGCAAAACAGTGATGCAAGCAACACAACAGTAGTCAAAGTGTTAAACGAAAAAGTACATTTCTCAGAGATGTGAGCTCATACATTGCAAACTCACAGCAAAGCAAATCAAGTCCCCCCCATATACAATGTGGTACTCTGCTACAGAAAATATCTTTAAAATTCTGCACAAATACAGTCTGCATTAGATATTTGTTGGAAAGGAGAATGTTCAGGGCATTGATTGTCTCCTCCCCTATGCATTTAAAATTTTGAAAAACATGTATCCAACATTTTCAAGCAAAAGATAAAACATAAAACTACAGTGAATTTATAGATATAATTGGAAATTATTTTAAAGAAGTGCCAGAGAGAAATACTGTTGATATAATTTATATATATGAGCTTTTCATATCAGATCGTGTAAGAGTTTAGCATCTCTTTCCTACTGATTTCTAGTATGCAAAAAAATACATAGTTAGTGCCACCTACTGGAAATGCAGTATAATTATTTTATATCACTATCAAGCTGCAAAACTATAATTGTGCCTTTATTCAAAGAAAATTAATTTAATTTATATTTTAAAACTACTAACCAAAATCATATAAAGAATAAAATGCAATTTAAGAAAACCACTAATATTTACTACAGAAATAATCATATTCTACTGGCAACACTTGGAGGATTAACAGAGTATACTGGCATTTTTAAAAATTTATTTTTATTCCACTTTTCTTTTAAGGAGTGCAGTGTGGTTCATATAGTCTTTCCCTTTCCCCTCTGTATAGCAAATTACACTAAAAATCAAAGCAGAAATGTTTGTGTGGGGATCTGAACCCACATCTCCAACACTGTTGCTACTATTCCACAGTGGCTTATAGGGCTGAGTTAGGGAATGCATATGAAACATAAGTTCTGAAGCATATGCTATCAAAAATGTAAATATATAAAATCTTAAAGGACAAAAACGGCATTCATGGGCTTAAGTGCCTGCTTAAAATTTCTGTATACCCAAACAACCATATCGTTCTTGCATAAACCAACTTTACAGGCTGGGCATAAATATTATTAATTTAATTATATAATTAAAGTGCACTTTTAATTCAGTTACAAATGCATCTCTACAGGAGAAAGTAGAGGTCCAAGCATGAGCGTAAAATTTAGTAAGCGGCTTCTTCAGGGGTGCATGTCCTTTAACTTACTGCAAAAATTCTGGGAAAACTGCTGCCTTGGGGTTGGTAAATATGTATTAAATTTAAGCTTGCAATATTATGAAATATTAGGCTGAATTCCATCTAAAATTTTAGCTTGTGTAAATGGGGTGGGTCACCAAGTCCTGCATCCCAACACACAGCTCTGATCCCCCCCCCAAGCTATTCCTGAGGGATTTTTATCCACCAGTGGCAGCATTGGGGGGGGGCATTTCAGGCTACATCAAGAGGGAGGATGTTGCACTTTTGCAGACAGAAAGCCTTGGCAGGATCCAAACCAATGTTGTTCTCCATTTAAAGCTTTTGCCATCCCATGCTGGCACAATTCTAATAAAACCATCACTAGCTGTTCCATGATTAACTGATTCTTCCAGCTTTTCTCTTCAGGAAGACCAATGGCAAAGCACCTTCCCCATTTGTTTTAGCATCAATTCCTATGTAAACTTCTACACTCCTCAAATCCCAGAGGATGGTGTGAAGGCATGTGAAACAGCAACCATACTAAAGCGAAGTACAGTGGGCTAGCTACATATTTGAACTGTAGCATTTTTGTTTAGTTTTAAATGTCCACACAACATAATCTTCTGTCCATGATCCAGGTTTTTCCCATCTTTGCTCTGATCGTTCCTAAACATGGTTTAATATCATCTTCTGGAAAAGACAGGAGTCAATAGGTATCTGCCTACTGCATGGATGGAAAAATGCACATTTTTGCAGGTTCCACCCACCTTAGTACCATTTTCCTTGCCCCAGCACTTTCCCATGGCCTCAATTTCCTCTTCCCCGTGGCACTAAGGCCTTTTTCATGCCTTTATTTAAACTGTGGTAAGCATTAGCACTAGACTATAGAGATAGTTGACTACCAATTATAAGCTATAGCTCAGATCGAGTAATTGACATATCACTGTAGCAATTTGTCAATGACCAATTTTTCATAAGTCTGAAAAAAGCACTCTGAGAAGTTGCAGGATAGTGAGTCAAACAAACTAAGCAGCAAACCTTCATGTAGATGCTCTGTTGCCTCTGCATTTGCAGCAATGAAAGCTCTATGGAGAATTGTTGCCATGTGAAAGCAATCTGGGTCTACTTATATAGTTGGACTATCTGGGAGCCCTCAGGTTGCTTGAGCTCCATGAGCAAAAGCAGGTTAACAGCTGTAAACAAACAGATCATTTTTCTGTATCCCCCGACAGTTCTCCTTACTACATCCGGGCACTTCTCCTTCCCTACTCCCCCAAAAACTTTGGGTTATGTTGTGGCCTTCATGCTACTGTGGTGTATGTTTGCATTTTCTTGAAATTAATATTACTTATCAGAAATATAGAATTACGGGATATATCCTACGCAATTATTCTTAACTGATGAACTAGCTTGTTCCCCACTTTGGAAAATGAAAGATAGCGTCAAATTAAAGAGAGGTGCTGGGGCTAACAACTAAAAACCCACCCCTCAAGTATTTTTGTTAACAAAGCTGTATATAATCAATGACTTTCTATCTCAGACAAAAAAATCAGAAATTTAAAAGTTTAGCAAACCATAATGTTTCATTTACTGTAGCAGAAGTACCCCCTTCAACTCAACGGGACTTCCATAAGCATGACCACAACAAGCAGCCCCCATTCAACCTGAGGGAAGCCCACAGGCTCGCAGGGCCACAGGCTGGCTCTTGGTCACCAAATGCAGTAAGTTGAATGCAGACATCACTGTAATGTCCTCACCAACACAACCAGAGGCAAAGGACAGGGGCAAGAGCTGAGTAGGGGAAAAAAAAGATGAAAACAAAATTAAAACATCAAAAATGTTAGGCAAATTCATAGCAAAACTGATGGTTATGATTTTTTTTTTACTGAAAGAAAAATACAAAACTAATGTTTCAAACACACATTTATAACCAAGTTGATTTAATTCCTTGCCATTAACTTTATGCTTTATTATATTGGCACAACAAACAGTGTACAATGTTTTGTAACAGTGAACAAACATGAACTAGACCAAGCAAGGAAATATCTTACAAAAAACAAGACAACCAAAAAATGGTAACTACATGAAAAGTTGAGAAAGTAAGTCATCTTAATTTATTGTAGTATGTGAGTTGCATGGAATATCCCATTAAAATAACTGAGCAGCGCGCATTTCACAAACAACTGGTAGCTTATTTAATAGCTTCCCTCTAACACAGAACAGCAGCGTTGGAAGACATGTCTTCAAACCCAAGTGCACTTACATCATGTATATTTCCCTGAGTTCATGAGGAAGGGAGGAAACAGAGATGCAATGTAAAAAGTTATCTAAGATCCCTAAGATTGATACAATAGCAAAAGAGGTTAAATGCAGCTGCTTCACATGATAATCATTAATTGCTTCAGATACTTCTCAGATAATGCAGCCACTGAAGTGTACCAGAAATATCTAGTGTTGGATAAAAAAACCTGGAGTCCCACCACAAGATTTGAGTCCAACAGGATTTAAGAGTCAACACTCCTTTCATCAGATACAAGTAGGAATGAAAAAGGAGCTTTGACTCTTGAAAGCTTATACACTGGAAATAGTATTGGTCTTTAAGGTGCCACTAGACTCAATTCTTGCTGTTTTACTGCAGAGAGACATAGATATCCACCAAAAACTAGAGTCCCACTGCCACTGCTCAGCCCCCCAACCTCACTCAATGGAGCAGCAGGAGCAAAACTGGGGGTAGGGGAGGGTGGCATTTCACAATTCTCTAGGAATCCCTCTAGGAATTACTCCAATCTCCATGGTTTTTACCATAGAGATTGAGGGCATTCCTAGAACAGTGCATGATACCATGACGTTATTTGTGGCTACTCACTTACAAGTGATGTTACAGTACTAAGCAATGTCATTTCCTCCAGTCCCCGCATACTCCCACCTCCAAAAGGTTCCTGGCTGGCAACCTTATACAACTCACTCCCACTAAGATAGATTCCTGTGGCTCTCTTCTGCTAAGTCTTCCCTTAATAGGGAAAGATTTCCTCCAGTGGAGAATGACTTTTTCTGATTGAGAATGCATCTCTTTGTTGGAGAAGGGAAGGTCTTGGTGGTAAGTGTCATAGGATCCAGCCACTAATGAGCAAAATGAATATGAGTTGTACAAGAATGCACCCATTCTCTTGTACTTCTTCTTCTGTTTTCATATGCTTGTCTACATATTTGCAATAGATCACACTTGCACACAAACCTCAAATCTTCTCATGAAAGCAGCAAGAAATTTTATTAAGCTACACAGCTTCCTGCATGATTTAAATTCAAACCAGAATTGGAGGAAACAATGCAAATTTTCACACTGTTTTTTACAAGAATCTAGACAATCCATCATATTCTTGCTAAATATCTGCCATTTTGACAACAAGAATCAGCATGGGAATGGCTGCAGCAACCATGTGGCTTCTGGGTTCCAACTGCACTAAATCTATATGTCCTCACCCTGAAACACGCTGCCTGTGGCAACTACATGCTATGCATGGCTTGGCCATAACAGCAAACCATGCTTAAGAAAGAGCATGGCAGAAACCTGGCTCTTACAGGATTCCTCCTCTCTCTTCAGAGAGATAACTAGATATTACCAGGTCTGTGGCAAACCACAGTTTGCCTTTACACCTAGGCTAGCAACCTATAATCAGTTCTTGCCCTGTCAATTATGGTTACAAACTGGAAATAAATTGTAAGCTGGAATCCTGGTTTGTTAGGCAGGCACAAACCATAGTTTGCTGATGTAATTGCAGAGTATGGCTTGCTACCAACTTGATTATCTCACTACATTCAAAGAAAAAAAAGAGAACAGTAATCAGATAAGTTTGTCCATTCATTCCAGACTTGTTCTTGCAGCAGTACTTTTGCTGAACTAAGAGAAAAACGAGATGCTGACGGGTCGCTGTGGATTTTTCTGGCCCTTCTGAAAACCTATGAGAATGTGGGGGGGCGGGGGGGGGGGCGAGGTGCACATACATGCATGTGTGAAATGCAAAGTAAATGTATATAAAAGTATACAAAGACAGTAACTGTATTTTCCCCCTCTCAAGCAGAGAGGAAGTAACGAGTTCTGACTTCTGGTCCCCTGAACACCACAACATAACAAGCATCAGTACACATGTTACTCTAGGGTACATCTGACAGAAAAGCTGCTTGTATTAACATGCCTGAACACTGACTTCATCCAACTACAAAACCAAAACATTTGTGAGTAACTAAATGGAGACAAAAGGGGGCGGGAGGTAAGAAACTACACAATGAACAGCCTCAGAGAACCATTAAACATAAATAAACATGTCATTTTCACGAGTTACTACAGAACAGAATTTTTGTTTCCCTTTAAAAAAAGGGGGGGGAAGCACATTCCTCTGGAGCAGACTATTGACTAATAAAAGATCAAAGGCCTATGCATACTAAACACCACAAATAAAAAATTGATATTCCCTCCCCCCCCCCCCCCCCGCAGCAACCTTCCCCTCAGGGAACAAAAGTGTGCAGGGAAAATGCAATTACCTAGCAAAGCTGCAGTCTTACTGTGCTCCCGCAGCTGATCATAAAACGTCTTCCTATTCTGTTTCATCAACTGTAGTACCAAGGAGCCTGTGCGCCTACCAATCGCAGCCATCTGGCTTGTGTCAGAGCCTGGGAGTCAAGCAGCTACAGTACAACAGGAAGAAAGGCAGTGATGTCACTCTTCAGGTCAGGCAAAGAACAAAGATGTATTCTGCCATTTAAAAGGCTGAGTGCCCCAGAAATGGAGGCCTCACGCATGCCTTTTACTTGGTAATTTACAGTTAATGCACTTCTTATTAGCTAAGTAGCAGAGCACCACCATGTGGCTATCTCAGCAAAAAGGTACAAGCAAAATCAGGAGTGAGCTTGTGTTCTGGAAGCTAGAATATAAACATTCCAGAGTTGTAAGAAGAATAAAGGCAAAAGAGGCTTGTCTTCAGGAAACAATTAAATGCTCTATCCACAAATAATTTTATCAGTTCTTTGACACTGCATGTAGTGCAAGTTGTTTACATCTGTCTTGGCGCAAAAGAAAATTCAAAAAGCCAATATAGAATTCAAGCTCTCTCTCTTGTTAGGATCAACCCAATGACACATAACAGTGTACAAGCTTTCAAATCCCCTAGAACTCTTCATCAGACTAGATGTTACAAAATAAAAAGAAGACAAAAGCACATGTGTGTAGTATGTATGTAGGTGTGCATGTGTGTAGTAAACAGTATTTTCTAACAAGAGTCCATTTGCTAGGAAATTGGGTTAGTCATTGCTATTTTGGTATGCTTTCCATTCCAGGTAGAAGACCGAATGATACAGTTCTAGTTCAGTAAATGAAAATGAGTTAAGTTTTTCACAACTCATCAATGCCCTCTTTTGTTCTAAGAGTTGAGCAGCATCTTGCATTACAAAACCAGCAGCAACTGGCAGACGTTCCTGATAGGGTATTTTTTTCAGAATCAGGTTGCTTAGCCCTCTCCATTTTCAGGTAAACATGAATCATAATGGTAGGAACATCACACAGAAACAAAGAGCTGGAAGGAACCCCAAGGGTCATCTAGTCCAGCCCCCTGCACAATGCAGGTAGGAGCATCACATAGAAACAGGGAGCTGGAAGTGATCCCAAAGGTCATCAGCCACCTGCACAATGCAGGAAATTCACAGCTATGTTACTCCCTCACCTCCCCCAGTGACCTCTGCTCTATGCCTAGAGGAAGGCAAAAAACCCTTCAGGATACCCAAACAACCTGGTCTGGAGGAAAATCCCTTCCTGACCCCAAAATAGCAATCAGCATTACCCTGGACATGTAAGAAAGGGCCAAAAGAGCCAAGCACCAGCTCATTCCTTCATGCCCTCATTCTCCTGATCTGTGTATGTTCATATATTAAGTCATAGAATCATCATTGCCATCAGGTGGCCATCTAGCCTCTTCTTAAATATCTCAAAGGAAGGAGCACCCACCACCTTCACATAATCACTGACATAGAGCTTCTGGCAATTCCTAGAGAGGTGTTACACAATTTCCAGGTTTTCCTCAGACATGGGACACCTCAGGCCTAACCCATACACGATAAGTAAGAATAGGAGGAATTCTACCATTCAGATTACAAGTGGGTGATACCATTTTGAATGAATTCCTCTTTGAAAAACTCCCTCCCAGTAAAATAATCATAATCACAAAAAAAGGATTGTAATGTGGCCACTCACAGTGGCCAACTCACACATTACAGAGTACACATATGGGGTCTGGGCTCCCCATCCTGTGTCAGTTTACCAATTTTAAGCAGTTTCAGTTTACCAAATTTCCAGTTTGGTAAAGCAATCTTCAAACTATGTACCGAAGAGCTCCATGTCTTTTTACTTCTCTGGCATTAAAGACTTAGAGCAAGCAGCATATTAAATGGTGTCCAAGTCCTATTTTGTGTTAGATATTGCCTACCATAACATTTGTAATAAATGGGTTACTGAGTACTGCTTCAGCACAGAACAACATAGCGCTGAAAGGAGACAATTCTGAAACTTGTGCTAACAGCTGATGATCAAGAATCCTGGCTTAGTACAGTTGCTGGGGTAAGAGAAATAGAGAGCTCTAGCCCTGTTTCCCTGCCTTGTACCTCACACACACTTGCTTAGCTTCTCAAGCTGTGTTTCCCACAATCCCTTTCCTCACTAAATCAACTGCTATAGGCACAGCTGAGATCCATAGACTAGTCAGATCCAGACTAGTAGACTTGTCAGATCCAGATCCTGACAAAGATGTTGCAATCTGGAGAGTGCTTCTGGGGTGTTTTTCATTTGGGGTGGGAAATATCAGAAATATGTTGCTCTTTCCCTGTAGGGTTACCGTAATGTTTTCATGTTTAAACCTGCCTTGGATCCATAATTCAACTCCTCCTTATGTTACCTTAAACTTTTACCTCAGGAAGGCCCTGTTCACAACTAGACATGGGCACGAACCACAAAAAACCGAACCACGGGGTTCATGGTTCGTGACATTTTCATGAACCAGGAACCAGGAACCCCACAAACTGGGGAAAGTTCACAAACCAGTTTGTGGTTCGTGGGGTTTAAATGACCCTTTCCGGCTACTTAGCAGCGGCAGGGAAAGGGGCAATTGGTAGTATAAAGGGCCCTGCTGCTTGCAAGCAGCAGGACCCTTTAAACTATCAGCTGACAGGCGGCAGGGGGATTCCCCCTTCCCTTTGGGGTTTCAATCCCACTACAAACTCCACCAGTGGCGTTTTGCCCTGTTTGCCTTGTATCTGATGAAGGGAGCTCTGATTCTCAAAAGCTCATACCCTGGATATCTAGTTAGCTTTTAAGGTGCTACTGGACCTGAATCTTGCTCTTCTACTACAGACTAACATGGCTACCCATCTAAAACTGCCATTTGTGAGACCTATATATTGCTACTTAAAAGGTTTTGACTGTTTTGCCATATGGCTTTGCCATAATCTCTTCAGTTTAACTGGTATTATAGGAAGGTTTGTTATAGACTGTGATATGACCGGATGATCAGCATGTGGGTGTAGCTGTGAGGTAAAAAGGGATCCTTTATTTTTTAATCAGATGTAGAATTTATTTATAAGAATATAAGTGTGATGGTTGCAGAGTTTTGGTAAGCATATTGGTTTCAGAATAGTTCACAGTCTTGGTGGTATCAAAAATAGTTTTATCTTCTTAAAGGTATGTTCACAGAGCCAGTTACAAAGACTAATTTTCCACACAGATCTTCACTAAAAGAATAAACGCTCCTCTCATCCACAGATTCATTCAGGCTTTTCCACACAGCTTGCTTGACCTAGATAGAATAACCTTTCTCTAAGATACACACAGACTGACCAAGGCTCACAAATCGTTTGCTAGACTTTGATGAAATTTCTCCACTAGGGTTGCCAGGGACCTGGGTCGAATCCACATTCACCCATTACCCGCATGTTTATCGGATATCTTCCGTTTGCCTCCAATCCGCGATTTTTTCCTCTTCGTTCACATTCCTGCTTCCAATCCGTCTTTCTCGCGCGTCCCTCCGGTCACACGGCCGCTCAAAAACCGCTTTTTTGGGCGGGACCTTTTTTTCCTGCCCATTTTTAAAAAAATTTTGAGTGCACTTTTCCGTTATTTCGATCTTGCCTTATAAAGAAACATCATTGAAGATAATGATGCCTCTCTTTCCCCCACTGACAGCACTGATGGCTCTCTCCCGTTTCTTTTTTGGAAATTTGGAAGCATGTGGAAAGCTTTCGTGGGCATTATGCAGGACAGTTCAGTGCCTGAATTTTACTGAAGTTTCACTTCCTTGGAGTGTCATTATTTCGATATTTTGTAATTTCGATATCACAGTAATATAAAATTAAAAAAATAAAAAACAGTTAAAAAGGAAGTTTCGCGAGTCCGTTCTGAGGATGGATTCACCCCAAAATGATTTTTCAAACTACCAGATTTGATTCAGAAACAGCATAATCAATAAATCCAATGCTATGAAGTCAAAAACAGTCTTTTGCAGACTACGGAGCACTTGCAAGTTGAATCAGCCAATAGGAACTCTTGGAACGGCCGGAGAGACAGGAAGGGGGTTGGTTTTTAAAAAAACCGCGTAAATTGCGCATTGGCCCATTCATGGCCACCGTGAAACTCCCGTTGAAAACCTGTGACCACATATTCGGGAGAAATGCGAATGAAATGAGGTAATGTGACCGGCACTCGGGATTGTGTGGGGAATGCGGGGAACATGCGACTTAGAATGAGTAATGTGGATTCGACCCTGGAGTCCCTCGATGGGAGATGCCCAGGTCCCTGGACTCTCCTGGCGGGGGATTGGGAACTGGCACTTACCCTGGCTTCTTTCTTTGCACATTATGCAGCGCATGCATGTGGTCCCAGCTCACGTGATGATGTCACTTATGCGAGTGAAGTCATCATGCAGGGGGTAAAGGGTGCCTCCGGGTCAAAGGGGGCTCTTGTTCTTGCTGGTGCGGCTGCTCTTGCTGCGGTCGTGGCCTGCTCTCACTGCCACCGCCGCAGCCCACTCTCGTTTGGCGCAAAGGAGCCGCAGCGGTGGCAAGAGTGGCCCACTCTCGCTGCTGCCACTGCAGCCCACTCCCACCGCCGCCACAGCCCGCTCTTGCCACTGCTGCAGTCCACTCTTGTGGTGTGGGAGCATGCCCCCTGCCCAGAGGCATGCTGCACCACCCGAGGAGGGGGCACCCCAGGGAGTGCGCCCCCTGCCAGCGAAGTAAGTGGGTGCAGGGGAAATGGTGGGATCGGGGGATCCCCCACCCCGGGTGGGGAAATGGGAACCACAGATTGATTAAACTTGACAGAATGAAAGCCCCTTCCAGCTTCCACACAGTTTGCCTGACTTGGCCTGAATAAACACTTTTCTTTCAGTACTTTGACTAAAACTGCAGTTTATTTTGCCCCCTAGGGGTACAGCTATTATCCAATCACAGCACACTCCATTAACCCATCCAGCCCCCCTCCTTCTTTCCTTGCATTTTAAACATAGTAACAAATATTAAAACCCCCACATTAATATACACAAACTTATTTACATGCAAAACACTACAGTTACTAACCAACCTCCAGCAAGAACTTTCTCCTGGAATTACAACTGATCTCTGGATTGGAAGAAATGGTAGCTTCAAAGGGCAAACCTTATGGCAACACGTCCCCACTGAGCCCCTTCTCCTCCTCAAATTCCACTCTCCCGAAGTACCACCCCTAAATATCCAGGAATTTCACAAGCTGGAAATGGCAACCCTATTACCCTGCTCTCTTGGTGCTGCCTTCAGAAAGTGGAGGGGTAGAGAGACATGGTTCCTGTTGGTGGTGGGCAGTTACCAATGACTGTAGCTGTATGTTTCTGAGAGCTACTTAAGTTGTTCATGAGCATTGGAAGCTACCAGACATAAAACGGCAGCTCAGTGGCAAGAGCCAGTCATAATATTGCAGCTTGCACACAAATAATAGTGATGTTTCAAAGCACGTCTGTGACACTTGGGCAGGCAAGTCTTTCCTCTGCTATTTTCCCAAAGCAAACCACAACCACCACACCAACTGTAATTTGCCAAAAGGAGGAAAACATAGTTACCTCCCTGTTTTCCTTTAAAGAAGCAAGTAGCTTTAATGCAGGGAGAAATCAAGAGCACGTTCCTCTCCCATCCAAAGCAGGGTAAGCCCACTTACCCGCATGTAATTTAGTAAATACAAAAAGGAGTCTCAGTGATACCTCAAAGACAGACTTACTGTGGCATAAACTTTCCTTAATGGTTGGGTTGCTTCCCTTCCACCCGCCTCTTTGATGCCATTTATGCCAATTTAGTCTTTGATTTATGCATTGTGTTAAAATGGTCGAAATTGAAGATGCTTTATCATTTAAAAGGGACTGATGAATTAAATTGGATTAAGTTCTGACCCCGTACAGTTTTGCTATTTGGTATGCTCTATAAAGGCAACCTCTACATCAAGAGGTTATACAGGAAGAGACACAGAGTCGGGATATCTGCAGATCATATGCCGTTTCAACACGCAAACTTGTATCTGAGAATGGAATAAGTGATGCCCAACGTCTTTGTTAAAATGAGCTATTAGGACAGTATGAAAAAAAATCCACTGTCACTCAAAGCGGAAGCAAACTATCGAGTCAATGAAAGTGCTGAGGCGACATATTAAGAGCCAACTACCCATGACATTTCCACTGAAAGAAAATGCTTGTCTGGTTTTCAGATGCAGAAATCATTCCATAAAATCTTTTCTCCCTCCTTAAGGAAAGCTGTGGCAAGCAATTGTATTTTTAAAAAACTTTCATAACGATGGTAATACTATTTAATATTTATATAGTGCTTTAGAGTTTGTACAAAGTGCTCGGTATGTAAGCAACCTTCACAACAATGCTGCCTTAACGGCAGATAATTAATATTATCCTCATTTTGCAGATGGGACTGAGAGAACAGTTCTATGGCTGTCTGGCAAATTGTGTCTGAAGCAGGATTTGAACGAACGTCTCACACAGTTCACACTCTTAGGCAATGCCCCTAACCCGCTCCCTTAACAGTTTTGTCTCATTTTTGCTAAATATTAAAAGTCATGTCTTCTGCAGTGGGATTTAAAAAGTATGAACTCATGCATAAGAAATGCTATTTTTGTCCTCTGATGACATTGCAGTCACTCAAGGTTATTTTAAAAGCCCAGTTATTGATTTCATATTCTCTTACCTTTAAACTCAAGCTATGGCTGAAGTTTACCAAGAAAGTACAAATACACTGTAAATGTTGGGAAAGAAGTTTTTAACAATGTGTTTCAACCAAAATTAAATTATAAATTAAATTGTAGGAAGCGAAGCACATGATTTACCGAGTCTTTTTTCAGCTTCCCTTTTCTGTTCCTCCCTCAGTGGGCCAAACAAGATGTTATGGCATCCATGGGTCTGACTCGTGGAGGATGATGATGCCATTTTAGAGAGGAACTTGGTCCATTTAAAAATTCTGCACAGCATGGTGGGACTAAGCGATTTTGTCACATGCACGTGCCTTTTCAAGTGCAACAGCCACAGAGGACTGTTTTGACACTTGGAAAGGCACAGGGGAGAGAATAAGATTGTCTGGTTTTACTGTGCAGCGAACCCAATCAGGGTCATGCCCTTGCAGCATTTTTAAAGGACCCAGGTTCACCTCTAAAATGGTGGCAGTGTGGTCAAACCAATGGCCACCGTAAAGTCTAGTTTGGCCCCATGTTCAAGCCACAGAGGGGCAAACTGTGCAATCCCATGCTGAGTTACTCCAATTGAACACCAATGATTTCAATGGCGTCAGAACCCTCATGAGCACCTCCTTGAAAAACAATACACAGTGAAATGAGTGTTGTTGTTTAAAGTGGACACTGCAGTTTGGTGTAGTGGTTAAGAGCGCAGGACTCTAATTTGGAGAGCCGGGTTTGATTCCCCACTCCTCCACTTGAAGCCAGCTGGGTGACCTTGGGCTAGTCACAGCTCTCTGGAGCTCTCTCAGCCCCACCCACCTCACAAGATGTTTTGTTGTGGGGATAATAATGACATACTTTGTCAACTGCTCTGAGTAGGCATTAAGTTGTCCTGAAGGGCGGTATATAAATTGAATGTTATTATTATTTTTTCAGATAGGAGAGCTCATATATACATCTCAATTTTCATAAAAGAGAAATAACACCAATAACATTCCATTTATATACTGCCCTTCAGTACAACTTAATGCTCCTTCAGAGCTGTTTACAATGTATGCCATTATTATCCCCACAACAAAACACCCTGTGAGGTGGCTGGGGCTGAGAGAGCTTCAGAGAACTGTGACTAGCCCAAGGTCACCCAGCTGGCTTCAAGTGGAGGAGTGGGGAATCAAACCTGGCTCTCCAGATTAGAGTCCTGCGCTCTTAACCACTACTCCAAACTAGCTCTCCTTCAAGCAAGAAGCAAGTAGTGCTGGATTTATGCTCAAGCCAAGGAAACTACACTTTAGGCGTCAGGTTATTTTTTTTTATATAAAAATTTTTATTGGGTGAGTATAATATGTTTACATTTTCCAAATCTGCCCTTTCTTATCCTATTCCCCCACCATTTCCCTCCCCCCTTTCTCCTATAGACTTCCAACAGCTTTCCAACCCAATATCTAATTCTACGCTGCTTAATATTATTTGAATATTTAGCTCATAAATTGACCTCTTAAATCAATACCTATTTCATATCGTTGTCCATATTTCCCCCTTGTAATGATCACTATCTCTTCCTTAGTAAAAAACTAAAAATTATCTAATAACCACATCTCCCCTTTTACGTCCCACTTTTTTTCTACATATTGTTTCAATTTCCCCCAGTCTTTGAAAAATTCTTCTGGATTTTGTTCTCTTAGCTTTCTTGTTAATTTGTCCATTTCAGCCATGTGTAGCAGTTTTTGTATCCAATTCTCTGTAGATGGCACTTCTTGTGTCTTCCATACTTGAGCATACAGTATTCTTGCCGCCGTTGTCACTAATGTTCTATCTTGTGGAATGTTCTATCTTGTGGAATAACTCCGTCTAAATTCAAGTTCAGCAAAAGCAGTTCCGGGTTTTTATTTATTTGGATTTGTAAGATTTGGGACATAACTTCTGTGATATTCCTCCAGAACTGCTTTGCTACCTCACAAGTCCACCACATATGATAGAATGAACCTTCATGTTTCTTACATTTCCAACATTTATCAGACATTTGGTTATTTCCATAAGCTATTTTCTTCAGCGTTAAGTACCATCTGTACATCATCTTATAAACATTTTCTTTAATATTAGTACATGTTGATATCTTTAAGGTATTCTTCCACAAGTGTTCCCACGCCTCCATTGTTATATCTCTATTACAGTTTATGGCCCATTTCTCCATTTGCACTTTGACTGTTTCATCTTCTGTATACCATCTTAACAAGATCTTATAAACTTTAGATATCCTTTTTTTGCCGTCTTGCAGTATGCATTCTTCCAGTTCAGAGTTTTTCAATTTAAATCCAAATTTCAAACGATCCGAGTCATATAAGCCTTTAATCTGTCTATATTGGAACCAACCATATTGAAACGGTAACTCATCAGATGTTTTCAGCTTAGCCGTATTTTGCTCTTTTTTCAAAATTTCTTAATAAGTCAGGCATTGTTTTCTGTTATAAATTGTATCCGGTTCCACAACTTCTAACGGCACCACCCGCATTGGGATACCGTCATCTAAATATTTTTTATATTTTAGCCAAACTGCAAAAAGGCTTCTTCTTATATAATGATGCAAAAACATAGAGTCTGCTTTAATTTTTTCATACCATAAGTAGGCATGCCAACCAAAGAGCTTTTTATATCCTTCAAGTGCTAATAATTTATGGTTTTTTAACAGCATCCAGTCTCTAAGCCACACTAAACATACTGCATCATGATATAATCTTATATTAGGCAGTTGCAATCCTCCTTTCTCTTTTGCGTCACATAGCACTTTCATTTTCACTCTAGGTTTCTTCCCAGCCCACACAAAATCTGATAACTTTCTTTGCCATTTGTCAAATTGTTTGTTGTCCATTATTATTGGTATCATTTGTAGTAAAAACATTATTCTCGGTAACACATTCATTTTAATTGCTGCTATTCTTCCTAGCCATGACAAATTCAATTTATTCCATTTAATCATGTCTCTGTCTATTTGTTGCCACAGCTTCTCATAGTTGTTCTTAAATAAATCGATGTTCTTTGCAGTAAGTTCAACTCCAAACTGGCTCTCCTTCAAGCAAGAAGCAAGTAGAGCTGGATTTATGCTCAAGCCAAGGAAACTACACTTTAGGCGTCAGGTTATGAAGTGCCTCTAAATAAAAAAATAACTGAATTACCATAACTGAATAACTGAATTACCATTTTGCAGGTAATGCTATGGGGCCTCAAAAACTGGACATACCTTAGTGTTTCAGCATGACTTAATCCAGCACTCTAAAGATGTAAACCTCCCTTGCCTCTCTACTATTATTATTTTTAGTAAAGGAACCTCTGGTAACTAGGTATGCAAACATTTGATACAGCTATCTACCAATGCTGTATCAAATCCAAGTTTTCTAGTGGTATTTTGATTGATTATAATTAATCTAATTTTGGGATTGAGGGAACCTCTAAGATGTTTTCATGGTCTTTTTTAAAAAGTCCAATCCAATCATATCCTCCAAAAGCAACAAATTTATGTTTAATTACAAGGACAGGAGGACATTGGTTATGTACATTTAGTAATATCAATTTCGCAATATTAACCTTTTAATAATGAAAGTGCAAATGCAATTTGTGCAAAAATATTGACATAAATAATCAGTAACTCTCTACTCCATAATACAAAACCAATGCCTGATAAATTAGTCTTCCAATCCATGAAGTCCATCCAATTCATATACTACAAGGTAAGTAACAAAGTTCATAATCCAAAATGTACCATCCTCATTGATTGTTTCTTCTTCCTTGCAGGAAAAACCGTCAAATGAAGAGGACAGTGAGAGCACAATGGGAGACAGATGATGGAAAGAAATTCTCCCAGACTGTTGACAACGGGTGCACTAGCAGTTATAACAGCCCGTTTCGGGTTGCGTTGCTTTGTCAAGCCATTCATCTATTCATCTGTCCATGAGGAAACTGATCTCTATTCCTATTTTCCTTGAAGTCTGAATGTATTAATTTGTCTTTCAGGCTGCTAGTGCGTCTATAACCCACTGTTGGGAGCAATTCACAACCGGGAATGCTGTGAATTACATGCCAATTGTTCATTCCTTGACATTTTGCACCTCCTTTGGCAGCTATTCTGCACTTGTGCTCACCACCCTGTGACAGTATTCCAAAAGTGCCCACAAGGTTGGGAACCCCTGGTCTAAAACCTTCCAGGCAAATTCCCTTATGTCTGCTTGTGCTCAAGAATGCAGTAATCTGACATTTGTTGGAAAAAACCTTCCCCAAGCCCTAGTATGATGAAGAACTTCCAGCCAGTCCCCAATCTTCCATTTCTGAGCAAGGTGTTAGAGCCAGTGGTTACTTCTCAGCTCCAGGGACCCTTGGAAAATATCAATTTTCTTGATCCATTTCAATCTGGCTTCAGGTCAGGATCTGGAACAGAGTCTGCTTTGGTCACCTTGGTTGATGACCTCTAACTGAGAACTAGACAGGGTGAGTGTGGCCCTGCTAGTGCTGCTGGATCTCCCAGTGGCCTTCAATCTCATCGACCATGGTATCCATCTGAGTCGCCACTCCACCCTGGGATTAAGGGTTACAATGATTCAAATCCCATCTGGGTGACCGGTCTCAAAAGGTGATTATTAGGGACAGGGACCCTTGCTCTACTCCACAGCCATTAGCCGATGGAGTTCCACAGGGCTTTATTTTATCCTCCATGTTATTTAATATGAACATGAAGCCACTGGAAAGGGCCATCAGGAGGTTAGGCTGCAATGTCAACTGTATGTGGATGATATACAGCTCTACCATTTCTATCTAACTCCAAGGATGCTGTTGATGTTCTGAACCGGTTCTTGGAGTCACTAATGGGCTCGATGAAGGGGGGAAGGCTGACACATAATCTTGACAAGACAGAGGTTCTCTGATTTAGTAGAAAGGATGACCAGAGATGTGAGATCTCCTGTCTTGGAGATCTTACACTCCCCCTGAAAAGTCACGTTTGTAGCATAGGAGTACTACTTGACCCAGTGGTCATCTTAGAAAGCCAGGTGGCTGCGGTGGCTCAGAGTGCGCTTTGGCTGGTACAACAGCTGCCTCCATTTCTTGTTCAGTCAGATCTAGCCACAGTGATCCATGCCTTAGTTACATCTTGACTGGACTACTGCAATGAATTCTACTTGCGGCTGCCCTTGAAGAAGGTTCAGAAGCTACAGTTAGTGCAAAATGCTGTGGCTAGACTACTGGTCAGCCATCAGGAAAATGAGACCGTGATATTACAATACACTGGCTACCAATCCACTCCCAAGTCCAATTCCAGGTACTATCCTTTAAAGGTTCTATCCTTTAGAGCCCTACATGGCTTAGGACCAAGTATCTGAAGGACATCATTTCCCATATGTTCCTGCTGCAAGAAAAGGCCTTCCTGACTGTCCCATGTACCAAAAAAGCTTGATTGGTAGGTATACAGGAGAGGGGCTTTTCAGTGGCAGTCCCACAATTGTGGAACAGTCTACGCATGGAGGTGTGCCTGGCCACTCTCTAGCTTCAGGATGCAGCTAAAGACTTTTTTTATTTAGAACACCTTTTCAAATTATTTCAACTATGTCTTTAACCCTGTTTTTAGCTTTTTTTTATATAGCTAACATTATTTATATTTTACATTGTAAGCTGCCTTGAGCACCTTTGGAGGAAAGGCAGTCGATAAATGTTTTAAATAAATAAAATCCAACACTTTGAAATACTTCCTATCGATCGCACTGCCTTATGCATGTCAGATGCCATTCTCAGCTAGCTTCTAATACCTATTCACACAATCATAGTGGGGTGCAGACCCCTCTCTTGAAGGTTTGGATAAGGGAACATTTGTCAGAGTGTACAGAAAACCACCTTATCTAGAATGGAGGAATGAATGCTAGGTGTAAGCCTCATAATGCCAAACAGGGCTAAAAAGACCAAGCAAGACACGATGCAAAAGATCCATGTTATCTAGGGAGAGGGAGGACAATGAAACCTGTGGTTAGTCAGATGTGGTGTAAGAAGATCAAAAGATACTAGAGGTTCAGGCTGATGTTCAAGAAGAATCACTGAACACATTAGCTGTTGGTGTAACAGGGTGGATCCACAACTAGGAGAAAGATAAAAGCATACAGAACAACTTCAGAAAAAAACTCTGGCAGCAACTTGCAAATATATTTTGTTGCATGGGGTGAAGGATAGAACAAGATGTTATATAAAATGCATTGGGAATATTAATCCAATTGGGCACTTTTTGTACATAAGGTAGTGATGTGAGAAATGTCCTACTTGCTTGTTGCAGTGTAATAACAGGAGTTCTTACATGGTCAAGCAAGTTCTGTTCCACTCTTCTGGAAGTCTGCTTCTGTAACTGAAGGCATGGACCAACATTTTGTCTAAAGCAAAGATGATAGCCTAGATTAAACCAAGATTTTTTTGGCATCTCAAATAATTATTTTTTTTTAAAGTTAGTGGAGATAACTATTTTCCTTTGGTGATGGACAGCACCATCAAGTCATAGCTGACATATGGTAACCCCTGATGGGGTTTTCATGGCAAGAGACGAACAGAGGAGATTTTCTGTTGCCTGCCTCTGCAACCCGGGCCTAACTTGGAGGTCTCCCATCCAATTACTAACCAAGACCAACCCTGCTTAGCTTCCAAGATCTGACAAGATTGGGCTTGCTTGGGCTGTCCAGGTCAGGGTATTTTAATTGGTTTAGCTTAATCTAACTTCTTATCAATTTAGGCAAGATTAGAGTAAAACATTTACTCTAATCATTTACTGATTTAAACATTCACATGCAAAACTAATTCTACTGTTTAGGTTTAACCAGTACAATTAACAAGTAACCACACACTAATGCACAGCCTGCAGTTGTAAACAACCATCATAAAAACAAAAGAGAAAGATGTTTGGGTATGATATCCATCTATCCATCGTAGTAACAACAGAAGAGAGTTTGTAAGAGAATCCAAAATGCAGCTGTGCAGGTAGGACAGCAGTAGGCTTCAGTTTCAAGGGCCGAGGTCGGAAAATGGAGCTAGCCTCATTTCAAGTGTTCCTGAATGAGCCTCTTTCAATATCATCCATACAAAAGAATGGTTCAATTTACTTCCGCAAGGAAAAACAAAACACTGCACTTGAGGAGGAGAGCATAAACTTGCCCTCCTTTGTGACACTCAGTGGCCTGTCGTCATTGACAGGCATCCCAGTGGGGGAATGCACAAAATGCAAGTCTGTACACAGAGCACCCAGAGATGTCTTGTACCTTCCCCCTAAGCTTGCATTTTGCTATCTAGATTTAAGCATGCCACATCAGATAGTGGAGTAATTTGATCCAACATATCTCTACTCTTCAACACAAGGGGCCCAGCTCCTAAAGGAAAAGACTGATAATAATGCATGAAGACTATTGGCAGATTAGTGGGGAAAACACCTAGTTGTTTTTATGTTGTATTTATTGACTATATCATACAGACTTCAGATTCTTTTTGATCTTAATGATAATCTGAAGTCAAACCTCAAAGAGTTCTCCTAGCTAGCCAAAATAATTGGCACAAATGCACTATTAAAGCAGAAAACATACAGCATTCAAATACACAATCTGACTAGTAAGTCAATACCAACAGAATACATTCAAAGAACTTCCTCAGCTTTGAACCGGAGTAAGGGAGTTGCCGCATTATGCTACTACCCAGGTAGATTCCTCAATCTTACATGGATGAAATGCTAGATATGAATCCACTTGCACTGTGGAGTGGTGGATTGGGGGCCACAGAGAGATCATCATAGCTCTACTGAGAAAATCAAAAGCACACACATCTGCATGCTAAATAAAGTATGATTACCACTTCATCAGGCAGTACCCAAGAGCTGTGGCTGGTTTAAAACATCATAATAAGAAATAGGTTTTACACAACTGACAAGCCAAGGCAATGCTTAAAACAAACACTGTTTTATTTGGGCACTTCTTCACAAACCCAAAATGATGCAGCCCATTTATGTAGCAGTTCCATGTACATATTTTGTATGTTCTCAATTAGGATAAACGTTTTTATTTTATTTTATTGGTTACATTTTTATTCTGCTTATCCTCCAAGGAGCTCTTAGCACTATGTAAACCTCTTGACAAATCTTCTACAGCAGTTGAGTAAAGACAGAGTATGTGCATGTGTCTGAGAGGCCTGTATTCGTCACCCTGTGAATGTCACCCATGACCAAGCTGGTAACCTCTAATGACTGTATACATACCTGGGAATAGGCCCCATTCAAATAAATGAAATTGGGGAGTCTTTAGGAGACAGTTAGGAGTAGGTTACCTCTAAATCTGGTGAAGTTAACTTAAAAATGCCCCCCAGTCCCCCAGACACTGTTCCTTGTAGGGAATAATGGCCAGTTAAACCGTGGATTCTCCAATCTGGATCAGAGGATCTGACCTGGATTTCAGGAATACCTGTCACTCAAGGCTCTCTGTTTTTTTGAAGAATTAACCCTTCACAGTCCTTCAGCTGTTTGTACAGCATTTCTAACTTTTTAAAAAGTGCAATCCGTCACAAATATTAAGAGCAGTTCTCCAAATGACAGCGTCCAGGCTTGATAATCAATCAGGAGTTCTAATACTAAGAGTATGACTTGCTTCACGACAAGAGTCCTCAAGGTGTACTTGCTGATGACACCCAGGCCCTGTCGGATTTGTTGAGTTTCAGCAGACTAAATCGTTCAGATTTGCCTTTGGAGGTTAACCAGATATTTTTGAGTTGGTCCTGACAGTGATATGGTGTGGAGCCATGTATTATAATGTATCTTAATATTTCAATTTAATTTAAATGTTATTGTTATTATTTGTTCTTATGTTGGTTTTAACATATTATATTGTTAACTGTTTTAAGTCACCTAGAGATCCTATGGTGAGCAGTGACAAAAAAAACCTTATAAAAATATTAATAAATCACATGCCATAGGACACTGGGAAAAGAGCCTTCAAATGTGATTTTAAAAATAATCACCTATCATTCTGTGCCCGAACAAATGGGAAGCATATAGGCAGTGATAATATTCCTAGGATTCCCTGACATAGATTAACAGACATTTAAAAAGAACTCAGATTGTAGCTGCTTAATGCTGACTGTTTGGGAAAAGAGGGATGCTAAGAGGCAAGATTCAGTAGCGTGACTTGCAGTTCAAGAGGCCTGTCTCACAGTACTGCTCAAGAAAGTACTCATGAATCTTGGAAATTTCCCCTTGTAGTGCAAAAGGTTTGGGAATGCTAACCTACAGGGTATTTTCTTGCCATTCAACATTGACTTGTCTTCTTGCTTTAATATGAGAAAGATCTGGGCTGGGGTGGGGCTGGGGACCTTAACATGTATTTTCCGTCACAGTTTTTCTACTCATCTTATGCAATGCCACAATCTCACTGGTATCAGGATTCAACATCAGCACAAATCAGAATGACAACCAGAGGGAAAGAAGAGACCCAAGACCTTAGCAGTTTCATGCAGACTGAAATCACATAAACTTCAATATCTATCTATATATAAAGACAAGTGTCCTGACTGACTCATCAACACTCAGCCCAAACCCCTGGACCTAGAAGCGTGAAATTTGGGGAGGACATTCCTTTTGTGGTGTAGAGGTTCACTAAGAAGGGATTTTAAGAAATTCACCCCCTAAGGGGGTAAAAAGGGGTAAAATGTGTTTTCCCATAGGGATACAGCTTCCCTGTGTGGCTGGGAGGCTGCTCATCCCCCTCTCCCCACCAACTGCCAACTCAGCCACTCTGCCCTGAGGTCATTTGCATATGCAGCCTTGATTGGTCATCATCCCAACATTCTAAACAGTATGCAGGACATGCAATACTCAGGACACATTCAATGACTCCCAGTCAATGAACGTGTCCTGAGGTAAAAATACCCCTCTAGGTTTGCCAATCTCTCTGTGGGCCCTGGCTTTCCTGTGTGGCTGGCAGGCTGATGGGTCAGCTGTGGAACTGTGTTCTGAGGTAAAAATTAGGTCAAGGAAACTGCAGATAGTTGAAGAAAGACAGTAGAAGATTCCTGAAAAGGGATTTTATATACAAGTCAGTATGGCAGCTGAGTTTTTAAATTTCCATGGGGAGATGGTGCACGACCTTTCTAGGGGTCATTTCAATGTGAACCTCTCACATGAACCTGCTGAAGTGCCCACCACACCACCCCTCCCTCAGTCCAACTCCACCTCACACCTCTTGCAGCCATCATCTCTTACTGCCCCCAAGAAGCCTCCTGGCAGATGTTGTGCAAGATATACCGATGCTAAAAGGAGGAAGCAACTTAGAGATGCGGCAAAGAAATATGCACATCGTACTCCTGAAGTGCACTGAACAGCAGTGGGCAAGTACCAGCAAGTCCTGAGTCCAAGGGAAAGGTGACCATCCCTGCAGGCCTGGGCACAGTAGTAACGACCATAGCAGACCTAACAGCCACAATATACCCTGATATCATCACTATCATGAAGAACATGGACGGGCTGTGCAAGTGTGCCACTCTGACCCCCAAGAAAGACAAGGCTGCCATCATTAATGAAACACAATTTAACTCCCTCGAAGGGGCAGAAATGGAGTACAGATCTGTGGACTCAGTGGTGCAAATGGATGATGCGGTCCACTACCCTGTGGAGTTCCTCAACATGCTCAACCCTCCTGGCTTCCCAGCCCACAAGCTTCTCCTCAAAGTGGGGGGAAACCACCAATGAGGTCTACAAAGAGATCCTTCAATAGAAAAATAAGGTTGTATGTATTTTTCACTTTATTACTGCACTACAATCTTTTCCTTTTAAAAATCTCTTCAATAAATGTCACATTTTGAAATTCACTTCATCAGCTTTAGGCATCAACATGCTTCGCTTTATTCAAACACTTTTGTGAAGCTCAGGGTACTATGCTATTATACTACAAAACCAACTCAACCCCACCCCCACCCCCAACCAAAAACGTTACTTACCCATAAATATTATAACTGGATTTAAAGTAGTTAAATACTATAGCAAAGCATAGGCATCAAGCTAGTCTTCTATATATATAAAGACAAGTGTCCTGACTGACTCATCATCACCGCCCAGCCCAAACCCCTGGACTAGAAAAGTGAAATTTGGGCAGGACATTCCTTTTGTGATGTAGAGAGGCTCACTAAGAAGGAATCTTAAGAAATTCACCCCATAATGGGGTAAAAAGTGTTTTTCCATAGGGATACAGCTTTCCTGTGTGGCTGGCAGAGTTTGGGTGGGTTGAGGTTCCAGCGCACAAGGGGTCTGCCAGTAGTCCCAAGGGGAACTCGAGCTGACAAGGTTACCGTGTGTGTCAAGGCATCATATCTGTGGCCCCTCATCAGGACACTCTCACTAAGAAAGAACATGAGGGTCCACTTGAGAAGCAAGGTGACCGCTGGGGAATTCTCTGAACTCCTATTAAAAATAGGTGACAGAGAGTATCCCGAGTCCAAGGTAAAGGTGACCATCTCTGCAGGCCTGGGCACAGTAGTGATGGCCCTAGCAGACCTAACAGCCACGCTTCGCTTTATTCAAACACCTTTGTGAAGCTCGGGTACTATGCTATTACACTACAAAAACAACTCAACCCCTCCCCTCCCTAAACAGAAACATGTTACATACCCTTAAGTATTACAACTGGATTTAAAGTAGTTAAATGCCATAGCGAAGCATGGGCATCAAGCTAGTCAACAATTAAAAATATTTAGACATTTTGTGTGGGGGTGACATCGTCACATAGATAGCTGGAAAGAATCTTCTACATTCCAAATTCCTGACAGTTGAAGTCAGTGGCCTTATTTCTACCCACTTCTTACAACTTTGTGCTGTTAAACGAGGGCTCTATTCGATTCGAGGAAGTTTTCCATCGCCCCAATGCAGGAAGAAGCGAACGCCATCCACAGAGGCCACTTCAGTCCCAGATTTTCACAGGGAGGCAACCCCGTCGAGAACAAACCCCATCCGCAGCGAGGAACGATCCCGAACCGCCCTTGCCCCGGCGGGAGTCGGAAAACGAGGCGAAGAGAGCGCTCGCCAGCCACGTTACTGCAGACACCAGAGCCGCGTTGGTGCGTCACACGCCGCCTCCCCCGGGACGAATCCTGCCTCGCTGCTTTTGCGGACGGAGCGCAGCCACCGCCACTGGATCCACCCTTAAAGTCCCGCTTTGGCCTCGAAACGCGGAGTCACAGCCCCCTCCCTCAGAAAGGCGCATGGGAGCCCCGCTTGAAGGAGCCCGCCAGCGAAGATGACGCGGCGCGGGGAGCGGCGCAAGTAACCCGGAGCGGCTGCCACGGAGCGCCGCCCCCACCCCCACATTTTCCAGCTCTCGTCGCGACCAGCCGCGCGGGCCGGAGGGAAGGCTCCAGAAGCCGAGAAGGGAAACGGGCGGGCAGGCGAGCTGCCTGGCTGACATGACGGGCAAGGGCTCCCCTTACCTGCTGCCAGCGCAGCGCCCGCCGGAAAGCACGCGGTGAACAGCAGCAGCGGAGAGAGCTGGAGGCGCATGGAGAGGAGAGGAGCCCCGTCCGGCCCCCTCCGCCCGGCGGACAAGCCAAGTGACAGGCCCGGCAGCCTCTCAGGGAGGCATGACGGGAAATTCCTGGGCACGGGTTGCCCAAGCAGCTCCAAATATGAGCATGGAGAGAGGGACGGAGAAGCCAGCCAGCTCCACGCCTGCCCTGCCGATAGCCAGCCGCTTGGTCGGGCCGGAAAGATGACCAAAACGGAGAGGGGCGGTGGGGGGAGCGCTGCATGCCAGACGGAGGGCTTCAGGGCAAGCTGCGCGTCTGTTCTGCTCTTGCCCATGAACTCAAAGTATTTTGCCCAACTACTCCAGGATTCCCCTACTCGGGTGAGGTAGCCTAGATGCTTCTACAAAGCTCTCAAAGCAACCAGAGAAGAGATTGCCATTTCCCGTTGTGTGTGCCCTATAGTATAACGCATCAGCTTTGTTACCGAAAACACCAAGGGCAAGCATTTCGGCAAGGGACAGGTGGCTCTTGCAATTTCTTTGAATTCACTGTAAAAAGAGCTAGGTACAGTGGCTTCCTTGGCCCTGTTATAGAGGCCTATGATGCTCTAAGTGAAAATCTTGTAACAGATTCACACTTAAGATATGGTGATAGCCCAGGCTAGTTGAATCTCTGAAGCTAAATATAGTTCGGCCTGGTTAAAGTTAGATGGGAGACCATTAAGGAAGTCTAGAGTTGTTATGCAGAGGCAAACAATGACAAACCACCTCTTAACCTCTTTTGCCTTCACAATCCTACAGGTTCATCCTAAATCAACTGGGAGATGACAGCAAAAAAAAAAAACCCTCCACAGTTCTGTTGTGTTAGTATATAAATGTTCATCTAAAATTTGGCTTCATAGCAGCACTTAAGACTGACTCACTGTAAAATCATAAAATATTGTCAAATTCCTCAGATATGGGAATGAATTTTAACAGCATTGTGCATTCAAACTGCAACTTTTAATCACATTAACTAAAGTCGGGAGAGAACTTGCTCTTATGACACCTGTTTGAAATACAGTACCTGAATAGCTTCAATAAGCCAACTAACTCTTTTCCATTTTAAAACTGCACTTAGATAATGGCTGCAATTAAATCAATGTCAGCCTCTGTTGAAATATACTGTAATTTATAACATCGTTTTCTTAAAATAAAACACATTTAAGACTTCCATTTTTTAAAACTGAGGAATGACATGAAGTGTCCATTGGAACACATTGATTCCTTTAGAATGATTAGAGGCAGGCACATCACCTTTCCCACTCCTACAAAAACAGATAAAGGAGGAACTTCGCCTCTCCACAAACAACTTTTGTAGAGAGTTAAAGGTAGTTTGAAAGGAGCAGTGCTCAGGATCATGCATTAATCCTTCTCTTGCCTCCGGTGAACATGGGACAGCAGAAGTTTGGAAAGATGCTCTGACATCTGCTCCCTGCAAACAGCAAACAGATCTATAGAATCCCAATTAATTCTCACT
This sequence comes from Eublepharis macularius, assembly GCF_028583425.1. Taxonomy (NCBI): domain Eukaryota; kingdom Metazoa; phylum Chordata; class Lepidosauria; order Squamata; family Eublepharidae; genus Eublepharis; species Eublepharis macularius. Next base: position 65,411,898 of record NC_072798.1, read on the forward strand.
GGACTGACAGCTGCACTGACTCTGTTAATGCAAGGCTGTCCCTCGTTGTAGTTGTACTTTTTAGATCCGTTTAGTGGCAAACAGTAAAAGAGAGAGCAACTCTCTGGAAAAAGCTGGTGGCACAAAAACCACCTCTTGTGTGGAAAGGGGTACAGGACAAAGTGACTCTGAGTACAGAAACCTCTTACACGCCTCTTCTCCCCACTCACCCAAATATGAAAAGCACTCAAGACCTGCCCTGAATCACTGCTTTAAGCATTTAAAAACTGACACATGTATAAAAAGCCCTAATAAATCTTTAATTAGTTTTGTTTTGCTTTTGTGTTTTTACAGGACAAATGACAAATTACAAACATCTGATTTTCTCAAGTGTCCAACGTATTATACACAATCCCATCTGTCTTGCAGGAAGGAATATTGGTCAACATCTTTAGGTAAAATAAGCCACATAATAGTACAGATAACTATTATAAATGTACAGTGTTTACAAATAGTTTAGAAGCAAGAACGATGCATCAGCATCAAAAGGCAACCTTTTAAACTGCCACAACTAATTTTACATTCACACTTGCAACAGATCACAAGATGGTTACTAAGATCAGGTCAATAAATCACTATGATGCACAAATACAGCAAAATCTGATTATATACATATCATACATATACATGTATATTATACATATTTGTATATGTATATCGTAAAACTCATGAAAAATCTACCAGACTTAACAAAAATCTACTCACTTGTCAAAAATATGTACTTGCTCTTGGTGAGTAGAATTTTGCATGGCTGATTATATTACACATAAGTGTTAGCATCCAAGACATAAAACAGACTAAACAGGTTTTTTTTTTCAGATAAGAAACCCTCCATTATTAAACATGTTGCCCACAAAAAGCACAAAGGTAAGGCACAATAGGGTTTTCTGTTGCAGAACAGTGTGCATCATGTTCACTTAACCATAAGAAAACGTGCATTATTTGTGCAAGTTCATGCTGCAGATCCATATCTACAATAAAACTGGGCTTTAATAAATGTATTTTAAACTGGTTGGCTTCCCATCTCTTCACCTATACAATAACCAACTGGATTGACAAATTATGCTGCATTGACAAGAATTGTTGTATCCAATGATTTTATATTTTCAACTAAAAGTCTTAACAATTTTGTAGTTTTAGGTGTAAACAATGCACAAATTTAATATAGAAACATATACAGCTCTTCATGTAAATGTACTGCATTTCTAAGCTCTTACAACCAAAATTTTGTTTCCAAAATATGTGCATCTTTTTAGTTTTACATGTCTAGGTAGCAAAACCATATAGGAAAAAGTCTATTGTCCCAGTGGTACATTGCCACTGCCTTCCTTTTGTAATAAATAACAGCTTTTCACAAAGTGTTTGAGTACCTGCCAATTGCTTCTTTATTGCTCACATAATTTTGAATCCATCATCACAATTACAATATCAGACCATTCACACAAAATCATAACCAGATATTTTAATATAAAATCTATAAAAGATATTTAACTTGTATCTAATACTTCAAGGTGTTTGGCTCTTTGACCTTTATGTAACGGTACAGCCAAAATATATAAAACATTAGGTTATGAATAAAACAGGAAGCTTATTCACTGCTTTAATGCAGACATTCTCACAAAACAAGATTACTTTGCTGCCACCACCAGCATTTACATTTATATACAAAACCAGTACATCTGCATTAAGTTGGTTTCCCCTCAATAACCACCAAAACAAAAATTTCTTTTCCATCCCCAGGCTGACACAGATAAAGCTTTTATAGCAACAGAAACCAAAGACCGGACAGAAAGAAATACTTCTATTCACTTGCCATCAGAAACTGTAGGTAGTTTTGTTACAAAATACCCACAAGATTATTTCACAGGAAATTATGGAAATACAGTACATCTCCATGCTTTTAGATTGTTATCAAACACTTGTTGGTGCAAAAATACAGCCACATCTGAGAATGTTTAGGAAGTTCCACATCTGTCATGCAAAAATGGGTTGGTTTGCTTGAGCTCCAACACACTTCAAAGAGCAATTGTTCTTTTAGTTCAGTATTACTGTCTCATTACTCAGACATTCTGAAAAATGAGACTTCTGGAACGTGGATTAATGAAAATGTTACATAGAAAAAATACTAAAAGTGGAAGACAGGACCAGACAGGAAGTTTTCCTGTGGCAAGTTAGCAGTTCTAGTAGTGATGTCTCAGGAGTTTCCCTGAGAGTTAGTTGTGCCTGTGCGGAGACGAAGATGCGACATCGAGTTCATGTGTGTGTTTGACGGCTTCAAGGGAGCATTACAAGTAATAGCCTGGGGGAAACGGTGATGATATCGATCTAGCCGTAGATATTTTACTGTTACCAGTTTTCCTGTAGTAAAGTACAATAGTATGTAAGACTTTCTAAAAAACGTTAAACAGACAACTTTGGGCATAACTTTACATTTATAAAAAAGGCGAGGCCTGCTATATTTGCACTACAAGATAACGATGTTTGCTATTTTAGCCACCTTTCTGAATTTCACAAATTCACACTTCTTACCATCAAACCAAGATCCATGTAATGCCTTAAAAGCCTTTCCAGCATATTCTGGAGACAAGCATTTGACATATACACAACCCTGAAAGGGAAAAATGTTTTGGTTTAGATCTAATTATGAAGTTAAGTATGTGAATTAACAATTATAAATGAGTTTTTACCTCCCGTGAATTTTTGTCCACTGCTATATGAACGATTCCCTCGTTATCACTGCATTTTTCCAAGATTGCCTCTTGAATTGCCAAATGCCAATGATCGCCTATTTCCCTAAAGCACACATACAAAAATCACAAAATCTGCATGTTATTTTTTGTTCTTAAATGAAGAATTAGAAAGGTTATTGCTTACTTAGGAAGCAATACACAGTAGTAACTCCAGATATACTTTCAATGGTCTGTGTCAGAGGACACGGAGTAGCTGTGATGAGAAGGGGTGCAGGCTACAGGCTAAGAGATATGGACCCAGTAAATGTGTGGTGTAGTGGTGAGAGTATTCTAGGAACAGGAAGATACAGATTCAAATCCTCAGTCAGAATGAAGCTCAGTATGTGACACAGCATCACCATCTAACTTACTTCAAGGGTCTGTTTTGAACAACACTCAAAAAGTGTAATGCTATGCCATTTTTTGGTCGACATCAAAACCAGCCCACTTTTTTCAATGGATTAAAGCCATCCAGAAATGGGGCAGCATCACACCAGTATTTATGAAAAGCCACATTTGTTAATATTTTTCATTTATAGTACATGATTTCAAGGAATAGTTAATTCATTAGCAAATAGTTTTACACAGCAGATATACCTAAAGACGGTGAACAGATCATACGGTAAGGCTGTAATCCTAAGGGCACCTTTCTAGGAGTAAGCCACACTGAATAACAAAGGACGTACTTCTTAGTAGAACTGCTCAGGATTGCTTCCTAAATTACCTAATTTTAGGCGGAGGGGAATATAACTTCCTTTCTCCTTGCAAGCAGAGAACTGGTTATGAGGATGAACTGGGAAAGAGGGGAAACCATATAACCTACTCTGAGTTCCTCAGAGGAAAGTCAGAATAAAAAGGCGATAGAATGCTCTCTTGATGTCCTACATTTCAAAGAGACTTCAGAGAGGCTCTGGCTTTGTGTTTATCATTTATTTGAAGGCCTTAGCAGGCCAAGAAACCTCTGTTCAACAGGCTGATCTGACCAACACTAGGTTGAAATAATGATTCAGAAATGTGAATAAAATTCTCAACAGGAAGCATATACAGAGACAAACAATCACAAGTAGTAAGGTGTGATTTTATTCCATCCTCCCTTGCTCTGCACCATCATGTCATTACCATATATTGAAACAGTGAATACATTTTCATTCATTCGCACTTCTCTAACTTCTAGCCACAAAGTCCAACCTTTTCCTTATGCAATTAACAAAAAAGTATACTTACATAACTGGATCAAACATATTGCGAATCTTTAGGCATGGTGTCAAACTATTTGGGGGTGAATTTCTTCTATCTAAATGAAAAGCTACAAAGAAAACATACACGAGAATTTATGTAGTAAACAGAACATCATTCTAGCTCAAATATTATTCATATATTAGCCTGTTTCCTCCAAAGAAACTATAAACATATTTCAATCATTAAGCAAAAAAAATGAAACAGTACAACCAGGGAACCGGAATACTATACCTAATACTATCTTCTTAAGCTCATAATTAAGCTTAAAATGGATTCTGAATGAAATTATTAAAATTGGTACTCTCAAAGCTAAATGTGCAAATGTGCAAATTAACAATGCACATTCTTTGCTAAGTTTTATAAAATCCAAGTACACTGTTACATACCTTGCCCCTGCCATACTTTAGATGGTATGACCAACATTTTGTCACATGGTGCAGATGGCTGTATCCATCTCCAAACCAGGAAATCAGCACCACCTATTCTCCGTGTTTCTGTGCGAACTCTAGATTCATTAGCAGCAAGAAAATCAACAGCCCGATTCCATACTTTCTTCATTTTTTTCCTTAGATATAGAGAAAAAAAACTTTAAAAACAAAAGTGCTCTGTTCCAGTAACTGTCTTATACCAAAGGCTGATGTTAAAGATGCATCTCTGAGCCATTTGTATAGATTGACCTAACATGGCTACACATTCATTTTCCCATACCTGTTTTGAGGTGGAATCAAAGAATCTCGTACATGTGGAATAGGCATATATGGCTGCAAGTCTTTGCTTTCTTGGCATGCTTCACTGTGGCTTCTTAGGACATCTGAAAGAATTTAACATAAATCAAGTTGAAAACAATCAAAATGATAAATTTGGCTAGGAGTATTTAAGGACAGTATAACCTATACACTACCCTCTGATGGGGCCTGAGGGATGTGGTAGGAGATCTCTAGGCACCTGACAGCCTAGAAGCTGAGATAACTAACTGCACAGATTCAAGTTCCATTAAAGGGGGAACACTGATGTAATTAAGTGATGGCTTCACTAACCAGACAGGATTTTTGACGCCTCTTCCTCCATTACTCTACCCCTCCCACCCCAACACACATGCATATTTGGACACTCTTCCACTTACATTTAAGCTAGAGGCCATTCAAGAACTGTCAAAATATTCTCAGTATTTTCAATCTGATGAGTTCTGAATTTCTCAACCCGCAGGCTGAATATTACACTGGTTCATTTTAATTACAAATTGTACATATGGCTATTTTCTAGAAAAATGTTTTAAAACTTACCTATAATTTTTACAACCATATCATACATTTGTCTAGTCTCCTCTTCCTCCTTAGACCACCGATATTTCATATACCTCAACACTGCCCAAATAATTCCTACACCTGTGTCAAATCATTAAAAAGGTGAGTTAAACCACCCAACGTTTAGTGAGATTCATGGATCAAGCAGGTAATACAAATAATTTGCATTTAGCAACAGTCTAGAACTGACTAAAGATTTTCAGCAGGAAGGAGACTAAATGTGAAATCAGTGAAATTATAATTTATGCTATCTCCTTATAACGAAGGAAATACTTATTGTTGAATTAATATGATTTTGAAGTCCCTGCCTATTCTAAATTAAGTATTTAGAATATGGCTTGCATATTCTTCCTTCATTCAGATACTGTATCACAGTTTACAGTAGATTCACATAGTTTTAAATACCAATCTACAAACAGCACTCGTGCATATTTCTTAAAATCACATATATAGTATACAATTTGATAGGGGGGTACTCACCTAAAAGCAAAATTAATGATCTACATGTTACAGTAATGAATGCACGGCGAAAACGACATGTAAATGACATCTGTGGCCGGGTTGATATCAGATATTTTATATCAGTTGTATTAGCTATGGATTCCTCAGAGTTGTGGCCAACACATCTATAGAAAGAAAAATTTCAATTCTTTACTGTAATGTTTTGCCACATAAATAAGTTTATGTGGTTTTTTTCTATGTACTGATTTGGGTTTTCAAATATTTGTTACTGTGGGCTTAAATGTAAGCCTCTCATATGAAAAGAAGGGAGCTGGATGGGTAAGTGAAGTATGTCAATAATTGGACAGCAGCTGTACCCTAGGGGGCAGAGTGAACTGTGATTTTGGGAGATTGCAGAGGGAAAGGTTTTTTTAGTCAGCCAGGGAATTCTATCTAGTTCTGCCAGTCTCTGTGTATCAGAGAGCGGTTATTCTGTCTAGTTCAGTGAATCAATGTGGAAGTCTGATTTTTCTAATTTGTGGATGAACACATCCTGTCAACAGCAGGAAAATATAACTTAGGCAATTGCATCTGTGTATCTGTATCTGTGTAGATGAGAGGAATGCTTATTCTGTGAATGAAGAACTGTGCAGAAAATTATTCTTTGTGACTGGGTCTGTGTATATACGTTTAATAATATATAACTATTTTGAAACCACCAACTTTATGAAACCAATATACTTATCTACAAGCATCATGCATGTGTACTTATAAATAAACTCTACTTTTGCTTAAGCAAAAGGTTGGTTTCATCTGGAATATAGAATCTCCTTTTTAACCTCATAGCCACTCTCACACGCTGAGTGTTTTGTCATACTACTATCTATAACTAAATCTTCCTCTAATACCAGATAATCTAAAGAGATGTAAGGCAAAAGCCATTGGTGACAGAGAAAAACTTTTGGGAACACTTAAGAAGTCAAGGAAGTGGCTATTTATAAGCCACACCAAGGGGCAAAACACCACAGGTGGTGGTAGTGGTGGGATTCAAATGCCAAAGAGAAGGTGTTCTTGGGGTAAAAAGTCTCAGTAAGATAAGAGAATACCTGAAGCTCTGTGCAGAGAAAAGGAGTATTGGATATGACCAGAGCCCTCCTGGGGTAAAAGTTTAAGGTAACATAAGGAGAAGCTGTAATAAGGGTCTGAGGGAAGCTGAAAACAAAAATGCTACACTTACTTTTATGATAACTATGGCTCAATTCAGGTGATTATCTAAGTAACGCATCTTTTCAGCATTAACTATGGTTTGCTGCAGCATCCAAATTGGTAAACTGTGGCTAGCACTCATCCTCAAGTCCACAACTACAAACGCACTTCAAAACTGTTGTTTCCAAACTGACTTTAAGCATTAACCACATTGCATTAACTCAGACACCACTAACCAGGACATAAACTGGGGAAGAAGAGTGCATGTGAACCTGTAGCTTGTTCACATGTGAATAATGTATGAACTGAACTTGTGTGTGAAAAAAGCAAAGATTATAAAACAAAAGACTTACTTTATGCCAACATCTTCTCCACTTTTTATAATCCATTGCAGGGATTTGTTAAGCTCTTTTTCATATTCTGGACCTAAATTCTAAGAGAAAGAAGGAAGCTTAAAGTAAGTGTGGACCTTGGATATAATGTTTTTGTTTTCACCTGCCCTTCTAGTTTATAAAAGCTAACATTTACACTCTAATGATGAGAACCCTTTGACATATACATGTTTGCTTCTCTAGGTAGGAGGATTTGAAAAAATTAAAAGCTCTCTGGTCCCTAGTAAAGCATGCTTGGAAATGGCCTTTTAAAGACTATTTCCAGAATTTAGCCAACATTAACATATTCAGCCCTGACCTGGTTAGCCCAAACTAGCCTGATCTCATCAGATTTCAAAAGCTAAGCAGGGTCAGGCCTGGTTAGTACTTGTATAGGAGACCACCATGGAAGTCTAGGGTTGTGACACAGAGGCAGCCAAGGGTAAGTCACCTGTTATTCTCTTGCCTTGAAAAACCCTATGAGGTTGCCACAAGTCAGCTGTGACAACAGAAAAAAACATGCAGTTTTAAAAGTACATATTATACTGAGTATTCAGTCATTCAGTCAGAGACAAAAACTCTGCATTTCGAACAAAATAAGCATCTGTGCATTTTCCTTCCACTTACAAGATTGTTTGCTTTCGGTTAGCTACATCTTTTCCTCAAAGTTACATATATCTGAACACACACTATCAAAGTTCAATTCTGCCAGTACAGTAAAACAGAACATTTATAACAAAGAACTCTCACTTAATGGCAAACATTTGCTTACTTTTAAATATTCACCCGCCTCCTGGATGGAAAGACCTTTCTTGTCAGAGTTGCCACATTCATGATCTCCTAGTAGAATTAAATATTTTTGTCTATTGATTTCTTCTTTATATTAAAGAACACATCCAAAAGTACAATCACACTGTTAAGTAACTAAAGATAATCTGAATGTAGCACTACATGAATAAAGTTTGTGTCTGTAAATCAGTGCATCTCTACTGTCAGTTGCATGTCTATATGGTATACACACTGCAAATGCTCAATTTCATTTGTAACAGTTGCAAGAGAAAGTTAAATGAATATGCAATGATTTCTCATTGCTCACAAAATAGCAGGAAAGTGCAAGCCACCTTCAGTCTAGCCTTTCCTGGTTTTGAGTGATTCACTTTCAAAATGACAATTAACCAATGCAGGGTTTTACATATGTGAACACAATGTATGCTTATCCCCTCGCATCAATCTGTGGCAAAGAGGAAGGTTACATTGTGCCCAGAGATCAGTTAGAAGTTTCTAATGTAGTTACTAAGTACCATAATAAAGCACTATTTATAAATGTTGCTTCCAGACACAACCACATTTTCAACTCTATTACCAGTTTGGTGGGATATGTCAAATGCAAGTGTACGAAAGCTTATATGTGAACAAAATTGGTATGGAGAACCACACAGTGACCCACACACCTCTAAATTTTTTTAAAGTTTCAAATGAACTAAACAAACCTGATTGGTGGTTGTTGTGGGTTTTCCAGGCTGTATTGCCGTGGTCTTGGCATTGTAGTTCCTGACGTTTCGCCAGCAGCTGTGGCTGGCATCTTCAGAGGTGTAGCACCAAAAGACAGAGATCTCTCAGTGTCACAGTGTGGACCTGCCAACATCTTTTCCACACTGTGACACTGAGAGATCTCTGTCTTTTGGTGCTACACCTCTGAAGATGCCAGCCACAGCTGCTGGCGAAACGTCAGGAACTACAATGCCAAGACCACGGCAATACAGCCCGGAAAACCCACAACAACCACCGTTCTCCGGCCGTGAAAGCCTTCGACAAAACCTGATTGGATCCAAAAATGATCTTTTGCATGCAGAAAGTGGCACTTGTTCAGGGAAACACTATCCCACACTTCAATCAAAAGTAATGTATAAGGGAAATGAAGCTAAATCCAAAGGCATCTTTTTGTTCTGCTCACACAAGTGGTTAGTTAAAACAATTTTGTACAATCCCTTGCACAAGCAGAAACAGAAGAACTGCTACAGAACCTACTACAACACTGCAGGAACCATTCCACAAGTGTTTCTTGACCAGTAATTGCTGCTATTTTCTTTTCTCTCTGGACTTAACACACCAAAAAAAAAAATCTTTAACCAGTGATTTCTCAATATAATACAAAAATATTAAAGCAGTAGATGGCTATTCTTAACTATCAGTACCAGGAATATTTTTAATCTAGTGTGCCTTGGCTGTGGATTTATAGAGGGTTGGATCTTATGAACTAGTGGACTTCTACCCTTTTGCCCAGCAATTTCCCAAGACATCTGAAAAGCGGATACATGGCATGGAAGCCCATGTACAGAATGTGACAATGGCATCAGAGGCTGCAGTGAAGAGGAATCTGGAAACTTCACCCTTCCTCAATCTTCTGGAACTGATGTCAACCCACCCCCCACCCTCTGCAAAAGAAAAGTGGAAACATCACTAATTCCTTCTCTTCAGAGCAGACTTGTGTGTCCCAGTTTGGTGTAGTGGTGAAGAGCGTGGGTCTCTAATCTGGAGAACCAGGTTTGATTCCCCACTCCTCTACTTGAAGGCTGCTGGGTAACCTTGGGTTAGTCACAGCTCTCTCAGCCCCATCCACCTCACAGGGTGTTTTGTTGTGGGGAGAATAATGACATACTTTGTAAACCACTCTGAGTGGGCATTGTCCTGAAGGGTGGGATACAAATCGAATGTTGTTATTATTATTCTGTTAAGTATTTCAACAATTTAAACCAACTTAATGTGAGGCGACTATTATCATAGTTTGTTCCTGCAATGAAGAACAAATATTTGCATATTGCTATAAATCCTTTCTGTTCTTCTGTGGAAGCATGTGCATATTTTGGAAAGCTAACTCTTTCATATTAGTTAAGAAGTCTTACCTGCTATTTGTGCCAACTTATCATGAAGTTTGTATAAGCTGTTCATGAGATTTGCCTAGAAATTTAAGCAGCTAATTAGCAAATACTGAAACTATTTAAAGTACTCAGTTTATTAACATAGACTAGCATGCGTCTCAATTCCCAATCCCAATTAAACTCCCATTCACAGGTACGATTCCCCCCCCCCCATTAATCTACAGCATATTTCAACAAGGAGACCAAAGAGTACTCTCCCTCAGCTAGGTGGTTTAGAGTGCAATCCGTAGCAGTTGCACCTTGCTAAACCCAATGACTTTATTGAACTTTAAAGGCTGCAAATTTTAGGATTACACTGTTAGACCACTTACATTTCAATGGGTTCCAAACACTGGAGAAAACTATCAACTACCACTATTCCAAGATAGCACAAAGAACAACAATGTGCAATTTTAGATTATCTTTGGATACCAACGTGATGTTTACAAGCCTTTATCATTTAGAGCTAATCCATCTTGCCATCAAATACAGTGAAGATCCAACAAAGTAGATCGGATTGAAATGCCAAATTAAAACTTTTATTAGAAGCAAAGCAGCATGATGTGTATACCTCACTTTATGCCAGCAACTGAACCAACAGTATGCCATAAAACAGAGGTCTCTTGAGAAAATTTCAGAACCTGATTTGTCTAAGGTAAATAGGATATTCCAATTCACCTATTTTCTTCTCTACAGTAACAATTTAGTATACATGGGCCTTGCATTAAAATGTAGCCAGGCTATTACTACAGAGCCACACCGAAGAGGACTCCAGAAAACATCTAATCCTTGGGAGAGGATATGAACTATTTATGTAATGGTCATCAAGCTACAAATGTCTATAGTAAAATAACCTAAGAATAAAGTAAGCCACTGCTTCAGCACTTTTCAAGAGACTAGATAGGCCATCTTAATGTGAATGTTAAAGATGTACTTACTTGTATCATTTCTTCTGTGAACAGATTTTTATCTATTAATAGAAATAAACAAGAAGTTAGCCATACCAATTCAATACCAGCATTTGAAACAAGACATTTAAAACAGCACAGAAAATCATCTCAAGTTAAAGGCAGCATCCATAGTTTACATTTGAAAACACTGAAGAGTGGAAACAGTTGCATAATATTAAATGTTACAGCACAATCATAGTATTTAAAAGCAAGCTTTTATTTTCCCCTTGAATGCAATACTATAAGGTTTGACAATGCAGGCAAGTTAATATTATTCCTATGTAAAATTACCCCAAGTACTTTACTAGGTACTGTATAGAAGCACAGAAACACAGAGCTGTACTGTACAACACTCCACAGCTAATGCCAGCATAGTCTTGCCCCAACCAGTAACTGCAGTATGTTTTTCTATACTAGAAGCAAGTTGGCCAGAACAGGCCACTGCTAGCCTTGCCCAGCATGCTCACAAGTGCTTGCCCCAAGTGGCTAAATCATAAGATCAAGAGATTTATCTGTTATATAAAATACAGCTGAATCATTACATTAACTTTTCAATTCCAAATGTAGTACTGAAGTATACCAAACTATTGGCAAAAGCAAGACACACTTCAGAAAGTTACAGACACAGTCAATAAAAGTACAGGAGCTAGATACAAGGAATATTTACATAAATATAAGTATTTCCATCCACAGAGCATAACTTTCTTTGTCTTCCCCTGATGCTGCAGTCCAAAGTACCCCACTAATATGCTCCTGGGGATCCAAGCACATGTGTGGTGGTGGAGAGTGCCTTCAAGTCATAACTGAATTATGGCTACCCCGTGGAGTTTTTATGGCAAGAGCCTAACAGACGTAGTTTGCCATTGCCTGCCTCAGCAACTCTATTCATTGGAGGTCTCCCATCCAATTACTAACTAAGGCTGACCCTGTTTAGCTTCTGAGATCTGATATCAGGCTCATCTGGGCTATCAAGGTCAGGGCCCAGGTCCATGTACTTTCATGAAGAAAAACAAACTTCAGAACCTTTTCAGGTCTTGTATCTTTTAAGTATACATGTAAAATGTTTTAAGCATATACACAGAAATGTAAATGCAACATACACAAATATCTTACACGTAAACTCATCGAGGAATTGCAGCACCTTTATCAAATATATATGTAGAGGCAGACCTGAGATTGTGCTTAGTAATGTGGGTGATAAAGATGTACATTTAAAGCACTTGAATGAAGTAAGATTTAGGGTAGAACGATACATTATACACAAGATTCTCTCCCTCCCACACAATATAATTTACCGCATGTCCCAACATCATCATACTGAGCATTTTCCCACTCTCACTACTAAGTAATGGGGAGCAGAAGAAAGGGAGCGCATAATGTCCTCAGGACACAAGGTATATAGTACTACATATTGTGGGCAGGGACACTCAACATGATACCACTGTTTTCAGTGGTAGCCCCTAAGCTTTTTATAACATGCAATCATACTGATACAATAGCCAGCAACTGGTCGTAATTCTCTGGTGAATGTACACTTGGTGGCAAACCTCTGATTGCCAATGTGTAATGCATAAAGTGGCCCAAACTTTGTCAACTGAATTTCATAATTTTCAGTATAAGATCATTTATGCTATCTGCAGAGAGAGCAGATTCATGCACATTTTAAATCTTTACATTACACCCCTGGAAGGCACAAATTGTTAACCTTGTTTGTGTGGTTTAATTTGACCACCCCAAAATCTCTAAAATTAAAACATTGTACTGTAAACATTTAGAAATTAGCTCCAAGACAATTCCTTAGCTCCCTGAGCCTTTCAAGAATCATTTATATTTCTCTTATTAAAGTTGTCATAATTCAGACAAAAACATGAAAAATGGCAGCACAATATGATATGAAAATGTAGCCTTCACAAAAGAGCAACTCTCAAAATCCAAACTATGACCAAAAACCAGTTCTCAAACTTTAGCAACACAAAGTACACCATTTTGATTTGAAGATTTTTTTTACAAACTGTCCTGAAGCCTTCCCCTCCTTTCTCACTGGTTCCTGCTATGTGCCTAACAGCCACCTTTCAAAAGGCCCAGCAGGTTGTGCATGCCTCATGGAGGCCTCCATTCTCTAGTCCCCTTGAAGCAGTATCATGAAAGTCACAAATTTGCTTCTAAGTACGATTCTGTGTCTGTACATGGACTCCAAGTTCAAGTCTAAAGAGCACCTGGTTCTATAGGGTCACAACTCAAAAAGTCCCTAAATCAAGATCTAATCCTTCACATTCCTTGATTAGAAAGTACTTTGTACCACAGACAGCAAGAAACTGTTACTGGTTACTGTGAGCCAGTAGTCTTAAAAGGGACGGGGACTGGAAAACTTTCAAAGTGGCTCAGAGAGAGACAGACAGACACGTGTGCGCACGCACTCTCTCTCTCTCTCTCTCTCTCTCTCTCTCACACACACACACACACAAAATCCCCCTGAACTTCTAGCATTCAACTGACAACTACCATTGGCTATTATTGTCTATGGATGCAGAGTGGTTTCCCTCTCTCCCACTCCTAAATCCTATGCACTGGGGAAAAGAGGAATCCATTCAATCTTAAGTATCTAAGATGACTGATTTGGACAGTCCCTCCTTGGTGTCACTTACCCAAGTAATATTTCAAGTTATCAAGCTATTGGATCCCATCAACCTATCAGCATGTTTCTTGGCCAGCATTCTGAAGTGATCTGGAACTTAGGTGACTGTGGATTATAGCAGCTCTACAAGAACCCACCTTTTGAAACGGGGGAAGCAGATTCTATCTTCTTCCTCTGAGGCAAACATACCCTGCCCCTATTTCTATAAAACTGAGATTTTTCATATTAGCAAATATGAAAGGAGGTTGTTCTTCAACTGTGTAAAGGACTCCGACATCCTGGAGTCCACAAATGCCAGTCTTAGAAACTGTGCTCTAAACCTCAATTTAATGAACTAAACATTTTAGCATGTTCCTAATCAAGAATGTATCCTTTGTAAAATTATAACTCTAAAAGGTTTATGTAGAAGCAGCAGCTACAATGAGATTCACAGAAAGGAAAGGAACAGACTATTTTCAATGTTTACTGAGAGCCTGTGTGTTATAGTGGTTAGAGTATCAAATTAGGATCTGCTGGAGTCCCTGGTTCGAATCCTCACTCTGCTATGGTGGCTTGTTGGGTGATTTTGGGCCAGCCACACACTTTCAGCCAAACTACCTCACAGGGTTGGTGTCAGGAGAAAAGGAGGTGAGAAACCACCAGAACACAGAACCAAAATTCCAAGATTCAGTTCACCAGTAGTCTTTTATACTTGCTTGACTTAGATAATAAGACTATCCATAGTAATAAAATTGATCAAGCACATTAGCAGAAAAATGGTTGTATATTCTGATACAAATTTCAAACAATTACAATGTCTGCGTAAATATTTATTCACTGAAATACTTGCAAGGCAAATAAAATGGTAACAACATGCAAGGCTAAAACTCTCTTTTATCAAGACTTTCCAGCTACAGAATGATTATTTATTCCTCAGGAAATATCTCACAATGTCCCATTTTTATTTTATCAGAAAAGGAACAGCATGGAAGATGACATTAAGATAAAAAATAAATTTCAAATCCAAAACTCATAAGACCCCCCCAAACTGCAATCTATTAAGAATTTTAAGTGTTTCTTTTCAATCAACAATTTTTGAAAAAGAGTATTTCCATTATGTTGCTGCGCCTTAATGCCAAGCACATTAAGGTACAAAGAACATGCACTGATCAGAATGCAAAATCTTACTTTTAACTAATGGAAAAATTGTTCCTTAAATGCTCACTACCAATTTCTTCTCCTTTGAAGTCAAACATGTTTCTTCTCACTTTTATTCTGCTCCTTCAGTCACTGGGATGCCTTAAAACTAAACTAATATTGGATCACTGATAACAGAAATTAGTACGAAATTGCTCTTGGATGCTATTCCAGCAGATCCTAAACATAGAGCACCCTTAATTAGTTCACAAATTCACATATGTTTCCTAGGCAAGATTTAATGTGTTACATGCAGATTAATGCAGCTGTTGGCTTGGATTCCACCTAGAATTTCTTTGGATACAGGGGAAAGAATTTTGCCAATTTTCCCCTCTCTTACAGATACTACCAAATGATGTTCCTTGGGGATGGAGGTCTCCTCAAGAATAGCTTAAGGCAATAATGATGCATTAGTGAAAACAAAGTATGCATATAAGAAACACTAACTTAGACAACAGAAAGAAATGGCTGCAGTTCTTAGTTTTACTACAGAAACAGAAAACTATGACAAGCCAGGCTTCCTGGCATCTATGATACTCCTTCCTGTATGTTTCACTCATTTATCCATCGTACAATTGTGCAGCAAAAGACCTCTGTTCCATATCCTCATACTTACTGTCAACTCCCACATCCTCGGTTACTCCGGAACCTCTCATTCTTAGGTAAGTGAGTCCCAGAATCAGAAAGAATAAGCATGCAGCAGTTAGAAGGAACATAGACAGGTAGTGAGCGCTGAAGCCTCCCGTGGTGGATACTTCTTCTCTCTTGAACTGCTGCAGGAGAGCCTCCTCGGGCTCGGAGAGCTTCTGTTTGAACGTGTTTTTCAGATAGGTATGATTCGAACCTGTGTGGTTGGAGTGATTTACTCTAATGGAGGAGGAAGCGGGAGCACCCGGAGAGAGGCTGTTGGCAGCAGTATATATCCTGGGTTCAAGGCCGTAGCCTCCGCCTGCACCAGTGAGAACGTGATTGTTGGCTGGTTTCCTGTTAGTGCCCAAAGAATCCGTCATTTTGCTACCGCCCAAGTCAGCCAGCAGCGGAGGCAACAAAAGCGGGTGGGATTTCTTTGAGGAGCCGCAGCGGTATCTGGGGAGGAGCGGGCTGGAGTCCAAATATTCGCCTCCTCTGCTTGCCGCTGCCCCCTCCTCCTCCTCCTCCCTCCCCCTATCCCCACGGGCCGAGGCATCCGCCGCTGCCCTGTCGCTCGCCGAGAAGGCGCCGGCTGCACCCGGTCCCGAGCACGTCTCCCTCAGGTCGTCGCTGGCCGCGGCCCCTTTATGGACGGCAAACGGGCCAGCAGATTTGCCCGGGCTTTTCCTGGCCAGGTAGTGGCGGGCCAGAGGCTCCTCTTTCCACACCTGCTGCTTCGTCTCCGCCACTGTCGCCTCGCCCTCTTCCTCCTCCTCCTCCTCGGAGTCCGAGTACTTATCCCTCTTCCTGAGGCCCCCGTGGGAAAGGAACCTGTTCCCGTTCACCGCCCGGTTCTTACAGCGCTGCGGCTCCCGCTCGTCGTCGTCGTCGTCCTCCTCCTGGCCGTTCCCGACTTCCCTGCCGCCGTCCT
Source organism: Eublepharis macularius (assembly GCF_028583425.1). Lineage (NCBI taxonomy): Eukaryota > Metazoa > Chordata > Lepidosauria > Squamata > Eublepharidae > Eublepharis > Eublepharis macularius. The sequence goes on from NC_072798.1 coordinate 65,428,467, forward strand.
CTCGATCCCAAGCCACCGCCGGCCGCCTAGCCACCGCCCCCCACCAGGCATTGGGCTTCCTCCGGGCCGACGCCTCAGGCAGCGAGGCGCTGTTGGCGAGGGCAGCCGCAGGCCTCGGGTCTCGGCGCGAGGCTGACGCCCGCTCCCTCCGGCTCCCAACGGCGCCAGCCTGGCCCCTGGGGCTGGCCTCCGCATCCGACTCGTCCGAGCTGAAGCCCAGCAGCACCTTGCCGCCGCCGAGGGGAGCTGCGCGGGCCCGGCCACTCCCACTCCCAGCCGCCCGCGACAGAGAGGCGAGGTCAGCGCCGGGCAGCCTCGTTTCCAAGCCGCCGCCGCCCCCGTCTCCTCCTGCTGTCGCCGCCGCTGCCCCCGGGTTATTGTTGTTACTGTTCCGGGTCTTGCTAGCGGCGGCCCCGCCCGCCCGCTCTTCCTCGCGCAGCTTCTTGAGCTTTTTCAGGTAGACTGGCCGGGTGCTCTCGGTGACAGGCCCCGGGGAGAAGCCGAGCCGCCTCAGCTCGCAGAAGAGTTCCTCGTCGGTGAGCTGCGCGGCGGCCGCCGCCATTTTCCTACCTCCACAGCCGCCGCGACCGCTTCCGACCCACGCGCCGCTCACCCGTCTCCGCCCAGCGGGCTGCAGCCTTAGTGGTAGCAGCACGAGAGTTCCGGTTGCGCGTCGCAGTTGGGGGAGCCTCCCATATGCGTGGAAAAAGGCGGGCCAGTTACGGGAATAAATATAATAGGACATCTGTGTTTCATATACATTCTTTACATTCCCAAATGTAGTTTTTAAAGTTAGACAGGGTTTTGGAAGGCCTTTTGCCTCATGACACGACATCCAGTGATGGAGGAGGCTCACAGGAGTGTAGTTAACTCCTCTGCATAGTTGACGGTGTTCTCCTTTATGTTGTGGCGCCCTGAGATCATGAACTTTACTCCCAAAAAATGATACGGTTTTTAAAAAGCTCTCTGGGGAGGCTCCTGTCCTGAGCCCTTGAAGTGCTCATTGATAAAGAAAACTGAGTTCTTTGTGTTACATGTTGGCTTTTAACTTCCACTGCCGTCTACCTCTTCCCGTACTCGCCCACAACCCAGCTATCCTGTTGGCTTTTAGAAGGACCCTAGTAGCTCCAGGCTCACAGTGTCAAGCAGGAGGAGGAGAAGAGTATTTAACTCTAGAGGATCTCGTTCGACCAGACCCCCGTTTGCTTATATTTGCGGGGTAGAGAGCATGATTATGTCAAGCCACTAACTCCTGCTACGCTTTATTTTAAAAACTTTTTAAAATGTCAGTTTGCCCCTCATGCGGAGACTGGTAACCGGAATTTGATGGAACAGCTACCGTGTGTGCTTATTACCCTCTCTTTGTTCCCCGCCGGCCTGAATTGACGCGTGCGCTCTAGACTGTGGCCTAGACCCGCCTGTCACCCTGGAAGCGCCTCGCCGCCTGCTAGAGGGAGGGGGAAGGATGAGCGGGTTTGCTAAGATCAAGATCGCGCGCAGACGCACGCTGCTGCTTTCTTTTTTGTCAAGGGCGATAAGTTGCTATCATAATCCTAAGAACAAAACAGCATAGGTCTGTTTTTCATGATCTTTCTTTGGGCATTTCAAGTTTGCGTGACAACAAAGTCAATCGCGCTATTCTGCAGGGCTAGGCAAACTTCAACAAGTTTTGTGAAGTTCAATAGCCAAAGACACAGTGATATTGTGGAGACCCCACAGACATGCATTCTATCACTTTAGTTCATGATACTGTGAAGCTGTCTTTGTGTTCTATAAAGAAACAAGCATAAAAGATGCCTAGCAGCATAACGCTTTTTATTCTAAATTCAACACTAAATGTCATAAATATCACCATCATATTACTATATATGCCAGAAACCATATCCAAAATGTCACTTCAAAGGGTTCTGCATAAATTTTCCAAATGTCTGCAGCCAATTATGGGGGAAGAGGAATTTTGCTTAAATTTTATGCATTTGTTTCTGTTGCGTGGATGACTTTATGGTTAACTTTCACCACCACAGAAGTGGCAATTACTTATAGATGGCCTTTTCACCACATTTTACCACTGAAGAGGCAATAGAATTCGCCTTACCATTTGGCAGGGTGATGCAATCAAGCTACCCATGTTGACATTGGTTGGGCCTCTCTGCTTGCTTTCTGCTGCATTCCGCATCATCTAGGGAGGAGAAATTTGCTACACTTTCAGTGCAGTCCTCCTGAGGCCCGCTGGGGCACCAGCGGTCATGCACTAGCTTAACTGCGGCGCTGCCTGTCTGCTCCCTAAGGACTGTGGTGGGAGAGCTGCACTGGCAGCTGAACCCGGCATGGTGGAGCCCAGAGGAAATGTTCCATAGTTGCCCTGGCAACACCAGTCAAATCCACCAGTCACAGGGCAACCGGAGTAGACAGCACTATGAGTGGCAGGGAACAACATACCTAGTCCACAGGCTGGGCTGTGTTTGCCATTGTCAGCTGCCAATGCTACTCCCCTGCTCTGCAGAGAATGGGTGCCCAGGGCAGAAAGACCCCCCACGATCAGGCTTGCTGCACCCCAGCAGAGGCGCCCTGTCCCATGTGTGGGAGTCAGGCCAAAGGTGCAGACAGTGCGCCCACCCACCCAATCTTGACAAGGGCCAGGCTGGTAGCTGAAGTACTGCTCGCTTACAAACTCTCTTGCCCCCTGCTGACACTCTGAGAAACATGCACCCCTTCCACGAAAAGTAAGACCAGGAAGGCAGCGTGACCCAACAAGGGTCACATCCACAGCCCCTGGCACTAAGGATCAGCCCGCAACATCTCGGAGAGGCAGCTCTGTAGAGGCAAGCAGAGGTGGGTTCTGAAACGAATGACAAGAATACCCATTGGAAAGCTCAGAAGAGGCTGGAAGGCCCATTGAATGTGGTGGAAACCACAAATGCCCATCAATTTGCAGCAGGTCCATTGAAACACATCACTGCATCAAAAAGATGTGAGGAGAACATGGGGCAGATCTTCAGAGTCAGGCTCCCAAAAAGATGCCCCTCCAGAATGGAATAACGGCCTGTGGGTCTAGAGAAACTGCTCTGGGGGCTGTCATTCCATCTCCAGCACAAGATTCCCGAAGTCCATCCCTGCCTCTGCAAACAGCAAAAGGGAGAGCAGTCTGGCCTCAATGGGGAGGGGCCCCAGAAATCCCAAGGCATCACTCCTCATCCCCCTTCCCAGCATCAACCTTGCTTCCCGCAGGTCTTGCTTCCCGCAGGTCTTCTACCTGACTTATCAAATGCCAGCAGCACTGTCAGACAATGTGAGCCCTCCAGGGTGACCCTTCGTCCCCCGCTAGACACACACAGACTACACACCAAGTCCCACCTCACTACCTGCAGTGAATTTAAGGGGGGACGGAAAGGGAAGCTGGGTGGGTCTAGAACTCCAAGGTGCCACTGGACACCTGCTCCTTTGAGCAGCAGAGCCACACACAGGCATGGAGGCATCTGAAGCCTCTTCAAGGCCACCCTATCCGTGCCAGCCAAAGCCAGAGATCATTTGCTGGGATGTGTGAAAGCAAGCAAACAGACAGGGAAGGAGATGTTGTTCAACACGTGTTATTGAACTGCAAAAATTGAAGAGGATGGCTAGCTCTGTATTGCCAACTTCCCTAGGTCGGAAAGAGAGCTGCACATGTTTATGTGGCGGTTGGGGCCAGGAGAGGCATTCCTTGTGCTGCTTTCTTAGGAGCAGGGCTGAGTCGCAGGCTGGCCGGGGAATGGCCCAGTTGGCAGGGCTTGGATGGCAGCTGAGGAGGATCACTGGGGGCTGGAACAGCCACACTCCATTTCCTCCCTGACGGGTCACTCACTACCTGCCTGAAAAGGAAACAGACACATGTGTGGGCCAGGAGCTGGGCCTCATGCGGGCCACAGCTGGGTCTGCCACATCTGGAGAGGATCTCCATTGTCTGTGTGTGTTTCAGAGCACTATTGCTTTAATTTTTTTCTTGGGTAGACATTCCAGTTTGGAGACATTTTTCCTGTAGCCACCATTTTCCAAGTCAGCAGATAGGATATACCCAGAAGTGTAGCGTCTTTCTAGCGCGATTTCTAGCTCTAGAAAGACGCTACACTTCCGGGTGTTTAGCGAACATTTAGTGCAACTCCGGGACGCTCCGTTGGTGTGTGGATTCAGCCATGGTTACTTCGATACTTAAAATTCACATAGGATGCTTATCTTGGAGTCAAAATATATGTTTTTGAGTTTGATAAGCCAAATACACTATGTGTATTGGTGTCAAACTGTATGCTTTGGGTGTTGATAAAACCAAATATACTATTCCTTTTGTTCTAAAAACAAAATGAAATGTTTTTTTAAAAGGTTTGTAGTATTTGGGGAGGGTGATAAATTGAGAGAAACTTGTTTTTTCAACATTTCTAATGTTTGGAATATTGGGACAAAAAAGTAGCAGGAGAATTGTTAAAGTGACAATTCCTAAAAGTACAGAAAGGTATTTATTCTGTGGCCTTAAATAACAGTAAACAATTTTTAAGTGTGTTTGTTTGTCAGTGTGATATTTATAATGCTTACATACCGAGTACACTCTTATTCTTTTAAGCAAAAGTGCAGACAAGAGAACAAAGTATCCCAACCTTCTTGCACTTACATGCATTAGGTCTGCAAATTTTATAGCCATACAATGTCAGTAGTTCCTCTGGTAGGGGTCTGAAATACTTCACTGGTAATCAAATGCCCCCTCTCCCCAAGCATCGTCTGCAGAGTTCAGCCTCGAATGGTTTGTTAGTAGAGAGGAGTGTAAGTGACTCTTTGATGACTACAAATGGACGCTGAATATGTCCTCTGATGGAGTTTGAAGTAGAGCCTATCTATGGATCTGATCATTTGTATATATGCTCATCAAATATGTCCATGTCAGCGTTTCTGGACTGTACTCTGATGAGATGCTGGCCGTTTCCACACTACTCACCTTCATCCGGAATGCTGCAGAACGTCACGAAAAAAACGTGGAAGATAGTGTCTTCTTGCGTGAGTTTTGCGCGACATCGTACAAAACTCACACAAGAAGATGCTATCTTCCATGGGTTTTTTGCGACGTTCCGCAGCGTTCCGGATGAAGGTGAGTAGTGTGGAAACGGCCATTTTTCCACATCTGAAATGCCTTCCTGTAACAGATTGTCACTCTTATAAAATTGTTCAAGAAACTTAAGAGGCTCTGCTGTCATTGCTGCTGGTTTGGTCCTAACCTTGCCTAAAAGATCATCACCAGTACTCTGTGACACTTTACAATGACACTGCATATTTCTGATCCAAGCTTGATGAAAAGATGATGTGCTGGAATGAATCATCATTTTTCTACGGTTCCAAATCTGACCCAAAGTTCATCTAAGACTTTGCTACGGAAGGCATGCTTACCTCAACAGTAGCACCACCACGTCTGTATCATTTGATAGTATCTCCACATGCTTTGGCACTGTGCTCAATTGCCCAGTTTGCACAGGGTACTTACTATGCAACAATCAGTCTCCTCAGTACTGCTACTGATTTCCTTAACCTTCTTATTATTCAAGTATTATTCTTCAGAGATAACTGTCATCAATGACAATCCCATTTGCAATAAAAGGTACATGTGCCTCTTTAGATTGCTCAGGAATCATTAGGCAGGCATGTTGCTGCAGGTTGTTTTTGTTCAAAGATGATATCCAGAAGTTGGTCGGTCATCTGAACAAGAGTTCACATATCAAGACAGATATTTGGCCAGCATTGCTTGCTCGTCAAAACCTTTCACCTTCCTTGACAGAAGGTTCTATGCAACTATTGAAGAAAATATGCATCTCCTGAACTGAACAAACTTTCTATGCTTGCTATTGTTGGGAGAAACTGTGGCCACCCTGCCAATTTTTAGTACAATTGGAAAAAATACTATTCTGTTAGAAACACTGAGGAAGTCCAACAATGTGCTTTCTAGTTTGAACATCTTCAGAGAACATATAACCATCATAACATTCCTTGTTAGCGCTACAAAACTACTATGAAACAGATCTCGGCGAAAGTCCTATTTGCCTGTATAATTTGCCTTATAGTGTAACAACTCTGTACCTGCTGATTCCGGCCACAGGCCATGTGATTTATTTTTTTTAAACCACTGAAAGCACCTTTCATTCAAAAATGAACACCTAGATAGGGCTTTGATATTCTGTTGTGCAGTCAATTTGCAATTCAATGAAACAAATAGATCTGCTAAATGAAGGGAAATACTTTACAGTGTCCTTAAAGACAGTCTGAATGTGTACACATCAGCAAAGCTATTAGGGCATGTCTAGACTTGTGTACCACTTTAAAAGAGCTTACATGAATAAAAGAATGAAAGCATTCACACACAGATTTCCTTGGCACCAGTTCACTCTCCCTTCAAACTAGTTAGAAGGCTGGTTCTATGAGTGATTGGAATATAATTTAATACAAGCATTTTGTTTCATAAAGGTTTGTTTAAATGTTTACATCAATATGCATTCCAAAATGATGTGACTTTTTAAAAATTTGCTTCAGATCTTTGATTTATTTACAAGTGAGAAATTCAAAGTTTAAATCAATTCGCAGTTTCAGGGTAGCTCTTGATGCAACATTTTCTCCCTGGGGTGGGGAGGTGGGCAGGAGAGGGTGGTAGGAAAGCGCATTGTTGTTAGTCCTAACCTAAAGTCCTAAATAGATTACATCTTCAGCAACATCATATCAAACATCTTATTAAAATGAAATAAAGCTTAACTTTATAGAGTGTAATGAGCTTTTGTGAGAAATGGGCTTGTCTCAGTCTTTATCGGGCAGAGTTTCAGGAGGCTTGGAGCCGAAGGGTGTTTTTCTTTTTCCTGTCTGAGTGGGATTGGAAAGGTCATTTCCTACAATTTTACTCTTCCTTTAGAGCATAAAGTTGGCTTTTGTTTCAAATATTTAATGTGTTTTGACCACTTTTTCATGAAGTTGCAAGCGATCCCAGTGCAGAAATATTGACATGATAATGAACTATAGCTTTAAAAAAAATTGGTGACGTGCATCACAATATAAGGCACTGACTTTGTTCTCTCCCAGATGATAAAAACATGGAATGAAAAATAGCATCTTTAGGTGTTATTCAGACAACCACTGAATATGTGGAACAGAGAATAGAGATTTTGCCTCCTGTCCCACCTTCTCTTCCTTCAGACATTCTGTTAAAGGCCTGATGAGAATCTACAAGCTATACATGCCTAAGCTCTCTCACTGCACAGCTGCAAAACATGAAAAAGGTTCCCCAATCCCATATACAGAGTCTATGCATGTGTACACATGTAGACTCCCAGTTCCCTGGGAAAGAGACACCTCATAAATGTTTTAAATAAAGAAATAAAATTTTCAGATCTTTCTTATACACAAATGTTTGGAGATCAGAAATGGGGACAGCAGACACAACCCTCACACACATACACACACACACACACATACAATAACTGAACAGAGCTAACTATGTTTGGCGACCATCAATGTACTATTCCATTGGTTCCCAAACTGCTGGTCAGGCCCCACAAACAGGTTAAAGCTCTCTCTTAGGAAGATACTGGGGCGGGGGGCAGGGGGAGAACAGGTAAGCTGGGAGACAAGGACCAGGGCCTCAGAGCAGTGGGGAAGAAGAAGACATGGTATTTCTTTCTCTCCTAAGGCTTTGCTCAGAAGCAGGTGGAATTTTTTCTTTTGAGAACAAGTGTCACACTAAAATCTGGGAGAACCAGGTTCAAGCCCACCCCCCACCCCCCCGCCAATGCCACCATGGAAGCTTACTGAGTGACCTTGGTCCCATTACTCTCAGCCTAACTTATTTATTTATTTATTTATTTATTTATTCAATTTATATACCGCCCATCCCCAGGGGCTCTGGGCGGTGAACAGTTAAAATTGATAAAAACAAAAACTAAAATCAATATACAAATAATAAAACAAATTAACAAGGTGCAGTGGTGGGGAGAACCTTCCCCACCCCAAAGGTGGGAGGCCGACATGGCACCGCCCCCTTCAATCACCAAACGCCTGGCGGAACAGCTCTGTCTTACAGGCCCGGCAGAACGATAATATGTCTCGCTGGGCCCGGGTTTCCATTGACAGAGCGTTCCACCAGGCTGAGGCCAGGACTGAAAAGGCCCTGGCCCTGGTTGAAGCGAGGCGGGCTTCCTTAGGGCCGGGGACCACAAGTAAATATTTATTCGCTGATCGGAGCGATCTCCGGGGAACGTACAGGGAGTGGCGGTCCCGAAGATATGCCGGTCCCAACCCACTCAGGGCTTTAAAGGTAAGAACCAACACTTTGAACCTGATTCGGAATTCAACTGGAAGCCAGTGCAGCTGGCGCAGGACAGGTGTGATGTGTGACTGGTAAGGTATACCAGTCAGGACCCGTGCCGCCGCATTCTGGACCAGTTGTAGTTTCCGGATCAGGCCCAGGGGTAGCCCAGCGTAGAGTGAGTTACAGTAATCTAGCCTGGAGGTGACCGTTGCATGGATCACTGTAGCCAGGTCCTGGGGCGTCAGGTAGGGGGCAAGTTGCCTGATCTGACGAAGATGGAAAAATGCAGACTTGGCAACCGCCGTGACCTGGGCCTCCATCGATAGGGAGGCATCCAGGAACACACCCAGACTCTTTACCACTGGCAAAGTTGCCAGTGGTGTCCCATCCAGGGCAGGGAGCTGGATCCCAACATCTGGCAGCCCCCGTCCCAGCTGCAGGACCTCCGTCTTCACTGGGTTCAATTTCAGCCTGCTCTGTTTCAACCATGCCGTCACAGCCTCCAAAGCTCTGGCCAGATTGTCTGGGGCCGTGTCTGGCCGGCCGTCCATCAACAGAAAAAGTTGGGTGTCATCCGCGTATTGATGACAACCCAGCCCAAACCTCCGCACCAACTGGGCGAGGGGGCGCATATAGATGTTAAATAACATCGGGGAGAGTATCGCCCCTTGGGGAACCCCGCACACCAAAGGGTGACGGGGCGATAGATCTCCCCCGAGCGCCACCCTCTGTCCCCGACCCTGGAGAAAGGAGACCAGCCACTGTTAGACTGTCCCCCTAATCCCCACATCGGCAAGGCGGCTGGCCAACAAATCATAGTCAACCGTGTCAAACGCTGCTGTGAGATCAAGTAACACAAGCAGCGCTGACCCGCCTCAATCCAGATGCCTGAGAAGGTCGTCTGTGAGGGCAACCAAGGCTGTCTCCATCCCATGGCCAGGACGGAAGCCAGACTGGAATGGGTCCAGGACTAGAGCATCATTCAGGAATTCCTGCAGTTGTACCGCCACCGCCCGCTCAATCACCTTGCCCAGGAACGGGAGGTTCGACACTGGGCGGTAACTGGACGGGTCGGTGGGGTCCAAAGATGGTTTTTTCAGGAGGGGCCGCACTACCGCCTCCTTTAACACTCCTGGAAAAACCCCAGAGCTCAGGGAGATGTTAACAATGGCCTCCAGATGGTCCTGTAGCCCCTCCGAGCTGGCCTTTACCAGCCAGGATGGGCAGGGGTCCAGAGGACAGGTGGTTGGCCTCATCCCCTGCAGGATCCTGTCAACATCGTCCTGAGAGAGCAGCCTGAAATGGTCTAATACGGACCCAGAAGACGGCCAAGGGGTCTCCAGTTCCCTTACTGTATCAACAGTGGGTGGCAGGCCACGGCGAAGGGACAAGATTTTACCCGCAAAATAGCTCGCAAAAGCCTCGCAGCCAATAGTTGAATTAAGAATTTGGTGGTCTCCCTGAGAGAGGGAGACCAAGGACCGAACTGTTTGAAATAATTGAGCCGGGCGTGAGCTAGCGGATGCAATGGAAGCAGCAAAGAAATCCCACTTTGCTGCTTTCACTGCCACCTCATAGGCTTTCATAAACGTCCTATAAGATGTTCTTGCCTCTTCGTCGCGCCCCAGCCTCCACACTCGCTCTTACCAAACAGGATTGTTGTTGTGAAGACAAAATGGATAAAGTAAGAACAATGTTATAAGTGATTGGGGAGGAAAACAGGCCATAGTTTTTTAAAAAAATATCTTGGTTTCCGTTAGAATGCCAATGCACTTGATACACACTCAGTCCTTCAGCTTTCCTGCAGAGTCCTCAGTAAACCAAGTTAGAGTGAGCCACCCATTATATTTTTAAGTGTACACCTAATACTTTTAAAGTGTGTCTCTTCAAATATGAAATGCAGCTTGTATTCCTGTATTTATTAATGTAAGTGTTTGACAGGGTGCTCATCAGTGAGGTGCGACTGGCTGCTACTCCCTTTGACGGCATACTTGCTGGTGAATGTTGGTTTGCTTTTGGAAAATGTCTGAAGTGGTCATGTGATCTTCATACAGCCTGCTTCACAATGTCAGGAGGATGTATATATTTATGGCTGTTAAAAATTAAAAACAAAGTATTAAGTGGTTTGATGTTAGCTGAGGTGAGATCTGTGCATTTTAATTTGAAGAGGGGCAAAATCACTTCTTTGCAAGTGGGCCTGACTCCTGAAAGGTAGAGTAAGTTTAGAAGGGAGACCTGCTTTAAAACCTTTGAGAACCACTGTACAGTAAAAGTAGTGCCCCCTAGTGCCATAGCTAGAAACTGTTCTGTGAAGCTTACGTTGAAGTGGTACCCACAGTCCGCTTCCTCTCCCAGGAGAGTAGGGATGTTTGTGTGTGCACAATTGGACAATGTTCAGTAGGGGAGCATTGAAAGGCTAACCCCTTTCCCATAATCTGAAACTCTCCTTCCATCATCCCAGCCAATAGCAGCAAGGAGTACTTGATGGTTCAATTCAACTTCTTGATGTTTCTAACTCCCCCTCCCCCATAATTCCGCTAACAGAAGTCCATAAAGTCCACTAAACAATGGGACACATCATGAATTAAATGTCACTTTAGCAGATTTCCTGGTAGTGTCATTTTGTCTTGAATTAACTAATTTAAATATGGCTTTGAATTTGTGGGCTGGCTCATTCAAACTTGAGCAGCAGCAAAAGTAACAATAATAATTTATTCCTTCTGCCTTTACCAGGAGGAATCCAGTGGGAAGGCTGAGGAAACAGAGATATCATTTCACAATACATTCTAGTGACAATTGCTTCTCATGGGCATTAATGGATCCTTACTGGCCAGCAGCTGTAAGTTCCACCTGTAAGTTCATGGCATTTTGAGAGGGGAGCAGCAAAATTCCCTCCACGGCAGCTTCGCCGTGAGGAAGTGAAATGAAGTGAGGAAACAAATCAACAGGGCCAGACTAGTACCCATAAACAAGCTGCTCCAGGACAAACCTAAAGGAACTAACAACAGAACACCACTGGTTGTCACCTATAGTTCCCAGCTCAAACCCATGAAACGTATCATCAGTGATCTGCAGCCCATCCTGGAAAACGATGCCTCTCTCTCACAAGCCCTGGGTGGAAGACCTCTCCTTGCCTACAGACAGCCCCCCAACCTTAAACGACTTCTCACTAACAACCATGAATTAGCTAGTAGAGACACCAGCACAGGTACCAGAACATGCAATAGACCCAGATGCCTGTCAGGGTTGAAGTGTATGTTTGTAACTAAAGAGACCCCATATTAATTCTTTCAGTATTCTAAGTGCTTTGTTCACAGGTGCCAAGATGTTCCCAGCAGCTATCTCGCGGAAGAGGGTTGTTTTGGCTATCGCTTCTCCAGCCTTGGGAAACTTTCGCTTTATATGCCTTCATGTGCCAACAATGTCCATCTGCTCTGAACATTGGACAAACCAGCCAACCTCTGCGCGAAAGAATAAATGGACACAAATCTGACATTAAAAATGGCAACATCCAGAAACCAGTGGAAGAAAAACAGGGTTTCTCACCTGTAACTGTTGATCGTCGAGTCTCTTCTGTGCAGACACACATTCAAGCTTTTACTGAAGAAGAAGCCAATTCCTTACCTCCCCATAGGAGGACGGACTGTGCCGTAGAGATATTACCGGGCGCATCTTTGCCCAAAGGCCGACTATATCCCATGAGCCCTAACAAAAGGCTTAACGAATTTGCGGAGTTCTTCCCTTTTGATTGCCCATCAAACTATCTAAATGTGAGTTTCACAAAACAGAACTCACTTATCTAGGCTACTGCATCTCCAAAGATGGTTTGAAAATGGACCCGGGCAAAGTACAAGCAGTACAAAATTGGCAAACACCCTCTACCCACAAGGAATTACAATCCTTTTTGGGTTTTGCCAACATCTACAGAGAATTTATTGCGAACTTTGCCCATATCTCGCTTCCCCTAACCGAACTGTTAAAAACCAAAGACAAAGGGGACCAAGCCAAAAAACCGAGTGCCAAATTGCTTTGGACGCCAGAGTGCCAGGCGGCGTTCAACCTCCTTAAAACACAGTTTGTTTCTGAACCCGTCCTACAGCACCCCGATGAAAATCGCCCCTTCGTAGTACAAGTCGATGCCAGTGACACTGTGATTGGAGGCATTCTTTTGCAGAGGGGGGAGGATGGGAAACTTAAGCCATGTGCCTTTCTATCCCGAAAATTTTCTGAAGCGGAACGAAATTGGAATGTTTGGGGAAAGGAAGCTTTCGCTGTAAAAGCAGCACTTGCTGCCTGGAGGCACTGGTTAGAGGGAGCCCATCATCCCTTTGAAGTATGGACGGACCACAAAAATTTAGAAGCCTTACGCAGCCCCCAAAGACTAAATGCTAAACAACTGCATTGGGCGGAATATTTCTCTAAATTCAATTTCACTTTAAACTTTTTACCGGGCAAAACTAACTTTCTTGCCGATGCTCTATCACGCATGCCCCAGCACAAAAGCAAAAGGGAGGAGACAATAGACACCGTCTTTTCGCCTACACAATTAGGGGGAGTGGTAACAACGCGCAACCGCACAACCCAACCCCCCCAACCCGATCAAGGGTGGAGACTAAAGCTAAGAGCTGAAGCGGAAAGGGGGGGGGGTGTACCCAAAGAAAAACTGCAACAATCTGAACAAGGAGAATGGCTCTGGGGAGACCGCTTCTATGTACCCAAAAGTCTAAGAAAGGAGGTTTTACAACGCTGTCACGACGCCCCTACGGCAGGACACTATGGGTACTTGAAAATGCTCCATTTAATACAACGCCAATTTTGGTGGCCAGGCATGCGCAAAGACATTTCTCAGTATGTAGCATCATGCCCCGTTTGCCTTAGTGCCAAATCCCGCAAAGGCAAGCCACCAGGACTGTTACAACCTTTAGAAACACCAAGCAGACCGTGGGAAACAATATCCATGGATTTTATTACCGACCTACCCCCCTCCAAGGGTCACAACTGTATTTTAGTTGTAGTAGATTTATTCTCCAAACAAGCTCATTTTATACCTTTCACCACTATACCTTCAGCTCGAAAACTGGCAGATATCTTTCTAAAACACATTGTAAAATTGCATTCTTTTCCATCAAAGGTGATTTCGGATCGCGACGGACAATTCGTTGCCAACTTGTGGCGGGAGCTTTTACAAATTATGGGTATTGAGCAAGGTTTAAGTTCAAGCCATCATCCGCAAACCGACCGACAGTCCGAAAAAACTAATCAAATATTAGAACAATTCCTCCGCTGTTATATTAACTTCCAACATGACAACTGGGTCAATTTGCTTCCCCTCGCAGAATTCTCGTATAATAACAGTGTACATGCGTCCACTGGAGAAACTCCTTTTAAAGTCGTTTATGGTTTCCACTTCAAACCCTTCCCGTTTGAAGCGCTCCCCCCTCCTACTTCAGCAGCCAACGACGTTTCAGATTGGTGGGGGGAAGCTGCTCAACAATGGACTCTAATTAAGCAACATCTAGACAAAGCCAAACAGGATTACAAAAAATATGCCGACCGCCACTGTGTGGCCGAATGGGAGTTACAACCAGGAGACCTTGTTTACCTCTCAACAAAAAACTTAAAGGTAGCGCAAACCAGCCGCAAGCTAGTGTTGAAATTTTTAGGACCCTTTCCTGTTCGTAAAGTAATCAACAAAGTGACCGTTGCCTTAGATTTGCCAAAAAACTTGTGCCATGTTCATGACACCTTCCATGTCAGTCTTTTGAAAAGGGCACCATCAGCAGACCACTGGCATGCTAGAGCCCCTCCTATTCCAACCTTAATTGATGATCAAACCCATTACAAAGTGCAACAAATTTTGGACTCTAAGCTTAAAAGAAACCAGCTATTTTATCTTATCAGGTGGAAGGATTTCAACTCTGGGTTTGATGAATGGGTGCACTCTGCACATGTTCATGCTCCTAGACTAATCAAAGCTTTTCACAATCGTTATCCGCACAAACCTGGGGGGGGCACCTTAGAGGAGGCAGAATGTCAGGGTTGAAGTGTATGTTTGTAACTAAAGAGACCCCATATTAATTCTTTCAGTATTCTAAGTGCTTTGTTCACAGGTGCCAAGATGTTCCCAGCAGCTATCTCACGGAAGAGGATTGTTTTGGCTATCGCTTCTCCAGCCTTGGGAAACTTTCGCTTTCTCAGCTTCAAAGGGATTGTTTTGAGAACTATGGGGGGAGGTTGGGCCTGCTGGGTTCTGATACTTTGTACCTCATGCTTTGCCTGTCATTCGTAACAATACACGTGTACCAGCCTGGATATTGTATCTGGGCCAGTGGACTATAATGAATTCTTTCTTCAGTAAACTTTTTAAAACAACGGACTGTTGTCTGATTGCAGAAAGTAATCTGGAGTAAGGACGTTATCTAGCCACAGTTCTGACAATGCCAACTCTGCCCTCATATCTACCCAGGAAATATGATTACAGGATCCAATGGCGTCAACTACACTATCTCTGGCTCTTACAGCTGCTCTTCCTCCAACATGATATATGCCTTCATGTGCCAACAATGTCCATCTGCTCTGAACATTGGACAAACCAGCCAACCTCTGCGCGAAAGAATAAATGGACACAAATCTGACATTAAAAATGGCAACATCCAGAAACCAGTGGAAGAAAAACAGGGTTTCTCACCTGTAACTGTTGATCGTCGAGTCTCTTCTGTGCAGACACACATTGGGACTGCGCAGGCGCAGGCCAGCCGCGGAGAAGATTCTTTTAGCTTCTAGAAATGTGACGGGGACGTTCGGGCCCACCGCGCATGCGCGCCGGTGTTCCCGCCAATTTTGAAGTACAAGTACCCGAACGTCCCCGGCATTCCCTCAGTTCACCTGAGCCGCCGGAGAAACAATGGAGTAAACCAAGCACTCACAGCGGGGCAGGCGGGAGGGAATGTGTGTCTGCACAGAAGAGACTCGACGATCAACAGTTACAGGTGAGAAACCCTGTTTATCGTCGTCGTCCTTCTGTGCAGCCCCACATTGGGAGAATAGCTAGCATCTCACCAATGGGGGCGGGTGTGAGTGTCTATGTGAACAAAGAATGCAGAACAGCCGTGCCAACAGCGGATTCACGGCGTGCATTCACGTCTACAGAATAATGTTTAATGAAAGTGTCAGCGGTAGACCACGTTGCAGCTTGGCAGACGTCCTGGAGTGGCACTCCTCGCAGGAAGGCAGCAGAGGCAGCTTGTGCTCGAGTAGAATGAGCAGTAATCAACAACGGGCACCGGACTCCAGCTTGCTGATAACAAAGTTTAATTGCAGACACAATCCAGCGAGAGATGGACTGGGCAGAAGCTGGCGAGCCCTTGCGAGGGCCAGAGTAACACAAGAACAGGGCAGGAGACTTCCTGAAACACTTGGTGCGATGTAAATAAAACAATAAAGCACGTTTCACATCCAATGTGTGTAGAGTACGTTCCTCTGGGGAAGAGGGTGTAGGAAAAAAGGAAGGAAGGACCACCTTTTGACGCAGGTGAAATTTGGAAACCACCTTGGGCAGGAACTGCATACTAGTGTGGAGCATGACCGTACCGGGGAAGAACTGCAGGAAGGGGGGGTCACACCTCAGAGCAGAGAACTCCCCAACCCGCCTGGAGGAAGTGACTGCAACCAAAAAGGCCACCTTCTGCGTGAGCAGAGGCAAGGGACAGGTAGACAGGGGCTCAAAAGGGGAGAGCATCAGACGGGAGAGCACCAGGGTCAGGCTCCACTGAGGAATAGGATGGGCCCTAGGAGGAAAGGACTTTAGTAGGCCCTTCAGGAACTGTTTGGACAGCCAATGTGCAAACACAGTCCTCCCATCAATCTGCTCATGGAAGGCAGAGATAGCAGCCATGTGCACCTTAACACTGGAGAACGCCAGGCCTTGGGAGCACAGGTCCAGGAGGTAGTCCAGAATGACAGGCAGCGGGCAAGTGAAAGGGGAAACCCCTTTGGGGGCTAACCACCTAGAGAAACGTGACCACTTCCTCTGGTAGGATAACCTGGTAGACGGTTTTCGGGCATTCAAGATCACGTTAAGCACCCTAGCAGAGAGGCCTAGTCTGGGGCGCAGAGGAGCCAGGCAGTCAGATTTAGCACTGCCACATCGTGATGCCACACCCCATCCCTGAGTAGCAGGTCTGGGGCGTGTGGAAGCAGGAGACACCGCCCCTGTGACAGGGAGAGTAAAAGGGGGAACCAATCCTGGCGAGGCCACCGAGGGGCAATCAGAATACAATGGGTCCGGAAGGCTCTGATCCTGGACAGGACCTTGTGAAGGAGTGGGAAGGGCGGGAAGGCATAAAAGAGCCCTGGAGACCAGGGTATTTGGAAGGCATCCCCCAGTGAACGATGGCCAATCCCGGCCCGGGAGCAGAACAGGGGAACCTGTCTGTTGTGGGCTGTGGCGAAGAGGTCGATGAGCGGGGTGCCCCACATGCGGAAAACCACATGGAGGTAAGCCCTGTTGAGGGACCACTCGTGTTGGGGCAAAAACACTCTGCTCAGCGCGTCTGCCGCTGTGTTGTTCTCCCCCGCAATATGAACGGCCTTGGGCAGGACGTTGTTGGTAATGGCCCAGTTCCAGAGCGTAGTCGCTTCCCTGCAGAGCTTGAGCGAGACCGTTCCTCCCTGCTTGTTGAGATAGTAACAGGCTGTGGTATTGTCCGACAGGACCTGCACCCTCTTGTTCCGAATGACATCTGCAAAAGAAGCAAGGGAGTAACGGATCGCTCTAAGCTCTAAGAGGTTAATGTGCATGTTTACCTCAAGGGAGGACCAAACACCCTGAGCAGACAGGCGCCCACAACACCCTCCCCAGCCTAGATTGGAAGCGTCCGTAAAGACGGTGACCTCTGGCAGGAAGGGACCAAAAGGACAACCCTTGGACAAATTCTCAGGGACAGTCCACCACACCAAGGACCGCTGTATCACCCTCGGGATGGAAAACCCACGGTGTTGACTCATAGCGAGAGGGTTGAAAACCCGAACAAACCAGTTTTGCAGAGGCCGCATGTGCAGGCGTGCAAAACACACCACCCCTGTGGAGGAGGCCATGAGGCCCAACAAGGTTTGAATCAGGAGGGCAGTTTGGAACCGGTTATGCACGAAGTGGCGGGCCAGGCAGGACAGCCTGCTCAAGCGGTCCGGGGGTAGATAAGCCCGGCCCAGCAGAGAGTCAAAGTGGACCCCGATGAACCTAATGCTCGTACCTGGGGACAACACAGACTTCCCCAAATTGACCACTAGCCCCAGGCCGTCTAGCACGGACAAGGTGAGGGCGATAGAGGCCCGGAGGGAATCAGAGGAGGGACCCACCAGGAGCCAATCATCCAAATATGGATAGACAAAACAGCCACTAGACCGTAAATGTGCCACCACGGTGGCCATACATTTAGTGAACACCCTGGGCGCCGAGGCCAGGCCAAAGGGCAAGGCTGTGTACTCATAGACAGCGCCTCCACAGGTAAAACGGAGATATTTTCTGTGGCCCTCAAAGATGGAAATGTGGAAGTAGGCGTCTTTGAGATCCAAAATGGCCATCCAGACGCCTGACTCCAAGAGTTCCAATACTCGTGACAGAGTAAGCATCCTAAACTTTTCCACCCTCAAGTAAGTATTAAGGGCCCGAAGGTCCAAAATGGGACGAGACCCCCCATCTTTCTTATCCACAAGAAAGTATCTTGAATAAAATCCCCAAGGGGAAGCAGAGACATCGACCACCCGGACAGCACCTTTGTTAACCAACTCCAAAACATTATTTTGTAACACAACATTACAACAAGAAGCACAACGAGGGGGGTGCGAAAGAGGGGGTGCAGTGGTAAACGATAACTTATAACCACGGGCCACAATAGAGAGGACCCAGTTATCAGTAGTAATGAGTCGCCAACGGGGCAAGAAAAGCCGTAGCCTGTCCAAGAACAAGATATTAACAGTGTCCTTGCAGGCCAACTGGGAAGCGTCCTGGTCTAGTCAGAAGACCGTGGGCTTTTGCGCCGAAGTCGAGGGCTTGGGCGAGGGAGGCTGCTGTCGTCCCTTGGACCGGCCGGAGCGTCTCGAAGAGTGGCGCTGCTGGCCAGAGTAGGAACGGTGGCCATAGGATTGACCAGAGGAGAACCTTCCTTGGCGCTGTTGGAACTGCTGGTAGGGTGACTGATAGGACCGGAACCTGCCGTACCGATATCTCGGACCCGTCTGCGGAACCGAAGGCGCAACCCCGAGGGACTTGGCCGTCTGCTGGTTCTTCTTCATGAGGGAAAGGGACTCATCCGTTTTCTCTGAGAAGAGCTGGGAACCCTCAAACGGGAAATCCTCGACCTTGGCCTTCTTCTCGGGGGGCAGGGCCGTAGATCGAAGCCAGGCGTGCCGACGCAAGAGCACGGAGGATGCCATCGCACGTGCAGCAGAGTCGGCGGCGTCCTTGCCAGCTGTCATCTGTTGCTTTGACAACCGGAAAGCCTCAGCCTGGAGAGCCTTGACCAAGGCACGGCGATCGTCGGGGAGGTCAGAGAGGTAGGAGGATAGTCGCTTCCACAAGAAGAGATTGTAGGAGCCCATTATCACTTGGAAATTGGCGATACGGAACCCCAGGGAAGCCGAAGAATACACCTTCCGACCAATGCCATCTAGCTTTCTGCCCTCCCGATCCGACGGAGCCGAAGAGGAACCGCGTCGGAACCGAGCTTGACCCTCCTCGGCCACGATGGAAGAGGGTTTCGGATGGGTGAAGAGGTAAGGGCAATCCTCCTGCTTGAGCCGATAATATTTCTCGACCTTCTTGGCCATAGGCGGAACGGAAGCAGGGGTCTGCCAGAGCGCGAGGGCATTGTCGACGAGATCCTCGACAGGGGGGAACGCCACCGAGGCAGGAGAGCCAGAGTACAGCGGCTCCAGCAGCTTGCTCTTGGGTTTTGAGGTGGAAGAGGCGACATCCAGCTCCAGTGCCGCGGCCATCCGGACCAGCTGCTCCGCGAACACTCTGTAGTCGTCATTAGGAGACGACGAACGGAGCTCCCCCACAGCATCATCAGGGGAAGGGTCGGAAGCCGCGTCCGAGGAGTACTCTGATGGAGACGCCAGGCCCTCTTCATCCTCGGAGTCGGAGAAAACCGCCGGGGTTTGCGTCGGAACCGAAGGGCGCTCCGTCGGAACCGAGGTACAAGGCTCGGGAGCCGAAAGATGGCGATGCGGCCGAGCAGCAGGCGGAGCAAGTGGCAGAGTCGACGGCGCCGGAACCGAGGTCAAGGGCGCCGATGGGCCAGGCAGGAAGGGGGCGGACTGTTGGATCCAAGCCACGAAATCTTGCCAGGAGGCCACGTTCCCAAAGCCCGGGACAGGCTGCCAAGGAGGTAGAGCAGCAGGCACCGGAACGGATCGGTGAAACGGCGCCGGAACCGACAAGACTGGCTGCGCCGGAACGGAGACCTCCGACGGGACCGGAGCAGATGGCAGGGAGCGTTCAAACTCCTGGAACGGTTCCGAAAAACAAGGGAACGATTCATAGTCGTCCGGAACCACCGGAGGAGGCGTACGAGGAGGCGAAGGGGTGTGCAGGAGACTCCTGACGTCCTCAGCAGGAGGGGCCGATCTGGGAGGCGAACCAGCCAACGATGTCGGGGCCGGCGATAAAGCACGGCTCTTGGCTTTCGACTTGGCCTTTGCCTTTTTTGGCAGGGGCTCCGAAGAAGCCGCAGTGGCCAAGGGCTTCGAAGAAGGCTTCGACGAAGCGCGTTTCTTCGCCTTCCGACTGGACGGAACACTCACGGAACCGGAGGCAGTCGAGCCCTCCGGAACGGGCGGCCCCGTCGGATCCGAGGGGAGCGGTTCCGGCGACTTACGCGGAGCCGGCGAGGGAGCGACAGAGCTGGGCTTGCTCCCGGACGATCCAGACGGTTTGGGCGGCAGAAGGTTGGCGTCCCAAAGGAAGGCTCGGAGCCTGGCCTTGCGGTCGTTCCGCGCCTTCGGGGTGAAGGCCATGCAGAACTTACAGTGCTCCACGACGTGCCCCTCGCCCAAACAGATAAGGCACAGGTCATGACCGTCTGAGTGGGTCATTTTAGTGCCACATTGCTGGCATTTTTTAAATAGAGAGGAATGGGACATGGTGGAGGCGTGTCCCAGAAAATGAAGCGATAACTCACAAGCGACGAACAGTCCGAAGACACGAGCGACAGCTAAAGAACCTTTTCGAACGGCGGCGAAAAAGGAACTGAGGGAATGCCGGGGACGTTCGGGTACTTGTACTTCAAAATTGGCGGGAACACCGGCGCGCATGCGCGGTGGGCCCGAACGTCCCCGTCACATTTCTAGAAGCTAAAAGAATCTTCTCCGCGGCTGGCCTGCGCCTGCGCAGTCCCAATGTGGGGCTGCACAGAAGGACGACGACGATCACTTCAATCTACCAGGACATTCCATCAAGGACTTAAAGGTCACCATAGTTCAACAGAAACCTTTCAAAAACAAAATCCAATGGGAAGCTGCTGAATTGGAATTCATATGTAAATTTGACTCAGTCAGACTTGGATGGAATAGAGACTATGAATGGTTAGCTCATTATCAGAAGTAAATGATTTCATTATCGGAAGCCCCTCCCCTCACCACCTATATATATCTGGCCAGTTTCTTAATACCCTCCATGTATCTGACGAAGAGAGCTGTGGTTCTCAAAAGCTTATGCTACAGTAAAGTTAGTTAGTCTTAAAGGTGCCACTAAACTCTTTACTATTTTGTAAAATCCTATGACATTGTTGTGGAAATGTCCTTAACACTGTATAGAAATGTCCTTGATACTGTATGGAAATGTTCCCAAGACTGATTGTAATAATCTCACGCTACGTAATCCGCCTTCAGTCTCAGTGAGAAAGGTGGACTATAAATGACATAAATAAATAAAAATACATAGGGTAACCCTTGAAGGAGATTCAAAACCTCAGCCAATGTGAAATGAAGCAGCCTGTTTGTTACCCATTAGGGCCACACTGTAGCAGTTCTGAAGTGTCTTCACTGGCAACCTATTTGTTCTCAGGTCCAGTTTTAAAGTGCCTTTAAAGCCCTTTATAACCTAGGGCACACACATTTCAAGGATTGTCTTAGGACATGTCCAGGCTTTTGTATCCCTGCCTCACTATGGTAAAACAGCCTCCCGGCAGGCACCTACACTCTGGACTTTCCAGTGAGGCTGTAAAGCACAGTTATTGAAGAGCGTATGGGGCTTACCTGTTTTAGCCAATCATTATTTTGTAGTGTTAATGTTTTTACCCGCTATGAAAAAAGGCATATAGAAGTACAACAAACAAACAAATATTTCTTACACCCTGAAGCACCAAGGGGAGGGGCATGGTACTGCCTGCTCTCATCAGATCTTGGAAGGTAGGCAAGATCAATACTTGGATGACGGAGCACCAAAGACGACTCTGCAGAGAAAGGCAATGGCGAACCATCACCTGCCTTGAAAGCCCCATGCTGAGCTGATTGCAGCTTGATGGCACATACACACACACACACACACACACACACACACACACACATGACACCAAGAGTAGTAGGGGCAGGCCAAAGGGGACTAGGATGAGAGAAATCCTGGGGCATATTTGTCTGCTCTTATAGACTCTCAAAGCAGGCACAGACAGTGGAAAGCACTTTCTCATGGGTCCTTTTGAACTGAAAGGTGGGCATAGCTGCTCTATCATCCCCCTCTTGTTGCTGTCAATTAATGCCCTCTGTGCTGAAATACTCTTCTCTGTGTGTGTTTCCAAACACCTCATCCTACAGCTGATTACTACTCTACCCCTTAGTGGATCAGTGACTATGTTTACTTAATATTTATGAATAAGATTTAGGATTAATAGAGTCATAAACTGTAGATTAATAGAATACTGTTTAGTGGATTTATGAAGGATATATTAGGCATAAAGGATAATGCTTGTTAGATTTAGTGTGCTCGTCCTGTCTTTTGCATCTTTTGGGGTTGGCACAGGCACTGAGAAAGAGTCCATGGGCAGAGAGAAATTTTTATAAAGCTTCGTTTTTAGTGAGACCTGGCTGTTTCCTATTAATTTTAATAGAATGTGGATATTCTGTTTTTATTTTAATTTCAAAGCTGAAGGTTCACAATTCCAAATTTGAGATCGGATTTCCTAATTTTGGTGTTGGAGCACATATCAAGAAATAGCAACCACTTCTCCCTTTTCTCTTATGCCTTTGAGCTCAACTCATTCCTGAATCCTGATGAAACAACTATTGGCTACTGACAAAAGAGCAGGATCTCCCATGCTCATTTAAAGTGCTGCTAAATTGCCAGAAAGCATGTTGCTAAAAATGAAGTAATAGAAAAAAGGACTGAATTTTATTCCACGTAAGTAGCAACCTTAACCAGATAAAAGGAGTACTATGCACAGCTGCATGGAAACTTACTAGCAGGGTGGTGAAAAAAAAGAGATAAAATTGTATCCAATGTACTATATTAATCATTAGCTATAAACCCCGCGGAAAGCACATTAAAAACTGTGATTGGAAGCACGTGTATTTGGAGAGAGAGAGATTTAGATAGTGAAATACCAAGCTTGTACTTTTTCAAGGATGCTGACTTTGGTGGTGATGTTTCGTTTTTCTTTTACTTAAACTAGGCATGCTTCTTGTACCTTCTAGTCTTCCAAGCATTCAGAATGATTTATTACTCACAGAACATTTACACAGGCTCTTGGAGTGATAAATACAGTGAGATGCTAGACTTGATCTTCCGGATGGGGCTTGATGGGGATCTAGAGGCAATAGAACCAGTGCCATGGTCAGACCACTCGGTTTTGAGGGCTCAACTGGGGATGCCACACCCCCCCCTCGCAAGGGCAGTGAGCTGATTTATGCTCGCCCGCGGAGACTTATGGATCCAATTGGTTTCTAGAATGCTCTGCGGGATCCTATGCTCCATGGCGGTTCATTAGATGAGCTGGTGGAGGACTGGCAATGCCGGCTCTCCGAAGTCATCGATGAAATCGCTCCCCATCACCCTCTTTGCCCCCGTGTAAGACGGGCTCCCTGGTATACAGAGGAGCTTCGAGAAAAGAAGCGGGAGCTAAGACGGCTTGAGCGAGTGTGGCGGCGATCTCGCAACGAAGAGGCAAGATCATCTTATAGGACGTTTATGAAAGCCTATGAGGCTGTGAAGAAGGAGCTTTATACACCCTCCATCGCATCAGCTAGCTCATGCCCAGAAAAATTGTTCAATGTGGTTTGGTCACTAGTCTCCCTCCCAGGGGGAGGTCACCAAATTCAGAATTCGGACATCAGCTGTGAGGCTTTTGGGAGCTTTTTTGCTGAAAAATTTTTGTCTCTCCATTGTGACCTGCCAGCCACAGTTGATACAGTGAAGGAACTAGAGACCCCTTGGCCGTCTTTAGGGTCAATATTTGATCAGTTCAGTCCACTCTCTGGGGAAGAGATTGACAGGACCTTGCAATCAGTTAGGCCCACCATGTGCCCCCTGGACCCATGCCCATCGTGGCTGGTAAAGGCCAGTGCCAATGGTCTGCGGTCCTCATTGGAAGCCATTGTTAACACATCCTTGGGCACTGGGGTTTTTCCCGGGCCACTAAAAGAAGCCGTGGTGAGACCACTCCTGAAGAGACCATCACTGGACCCCACTGACTTGAACCTCCCGTTTCTGGGAAAGGTGATTGAGCAGGCGGCGGTGGGACAGATACAGGGTTTTCTGAATGATGTCTCGGCCCTAGGTCCCTTTCAGTCCGGGTTCCTGCCAGGACATGGGACGAGACGCTGCTGGTCGCCCTCACAGACAACCTTCGCAGACATCTGGACCGAGGTAGTTCAGCGCTGCTGATATTATTGGATTTGTCAGCAGCGTTTGACACAGTCGATTACAATCTTCTGACTCACCGCCTCGCCGATGTGGGGATACGAGGGACTGCCTTACAGTGGCTTGTCTCTTTTCTCCACAGTCGGGGACAGAGGGTGGCGCTTGGGGAGAAATTGTCACCCCGTCACCCATTGGTGTGTGGGGTCCCACAGGGGGCAATACTCTCCCCTTTACTGTTAAACATCTATATGCGTCCCCTTGCCCAGCTGGTGCAAAATTTTGGGCCTGGGTGTCATCAATATGCAGATGACACCCAGCTGTATCTGATGATGGACGGCTGGCCCGGCTCAGCCCCAGACATCCTGGAACATGCGTTTGCAGCCGTGACTGATTGGTTGAAACAGAGTCGACTGAAACTGAAGCCAACAAAGATGGAGGTCCTGTACTTGAGCCGTGGAGGACTGAATTCGGGACTCCTCGATGGGGCACAGCTTGTGCCAGTTCCAAGGGTTAAGAGCCTGGGGGTGATCCTAGATGCCTCCCTGAAAATGGAGGCTCAGGTCACAGCTGTTGTCAGGTCTTCTTTTTTCCACCTGTGGCAGACCAGGCAACTTGTCCCTTACCTGTCTACCTGTGACTTAACTACAGTGATCCAGGCAATGGTCATCTCTAGGTTAGATTATTGTAACTCGCTCTATGCGGGCCTACCCTTGAGCCTGACCCGAAGATTACAGCTGGTGCAAAATGCAGTGGCACGCATCATTATGAAAGCACCAAATAGGGTGCATATTACACCTACATTGTGTGAGCTGCATTGGTTGCCAGTGGAGTATTGGATCAGGTTCAAGGTCTTGGTATTGACCTATAATGCCCTGTGCGGACTGGGGCCAGCGTACCTGAGGGACCGTCTCTCTCCGTATATTCCCCAGAGGACCCTCCGATCAGGAGAAAAGAAATTGTTATCAGTCTCTGGCTCCAAGGAGGCCCGCCTGGCCTCGACTAGAGCCAGAGCTTTCTCAGTCCTGGCCCCTACCTGGTGGAATGCTCTGTCTACCGACACCAGGGCCTGGCAGGATCTACTATCTTTCCGCTGGGCCTGTAAGACAGAGTTGTTCTGCCAGGCTTATGCCTGATGGAAAAAAACGGATGGCTGTTTCTGCTGTTTTACAATGGAAACTGACAAAGGACGATGTCCACAGAAACGTTGGCACTCACTGTGCTCAAAGCAACTTTACATAATTAAACAATTTTTACAAAGTGCAAATGCCTCTTATTTCTACAATAAATACATAATGCCTCCAAGTACAAATACATGAATAACAGCAGCGCAGTGCAGCAATGGTAACTGCAATACAACTCGGTTCAGGTAAAGTTCTTTTGCTCATTCAATTAATTTTCCTTCCAGTCATTCCCCAGGTGATATGGACTCCGGGATGGGGAGTGGGAACCGCCACGCTCAATCTGGGGCCGGCTACGGACGCAGATTTCATGCCACCTTCATCAGGAGCGTGCCATCTGTAGTTAACACAACCCTATGAAATTGCTGTCAATTTCAGTATTACTTTTCAACCCCCCTTTTTTTAATTATAGCTTATGCTCATTTATACTCACTGGCATTCCACGGAAAACTATCACCATCACATCTCTCTTTCCACCTGGTTAGTAAATCGCATATTCTCTTCCACGTACCTCGCTGCTAACTGCCCCTTGTTTAAATTAGCCAAAGCTGATTGGTATCACTATTACTTAAAGGGACCGTGCATTACAACATACCATTTCCATTCCCTGAATTTCCTTGTGACCACCCATGCCTAACGTCTAACAAGTACCACAATACATTATGTCTCACAGATAACAATTTAAACATAATTCATTATTCAGTCCCTTGGGTTTTACTGTATCCAGTTTTTGAATCCAGAATGCTTCTCTGCGGAGAAGCATTGTTTGCCCTGCACCACCACTAGTCCTTTCCACGACTTCCAAGATCATGACTTTGAGGGCATTTTCTGGGTGTCCCTGTTCCCTATAATGTTGTGTTAACGGCGCTTCCTGAACATTATTGCGGATCCGTGACATGTGCTCCAATACTCTCACTTTAACTGGTCTTGATGTGCATCCTACATATAATAACCTGCAGGGGCATTCCAACGCATAGATTACCCCCTTTGACAGACAATTAGCAAAATGGTGGACCGTCATCTTATTATCATGAATATGAAGTTCCCTGCCCACACTGAGAATGCCGCAAATTTGGCAATGGCCACATCTAAAATTGCCTTGTGGAAAGTCATGGGGCTTTTCCCTGTCTCTAATATCAGCCCATACCAATTCGTCCCTAATACTCCGAGTTTTGCGAAAGCCAATTCTCGGCGTGTTCTCACAGCCTTCTATCCCTTCTACCAAGGGCCAATGGCGATACACTATCTTTTTAATTTGATTGGCCCTAGGAGTGAAATCTAAAGCCCAAACTATCCGGTTTCCCTGCTCTCCTATTCTCGGCTCAAACAGCGATGCTCTGTCTATGTTGCTGGCCCTATTCCAAGCTGCTTCTATCACTTTATTCGGATAACCCCTTCTATTAAACTGTCCACAGAGTCTCCTTCCATCCCTGTTGAAATCAATTGGGGTGGAGGAGTTACGTTTAATTCGTAATAATTGGCTGAACGGAATATTTTCACGGAGATGTCGGGGGTGGAATGAGTCAAAGCGTAAATAAGAATTCTTATCTGTAGCCTTATTGTAGGACCGCACCCTGATCTTATTGTCTGCGTCTCTGAAAGTGACCACATCCAAATAATTAATCTCATACTTACTATATTGCCAAGTGAACTTCACATTGGGGTCCCTATTATTGAGCCACTCACAAAACTTGCCAACTGACTCTGTTCCTCTGTCCACAAAATAGAGATCATCAATGTATCGAAAGTACTGTACGATCTGTGTTCCAAATGGATTGGATTGATCTAAAATGTGCTGACTCTCCCATTTTCCCATGAACAGATTTGCAATGTTTGGTGCTGCAGAGCAGCCCATGGCTACTCCCCTTGCCTGAAAGAAAAACTGTTCCTGGAACTGAAAATAATTTTTCTCTAGAACAAGGTCCAGTAACTGTAAGAGAAAACCTTTGGATGGTCTTTTATCTCCTGCAAGGTCCAGAGCCTCCTCCACCACCATTCGGGCCGACTCATGTGGGATGATAGTATATAGTGACGCTACGTCCATGGTGAGGAAGCAAGCTTCCTCCACCAAATGCACTCCTTCAATTCTTTGAATAAAGTCCCTAGTGTCTTGTATAAGGGGGCCTATTGTGGCTACCGCTGGTTTGAGGGCCATATCCAACAATATAGCTAAAGGTTCCAGGATAGATCCACACCCTGACACGATTGGTCTGCCAGGGGGGAAGGGGGAAATCTTTTAATGTATTTTGGGTAGTATATAAAAGACGGGCGTCCGTGGGGTCCTAGTCTGTAACAACTTATGTAGTTGCTCATCAATCTCCCCCATCTCCCTTGCTTCATCAAGAACTACCTTAATAATGTTCTTAATGTGACTTGTTGGATCAGAAGGAATCTTAAGGTAGCTAGCGGTGTCTTCTAACTGTCTCTCGGCTTCCTTCACGTACATATCCCGGTCCGTTACTACCACTCCCCCTCCCTTGTCTGCTTGTTTTATAATAATGGTTTTGTCATTTTTTAACGTGTGGATTGCTTTCCTCTCATTCCTGGACAGATTCTGCCATGTCCTGATAGGTTTACTCTCAAGAAGTTTAATATCTCTCATAACCATATAATCAAATGTATCTATCCTATGATCAACCGTAGGAGGCGTAAAGTTGGACTTTTGTTTGAGACGTTTTGGTATTGCTATCTCTGGATCCTTATTGATTGTTTCAGTTGCACCACTAAAGAACGCTCTTAGTTTAATCTGTCTAATCAATTTAAAGACATCTATTCTTGTCTGGAAGGCCTGATATCTAGGTGTAGGGACAAATCCAAGTCCCTTATTAAGCACTGTATATTCTGCTGGTTCTAAAGCACGTTTGGAAAGATTAAACACTAGGGTTTCTGTCTCACCTTGGGGATTGATTTCTTTCTGCCTCTGCCTAAAAAAGGTTCCCTGTTGTTAGGGAAGACCGTTCCGCTGCGGAGGCGGCGGTTGCTAGGACCTTCGTCTCCGGAGCTATCTGAAAGCCCGGAGGTCTCTAAGTCGGAATAGGATCGGATCGGATCTGCCCAAGTCACTCTACGGTTTGCATCTTTGCTGTTGATGGGAGTGTCCCACCAAAGATACACTCTGTTGTTCATACAGTCCAGGGAATCCCTCTTATATTTTTTAACCTTTATCTCCCTGGTCCTGTTCTCAAAAGCCCGCACTTCCTGTTCTATCTCTTTCAACCGCAATTCATAGTCAACCAAGGGGACTGAGTCACTAATCCTCCTCCCAGTTGTCTCAATGTCCTCCGCTAGTGTCTTGCTCTCTGAGGCTGGGCCTCCACTGACTGGAGGATACAACATCTACTCCCCTCCCTATGAGAGCTGCCCACCACTGTTCTTAAGCTGCTGCTATGTTCAACTGCACTGTTACACTATTTGTAATTAACTGTACTGCCGCCATCAAGAAAAAGAGTGCTGCTATTTTTTTATATTTTTATGATGCTTTTACATGTTTTATATGGAATGTTTTAAATATTTTAATGCTGTTATCCACCCTGAGCCTGCTTGCGGGGAGGGTGGAATACAAATATGATAAAATAAAATAAATAAATAAAAATTCAAAAAGTCTCTTGGTAGCAAAACACAAGGTACCATTTTCAGCATCCTTTTTGTAAAATTTTCTCTTGCCTCTCCTTGTTTCCCCTTGATCTTTCACACATTGCCTCTTCTCTTTTAGGTCGGTGGAGGTGAACATTAAAAGGCAATGGGGCAGTGCAATGGTTAGTGAGGCAGGTTGGGAGATCTGAGTTCATATCTCCATTCTGCTGTAAACCTTGGTCACTCTTTCTCAGCCTAACCCACCTCACAGGATTGGTGTGAGGAGAACATGAGGAAAGCAAAACCAGCTATGTCACCTTGAACTCCTTGGGAGCAGGGTGGGATAAAAATGTACTAGGTAAGCCACCTCATTTCGAGTCTTCCTATTTTCCTAACATTATTGACTTTTCCAGAAAGTCTTGTCTTGTCATGATGTGACCAAAGTACAATAGCCTCAGTTTTGTCGTTTTAGTTTCTAGAGAAAATTCAGGTATGATTTGATCTAGAACCCACTTATTTGTCTTTTTGGCTGTCCATGGTATCCGCAAAACTCTCCTCCAGCACCACATTTCAAATGAATCAATTTTCTTCCTGCCAGCTTTCTTTGCTGTCCAGTTTTCACACCCGTACATAGTAGTCCTCCAATATGCAAGATCTGAGCAAGTCTGTTAACGACAGAACATTCTGGAAGTCTTTCATTCTTAGGGTTGCCATAAACTGGAAGTGATTTGATGACACATAACACAGAGAGAGAGGGAGAGGGAGAGGGAGAGAGAGATTAAATTTAGTTAAAGGCAGAGAGTATTTTATTTTGTCTTGGGCTAGAAGAGCTGGCTACAGTTTGACAGCTTCTGACTTCCTGGTATGACTGTTATGTCTGTAACATTGACTGTCTGCCATGAAACTTATCAAAGGATAGTTTTTGAACAGGTATACTTTTCATTCTATTTGGATGGGATTTGGAGGATACATACATGCTCCCTTCTAAACAAAAAGATGTTTCTCCAATTAAGGTAAGAAAACAAAAGGACTAATCTTTGTGTAGATTATACACTAAAACAAGAAAAGCCATGCCTATGTACCTAGAGGTACTGCTTAAGGGGTTGCAGGATACAAAATCCTGACTGCTGAATACCAACCAAAATAGGCTAATTATATTGTGAGGCATATGAGATTTTACAAGAATAATTAATTCCCCAACCATTTGCTCTTAGGTATTTCGGCCACCAGAGGGCGTCCGTATACTGACAAGCTGTTAATCCCTTGTTAAACCCACAGCCCACAAATGCTATATATCAAAGTCAATAGAAAGCATTGAATAGAATTGATGAACACCAGGACCCAACATGTTCAAACCATAAATTGCTGATAAAAAGGATAAGGAACTGAAAGTGCAATGACATTGTCCACTGGATTAAACTGGCTATTTAAAACAATGAGATTTCAATTAAAAGCAACGACAGCAATCCGATATACATTTCTTTGGAAGTCAGCAACCTTGAATTCAGTGGACTTTCTTCCAAGAAATATTCACACAATTGTAGTGCAAATCTTGTATAGCTTCTGCGTGAGCATTTTTCTCTGCTTTTGATCCCATACTGGAATGCTTTTGGGGGGAGCATCAACATGACATCATCCTCTTAATCATCAACCTTACAGGCTTTTCCTCACTCTTTCTCAAACTCAGTTGGTTTACTATGATTTTTTATGAAAGAACTCAATTCAAATGACTTAGAATACCATCTGGGCAGGAAACTGTGCACTTGTGGAGGTGCCGCACGTCCTGGCGCTCTCTCCCAGCAGCCCCTTGTGGCCACCACTTCCCCTTCCACAGCACCGGCAGTGGGATTGAGAGCTTTTTAAAAAGGTCAGTAACTGCTTTATCACTATTATTTTAATAGCCCTCAAAACCCTTGTGAAAGCCTTGCCTGCAAGGAGGAAAATGGCGCTGGTCTTTCCATCCCCTTCATTTTTCCCACAGCCACACCCACCAATTCCATGGCTTCTGCATCGCTGTCCCCTGGGCCAGCTCAAAATGGACTCAGATAGATACATACTTTGGAACAGCAGAAGCAACCAGCAGTACGTATGGAAAACAAAGCCAAAACACTGCATCAATTCTCACAGAAAATATATATTAAAAATACTATTCAGTATGTAGCAGTAGAAAAGAGCAAGAGTCCAGTAGCACCTATAAGATTTAACAACATTCAGAAGAAGTGAGCTGTAGCTCATGAAAGCTCACACCCTACCACAAATTTTGTTAGTCTTATGGGCGCTACTGGACTCTTGCTCTTTTCTACTGCTACAGACAAACATGGCTACCCATCTTGATCTATTAGGTATGTAACCAACCTTGTTGAACTGTTTGCTTCCTACTGTCCATTTCTTGTCATCAACTTATCTCACAAATTCAGAGTACAAAAGGAGGCAACTGCTGACTTTATTTGGGGGGCACAGCAGAAACAAGCGTCATCTCTGAAGGTGAACGTTGGCAAATCACTACACAAAATCCATTTTAAGGTGGGTTTCAACTAAAGTTAATGACACAGGATCTGGTGATTCCCTGAGATTCCTCGGTATTTGGATTTGTGTAATATTTGTGTTTGGAGCTGGTGATCTGCTGTGCGAATTCAGCACAAGAGGGTGAGCAGGCCCTTGGTGAAATCTTTTGCAACTCTTGCCCTGATCCAACTCCGTTTCCGTGCCATGTATGCCTCCGGAGGTCAATATGAGTTTATCTCTTCACCGAGATTTTGTTTGTTTGCTCCAGCTTTAGACAACCAGTTTCTTTAGTCATGTTGAAAGGTGTTTTTCTAAAAACAAACAAACTTCAAAGCCATCTGAAACAAACAACCAGATGACAGACCCATGACTTCGCCAGCGATCCTTAAAAAAAATGAAGACGTTTTCCCCAAATGGACACACGGATCCTGTTAAGGCCCTGGGAGATGATTATCTTCGCTGGGCCCCCAACGTTCCCTACCCCAAGATCATCAGGCCGGACGCCCAACGCTCCAACGCCTCTGCCAGGGCGTCCTCGGAGCCGCCGCGCCCCCTCGCGGAGCCCAGCGGCAGCGCCCGCGCCCGCGCCCGTTCCTCTCCAGGCACGTCCCCTTCTCGCAGTCCCGCTCACAACTGCGGCGGCTGCCAAGAGGCAAACCCTCCCCGGACAGCCGGCGAAGAGGCAGGCAGCCCGCTCGCCTCGGAGCCTGCCGAGCGGGGGACCCAGCTGGGCGCGCGTGAGCCGTGCGAAGGGCGGGCTGCCGCTCGGGAGAAGGAAGCGCCCGCGAGGCCCCGGGCTAGCGGCGGGCAGCATGGCCAGCGCAGCCAGCCCCCTCCGCGCCGCCGCGCTGTGGCTCTGCGGCGCGCTGTGGCTCTCCAGCCTGCAGGCTCTGCGCGCCGCGCAGCACCAGGAAGACTCGCTCTACATGTGGATCGACGCGCATCAAGCCCGCGTGTTGATAGGTAAGCTGGGCCTCTGCCGGCGGGTGGACGACGGGGTCTTGCGGGCAGCTCTTCTGCCCCAGAGGCGGGGATGGCAAGCGGCTCCCACCGTCTCCAGGCTCCGTGAGATCCGCTCGGAGTCAGGAGTCGGACCCTGCAAACTTCAGCTAGCGGGACCAGAGCGAGAGCGGGCGTCCATCGCACAGCGTGCAGTCCTCCTGCCTGGCCGCTGAAGCATATGTCAGTTTGCGACTGGAGGGCAGCCTCCCGGGGAAAGGCTCCTGCGGCGGCTGCAAGACTCTTTACCTTTCGCTCTGCTTAAATGTTCTTCTTTGTACGCATCACGGGGAAACGAAGGTGCTGGGGAAGGAGTGCTCTCTCTCCTTCGGACAAGCCACTTCGTCTACCTGGAAAGCCCTTCCACGCAGCGCAAGGGAAAACGTGAAAACTGTAAATAGATGGTGTGCTATGACTGATCGCACATGTGTGTATTTCCTGCGGGGAACCCAGCCCATGCTTCTGCATGTAAACATTGTCATGCGTGATGATCTCATGCACACACCTATGGTAGTAAACATGCGCTATAGACAATCAGAGCTGCATAATGTATGGATGACTGAAATTATCACACACTCCAATATAGCAGAGAGGTAGCTGTTTTAAGTTTACTGCAGCAAAAGGAAAGAAGTCTAGCGGTAAACAAAGTTTATTCCAGCCTAAGCTTTCATGAGCCATCTGAAAGAAAAAGTGAGGTCTGACTCATGAAGGCTTTTGCTGGAAAACCTCTGCTAGTCTTTAAAGGACTGGGCTAATGTTCTCTTTTGCTGCACTCTACCAGATCTGCCCAGAGCCAGCGGGATAAAATCCCCCAGGCGTTGGTTAGCCTGATGTGAGTTGGGCAAGTCATGCAATTTCCTTTCCTACGCTGTTTGGACATGAATGGGGGGGACAGGGATGGGATTTTCCGGGGGGGGGGGGGGTGTTAATGGCTTTTAGCAGTCCTGCAAGCTGCAGACTATTGAAGTGTTTTCTGAGTAGGAACCTGGAGGGGGAGGGAAGCATCTGTGTTTAACGGGATGTGAAACCATTTCAGAGTAAAATGTTTGTTTTTCATCCCACATTCGGATGGATTTCCCACCTGTTTCTTGTTAATTAGTGGCTGTTTTTCAGGCTTTGAAGAGGATATTCTGATTGTTTCGGAAGGGAAGATGGCCCCCTTCACTCATGATTTCCGAAAAGCCCAGCAGAGGATGCCAGCAATCCCGGTCAATATTCATGCCATGAATTTTACCTGGCAAGCAACTGGCAGGGTAAGTAGACCCCGAATCTGGAGTCATCGTGGCAGAGCCTGAGACGGGGGGGAGAAGGGGGGGAGAAGAGAAGCAAGACATTTAGCTGGAGCAAATATTTGGCTTATAAAAAAATTATGGAAAGTATTTCAAAGACGTGCCAAAAAGTGGCTACAGAGTGGTGGCTTGAATCACCTGTCATGAGAAATATTAATAAATCAAACCCACAGCAAGCAAAAAGTAAACAGTGTTCCTTTTTCTCATCCTTCAGGGAAACTCTTTTCCTAAATAAATAGTTCACAGTTTAATCCAGAAAAATATTATCAAATATAAGGTGTCTGAAGAAAAAAAATTCTTCTTCGGTATGCATACAAATGACTAAAGGGCAAGTCGATTGGAAAGAGATCTGAACACGCATGATGCTGCCTTATGCTGAATCAGACCATTGATCTATCAAGCTCAGTGTTGTCTGTTCAGACTGGTAGAATATGTTGAGAAGAAAGAATGCGTAGCTTTACCAAAGACGGGCTTGATGGTATAAGCCACAAGGATAATTCTAGTTTAGGCTTGTGCCTTTACAAAATGCTCTTGGAAGCATTTTAGAATGCTCTTTACAGTTTACGCCACCCTTCTGTGTATTCAAAACCATAATATTTACAACCATCTTGTAAAGTAGATTGGTTGATGGCAGGGCTTTTTTCTGGGAAAAGAGGTCGTGGAACTCAGTGGTGGAACTCAAGACCACACAATGATGTCACTTTGGGTCAGCTGGAACAAGGGGGGAGTTTTTTAAAGTTTAAATTGCTCTAGGTGAAAATGGTCACATGGCCGGTGGCCCCACCCCCTTATCTCCAGACAGAGGGGAGTTTAGATTGCCGTCCACGGCAATTGCTTGGCGGCACGGTCGGCAATCTAAACTCCCCTCTGTCTGGAGATCAGGGGGCGGGGCCACCGGCCATGTGACCATTTTTAAGAGGTGCCGGAACTCCGTTCCACCGCGTTCCCTCTGAAAAAAAGCCCTGGTTGATGGTATTATCTCCACTGGGTGTCAGGCTGAGAATTATCCTTAACAGAATTATACATATCTAAGCCCATGGACTTCAATGGATTTAGAAAGGTTCGATCCGTTTATGTTCATGGCTGTTTCATGGCTTGTTTCAAGGCAAGTAGTAATTTCATATTTCTTGATTCACAGCTTAGTTTTTTTACATTGAAATCCTGAGCAGTGCATAAAATCAATTAATTTTCATGGTCTTAGAAGGATGTGACGCTGCTCAGGACTTGCACCACCAGACCCCGCGCTGCAGTATATCTTAGATTTCAGTGCCGTGGAGTGTAAGCATGTGGATTCAGGATGTTAGCCACAGTTAATATGAACTCATTCAGTTATTACTGTACATTTGATTTGTGGCTAACAGGTCTGGTATTAAAATTACCATGTCCAAATGATGCTATCACCTGACCCATCAAAGTTCATTCCATTTTTATCTTCAGGAATTTCATGTATGACATACTTCAGAAACCAATCACATGCACAGTTCGGCACACTGGCAATATATGGTGAATCTGGGTGAGGTTAACATAAACTGAAAACACGTATTTACTTTTCAAGTTGATTTTTTTGGGGGGTAAAGAACAGTTTATAAATATTAAGTCTTTAAAACATGTATTGAAAACAGACCCTGATAGATTCTCAATAAATAGGTAAGTCTTTCAAGACAAGATTCATTGTTATATCTAAGTTGTTATTTATTTGGTACATTTTATCCTGCCCTTCCTCCAAGAACCAAAGGGCAGTATACCATAGTCTGTGCTCTTCTATTTTATAAGCACAACAATCCTGTGAAGTAGACTAGGCTGAGAGAATGACTGGCCTAGGGTCACTTCATGGCAGACTGAAGATTCGGTTTTTCCAGATCCTAATCTGACGCTTTAACCCCTAAAACACACTGGTATCGTAGCTTTGTTCCACCATAGCAGGAAACTTTTTAAATGAGGCTATAGTAAGATGGAAAATCAGTACTCCATTATAGAGGTTGCTAGAGAATAAATCACCTTACTTTCTCCCTTTGTTTTTGTCTTCATCTGTTTGAAAACATTGTTGATTTTTCAAAGGTGGGCATGTAAAATAAGTAATCAATGTAGTCCTGGACCCATTCCAGTCTGGTTTCCGTCCTGGCCATGGGATGGAGACAGCCTTGGTTACCCTCACAGATGACCTTTGCAGGCATCTGGATCGAGGCAGGTCGGCACTGCTTGTGTTACTCGATCTCACAGCAGCGTTTGACATGGTTGACTATGACTTGTTGACCAGCTGCCTCACTGACGTGGGGATTAGGAGGACAGCCTTACAGTGACTGGTCTCCTTTCTCCAGGGTCAGAGACAGAGATTGGCAGTCAGGGGAGATCTATCGCCCCATCACCCTTTCGTGTGTAGGGTTCCGCAAGGGGCAATACTCTCCCCGATGTTACTTAACATCTACACGCACCCCCTCGCCCAGTTGGTGCGGAGGTTTGGGCTGGGTTGTCATCAATATGTGGATGACACCCGGCTTTTTCTGTTGATGGATGGCCAGCCAGACACGGCCCCAGACAATCTGGCCAGAGCTCTGGAGGCTGTGACGGCATGGTTGAAACAGAGCAGGCTGAAACTGAACCCAGTGAAGATGGAGGTCCTGCAGCTGGTACTGGGGCTGCCAGATGTTGGGATCCAGCTCCCTGCCCTGGATGGGACACCACTGGCAACTTTGCCAGTGGTGAAGAGTCTGGGCGTGCTTCTGGATGCCTCCCTGTCAATGGAGGCCCAGGTCATGGCGGTTGCCAAGTCTGCATTTTTCCATCTTTGTCAGATCAGGCAACTTGCCCCCTACCTGACACCCCAGGACCTGGCTACAGTGACCCATGCAACGGTCACCTCCAGGCTAGATTACTGTAACTCACTGTACGCTGGGCTACCCCTGGGCCTGATCCGGAAAATACAACTGGTCCAGAATGCGGCAGCGCGGGTCCTGACCAGTATATCCTACCAGTCACATATCACACCTGTCCTGTGCCAGCTGCACTGGCTTCCAGTTGAATTCCGAATCAGGTTCAAGGTGTTGGTTCTTACCTTTAAAGCCCTGAGCAGGTCGGGACCGACATATCTTCGGGACCGCCTCTCCCTGTATGTTCCCCGAAGACCGCTTCAATCAACGGATAAATGTTTACTGGTGGTCCCTGGCCCTAAGGAAGCCTGCCTCACTTCAACCAGGGCCAGGGCCTTTTCAGTCCTGGCCCCAGCCTGGTGGAACACTCTGTCAATGGAGACCCAGGCCCAGTGGGACATATTATCGTTCCGTCGGGCCTGTAAGACAGAGCTGTTCTGGCAGGCGTTCGGGGGTGCCATGTCGGCCTCCCACCTTTGGGGTGGGGGTGGGGTTCTCCCCACCATTGCACTTTAATGTACTTTGTTAATTTATTTTATTATTGCTTATTATATGTTGATTTTAAAATTATTGTTTTCTTGTTATTATTGATTTTAACTGTTGTTCACCGCCCAGAGCCCCTGAGGATGGGCGGTTTATAAATCGAAATAATAAATAAATAATAAGAAAGCAGAAGCTGAGTTGGCACTGGTTAGTTTCACTGGTTCAGTTTCCATATTGGAGCATTGTTTTTGTGACTGTCTGCACCAGATTTACCGCTATTAGTAGTCACTCCAGCCATTATGCAGCTTTTCTACAGTTTTCCTGGGAGCACTTATACCACGACTTTTTAAAAATTCCGCTTTGCATTAGACTGTTTCCCTGTGCATACTCTTTATTCAATTTTTGGTGTTCCCCCCTCTCCTACTTCCTGCCAGCCCACTGCATTGTGATTGGCTACTCTCATCTAGCCAGCCACTCCCTCTCCCCTCATTTCCATCTCCTTCTCCTTTCCATTCCTCCCCCCTCCCCTCTTTCCTCTTTTTTTTTTAAGTCCAGCGCAGGATAGATGAATCACTGGTTTGAAAGCACACAGGGGGAAGTTCCCTTTTTATTCTTTTTGCCTTGAGATGAGTGGGAATATTGTTTAGGGGGCTAAATATCTGAGTATCAGAAATAAAGATTTTAATATCGAGTTTTAGATTTTAATCCCATGGTGAAGAAACAAATGCTTGGGGGCAACAGAGAAGGAGGCAGGAACAGAGCTTTGCCAGCAGCTCATCACTGCTCCAATGAGATGATCACTTCAAAATAAAATTCCTTCTTTAAAAATTTCTTTTAAAAAATATGATTTCTCTTTGTTTCTGAGAAATAATAGTTGCTTGTTTGTGCGAGTGATTCAAGATCATGCATAAATCGCCCACCCACCCCTCCTCTATTGTTTCCACTGTTTGGCTGGCCAATAGACAATTCTCACAGCCAATCACGCAGCACAGGTGAATCAGCCAGTCAGGATCAACAAAGGGAGGGCTAAAGAGGGTGAAATCCAGGAAAAGGTTGATCCAGCACTCCTGCGATGCATCAATTCAGCACATATGCAACAAAAAAAAAAGGAAGAAAGGGCTGGCACTTTGACACATCAGTGATGACAATGCAAGCATTCATGTTCCCAACTCATTTTGACATGGTGTGGATGAAAAAGAACTAGGGCCACATGGACCAAACATGAGAGGTGCGAACGTCTACATACAAGTTGATTCCATGCAGAAGGGACTAGAGAGATTAATTTTGCAGCAAATGTATTGTCATGTTTGGTTAGATTACCAGGCGAAGGCCTGCTATTGTACTTGCATGTGACCCCCTTCTTCAGTCTGTTCTGCCTTGGGCAAATATGGTTATCTATGATTGGCAAAAATAATAAAACATACACAAACAAAATGGAGGTGACCGAGCAATGAGGATGGTGCTTCATACCAGTAGCTTTTGTGGCACAAAATACGATGTAAACATTTATACTTTGCATTTTTTTAAAAAAAACTGGTACCAATCTGTTTCAAAGCTGGTGCAAGCCCCATACATATTTGCCTTATAGGAAACACCAGGTTGCATTCAGATACTAACAAGCTCCAATTAACCAAGATGCTCATGAACACAGGTTATTACCATGCTTGGGTGTGCACCCCTTTCTTACCTTCTTACACAGAACACAATTAAGGAATCATGGTTTGAAACAAACTCTGGTTCCCCATAATACATGAATACAGGCGCACAGCTGAATTGGAGATAGTTTACTCTCCACAAGGCAGGATTCTATATCTGGATTGACCTGTGGTTTAGAAACCTGGCTTGTGGAGAGTAAACTGACTTTGATCATGTGCCTGAATTTTCATATGATGGAGAACCGTAGTTCATCTAAACTGGAAACCCTTAGTTGCTCTGTGCCTGAAAGAAGGCATGTAAGTCTGAACATCAGCAAACCGTGTTCATGCATCTCTCAGTCATCTTCCTGCTACGTAAAGTACTTGAGTGTTGAGTCGGACTCATCCACGATTATACAATAAAGTCATTCCATTGTGTTACAACTTCTCTTTCTTACACAAGGATGAGAATGAAAAATGAAGTGGCAGATCTCGATTTACAGTGAAATCCTAAGCAGAGTTACTCTAGTCTAAGCCCAATGAAATCAATGGGCTTAGACTGGAGTAACTCTGCTTAGGATTTAGTTGTTAGCCAAATTTAAAATGAAAAGAATGTTTATGCGTATTTGGGAAATCTTACATAAAAGCCAAAAGATATTCTGGCTTTCCCACTCAGCTGTTCAAAACAGTTTTAGTATCTAGCATCCAGATAATTACAACAGATACAAACGTGTGAACAAATTCACAGGAAATGTTGTAAGGCAGGCAACACTGAAGGCCCAGCCTTTCAGTGTAAAGGCTGTAGTCCAAGAGGAGGGAAATATAATGGAGACTGGCAAACATAGATGTCTACTACCTGGGGGGAAAACCAATGTACAATGACTTGAATATCTTTGGATTGAGACAGGTGTTACTGAGTTCAGACGTTGGCTTGGGGAGAAGAGGAAGGGAATTTTGGCTGTGCTAAGGTTACCAGTTTGACCCAAATCTTCCCTAGAAAGGTAAATAGACTGTTTCTTTTTCCCCACTGTTAGCATAAGGGCAATATATAGGGATTTTAAAAAAAACCAATATGATAGTATCTTTAGATAATGTAAAGTGTGGTGTTGTGTTCAGTTTCAGTTGTCTTTCAAAAGGAACTGCTAAATGTACATAATCCACCCTCTTATAATATCAATTCAGTGAACAATCCTGAGCATACCTTCTCAGAAGTAGGTAGGTCCCATGTTATTTAATGGAGATAACTCCATGGAAAGTATAATTAGGATTGTACTGAAGTAGATTTGGCATCCACCCCTTGCCCTTTATACATTCATAAATCACCCTTTCTTTGATAACACTTTATTTTTTCACTGCTTCTAAAATTCTTTGATGAATTCAGATCACATTCCTCCCCAATGTCTCTTTTTCCTCTCACACTCCATTCCTTTTTTTATTCTGCATTTCTCAACTAATAGCCACACAAGTGGTCCGCAGAGCTATAGACTTATGGCCATCTTGGATACTGCGGCTGATGCAATTGTTCATAACCCTCTACCTTGAACAATACCTTTACTATGCTTTCATGTCACCCAGCAGGATAAATACAATCTTTTAAACTTCTGCGCTGCAGTTGCAATGTGGAATGTGGAGCTTATGGGCACAATAAAAAAATGGGAATATCTGTATCAAAAGCAAAGCTCTCAACTTTTAATATTTAGATTCAGCTCTGCTGTGGTATTTTGCATCTTGGTGTTGTAGACATGCCACCAGAGATCAAAGAGTCATGCTGTAGAGATCCCACTTCATTTAGCAAAGCAGGCATGTGCCAGCCATCTGCTGTAGCTGTTGACAGAAAACAGCACTAAATTTCTCAAACTTTTGCCAAAAAAGCTTTACTGCTCAGCAGAGATGAGTTACAAGGTACCTTGTAAGCTACATCTGGTTTGCATAGTAATTTACATGGCATATATGTAAACTACAGAAGTACTCCTTTTTCATAGTAGCATCAACTTTTGGCAAATACAGTATTTTCTATGTGTACATTTCTAAAACAAAGACAAAGTGCTTTGACTAAACATACGAGCACAGTAAATTGCTTTTCTTATTTTGGCAACAGTCAGCTTTCATAACCAACAGCAGCAGCAGGAATCAACAGAATAGCAGCTGAGTAGCACAAGTTGCACCAGTGCAATCAGGAAATTGAGCTGCCATCGCTCCCACGGCATCCCATGCTCAGCAGTTGGGGGAAGAAAATCCATCTGGCCTTTGCAGGTGTAGATCTTTTCCCTCCTCTGAAGACTCACCACTGGCAAAGCAATAGGCACAACTTCGTTGCCACACGCAGCTGCCGTAGACACTCTAGTCAAGAATGTTGGCTTTCTACTCTTTCTATCCAGAAGTACCTATGACCTTCAGGGGCAGCTGACACCCAAGCTACAAGTGACGCCTTACACAGGTTGGACACTTGTCAGCTTACCTCAAGTTTTGATGGGAAATGTAGGCGTCCTGGTTTTACAGCTTGGCTCTCCATTACAGCTGCAAGACCAGGATGCCTACATTTCCCATGAAAACTTGAGGGAAGCTGACAAGTGTCCAACCTGTGTCAGGCGTAACTTGTAGCTTGGCTCTCAGGCTGGCAGGGTAGAGAGCAGGGCCAGAATCAACAGTAGGCACAGCCAGATACTTCTGATTTTGTCCCCATTCTCTTTACCCTTGTAAAACTGCAGAAGAAGACAACTGCCTTTAGAAGACAGTCTAGAAGCATTTCTCCAACTGTACAAAAGGGAAACAACAAACCCTATGCAAGTGTCAACCAAATGCAACCTCTCCTTTGGCTGTTGGGTTTACAACAACACAAAGCATGCCCAACACAGGAGAAAAAGTCTGCCTCATATCCTCCTTTCCTAAAACCCATCCCCCAACACTGTAGTCAGAGGAGATGTATGAGACAACGAAGGCTATGAGCATAGCAAGTCTCAGTTTGGCCAACTCTCCAAATTCCTAGCTCAAGAACACATTTTCCATGCTATAAAACAACATAAAGCAATGAGGGCTTTGGCTGCATGCAGATTATAGGGCAATTAACTGCACACAGTTTCAGAAGTGAGACTTTCAGAAGTCCCAGCATCCTTCATTGGGGAAGAAACATCATTTCAGAAGCTACAGCAATGAGGTACCACTGAACTCAAATCCTGCTGTTCTGATAACAAAATGACTGAGATCATGTGCAGAGTGCCTTTAATTTGCTACTAATACTGCAATTCTATGTATGTTTAATTAACAGCCAATCTCTCTCAGGCAATTATATACAGGATGGCAGCCTGAAAAGGTTTGGTTTTCTTTGGGTAACAAAGTTTATATTGGGAAGGGTGAAGCTCTTTGTTCAACAACTGAGTTACTGAAGAAGTTATGCTTTCAGAATTCTCCTTCTTCAAATTTTGACACCCAGGGGAAAAGATGAAGGGCGTTTCCCCCCTCAAGTTCCTTAATTCTGTAGCAGTAAAATATCGTAGCAAGAGACATACCTGTTAATCTTCCTCTCCAGAATTCCCTCCTCTTATGAGCAGAAAATGTCTGTTTAGTGTTTTGAGTTTGAAGAGGCAGTGCTCTTCCTTTTCAAACTGAGTGAAATGGGCATGTGTTACAAAAACACCTTGAATTTTTTCCTCCTGTGTAGGCCGAATTCTGAATACTAGGTACATGGAGACAAAGAGACAGTACATTAGTAGTCATAAAAATACTCCATCTGAGAGAGTCCAGTCAAGGACTTACTTCTTCAAGGATTTATTCTTCTCCTCCCTGGGGGTAAAAAAAAGATCAACAGGTCCAGTCAATGGATTCTTATGGATCCATTGACCAGTCAGGAGCTCAGAGGAAGCCATAAGGCTGGCTTCTAACCCAATAAAATAATGTTATGCTGTGGCTGGGTCTGGCTTAAAATGTAAAAAGCTTTCTGGTCTCTGTAGGGTGACTGTGGTGGTTAGCACCTGGCTGACACCCCTTGTCTTATATTGTGACTGCCAGTATGGTGCTACCATATTATGATGGGGGAAAGATAAGATGGGAGAATGAAATGGGGAGAGCTCTGAGGCAAACTGCCTCTTTAGATTGAATGTAGTCTCACTACTCCTACACTGTGGCCCCTCCTTTCCTTCTGTGTACCCCAACTGCCACAATATCTATAAAAAGAGGGACCCGAGCTTTTATTTACTGGATAGTAGTATGTAGTTTTTTTCCTTAAAGGGCTTGTAGTTGTGACCTTAATAATGTGGTACGTGATAGTGAGATGATTAGAAACCCCTTTCTCCCAGCTGTTTTGACTCTATAAACAGCACAGAGTTGGAATAGAACAACAAGATTTATTTACAGGAAAGTTGTCAAAACAGGTAAGATACAGTGGAATGAATAATAAGCACAAATGTACAACTGGCTTGTAACTTCACTCCCCAGATGTTGTTTTCCCTACCGAGATATTACTGATTGAACCTAAGCCTAAATTAACACAGAGAGAGAAGCTATGGGGAGAAAATAATTCTTGTTTCTCCAGGTAGGGCTCCTCAGCAAATAATCATTGCTGACAGGCTTCAACTCAGGTTCCAGGCTGCTCTGTAAACTTTTAGAGAACCTCGCTTGAGAACAGGTTTCCAGGTCCCCTGGGGCTGAAAGCCAGGTACTCTATCCTAAAAGCCAAAATCCTGACTGAACCCAAAAGTTAAGCCTGACTCAGCTTATGCCTTTATCCACTGCCTTGATCTCCCTATCCAAAAGAAAAATGTATCAAAGCTCCCCTTTTTAAACTGAAATGGCACATCCCTTCCAATCCAGTGAAGCTCCAGAGGCTGCAATTGGCTGGCCAGTCTCTAGGGTTTGCTTGAGGGCAGAATCAGGAGTCGCATATGGAAAGCACATTGGTTCATTTTTCTTTCATTCATTTGGCTGTAACTGGCCTCTGCATCTTTAACTATGTAGCAGGAATTTTTCTCAGTTTGCTGTATGTATGTATAGTTCGTGCTGGACAAAAGCTGTGGGGAGGGGGGAAATCCACTTAGAGGGCTGAAGCCAAAGTTTCCATTAACAGAAAGTGCATCCATCAGTGGAATGGAAATTTTCTGCCTTCTTCCTCCTACTGCAGCCTACTGAGCTTCCCGAAGTGGTCCCCTGTTGTCCCCCCCCCACCAGCATTTTGGGGATATCAGTGGGCTGCAGTGAGATAGGGCAGACAGAAAAGATCCAGAAGCACCTCCATTCATTTAGACTGGGTCCAACCCAAAGTACTAGGGTTGCCAGCCTCCAGCTAATGGCTGGAGATCTCCTGGAATTACAACTGGTCTCCAGGCCACAGAAATCAGTTCACCTTGAGAAAATGGCTACTTTGGGGGGTGGATTCAATTGAATTATGCCATGCTAAGGTCCTTTCCCTCCCCAAATACCACTTTCTCCAGGTTTCACCCCCCAAATCTCCAGGAATTTCCCAACTTGGAGCTGGCAACCCTACAAAGTACTGGCATCCAAATGTAGGCCTAGCGTCTTTAAAATGGCTTGCAATGTATATTGTAACATTTTACTTGGCACACCCTA
The DNA here is from genome assembly GCF_028583425.1 of Eublepharis macularius. Taxonomy (NCBI): domain Eukaryota; kingdom Metazoa; phylum Chordata; class Lepidosauria; order Squamata; family Eublepharidae; genus Eublepharis; species Eublepharis macularius. The sequence continues at coordinate 65,472,709 of NC_072798.1, forward strand.
AATTTCATTGGACGACAGGTGTTTGCGGATGTTAAGAATCACAAACCAGAACATGACTGGTAACACCATAAAGGCTGTTTGCATGCGTTACACAGCTAAATAAAAGTAATATAGTGCTAACCACATATAATACAAAGACTAGCAAGTAATTTTCTAGGAAGCAGTCTCAAATGAATTTGCTTTGAAAATGTGCTAAAGATTACTTTTTAAATTTTATCAAAGGGGTACAGACAAGATTAGGGTTGCCAAGCTCCAGGGGGAGCTCTCCCAGAATTACAACTGATCTCCTGACATCAGAGATCAGTTCCCCTGGAGAAAATGGTCACTTTAGAGGGTGGGCTTCATGGCATGATACCCTGCTGAATTCTAGCCCCTCCCTAAACCCGACCTCCCTAGGCTCCCCACCCCTCAAATCTTCAGGTATTCAGAGCTGGCAACCCTAGAAGAAATAGCCTTGAACACAGTGTCACAATATTCTCTCAATAATAAGATTTTCTCTTCTCTTAGGAAAAAAATAACACCAGCTCCTACTTATTTGCATACACTAATTAATTAAAATACTCATGATTTCAAAATTAGCCATGACATAGCCTTAAGGACAACTTTAGAACAAAAAACCTCAAAGCAAACTTTACTGTACATCCTAGTAGCATTATTTCAGATAGGTAATGTTGAGATTAATAAAAACTTAGAGATAAAATAAGCTTAGAGATAAAATAAGCTTACTAGGCATTATCCACTTGATTTTATTTCTGTTGTTGCACAAGGTAATAATATCCAGTTTTCTGCCTTATATAAACGTGCTTGCAATGTCCACCCTAAGATACGGAGAAGCTGTCTGATCCTGTGTTCCCGTGCAAGTTTCACGCAAGGACCACCAGCTTTAAAAGACAGAGAGAGAGAGAGAGAGAGAGAGAGAGAGAGAATTCTTTATTTGCATGCTGAGAGATTCCAGAATGTGGTGTTGGGTAAATGTTTACTTTCTGCTACGGGCTGTCCTGTCAGATCCTGTAGGACTCCTACTCAGAATTCTTCTGCGCACATGTGAGGCCACAAAGGGAAACTGAGACTTCAGTGACTTTAGCATCTCGTTACATTCAGCTTATTTTCCTTTTAACCCTGCTGAATTTAATTAGTACCCTTCTTTTATTTTCAAGAGCCTTGGCAGAGCAAGAGATCTGGATGAAAGAGAACAGGCTGAGCCTTTGCTTTGAAAATTTCAAGGCAATGTTTATTGATAGAGAAAGCTTGACATAAATGGACCAAAGAGTGCGCAATATGCTTGCTTAATCAGTTAACAATCCCAGCTGCTATTGGATATCTCAGACAGTGCCGTGAACCACCTAGTAGACAAGCAGTGACAGTGGTCTCAGAGGTGCCTTTTAATTAAACAAAAGGAATAGGTCACTCTCATCTAGTAGCAGTTCTCCTTTACACCTGCTGGTTGTTGACCCACTGGTTGTGCTAAACGGTGTAGCAACCGTAAGGACTGCTATAGCCTGAGGCCACTTAAAAGGCTTCATCCAATTCCCGTAGCTGCCCTTCTAAGAGCCAAACTACAAGTGACGTCTTACACAGGTTGGACACTAGTCGGCTTCCCTCAAGTTTTGATGGGAAATGTAGGCATCCTGGTCTTGCAGCTGTAATGGAGAGCCAAGCTGTAAAACCAGGGCGCCTACATTTCCCATCAAAACTTGAGGGAAGCTGACAAGTGTCCAACCTGTGTAAGGCGTCACTTGTAGTTTGGCTCTAAGATGAAAAACAAATACAGAGGAACCACAGAAGAAATGCCATGCCACAGCAAACACTAAATATTATTGAGTATGGTTATTGCATTACTTCCAAAAAATACACAATGACAAGGAATAAATACAATTTAAAAATTACAGTAACTGGGAAATATCATTCACATATAATAACTATGGAATAGCAACAATGATGCTGATGTAACTAACAGGAAAAGTACCTTCAGGGTAAGGAACTTCAGGGAAATGTCCCTCAAAGGCTCAAATGGAAGACTAATCAGAGCCTGAAGAATAGTATAAAGACTCTATGAAGGAAACATTTGGACCGTCGGAGGCTGAGGCAAGGTGACTCTCTTCAGAAATCTCTTCTCTGCTGGGTTTCTGGAAAGTGACAGAAGTACAGTGCTTAAGACAGCGATGAAGAGTACTTGCTGTTAGACCTTGAGAAGCCCCCATCCTGTAGGAAAGAATCTCCAGGGAAGATTCATGGTGTCTGGTTGGAGTTTTTCCTCTGATGACCTTCTTCTTGTCTTTGATCTCAGTTAAGATATACAAACCCTCTAGGCTTTCCCCAAATAATTTACTGCCAAAGAAAGGCCAGGATGCTATTTGAGACCAGGATGCTATTTGAGAAATGGAGTCCTTTTTCCAGGACTTGAGCCAAAGATGTCTTTTGGCTACCGTTGTGGAAGCCATGGCCCTTGCTGAGAACTTAATCATGTGCTGGCTAGTCTCTGACATAAAGACTGCAGCCATTTCCAGCCTATGCATGTAAACTGATCAGGCACTATTTTAAATCTGGATATTCATGTGACAGGATGAGGCTCTTGCTATCAGAGAAATATCAGCCGAAGCTTTAAAAGTCAATACCTTTGCAGGCTCTGAGCTATGTTGCTTCTTTAATCATTAGGGTCTTTAAACATGCCCTCTCCCTCCTTTGGAAGAGCCACCGCAATGCAAATAGATATTGGAAGGATCTGTCCATTCCTCTCATCTCAGTTTTAAAAAAGGAGGAGGCAAGAAAGGTTGAACCCAGCTCCCTAACACTAGAGAACACCTTTGGGGCCACTTCATCATTCTCATAATTCTGCTGATGCTTAAGGATTTCTACTCAAGGGCAGGAAGCTGCAGATTTTTAATGTTCTTTGAAGCAAAGAAGGGAGCTCCTTATGAGAAAAAAGATGGGGAGTTGGCTTGCTCTCTTGAGAGGCTTCCTCATCAGACAACCAACCTTCCTCTATATCCCAATCAGCATCAGAATCCTCAAGACCTAAGGGAAGATCCCTATCTTCAGTTATCTAATCTGAGATTTAAAATAATTGCTCCTAATGAGAAGGGAGCTTTTATAAGTGGCCTTGGTGGGCCAAGAGCAACCCTGGCTTTCTTCTCTGTGAAAAGTAGAAAGGATTTATTTTTGTTTTTGTTTTTAAAGGGGGTTGGGGTGGAGGTGGACGAGAGGCTCTTGTATTTTCCTGAAAGGTAAAGAGGCTCTCGAAAGGAGGCAAATTGTTCTCACCAGTACTGAAACCCTTATGAGGTAACAAAAGCTTCTCCCTCCTCCTGGGTTCCTGCATTCTGGGGAGCTGTTGTCTCCTGCTGACTCACCACTCCCATGGCCCTGAAGGCTGTGTAGAGAAGGCTTGATGGGCCAGAATCAGCTGTTTCAGCTGATCAGTCGAGGGCATAGTTTTGGTGCCAGAAAATGAACTGGTTTCTTCATTCCCCGAACCAAATACCTCAATGGCTCTCCCCAGGAGCTCGGCCACAGCTGGACAGACAAGCAGGATTGCAGGGCTATCCTGCTTTTCTGTCTGGAGATAACATTATCCAGCTCTTCCTTGGAGGAGGCCCCATTGGTCAGAGGCCTCAGCTGCTTATCTGCCCAAGAACATCACCGCGACTGAAGAAATAGGCAAGCAAAGGCTGCCACAGAGAAAATGAGATGCTGAAGGACAAATGAAGGATTTTTGTTTCATGAGGGGAAGGACACACAAGAAGACACAGGAGCTCTAAATCCACTGTTCTTGCGGGGGGGGGGAGGAAAAAGATTGATGGGTGGGCTCTTTTCCCCCCTCTCCCCAGATATTCAAAGTGCAATCAATTTCCTGCCTCCAGGGATTGTAGGAACAGAACCCAAGCATATTGGAGTGTTCTCCTCCCCCTCATGAGAGAATGAAAGTCTTGGGCAAGAGGACTTCAATGGAGGTAGTAGGAAATGATCACAAAGATGGGATCATTTCTTGAGAAGAATTTCTTCTCATGCTGAATCTCCATCTCTGGCGTGAAGTAGTGGGAGATTTGTTGAGAACGTAAGATGAATGGTTTAACATAGGGGTGCTGACCACATGGTGACTTTGCCTAATGGGAAACACTGTGAACGTTCAGTACTTTTTAGATGGTGTAGGGGAAGAATCAGGTACCAATAATATTAGGAAATACAGTGTATGGTTCTGAAAGGCAGCTTTAAGTTGCTAGGTAGCACTTTAAGAGCCAGCTAGACAGGCAATACACACGATTCACAAATTCAAAACAGTAGACCCCCCCCCCCGCACATACACACACCAGGGCTGAATAGAGACATAGGATTCTTATCTCAATACAGATGCTAATTTATTCTGATACTCTCCTTTGCTACGCCCATCTTTGCTACATCCTTCCCACCTAAGCAAGCTGCATTGTACCTCTGCATCCTTACGCCTTTCCTTGTGACATCCCTTCCATCTTCTGGCTGGGATGTAAAGGCTCAGGATCTTTGTTCCTACTTGTATCTGAAGGAGTTTTGACTCTCAAAAACTTTACCCTGAAAATTTTGTTGGTCTTTAAAGTGCTACTAGACTCGAATATTTCTGTTCCAGTACACACTATGGTAGTGTTAGGAGGAAGAACTGAGATTTGTGAGGAATTGTGGAAGAGTTTGGGACAAGCAGAGCTTGGGCAAAAGAGATGGACGCCACAAACCATAATGGAACCAGACTGCTGGCTAGAGTTGCCAGGTCCAAGTTGGGAAATTCCTGGAGATTTGGGGGGTGGAAACTTGAGAGGGCAGGGTTTGGGGAGGGGAGGGGCCTCAGAGCAGCCATTTTCTCCAGGGAAACAGATCACTATTGCCTGGAGATTAGGTGTAATTCTGGGAGATCTCCAGCTACCACCTGGAGGCTGGGAACTCTACTGCTAGCATTTAATGCCTTCTCCCCCCAAAAGCTGAAGAGCAGCTTTAAAATGACTTCATGGATGGGAGACAAAAACGTTGAGGGTCGAAGTGGAGGGTATGATATAGCTTCGTAACAAGCATGCAAAAACCATCTATAAAGGCTAAAGAGTCTAGGATATTTCAAACTGCACCGGTGAATGGGTAACAACTCAATTCAATGGAAGTAAAGTAACGCATATTGGGGCAAAAAATCCCAACCATATACATTGAGCATCTGAACTAACATGTAACTATTTAGGAAAGAGATCCTAGGGTCACAGACTAGATCAAGGAAATTATCAACACAATCTGCTGCAGCTGTGAACAAAGTAATTGGTTTAAGAGAAAGGCATTGGAAGTAAAACATCTATTATGCCTTTATACAAATGGTATTGACCCATTTGGAATACTGTGTACAATTCGAATCCAAACCATCTCAAAGGGGTATCCTAGAGCTGGAACAGATGCAGAAAATGACAATTAAAATGATTAATGGATGGGAGCATGAAAGGTTTAATTGTTTGGAGTTCTTTAATATAGAGAACAAGTTATTAGTGTGACATGATGAGAGGATTATAAAATAACAAATGGGTACCTGCAAGAGCTGGCAGGGGGCATCTCATGTTCCTCTCACACCTCATGGCCTCTTTCCCTTTCCTGCCCCTCATACCCTCTACCCCTTTTCCTGCTTCCTTCTCTCCTTCCCACTTGCCTTTGTCTGTCTCCATTTTCACCTTTCCCCTTGTGGCCCAGTTGCATGGTGCTGGCTGAGCCAGGCCCAGTTGCATAGTGGGGAACCAGCAAGGACTTGTGGGGGTGAGGGTACTTCACTTTCCCCTGTATCTCCTTCCTCACACAATTTCCTCTTTCTCTTCTCCTGGCAGCCTCCATATGCTCATCTTTCCCTACATCTTTCTCCAGACCAGTTAAACAACTTACCTTTTATCCGTCCCCCATCTTCATCCATATTTAATAATTTACTTCATTTATATACTACCTTTCTCCACAGTGGGGCCCAAAGTAGCTTACATCATACTTCTTGTCACCAAATTATCCTCACAACAACCTGAGAGGTAGGTTAGGCTGAGAGTGTGCAACTGGATCAAAGACTCCCAGTGAGCTTCTCAAGCCAAGTGGTGATTCAAACCTGGGTTTTCCACATCCTACTCTGAAACTGTAGCCACTATACTACACTGGCTTTAGAGGCGGGGCTGCTGTTGAGCAATAGCAAGCAGCTGGGCCTGGGTGAGTCATGTAAGTCATGTGGTAGTCCCAAAGAGTCCTCTCTAAAAGGCCAAAAAAGTCCTGGAAGGGCCCTAGGGCTCTGCCCCCTCCCTCTCCCTTTCCCCGACAGAAATCAAGCTTGGAATATTGACCTGTTACTTGGTTGTCTAGCAACAGCCACTAATTAAAGTTGGTTAAAGCTACAGGAGCTCCTTTAATCATTTTAGGGTTTTTTTTAAAAACCCCGATGTATTTTTTTTTGTAAGATTTCACATTTTTCTGCAAACCTGGGCATTTTTTCATGTGCGTAGGAAGATCTGTCTTGTCTGTTCATGGCTCTAGTCTCTGGATTTAAGTATCCTCAGATCAGGGCCACTTGGCTATTAGTATATAAGATGTATGGTATGGAGAAAGTGAATAGACTGAATGTTTCAGCCGTATGTGGACATTTTAACGTGGTCTCCAAAAACTAGGGTGTACAACAGGGAAGTCAAACCTTGTCATATGTGCTACTTAGAAGCAGTTCTGTGACGCAATATTAAGAGTTCTAAATTTCAGCATTTTAATCATCTCAACAGGGTATTTCATCAATACCAAATTGTCCCTTCTTTTCCAATTTATTGCAGGCCCCCAGCTTGTATATCCTTAATAGTAACAAAATTTCCCCCCCCCAAAGGAGAGAGCAAAATTATTGGCCCCTTTTTTTTCTTAATGATTGCTTTCTACATTTTCAATTTCAGTTCTGTGGCTTTTCTGTTAACATTGAAGTCTATTAGAGGCTAGATTTCCACAAAGTCTTCTTCATGCCTAAAAGATGAGTGAAATCCTTCTTTATGACCTGAATATATATTCATGGCTGACAGTAGCTGCTGAAATTTCATCACTTTTATAAAAAGAGTTTTAAAAATTTGAGGAGAGGGGATGTTTAGTATATAAGAGTGCAAGCTGAAGCTGGTAGAGAAACATGTGGAACCAATGTGGAACCAATAAAGGTCCAATTACAAGATTTTTGCTTTTAGCCACATTTTTCGCTTACGTAAGTTATTGATTATACTTTCATGAGATCATAATCAAAAGGTTATTCTTTGGTAATGGCGTGTTAGAGGAGTTCTATCCCAGACTTCAAAGATGTCTTCTGAGCCCTAAGAACAAAGGCTTGCCAGTCTGAAGCATCGCCAGAGTGATCTTACATGTTCGATTCATGTTTCCTACCATTAAAAGAGGTAGATTAGACTACCGAAAGGCTACAAACTCTTCTCTCATCACAAGGTTGGCTTCCATCACTCAAGGATGAAGCACCTTGAAATATCCCTCTTTAATGAAACAGGGTGACACTCAAAATGTTGTACAAATAATTCTTAAGAATTATTTTTGTTGCTCCAAATCTACTTCAAGTATTATTGACAAAATAACAGCCTTAAAATCAAATGTATCGCCACGTGTGGCCAATGTTGGTTTTGTTCTTCAAAATCTTGTGACGTCCATAATAACATTCTACACATATGCCAGCAAACTATTCAGCTTTTCTTCAACCACTTTGCTGGCACAGGAAGATGTACAGCTGGAAAGATTATAAGTGTGGGGAGGGCATCTGCAACCTTTTACCCAGAAGCTGAAAGAATGATCTTCTGTCTTAGGCTATATCTCTATTACAACACTGCAAGGCAGTCTAAGTAGGGCTCTTTCAATGTGTTCATATAACCAGAGCTTTTTTTTCAGCTGGAACGCGGTGGAACAGAGTTCCGGCACCTCTTGAAAATGGTCACATGGCCGGTGGCCCCGCCCCCTGATCTCCGGACAGAGGGGAGTTGAGATTGCCCTCCGCGCCACTCTAAGGAGGCTGTTCCAGCAGCACAGAGGCCATGTGACCATTTTTGCCAAGGGTGATTTAAACTTTAGAAAACTCCTCCCTTGTTCCAGCTGACCCAAAGTGATGTCGTTGTGCGGTCCTGAGTTCCACCACTGAGTTCCACCACCTCTTTTCCCAGAAAAAAGCCCTGTTCATATATTTTGACAGCAGCAGCCATCACACCAATTCCCATTTTCACTTCAAGCCTATTTGCATGTCTCTGCATGAATCCATGCAGCAGCTCTGATAATCTCAACAGTTGCTTCCCTCTGTGCCCTCTTTCATGAAAGTGTCTACCACTGGTGCTCATTCTGGGACTTTTCTCATTTTACCTCATGGTCTTTGGAACATCCTCTTTAGAGTGTGAGGAAAGCCCCTACTCTCTTTAGTGTTCAGATGAGACTGTCAAGACCAAGCTTTTAAAGCAGATATTTGCTGGTTTTAAGACTCATTGGTTCTTTTTTTTTTAATTAAGGGTGAAGAATGTTTTGGTTGTGCTGATTTGCATTGGGGAAATGGCGGGTGAAGAATCAGTTCAAATACATTTATTTACAGTGCATTCAGACTTTGGTCCAAACTAGCCCTTTTTTTAGCCACCAGACACATTTCTGGTGTAAAAGCTGCACTTGGAAAAAAAAAATATTTCAAACAATGGAGCCCAATGAAAGCAGGGTTCATACTCTTCACGTGAATAAGAAGACATCTAAATAAATAGCCACGGGCACCCTTTGACAAATGTAGTTTTGCCCTTAACTGGCATGAATAGTTACTTATCACTGAAGGAATAGTGAGTGGCTGTAGCAGAAGAAGGTTTGTCTAGACAGCCCTCTTCCTTGCTGCGTAATATTGGGCTCTTAAGAAAAAGAACCCACTGCTCCTTGACTGTGGTGGTAAGATGACTCACTCCTTAGTTGCAGCATCAAACCTCTCAGCTGAGCGGATACAAAAATAAAGCAATTGGGAGAATCCAACCCAAGTCATTGATCTCCAAAGTGTCTCTCAAGTTGCCTATGGGTAACTTGTGCCCATGGTTGGAGGCACGTTTGTTTGTTACTGCTTCACATCTTTCAGGGTTGAAAGCAGTTTCCTGATCTGATGGATCATAGATAAGATAAAACCCTTTCAACAAAAATCCCTGCCACATCTTATTTCTAGCAGCCCCATCCTGAGGGATGGTATGTTTAGGATAGGGAACTATACTAGATGCCTTTTTTAAACTCCATCTCATTTTGGCTTGACTTTGCTTTTAATTTCTCCTCCTTACAGGGAGTCTTAATGAATCCCACATCTAGCTTTTAAGCTAGGCATGAATGGTATAAGGCTTATGGGCTAATGGCCTTCCCTTCCCTATTTACAGACCTATAATGGAATTGCAAACATGTCTCTTTTGCATCCCAAACCCACTCCTTTAGGAAAATATTCACATAGGCACATAGGGCCCAAGATGCTCAGGAGAAAGGCAGGCATATAAATATTTTAAATAAATAAATATATAAATACTGATGAAAATGTGCTCCTCCTATCCCTTGTGGGCATTGCTAGACTCCTATCCTTTGTGAAGTTAGCTTGTTTTTCCAGCCAATGACAGTAACACTTGTGCGAGAGATACAAAAATGTGATATATTTCATAGGATAGTAAGGGTCAGAACGGTTTTCAGTGTCAAAGAGTCTTCTGTACTTATGCAGAATCTTATTTATTATTTTATTTTATTTTATTTTATTTTATTTTATTTTATTTTATTTTATTGATTTGATTTGATTTGATTTGATTTGATTTGATTTGATTTGATTTGATTTGATTTGATTTGATTTGATTTATACCCCGCCCTCCCCACAGATGGGCTCAGGGCAGCTAACAACTTCCTTATTTTTTACCGGGGTGGGGCATATAATAAATACTACTTTGCTGAAAAGACGAGTGTGGAGTTATTTTGGTTGACTCACCAGTTGTTGTTTTCCTACTACTAAGAACATGTTGTTTTAATCACAAAATCCATTATAACCTGTTTTTAGATATAATTAAAACATCAAAGCTAAACAATGAGAAACAGACAGTATGGCAGTAGCTCTGTTGCCATGGCTTTGTGAGGGTCTACAGGGAACAAAACAATTTTTCTCCCAAACAGATGATTTTATTTAAAAAACAAGCACTCATAAACTAAGCTGTATGGGTCATTTTGTTATTCTACGTTACATAAAATTGCTTGTATTAAAAGCCAACCTTAAATATTGCTGTAGACCGTCTCTGATCTCACACTTTGCTACCCTCCTGCTTTGCATTTGATCTTTCTAAAACACCCTTCACTAAGAGGAGCATCCTATATTTGGCAGGTTTTCATTTACTTGCCAAGGATTGAATTCAGACTACTGCAAATGGAGTTTTCCTTGCAGAATGAGGCATTGCCTTGTCCCCCTTCCCAATGCAGCCCCTGCGTCTCTCAAAAACCACTCTAGAAAAGTGGTGTTAGAAAAGACTTCAGAATGGCATAGGATGTGCCCACTAGATGAGGAATTATCAGAAATTAGGAACCCTCCTTGTCAGGGCTTTTTTTCTGGAAAAAGAGGTGGTGGAACAGTGGGTTGCTCTTGGAGAAAATGGTCACATGGCTGGTGGCCCCAACCACTGATCTCCCGACAGAGGGGAGTTTAGATTGCCCTCCGCGCTGCTCGGAGGCATGGAGGGCAATCTAAACTCCCCTCTGTCTGGAGATCAAGGGGCGGGGCCACCAGCCATGTCACCATTTTCAAGAGGTTCCGGAACTCTGTTCCACCGTGTTCCTGCTGAAAAAAGCCCTGCTCCTTGTAGAGGTAGAAGTGACTTCAGTTTGCTATTGCACCCAAACATAAGTGTTGAATGTGAAATCCTAGGAATGCTTTCCTGGGAATAAGCTCCATGGACCTGAACAGACCTGAATAGGATTCTGAGAAGGCCTGTTTAAGATTGTTCTCTGAAAGATGTTGGCTGTATGGATCTTTGGAGGAAAGAATAATCTGAAGGTCACATCAGAAGTGACATCATTGTGCCAGGGATGAAACCGGTGAAATAGCCTCCCACGTTCCTCCCATCTCCTACCAGTTGCCAGCCACAGCGTTTACAACTTGTAAGATCTCATATTTAATTCATGCCAAAATTAGAGTAATCAAGAAGTTCCACTAAGTCTAAACTGAACTGCAAATTAAAATTTTTATTCAAAATGTGAATGGCAAAAAATTAGAAAATTTGGCAGGTTTTAAATAATTTTCATTATTTGTTTCAGAGCTAGAAAAAAATTCTACAGCTGTTTCAGATCCAGTTAAACCAGGGGAGTCATGATGAGATCCCCAAATACATACTTTAGCTGTAAAAGTACCCCAAAAAGCCCAAATATGGATTTGGGAAAGGGGTGATCTGTCCTGGGCCACTTTTCCAATCAACCCCCCCCCCAGTTGCAGTAATACCTGGTACGAGGGAAACAACAGGCTCTCTGGTTTAAATATATTTGTGCAGCCTTTTATTTTTCCACGTCTTTTGATTTTCGTTTAAAATGATATGAAACATTTTACAATAGCAATAAAAATAAACACAACCTGTAAATGGTCTGAAATGTAATAGGCTGAATGACACAAGTGAGGCAATTAGAATAAGCATATCTTTTAAATGGATTTTCTTTTAGGCTGAATACTTTTATGAGTTCCTGTCTTTGCGTTCATTGGATAAAGGCATAATGGCTGACCCAACTGTAAACATCCCTCTGCTTGGAACAGTACCTCACAAAGCATCAGGTTTGTGGCATTTACATACAGTTAATAAGGTGTATGTTTTGAAACACACACTGGATTGGATCATCAAATGGGGAAAAAAAGCCTTCTGTGCAAGAGAAGAAGGCTGCACAGAGCTGCCTTCTGTCGAAAGACCTAGTGGAAGGGAATCAGTGGAACCAGCTAAGTGTTCCAATAAAACAATCACTTCTACAGCTAATAGTTAAGATATTTCTACAAAGTGCACCGACACATCCCAAGAAAGGTTTGCCATAATGACAAATATTTATACTGTAGAAATAATGTATGATCAGCTTACTGTATCTCCACCTTTAAAATATCTACTGAATAGCCTCTTTTATATATTTTCTCTATACAAGCCAACCTTGTTAATCTTGCTAATGGATGCAGTCTAACAGGAGGCAGTCCAAAATGCAGTGCGTAAAATGCACATATATAAAATATGGTTCCCATTCAGAATGCTCACAAAGCAACATCTATATAGCTTTCGCCAAATAGTTGATGGATATAGCTGTACAGTGAGCAAAAACATTGCTACGGTGTTTTACATCCACTTTAATACTGCAATTGACTGGAAATGTGAGGATTCACCAACATTAGAGCCCAAGGACAGTATGTGGCAGAGGCCTCATAAGACAGTAACGGCATTAGCACCCTTGTCTTGAAAACTGCCCCAGATTTTTTTTGTTTAGGGTTGTGGTGCTGTAAAAATTGGTATATAAAATAAATCTTGTTCAACTGTTTTGGTATGCATGTAGTACTGAAGATGTGGTTGTTTTAAAGTCCTTTAGCTTAGTTTATGAGCATTCTAGTACATCTTTTATTTTGTGAAATGGTCTTCAATTTGATCTGTCTTAAATTTTATATCAATTTTTGTGGTTGCTTTAAATAAAACCAGTAAACCAATCTGCATCTGACTAAAGACACAAGAATTATACAGTATAATCCGCCACCTCCCTCTGCATCTCCCAATTACTGCATTTAGGTTTATGTAGCAGTGATTAGACCAAAAACCTCTTCTGGCTTTACTGGACTATTCAACTAATTTTAGGTTTTGATATAGCTAAACATCTGTGCATGCATCCTTCCACTTATACTATCACAGGTAAGGACAGATGTATTTAGCTTTAAAGGAAGCATACTTACCATTACAACATATGAACAGGCTTCTTCCCAGAGTCAGGGATAGTCTGGTCCAGTTTGTCACAAAAACCAGATTCACATAGGACTGATTAGCTGTTCTTGTGTCAGCACAAAACCACCTTTTCCCTTTTCGACCAGGGTGCGCAGAGCTGATTGCCCAATCCTTATGTCAATCACAAAGCCAACTTTTCCCCCACTCTGATCAGAATTTACAGGGGTTTTCTTTAACATAATGGATGGATGGATAAACAAATGTTTCATTGGGTGAACATGCCTGGCTCTTGAAGGAAAAAATGGTCCATCCTTCTGAAGCATGAGCCCTTCAGGAAGAGGTAATCTGGAGTAGATCTACAGGGATACGTGAGGGTGAAACAAAACAAAGGCAGGCAAACATTGTATGGAAAGGGCAAGTAGAGTGGTTGTCCAGGAAAGCCTTTGCTGAGCTTGTGAACTTGGAAATTAAATTTGAAAGAGATGCAATGACACTTAGAGGGAGTAAAGGCTTTTCCAGGCCAAAGCAGCAGCATGACAGAGACCTCAAAGATGAGAAGAATGGAGATAAATGACATCAATACATAGCAGCTTTCTGTGGAGTGAGACAGCAAGACAAGGCTCCGCATCAATTCCAGCCTTGATATTCTGAGGAACCCCAGTCTCCATTCCTTGCTTGCTCCATATTTTTTGTTAACATTAAGTAAATTCATTCAACAATCACAACATTTAGAGGCAAAACTACAGTCCGGGAAAGCAAAGTGCCTAAGGTGGCAGATTGTAAACTTTCACAGAACCCCTGGGAGATGCTCACAGAAATCAAACGATCCACTGAAGCTTGCTTGAAAACCTCTGGTCTAATCAAAGGATGACAGAAATTGGATGTGACTTTTACGAAGTGGCAGATCTTGGAGGTGCTGAACAGGAACAAACTCTGGGAACCTTTGTGGGAAAGGAATGAAACATGGAAATTGAATATGATTTAAAAGATCTGTGAAAGATGGAATAAAACCATATACTCAAAAAAGAGTGCTGACTGGAGAGATAAGGAGGGCTTTTTTTCTTACTTGCTTTAAAGGGCACATGCCTTGGTATCAGCAGCTTTTATAAAATAGAAAAGAGGGGGGGGGAATTATTGTAGACAAGAATAGGGTTGGATGCCAAGCAGAGGGGAAGGAAACAGTGAGAAGACTGAAAAGCTAGGCATAGGTGACAAAAAAAGACATGGGAGATAATAGAGCCCAGAGAATGGATTGAGAGACTATATGAAAGGTGGCTGCAATCAGACATCACAATAAACCAACGTTTGATTAAACGTCGGTTTATTGTGGTGTATGAATGCAGGCTGCCCAATAAACTAGCTTAGTAGTAGGTGCTAAACGAGAATTCTAAACTACAGTTCATACCTGGCTTGTTACTCTTATTAGCATTGTGGGTTTTTTGTGAATTTTTTTGAATTCACAAAACCCATTTTGCTCAGTAGCACTGCCATTCCCAGCCACTTGGTTGCAGAGTCCACTGCATAAAGCTGCAGAAAAAACTCCAGCTACTGTTAACTATCACTAGCATTTTCCAACACCCTCCCTTTCTCTGCCTTCTATGTCTGCTCCTTCTCTATTTGCCAAACAGGACTGTATTGCTTCAGCTTCTCCCAAGAGAATTTTGAAAGGCAGAAGGACAGTCTCACTTTATCATATGTTTTATTCAGTTTGCCAGTATACACAATAGATTCTACACAATCAAAAGCCATTCTCAAACCACCTTTCTCCCTGTAAAGGAAGTTTTCCCTCCACTTTACTGAGTGATGTGGCCTTGATCATGTGTTTGTCCCCCATCTTCTGAGAGAAAATAAAGATATAGAATGTGACAAAATGGCAAGAGAGAAAGGAGATGAGTAGTTCAAAAAAATCGGTGTTGTTTCAAAGACTAAAACTTTTGCAGAATGCAGTGGAATGGTTAAACAGGAAGACAAAGGGAGAAGGTGGCTAATGAGCTTGGCTTGCCTTCCTGTTCCACTCCATTTATTGCAGCCAACCAAAGGACTGCATACTCAGAGCGGAACCACAAGTGACGCCTGACACAGGTTGGACACTTGTCAGCTTCCCTCCAGTTTTGATGGGGAATGTAGGCAGCTTGGCGGAATGTTGGACAAGTGACAGTTGAAAAGTCCATTGGACAGCAGTTGGAGAGCCAAGCTGCAAGACTAGGATGCCTACATTTCCCATCAAATCTTGAGGGAAGCTGACAAGTGTCCAACCTGTGTCAGGCGTCACTTGTGGTTCCGCTCTAAGTGAAGCTTTGCCAGCAGGCAGGCAATGCAAGGCAGCTCAGGATAGCATCCTGGAATTCTGCTTAGAGGCAGGAAAGAAGAGACAGACTACAGACCACGTGGGGTTTAGAAAGAAGCAGTAGTCTATTGCATACTTGTGGTAGAGTAACCAGGGTTTGCACAATGAACTGTGATTGAAACAAACCATGGTTTATCATGATGTGTGAATATGAAGGACATGGGGAATAAGAAGGCAAGACAAGAAGAGAGAATGGTTGTTTGTTAAGGATGAGACCAGAATTGAAGAAGAACTTAAACTGAAGACCAATAGACATGGGGAAAGGAAATTGCTGTTTCATTTCATTAAAGCAGACTCTAGAATGGAGAACCAAATCCTGTAAATCAAATCATAATGACACTTTCCCACAAAAAAGTTTGTGTTTCTTTTCATTTTGTTTCTTATATCATAGTGGCAGCTGCAGCAGGCAGGCACAGGATCTGCACAGTAGCTTTTCCTTCATGGCATTTACCAATCAGATCTCAAGTGGAGAAAGCTTTTACATTATTAATTAACTCTGTTGACAGGAAGGGGGAATGTGTGAAATGAACATGAGTACATTATTTCCCCGGCACTACTTGGGCAATGGCATTATATCCCTGCCAATCAGGTCCTCTCATGGGGAGGCCCCTTCCTGCCTATCAGTTCTGGAAATGTTTGGAAGGGGGTATGTGCAGACTTCAATCATTGGTTGCAATTCTAAAGACACTTCCCAGGAAATAAGCACTACTAAATAACATGGGACTTACATCTGAGTAGTCCTGTTTAGGATTGCCCCCCCCCCCCGCCCGCAAGCCATTTGCCTACTCTGTCCTTTCAAAAATAATCCTGCCTGCCCACAGCAAAAGGGAAACTCATGGGAAAAACACGTCTGCTTAGGTGCATAGGGGAGATTCAGACAATCTGCCTGCCTGCACTTGGATGATGGAGATTGATAGTAATTAATGCAAGAACACCCCCTCATTGTGGAAACAAAACTGCAAAGCACAAGGAAACATGGCATCAACAGGATATAAAATTGGCACTCTAAAAACGAAAAAGAACATAAAGCAGGATTGTTTTTGATGCCAGCACTGCCCTGCTATCTCTTAGCAGCCAGTTTCCCATCATAGTGTGCACCCACCAACACTCGCTTTCTTCAGGGTCTGTTGTTGTGTGTGTGTGTGTCTCGTGTAACTGAGGAAAAACTCAGTGGATCAATGGCTTAGAGGGAGCGCTGTGCTGTGCGATTTTGTTGCTATTAAGTGCAAAAACAGCTGCCTCAAAGAGCCTGGAAGTCCTCATTGCACATAATGGGGCCAAAACTCATGATAAGCAAAACCAAAACAGATTAGACCCACGTTGGCAATGCCCCACCTGGAAAAAAACCAATAATGGTGCATAGTTCCTTTAAAACTGAAATGGAAAGTTTTTGAATGCACACCCTAATATATATAGCTCACAGATCCCACAGACAAACAGAGAACAAGAGACACAGTAGATACACAAACAAGAACGAATACTAACCTAAGCATTGTAGTGATCCAACACTACTACTCAGGGCCAAACTACAAGTGACGCCTGACACTAGTTGGACACTTGTCAGCTTCCCTCAAGTTTTGATGGGAAATGTAGGCATCCTGGTCTTGCAGCTTGGCTCTCCGACTGCTGTCCAATGGACTGTTCAACTGTCACTTGTCCAACATTCCGCCAAGCTGCCTACATTTCCCATCAAAACTTGAGGGAAGCTGACAAGTGTTCAACTAGTGTCAGGCATCACTTGTAGTTTGGCCTGCAGACACTGCTCACAAGTGTCTGAGAGGCTGTAAAAGATCTGCTTGTGTGAAACGGCTTGCACCCATGGATCCCCTTCCCTTCTTTTGTATGGGGTAGATACCTGCTAGCACTCAAATTTATTTGCCTTCCCTTGCTGTCAGCAGTCTGAGGCACTGGTGACATGTGTGTGTGCAGTAGGTGCTACACACTGCCCTCCCCCTGCCTGCTAGCCCTCCAGGTCAGATAGATTATTTGGTATATTTGTGAATTAACAGGATCCTGAGTAAAAACTTTTTGACCACAGTCTGAGATCTTTAGAAGTGGGAAAAGATCTTTATTTAGTAACATACACCTCTATTTTCTAGTAGCACAAGAGTATAGGAAACTAGTATCAAAACTTTAGCAAAAGGGTTAATAAAAAGAAACAAAACCAAGAAGCTATGTAGGTTGTACAAGTCACTGGTTTCACCTCAACGTATCCTTCAGAGCAGGGCTTTTTTTCAGCCGGAACACAGTGGAACGGAGTTCCGGCACCTCTTGAAAATGGTCACATGGCGGGTGGCCCCGCCCCCTGATCTCCAGACAGAGGGGAGTTTAGACTCCCCGCTGCACGGAGGGCAATCTAAACTCCCCTCTGTCAGGAGATCAGGGGGCGGGGCCACTCGCCATATGACCATTTTCACCGAGGGCGATTTAAACTTTAAAAAACTCCCCCCTTGTTCCAGCTGACCCAAAGTGACGTCATTGTGCAGTCCTGGGAGCGTGTGT
Organism: Eublepharis macularius; assembly: GCF_028583425.1. Lineage (NCBI taxonomy): Eukaryota > Metazoa > Chordata > Lepidosauria > Squamata > Eublepharidae > Eublepharis > Eublepharis macularius. The sequence continues at coordinate 65,490,460 of NC_072798.1, forward strand.
GCACTTTGCGCGCATGCATGTGATACCACCTCCCGCCAGGAGTTGCCCCTTGTCCTGGCAACCCACTGAGTTCCACTACCTCTTTTGCCAGAAAAAAATCCCTGCTTCAGAGGAATGAACACAAGCAAAGCTGGAACTCTGAAACAGAGGTTGGTCAAGGCAGCCTTTACTCTATTTCTCTCCATTTCCCAGTTCTTGGCTTACCTGTTTTCACACAGCGCACACAATGAACTTTTTCTTTCCCAACTGGGAGAGTTCCTCTCTGACCTCTCCAGAAATGGAGGTTTACTCAACACACTTCCCTCCATTCCCTTTACCCAATCATACTGGAGCACATCTTTGATGTTTATGGCTCTAACTCAAGTTATCCCAACAGCGATCTATCTTCCCTCTTCCTGGCAGGTGAGCAAATAGTTATTGATTCCCTGCCCATCTGTCTCTATAAAGAACAACCAGTTTCACTCAGCCTGAATCCCAAGGATTTAATTGCTTGGTTCCCAAGCTAGAGTGTTTTTTCTGAGGCCAGGGGCCTCTTGGGTGTTAGTCAAGACATCCTGCATTTCCTTATCACAATCATTATTGCACAGAAAACTGTTTGTTTCTGTGTAGTGCTAGCACCACATGGAGGACACATAACATGGCTTTCACACATTACACCTATCACCTGGAATTGTTAGCTGAGTCTGCATGGGTCACTTTTGCCAGTTCAGTTCCCATACTGCAGCATGTTTTTCATGACTGCATCAGATTTGCTGCCATTTGCTGCCTCTGGCCACTCTACAGCTCTCCCCCCCCCCCCCCCCCGCTAACCTGGGAGCACTTATACCCAAACTTTAAAAAAAAAAAACTACTTTGCAGTAGGCTGTTTCCCCGTGTGTACTCTTTATTCCATTTTAGTGTTCCACCCTATTCTCCCCTCTCCCACCCCTTGCCAGCCCACTGCATTGTGATTGGCTACTCTCATCTAGCCAGCCACTCCTCCTGCCCTCCTTTCCATTCTTCCTCACTCCCCTCTTTTCTCTTTCTTTTTTTTAAATTAAGTCCAGCACAGGATCTATGAATCACTGGTTTGAAAGCACCAGGGGAATTTCCCTTTTTATTCTTTTCGCTTTGGCATGGGTGAGAATATTGTATACAGGGCTAAATATCTGGGCATTGAAAATAAAAAATTTTATAGCGAGTTTTAGAGAGGAGCAAATGGCCACATACAATCCAATTCAATGCCTTTCAGCTTGACTTCAGGGAAAGTGAGGAGTTATGTCCCCAGTGCAGAAGGGGGCATAACTCCTTCAACAGTATTCCATTTGGTGACTATAGCATATAGACATATTTAGAAACCTTAATTTCATGTCTCAATCACTAGAAATAGCCGACTAGAAACAGCCAACTTGTGCAGACTGCATCAGTGAAAATGTTCTGCGAAGTATAATTGAACAGGAAAATCATGCAATGTGCACGTGAAAGGATCAGTTTTTGTGCACAATATGTCTGCCTCCTCAGGTATATCCCACATCCCCTCAGACTCAAGGCAGCTAGCAAAGGAAGAAGCATGAGGATACAAGAACGAGCATTTTGAAGCTTGCTTCAGTGTCAGTAAATGACCATTTGAGAGGGCTGAAGTCTAGTAGTCCATTTCAACCAGCTTAATGCTCTGCTCTTGTTAGGAAGAGAGAGCTTCTTGTTTCATACAGGAGTTCTGCGAACTATCGTTTTGGGAGGTCTGAATGGAATGAAAGTAAACTTGTTGTAATTGTAGTTCTGGTGACTGAGTTCCAAGACAGCCAGGAAGATCAGGAGTGTATTTCCATGTGGCAGGCATGTGCAGATATACAAATATACCAACAGTCTGCAGTGTAGAATAAGTTCACGCTAAATTAATACATATGGCATGCAGTAGTCATCAGTAAAATGGTCTGAAATGTGTGTGTGTGTGTGTCAAAATGACATATTAGTAATTTAATACTCAACAGAATTGGTTAGCCCAAATGCAGCTAAATGAATAACAGTGTTTTGACAGGCTTTTTCTGTCAATGGGAACGAAGGCAGGGCTAAAGACAGATGCTTTTAAAAGAATTTAAAGGCAAGAATTGTATATAGAATTGTATAGGAGCTTTGGCCATGAGGAGCTATGGACTGTGTCAATCTAAGACAAGGAAATTATGATATCAAATTGATGAAAATTCATTTATAATGTAGAACGTTTACATTTTGTATAATGTATATTTGATTGTATGTTGTTTGTTAAGACAGTGAGAAACCCAAAAAATAGATTCACACCACATTAGGAGAGTATTTTGCAGTAAAATCTCAAATGTGCTGGAAGGGAGGGGGAACTAAGTAGCAGATGTAGTTTTAAAAGCATCAATGAGAAGCCAGCCATGAAGAAAGCAGATAATTGTCACTATTAATCTTAAGCAGTCTTCAGATGAAACAACCACAGAACAGCATTCCAGTGCTGTAGGGTTACCGGGCCTTTCTCCTCATTAAAATACTCCAGATTTACTGCCTTTCATTGACTCTTTGTAGTTTAAAAAAATGTATTGGAAGCAGCCGTCTCCATCTATCCATTGTATTTGGAACCCTTGACAAAACGTGTTAGTGCTGTGTCTTTCTGGAGTCCCCCCCCCCCCCACACACAGACACACGCTGTTTCTCATCTTAACAGCCCTTCGGGATCAGACTAAAGACAGGCACATCTCATCTGACATTGCGCTTCCCAGGGTGGTCAGCTCACTATCCTGGGACATCTACAAACTGGGCATGATGATTAGCTCTCCTCACTGTTGTGCCCAGCAACTGGTATTCAGTGGCATGCTGTTTGTGAACTCAGAAGATCCATTTAGCCATTGTAGCTAAGCTATTAGTAATTGATGTTCCCATACATTTTGTTACCTTATTAGAGAAGCAAAAGGAATGTTGCTACAAGCAGTTAACCAAGTTGGTTTTTACTAAAAACTTTGGGATGGAACAGTAACTTCCCTTCTTGCTGGTACTTGTTCCCCCCAAAATTGACTTTTCTCTTTAAAGTAAACTTACAATTGTGTTGAAGTATGTATAACAAAAAGAGCATATTTTCCATATATAACAAGTCAATCTGATAATTTATGTAAAGGATTGATTGTAGGTTACACCTCTGGCCCATTCTCCATCTGCAACTCAACCCCCCAAATCAGTATTATGCTTTTGTGGCAGCTAAGATGAAGATGGCTCTCAGATGAAAGACTAAGAACATTCCCTCAATATTTATTTATTTTCTTACAGAGTTCATATATGTTTTTTAGTCTGCCTTTCTCACTGAGACTCAAGGTAGATTAAACGTTGTGAATTAGTACACCAAGGTCACTGAGCAAGCTTCCGTGGCAGAGCAGGGATTTGAACCGGGGTTTCCCAGATCTTAGTCAGACACTCTTACCAGTACATCATACTGGCTCCCTCTAGCAAGCAAGGCATAAGTATGATGGTATAATGTGCTGGCTGGCCTGCTTACTCTCCCACTGAGGCAAATTTTCCCTCCAAAACCGACAAGGTTGTTTGATGGGGCTGTGAAGCCTCTGGGAGTGTGTATCTGGGTGTAACATAGAATTCCTTTCGTCCCACACTTAAAAACGTATATATATCTGGCTTATATACCAGCCCAAAATTAAGTAGGAGAAAAGAGGAAGTCCACGTCTTCTTTAAAATGAAATGGCACTAGAGGCTAAGTAAAGTTCAAAAAGTTAACAGCAGGTTTATTCAACAGGCAGGAGTGGTATGTAGGTAGGCAGGGAAAGGAAAGTTGCGGTTTATTTTGTTTGTTGAACAGAATACCTCACAAGCATTAGGCACATTAGTCTTCTAAAAGCTTAGTTTCAGTAGTTACAGATCTTAGAAGTGAGAGATTAGTTTCAGACTTAAGTTACTTAAACAAGGTTCCTTCATTGATTTCACTTTACAGCTTAGGTGTTCTGACTTCAACACAGCACTCTTTTCCTTTTACTCCAGATCGAGGGTACAGAGCCAACCCCCCTCCCCTTTCCAGACACTGGGCAGGAATTATTCTTCCACTAAAGACATACCTTGATCTCTTGGCTGAAGGAGAGTCTCCTTTTACTACCCACTTTCTTTGCCAACCACACACTCCCAGTTCTATCTTAACTAAGTAAAATTAGTGCTGGCTTACCCACTTTAGTTCGTCAACTAAAAACTTTTCATAAACCTTAAGCTGTTTCAATTAGGGCAAACTTTTCCCTTCCTTTTTCCTCACACAGAGGATTCTCAGTCTGACCCTCCCTGGTCAGATTCCAAGCTTTGACTCTCCCCTGACAATCCTGTCAGCTTCAATGTATTACCTTCTCACTGGCCAGTCACAGAGAGAGGGGGAACAGCGTGTCCTCCCTTCAGGCAGTTGTTTTAGCCCTTTACCTTCCACTCTCTGGATACATAATTTGATAATGCTTGCAAATAAAACTCATTCTGTCGCAGATGGCAACAACTTTCCCTCCTCCCACAGCATCTAAATTAGCCTGGATGGATGACAGGTCTGTCCATAGCTATTAGAACATCCAGAGGTTGTATGATGCTTGATACAAAGGCACTAGAGACATGCAAAGGAAGAGCAGTGGCCTGCAAACCTTGCTTGTGCACTTCCTGCCTAAACACTGTTGCAAATGGAATAGATATGGCTCATATCTGTTCTTGTGATGGATGCCAGTAGAACATGTTCACTGAAATGAATAAGATAGCAATGCATTCGGAGTGTGAACAAGGTTCGCCATAGAATTTGATTGTCTTTTTCTCTACACAGTAATTCTTTTCTCTATATGTATGTATATGTATCAAGTCACAACTGACTTCTTGTGGCCCCCAGTAAATGGCTTTCAGGACAAGTGAGAAGCAGAGGTGGTTTGCCATTGCCTTTCTCTGCAGAGTTGTCCTTGGTGATCCACCATTCAACCCTGCTTAGCTTCTTAGATCTGACAAGATTGGGCTATACTATACTGCCTTCCCTCCTGATTGTTTTTTCTAGTAGAACAGAAATTGCATCTCTTGTCATTAATAAGTTTATATTTGACTTCAATAACATTACTCCCCCAACCCTTTAGTTGTTCAAGTTGGATTTCCTTGCCTTGGGAAACAAGATGGAGTGGCAGCATTTGAAGTTACAGTGATCATAATGAACTCAGAAGGCAACATCATACTTCAGACACCACAAAATGCCATCTTCTTTAAAACATGTCAGCAAGGTAAATGGAAGTGAAATATTTGTTTTTCTTGTCATATTTGAGGAGGATAGACAGATTATTACCTATTCAGATGCAAGACACAGGAAAAGGCAAGAAACTGTGTAATTGAATGTAGCATTGGTATCATCCAAAGTATGACTATCATAAATCATTACCAGACTTAATTCCCAAATTGGCTAAGATATAATGAGCCTTTAGAAGATTTTTAAGAAGAGAATTCATCTTCAGGCTGGGTACTACCCTGGATTTCTATAGATTTCTGCCGTGGGTCTCAATTGATAGATTTTCATGCTGTCTAACTTATTTCTGTGCTCTTTGGTTCAAATCCAAGTTAGTTAAAACTAACTTCAGTGCACTACCCTGGATTTGTTTAAACTAAGTCCCATTGAAAACAGTGTCTTTATTACCTTTTTCCATTGGCTTTAGTCAGGACCAGCATTAGCTGGATCAGAGGCAATAAGTGTTGGAAAGCTATGGTTTAAGTATTTTAACACTAAAAAACAGAATAGTCTTACGGATGTTTTCCTGAGCATCTCAGTCAACATGCACTACCCCATCAATTATATGTATGCTGGAGTTTGCGCCAAATATTTTTCACTGTTATATTATCATTGGAATCTGATGTTGCTCAAAGACATGTAACAAAATTGTTCACAACACATGCAGTTATTTCAATCTGTATTATTTTGTTTCAAGCTGAATGTCCTGGTGGATGCAGAAATGGAGGTTTTTGCAATGAAAGGCATGTATGTGAGTGTCCAGATGGATTTTATGGGCCTCATTGTGAAAAAGGTAATCAAAATGACTTCTTCAATAATTTTTTGTACTTCAGTCTTCAATAATTTTCTTCAATAGCTTTATGCAATTTTATTTATATTGCAAGGACAGCCAAGCCATCTCAGCCTTTCAAAATATTGTTTTGTGGAAATTTTAAGATGTGTCTAGGTTGCTTTCAAAAATTAAAACTACAGACATAAGAAAAAGATTTTATGAGTTGTGGCTTCAAAGAAAGCATAGATTGTTTACAGAAAAGATAGCATTGTCTCCAGCAAAGGATTTAAAAAATGAAATCTAGTTGACAAACAATTGAACAAGAGACCATTTGGCAAAACATTAAGCAGAATGCTGTTGCTAATGAACACCAGCTATAAGACAAAATATCACTCTGCTATTTTTGTTACAGATAGTATTTTGATCAGAAAGGTGAATCTGTGTCTGTGCAGATGCCTCTAACAATGTGTACAGGAGATAACAAATGATATTGTAAATATTATTATTTATTTTACAAAATTTATATCCCATCTTTCTGCCCTCACAACAGCTATCAAGGCAGCTAACAAACTAAAACATACACAATAAAATCACATTTTAAAACCATTAAAACCAACAAAAAACAACATTAAAACAATTAAAACCTGGGCTAAAATACATACAAAACATAAAAATAATTTAAAACATTGGGCAAGAAGACGACAACGTAAGGGGACAGATGAAATTCTATGCAGAGAGAGATCCAGAGTTTTGGTGGCACAACCCAGAAGGCCCTCTCTCAGTTTGCTACCACCTAATCTCAGAAGGTGGGGGCACCCAAAGCAGGGCCTTCCAAAGATGACCATAATGGTCTGGTAGGTTCATGCCCGATGTTAACCAGGAACAGTCAGGAACAGAACATGTTGACTCAGATGCACATGCACACTCATCATGAACACTGAGGGCCAAGCTACAAGTGACGAATGACACTTGAACGGCAAGTGGATTGAGTGGAGGGCAAGTGAACAGGGAGAAATACACTTGCCGTTCAAGTGTTATTCGTCACTTGTAGCTTGGCCCTAAGATACAATACAGTGCATATGTTGGAGGCTTTTACAAAATAAGTGAATACAAATGGACAAGAGCCTTCATATATTTACACTTTTGGTGTAAATATATTTACTTTTGGTGTAAATACAGGAACAGGGGAGTGGATCAGTGGTAGAGCATCTGATTTGCATGCAAAAGGTTCCAAGTTCAGCCCCTGGAATCTCCAGTTAAATGGATCATATAGAAGGCAATGTGAAATACTTCTGTCAGGGACCCCAGAGAGCCACTGCTTATCAGAGTCTACAATATTGACCTTAATATCAATTTATTTGGATACAGAATCAGCTCAGAGAGTAAAAGAAGAATAGAATTTAAAAAAATAAAAAATAAGAATAGGGAAGGCACATGCAGTGTGATGAGCACAGAACTGTGGGCGCAGGTTGTAGGGGGGCAGAGAGATGATACCTTCCTCCAACAACGAAGTAAGCTATTGAAGCTCAATGAGCAACAGTTACAGGTGAGTGCAACCCTGCTTTCATCTTTGTGGCTTCTGAGCAGTCCCTCATTGGGAGAGTAGTAAGCTCACCTACTGAAGGAGGCAGGTGTGAAGTTTTCAAAGTAAGAAGCCTTGGAGGGCCGCCTTCCCAACAGATGCTTAGCATCTCATTGAAATTCACCCAGAAGTGATTATAAAGAAACAAGGAGCCCTCTACAAGTGTCCCTGCCAAAGTGCATGCAGGAATGTGGCAAGAAAAAACAGTACTCTTGTAGAGAGCCATGATAGGTAAAGGGCATTGGACAGCCATGCTGCACTCAAGGCAATGTGTGACAGCTTCTGCCAACCCACAAAGGCAGGGTTTAGGAGGATACTGGCAGATCGCTCTTGGAGCCTGAAACTAATTATAGCATTGTGAGACATAATAACTGAAAGCCAACCCCGGGTTTCACAACTTTGTGAAACTTTATGTATGGGGGAACATAGGTTAGAACCCACAATGTCCTCATTCCACAGGTGGGAGTGCTGCACCCTAAAAATGAAGCACCAGGGATGTGTAAAAAGTTAACAAGCAGTTATACGCCTATTTGAGTATAACCGCTTGTCTTTGGAATTTCGGTAAGGCCGAAGAAAGTTTAGCGTGTTTGAGTCTCAGCCATTGGCCAAAATATAGGCCGTCGTCACACAGGCTTTTATTTAGCGCTAAAATGGCGCTATTTCCCGGCAAACACCCACCTTATTCCAGCACTGTAGCGATTTTCTCTCTTCTGCTTTGTGCTTGATAGTCGTGCTATTTTGTGCCTCAGTGTGAATGCCTCACATCGATGTATTTCGCCTCGCAACGCCCTATGCCCTCCCTTCAATCCCAGAATCAATTTCTTCCTGCGACTCCCCTTTTTTTTATTTTATTATGTCCTTATAACGCCATAACGACATAACACAATGCAAACTTTCTGCTGAAGTAAAAATGACTCAATCGCCATGGCAGAGTCTTCAGCGATGGGGATCACGTCAGACAGGGAGTTTTCTGCGGGCAAAGGGCTATTTATATAATTTCAAAGTTGGAAAGACAAAAGGGTCGTAATGTTTTGCTCTAACGGAATGTTTATATGCTGTTATTCCGTTATAGCGGAATTAAACGCCAGAATAATTAAAAAAAAGGGGGGGGAGGAGCTGCTTCTGCACGGTTAGAGAGAACAGAACAGAGTGCTTCGGTGTGGACAGCTGGTGGCACGAAGAGCCATTAGGTGACCCAAAGAAACGTTACTGTGCCGATAACAAGTAGGATGCTATATGCTGTAAATTTAACGGAAGAGATGCCCGTGTGATGACGGCCATAATCAACAGCACAAGAAGTTCTGCTATAGCCTCATTAGAGACTCTTACCAATGTAGAGGTACAAGATATGGTAGACAATGAGTGGCAGTTGCCACTAAAGAATTAAAAAAACCTGAGACTATGGCCATAGTGTAGGAAAACAAGCTGACCAAAACTGCTGAAGTCATGAGTGGAAATGAAAACACAGAATGCTCAAGTGAAGGGAGAGGCAATGTTAGCCAGGAATCATAGGAGTTTAAAAGACAGAGCTAAAATCTTTGTCACTTTCACCTCTCTACAAAGCTGGGATCACTCCTTGGAGGGCTTGTGAAGGCTATGTTAATTTCACCTTGCACTTGAGAAGGAAAAGAAGAAATAAATAAACCCTCCGAGGAGTGATTTCTGGCAAAAGTGAAGAAGCCTTTGGCTCTGTTTAAACTCCTATGTTTCCCGGTTAACATTGTGTCTCCCTTCACTTGAGTGTTCTCAGGTAAGAGGTCTTGTGTAGAGAGACTCACAGTGTGTCATAAGTCCAAATTGTCTATGCCTCTGATCAGAATATCTAGGAGTTGGTGCCAGTTAGCTGAGGAAAACATAGTTGCAATGCATCCCATGACAATGTGGAATATTTACAGTGAAACAAAAGACAAATAAAAGTAAGATAAGTCTAGGGCTGTAGGTGAAATTAGTAGTAGTGTGACAGACTCATTTTGCAGAAGGCCAGAAGCCACCAAGAAGCACACCCTAATAGCAGGGCTCCATACCCCAAGGGCAGCCCCTGAGATGGTGCTAATTTTTTAAATAGTTTTAATTTAATTTTCTAAATATTTTATTAACAACAACATAACATATTAACAATACAATAACAAGCCATAATTGATTCAATTTCCATTGAAGTATTTAAGAAGTAGAGAGTTGAATACTAAGTGCTAGTAAAACACAAAATCTCGAGTATTGTTGGCAAAGAAATATAAGATGATAATTACTAGTTACGTAATCAAAAAAGGAAAACCATTTTTCCAAAAAACATGATTGAAAGTTGGTGTCATTAACTGTTCGGATATCTTATCCATTACCATAACATCTCAGATTTTTTGTATCCACTATGTGATTGAGGGAACTTTATCAGATTTCCAGCCCTGCGCTATTAAAGATTTAGCTATATATAATAGTAATGAGATTAAATTTCTCCCCGGTGGTAGGACTGAACTGTTGTTCCAAAGATTTGATAAAATGATTCCTGAGTTAAGTGGTATGCTGTATCCTGTTATTTTCATGATATAGTCTACAATCTTACTCCAGCAGGTTTGTATTTTGCAGCAAGACCACCAAGGCCATTTCCACACACTTCTCAAGCGAAATTGCGCCAGGAAGACACAATTTTGCACAAAATTCCCAGATAACAGTATCTTCCTGGCGCGATTTCGCACAAGAAGACGCTGTCTTCCGGGTCTTTTGCACGATGTTCTGCAGGCAGGTAACGACCCAATAGTGGATAAAGGCGCCATTCTCTTCACAGCCTTTCCAGCATTTAGGGTTATTTTTGGACTTATAGTGATATAAGTTAAGTGGCATTAAATACCATCTGTTTACTATTTTAAAGGTTTGTAATCTAATATTTAATGATTTAGATGAATAAAGACCTGGTGACCAAACTGAATTCCAATCGTCACTGAATTTTTTCTTACAATCTATATTCCATGCTTTTTGTTGTAATGTAGTTGTTGATCAATATGATTTATTTATCAGTTTGTAGATGATGGATGTCATTCCTTTGGCTGTATAGTTGTTTTTCATTAGATTCAAAAGGAGTAGGATCTCTGTCCATTAGCGTATGGAGACCATCTTTTACCACCGTATGATGGATCTGATGATATTGTATACAAGGGACACTAGATCCAAATTTCTCTATTTGGGCTAATGTGGAGATTTGTTTTTGTAGATAATATTGTGTAACCTATACACTCATTTGTCCCTGCATATCTTGAAAGTGTTATGAGCATATCCCGGGACAAACCACTTCTGCCCAAGAAAAGCTTCGGCTGGGTAAACACCTGGTGCCAATGTTTTTCTGAATTTGTCCCATATAGATAAGGTGAATGACAAAAATGGATTGATTGTTATTTTTTGGGGGGGGGGTTATCTTTAGGTTTATTCCATAGTATTTCTTTTAAATAGGAGGGGGAGGCATAAATTTGTTCTGTGTAGTCCCAATGCTTACTTGTGTCTTCTGCAGTATAAATTAAAATGTTTTTTACTTGTGCTGCATTAAACTACATGTTCAAATTAGGAGTGCCCACTCCTCCTAAATTAATTGGATGGGTTAGGAACCTAAAATTTGTTCTTGGTTTCTTGTTTGATCAAATGAATTTATTAATCTTTGATTGCCATGATTTCATTTCATTGTGTTTGACTGGTATGGGTAAATTTTGGAAGAGGAACAAAAATTGGAGAGGTATAGTTGATTTAATTAGTTCTATTCTTTCCAGCCAGAATAAATGTATTTGTTCCCAATTTTTTAGTGTGTTTTTAATTTTTTTTGTATAGCGGTGTATAATTAAAATTTAAAAAATTCAATTTAGTTGGAATATTAACTCCTAAATGCCTCCATTTAATAATTACCTGTTTAAAATGAAAAGACTCTGAGATTGTTTTAAGAGTCTGGGGTTTCAATAGGCACTAATTTTATATTATGGTTGTTTTTATATGTGTGATTATATGTTATTATCTGCTCTGAGCCCACTAAATAATCTTGAGAGGCCCCTTTTGAGCTGTAGTGACAAAGGGAAAAACGGGAAGTTTTCATCTTTAACTAATTTTTTTCTTCACTAGAATAATTATTCATGATTTTTAAAACTTTTAAAAGAAACAAGTCTCCTCAGCCTTAAGGATGAGATGAGGAAAAAACAGAGAACAGCAATGGAGATTCTCTCTCTGTGGTGGCAAAAAGAGAACTGAGGGAATAGTGCCCCTCCTCCTGATCATGTGAAGATTTACACAGGAAAGTGCAAAGGGGAGGAGGGGCACTCCTAGTCTTCTAAAAAGCTCTGGAAATCTTTTCCAAAGTTGGACTGCTTTTGCACAGTCCCAAAGTGGGACTGCACAGAAACCACAAAGATAGACTATATTTATCCAAAAGAATGATGACACTGGGTATCAAACAACCCCCTCCGTTTATTTTTCAGTCAGATTTTGCCTTTAACCCTCTTCTTACACCCTCTGGATAGATTGCTGCTACCAGGAATTATATTCCAAAATAGTTAATTTAAATTTCCCCTTTACCAGTGTGCCCAAGCATCAGGCTCCTTCATGGGACTATGTGGCTCTGAGGAAAGGAATGGGATATAGGAATAACACATACTCTGGGATGGAAAAAAACAAAAAAAACCCTTTATTTTTACAAGAAGTATATCAGGTTTACACTATTACTTAAGCTTGATGGTTTCAGTTCTCAGTTCTTACTGTTTCTTTACATAGGCTCAGTTACACAGATATACATCAACTTTCTCTCACAGGTGCACACACAGTTTGCTTGTTTCAGATAGATCAATCACTCACGCAAATGTACATAGACTTTCTCTCAGACGCACACACAGTTTGCCTGTCTAGACCATAATTATTTATCTCAGAAATGCATAGACACCCTCAGGCTGCATACAGCTTGCCTGTCTAAACAAAAAAGCCTCTTTTCTCTCTGCTAAAAACAGCAGTTCACTCTGCCCACACTCTGAGTCATCAACCAATCATCTCACTCACTCATCCTGCTGTTTTACCTCCCGTTCTTCATCTGTACCACACCAAGCATTTAAAGACACACACACACACTTAAAATCATTACACACACCCTTTCAAAAAAAGTTTTGCACAGAAACAGATGATCCTAATGAAACGGACAGTGTGAGTGTGTGTGCGCGCACACACGCGCGCACATGCATGCGGGTTTCTTTTGTCTGGCACCAGCCAGAAAGCATGGGGTTGGGGGAACAGCACCCACTAGCTGCCTTGCTATGCTGCTTTTGACCCAGAGAGATGGGTGGTGGTGGGCTCTCCTCTGTCTGCCTCTGCATCTTCTGGCTTACCGGTGGGACCAGAAGGTTTGGCTAGAAAGGTGGGGCTTGGCCCTGCCAATCATCAGAGTCACAATGGTAGCCTCCCACCACTCAGCCAGTGCCTTATACCCAAATGGAAGATGCCCCTCCTTCTTCATATAGTGAATAAAAGTTTTAAAAAATCATCTTTTGGGGTAAATAAATTCTACTACACCTGGGCATTGATAAGAAAAGGAATTTGCTGGGGCCTGCCAAGACACAGAAGGATTACTGCCTGCCCAGCAGTGTCTCCACACTTCTCACTTTACATGGAGCACATCAGAAGATCAGAGATCCCTCAGTTTGTATGCCCCAGCTCCTCCAGGTCAAGGGAATGCATGGAAAGTGTTTTGCTCAAGGGTCTTCAAAATCCTGGAGCCAGCATTACATTATTGTAATTATTTTGTTATTGTATTACAGTACTATTGTAGCACATTACAACCTCCTTGAGTATATGAGCAAACTAAAACTTTGCTTCTGCAGCAACATGATGTTCAAAATACCATTTACAAAATGCCTTGAGTAATGGCTTCTGCATGGCCCCAGAGCTAGGCACTGTCACTGATGCAACTATTTTGTTTGCACAAGACATGAAGACTTGTCTTAATACAGAACTGGGGGCTACAATACACTTTATACTTCTATGCTACTCAGTCTTGACTTTTTAATATTCTATTTGCTCACTTGATGTACCCCTTCCATCTCTTGCCATCAGCTCTGTGCACACCACACTGCATGAACGGGGGGCTGTGTGTCATGCCTGGATTGTGCATCTGCCCACCTGGCTTCAACGGCATCAACTGTGATAAAGGTATGCTGAAAAGGATTATGAGCAGAAACCCAAACTATGACTGATTAAATCTGAGACTGAGCCAGTAAAACCTTAAATTGCAGATTATAAATAGACCCTCAGTTAATTGATCGAGCTGTAATCAACCAAAATCTCTTGAAAGGAACCCTGCAGGCTGCACAGATCTTCCACTTTCCTGTGCCAAATTTAATAGGGGTTTACCTTTGCAATTTTTTCCTGTTCCTATCCAGCTAACAATTATTTTGGTGTTTTAACATGATGCCATTATGGTTTTCCTTTGGCTAATAAGACCCACAAGTAAATGCATGAGGGAAGAACAGGATCATGCCCACCAGCTGTGTCTCAAGGACTCAATGAGATACAAACAAAGCAAGGACCCTATACAAGGCAGGTTTCCTGATTGTGTGGTCAAATGCCTTCACGCTTTTCTCTGCACACCCAGAGCTTGGAGTGTGTTCCACAGGAGCAATCCTGCTCTATCTCACCCCATCCAGTCAATGAGTATTATTTTATTGTGTGAGTAAGTCTGGACCATCAACAGTATGGGCTAGGTGAGAACTTATTAATTTTAGAAGCTATTTTAACTCTGGCTTTTTTTTTGGATAATGCTTAATATTCTTGTACATAAATTGATAGAAAACAAAATGTTAGATATGGGGTTGGATCCCACCAAAAATCTCCAGTAACTAAAGGATTTCTGTCAGGAGAGCATGACTTCTTCACGCACACCATTGCTGCAGTTTCAAATGCCTCCTGAAATGCTGTGCCTGGTGGACCCCAAGGACCAGCGAGAAGGAGAAGTGGGAGTTCTGTCACGGGACGGGGGAAATCAGTGAAAATCTGCCCCATGTTTGGTGGGATCCAACCCATGGCCTTTCTTGTTATAATGAGTGTTAGACTAAATGTCCATCAAGGTAACATCTAGGGAAGGGACATGTTTCCAATAGCAAGAAGGGAAGAGGTCTGGTTCCCTCTCTCCTTTTGTCGCTTAACTTCTTCTAGTGATAAGCTCCAGAGCCAAGAATCTTTCCCATCTCTGTTCAGTTTCTGTGCTCTGCTTCTTGCTTGTGTTGGTTCTGCAAGGTCACACATGGAATAGGAACAGTCACAATTCCCACTGCATCCAGTGGGAAATCAGTTTTCACAGGAACACAGTAACTCATCCATTCCATGACATCCTGTCAGTTTGCCCTGAAAAGACCAAGCTGGTGCAGCCTAGTTGATTCCCAAGCACAAACAGAGCAGTAATCTTAAAATGAGGCCAAAGGATTCTGGGACAGCAGACAAAGATGAGTTTCCATCTTATGTTGTCAGCCCTGGCAGGAACTCATCATCATTCCCAGAAATAACAGAAAAGTCAGATCCAGAATTATCTGCTGTCACAACAACTGGCCTGTGACTGAACAAGAGTTCTCTTGCCTGAAGGGCTGCTCCATTCAGTTCAATGAGAATGGGAGTTCCTTGCATACAAAGAGATACTGGAACTCTGGGAATACATTGGAGTTGGTTGGTTGGTTGGTTGGTTGGTTGGTTGGATTACAGTCTGCCTTTCTCACTGAGACTCAAGGTGCATTATGGGGGAAGGGGAATACAGAGCAGAACCTTGCCTCCATAGTCTTTTATTTAATTTACTTATAAGAGAGCAAGAACTTTGTTGTGCCCTATCCAAGCCATACCACGTTCTTTCTTAAATCTCCATACAGGATCAAACACATCTGGTACCCAATATAATTTGTAAGCAGCCTCAAAAGCATTTAGCTGAGAGTAGCCAGGGTACACAGTTTAAAATAAATAAATATTTGTGTTAATATTTTGTTTTATTTCCCTCAGCAAACTGCACAACGACCTGCTTCAATGGAGGAACATGCTTTTTTCCAGGAAAATGTATTTGTCCTGCAGGATTTGAGGGGGATCAGTGTGAAATTAGTACGTTCCAGATTTAAATCTTTCACAATAGCAAAAGTATTTTGCTTGAGGTTCCTAAAAGATAAAGGTTATTTGTGGCCAAAATAAGTCACAGGAAACACAGCACAGGGCTACCCAGCGATTATTGTGCATTTTGTATTTAAGAACAATGCAGACAAGATAACAGTTAGATGCATTTAGTCACGCACTACATGAATTCCATGTAGTGAAGAATGAATGACTCAGCTTGTCATCTAGAATACAGAGATTAAAAGGAACACAAAGGTTCACATTCTACAGTTAAGTGAGAAGTAATTTACAGAGCAGCCCTAGGAAAGTTATACGTTTCTAAATTCTCTGAATAAGCTTTAAAAGGTGTAGCTCTGTTTAGGATTGCACTATTAATCATGAGTTTCAATAAAATTAGCCACCTTAGTCCACTGGAGCAAATAGTCAAGAGAGTGATGAAGCACTTTTATGAGCTGACGAACAACATGTTACAAGCAAATGTATGTAACAGAGTCCCAATGCAAGATGTTTTGCTTTTTAAAGAAAACCTCTTGGTAAGAAATTGATTTTGAGTGGAAGCGATGACGCTGCTTTTCTTTAAAGCTACCTGGCACAAGACTTTTGTTACACATGTTCGAGTGAAACATGTATTCTACTATTTAGGATTCTTGGCCAGAATACAAAGGGGTTTATGTGCACAGTGAGTTTTGAAACTTCTTTGAACAACAACCCTCCCTCCACAACAGTTTTCTAAGCAGTGGGAGAAGGATTGAATGTCTTACAAGGTACAAGTCATCTGACTGTTCCTACTCTATGGTTGGGAAGTTCAGTTTATTGATCATGCTGACAGCCACATTACTGGTGTATATCATAGTCACCATACATACTGTTATCCTGTAATTACTCCAGTTCTGGTAGTAATGGTTTTCATTTAATGTGTGTTAACTGTTAAAGGCACTGTTTTCTATTTCTAGGCAAATGCCACCAGCCATGTCAAAATGGAGGTAAATGTACTGGGAAAAATAAATGCAAGTGCCCCAAAGGCTACCAAGGAGATCTTTGTTCAAAACGTAAGTGCCAAATTAATGTTATGTCTTTCTCTTTTTCAGGATTTTATTTTAGTTATTTGCTTTTAAAAATCTAGGCCACACAGTAATTCGCAAGTGCTTTGCACTTCACATACAAATAAAGCTTTTGTAAAGCTGTTCTATAGTGTTACTTTCACACTAAAGGCAAGTTGTCCGTGTCATAGAATTATTGATCCTTCAACAGAAAGGAAATTGGTTTGGCTATTAAGAGCAGGTATTTTCTTTCAGCGGTCTGCGAACCTGGTTGTGGATTCTATGGAATCTGTACCGAACCCAACAAGTGCCAGTGTCAGGAAGGATGGCACGGAAGGTATTGCAATAAAAGTAAGTGGCATGAAAAAAATTCTGATTCTTCAGCATATAAATATACAGTGGGGTGATAATAACTTGAGATGATGTCGGCACAATGACATTCCTTCCCATCTTCTGTTATTAAGCATTAGGTACAGATTCATTTCCACTAAGTGAGAACCCTTGTCCTAGCAGAGGGTGCTCTTTCTGGCAGATGAAAGCTTCCTCACTTAGTGGAAGGGCATCATAGAATCCAATCCATTATCGTTATCCAGACTAACTTTCTGAGGATTGCATTCATTACAATGTACCATGCGCCTTTAGAATGGGGAACAGTAAGTAATCTGCAGTTTGAAGGTTTGTCGCATAAAGTCACATGTTAAGAGCAGTTGTGAAGTCAACACTGATTTTTTTCCTGTGGCGTATGGATGTTTTACTTGATCATGTTTCCCAAATCCTTTAAAAAGTGAGAAATCAGAACAGCAAAAGTTGCCACCCTCAATGTGTCGAAGCATTTAAAAGGCTAGTTTAATGTGCCAGAATCTACGCAGGAAGCAGTCAAACAAAAGCAATCAAACAGTTCCGATTTTGACTAGTAGTGATCTAGTATTGAATGCTAGATCTAGAAATGTCATAGGAAGTGTCATCTTTTCAAAATAAAATTTGAGTCACACATCCTTGGATAGTGCCAGGGCTTGTATGGTCCCTTGCTACATTCAAGGACAGAAAAATCTTTTCATTTGAAATATTAACAGTGAAAAACAGCAGGTCTGCATTTGTAGTTTCTTTACTCTTGAACTGGATCATTTTTCAGGGTATGGAGCCAACCTTGTGAATGCCCTGAGGCCAACAGGCACCAAGCACAGGCAGCACACACCTTCACCTAAAAGGGCCGAAGAGAGGCAAACACCACCCGAATCCAATTATATCTGGTGAACTCCAACATCTGAAACGGTTTACGTTACACAAAGTTCATCGCCTTCATTAACCTTTCATGTGTTGAACATTAAAACGCTGTTCATTACATTTTAAGATTACTGGCCTGAATTTTACTAGTTTCATTATAAACCACTGAGCTGATAGTTGCTATTCCTTTTTAAGTTTTACTTCTCTAGCACAGTTATAGAGGCTTCTTATTTTCAAAGCTTTTGACCAGTTCATTTTTGTACTTTATTTCAACACTCTACCAAGTTAAATTTTTCTGAAATTTATTCTTTGGAACAAATTGACAAACCAAAAAGTGGGGGAGGATTTTAAAAAAATGTGGCCTGAAATACACAAGTGTGACTCTCCCCCAGTAGATTCTTCCTCCCTTCGTATGGCTTCCATTTAGTTATTGCCCATACCATAACTAAGCACTCCATCTCCACCATACTCGCCCACATAGATTCCAGTTATACTGTATGGAGAGGTAGAAATCAGATGCACTGGCCCCATATTTCTACAGTGATTGGTAAGCTGTGGTTGCCCTGGGATAGGTATAAGAGGATCTTTTTGGTTCCTAAGGATACTCTTTACCTGCTCCACCTGCAACCTGTTTGGAGTGTTAAATTGCTTCTGTCCCATAACTCTACCCTCAAATAAGTTTGTCCTATCCCATAAGACCTGTTCCTGTCCCTCCTTTCCATATATGCATATAGAATCGGCCATTTCCTGTTGAGATATGGCTTTAAAAAGGGAACGTGCCTGACCTTTGAACATTCTCTGTCCTTGCTGGTATATGAAGTTGATATCAGGTAGTCTTTGCTGAGTGTCTGTTAATCCTTCCCTGACAAATTGAAACGTGCTTCTTCTCCCAGGACTTAACACAAGGACCTCCTCCTCTTCTTTGCACCCTATCCCATGCGCACGTGTCTCACCACCACATTTGGTTCTGCTCAGTTTGATGCAAGTCCTCTCCAGCCATCTGGATAGTATTTAGCTTGGTTTGCAAAGTCTCTCTATCTGTGCACAGGAATTCATCCTTTTCTTGCACTGGTGTTGAATCGATAATCTTTCCCTCTGTGCCTTGGTAACAGAGAACATATTTCAATATTGGCTCTCATAAACCACCAGGGTTTTAACATTTTTTCTTGCAGAATTGGACTACTCCTTTTTCCGCATGAGTGAAACATGACGTAGTCTGACCTTCCTTTTCATACAGTTTAGGCAACATCTCTCTTGCATTTCTTGAAGACTGTCAGAGAATGCTCCACTGCTTTCTAGTATACTGCAGTCTCCCTGGTTTTCTGGCAGTAGTGCTGCAAGAGCTTCTGCATGCACTTTATTATTTTGTACATACAAGGATGCATTTATTGGTTTGGAATGCTCACATTCAGGATATACTTTGTCCTTTCCTCGGTCTTCTGTCACAATTGGTTCCAGTCAACAAGTAGACTAATCTGAGGTACTTTATTACTGAGTTTTAGTTGCTTGTGCAGATGTCCTAATGCTAAATACTGAAAGGTGATTCATTTGAGATTTACTGTGGGATGCTGCACCAAACTCTTGTGTTGATAGTTTAGCTATCTTCTGACTAATTTTTATTAATCCTATGTACACCCAGGTGACCAGCTACTGAACAGGTATGTGCCATCCTTAGCAAGTCCATTCTGTATTTTCTTTGTACCACTAATTGTTTCTGTGGTTCAAACGTAACTTGTTTCCTTTTCTAAAGGAACTCTTGGTATGATTTTCCCAGTTTGCCTATAGATCTTACTGATTGTTCAGGTGACAAGTTAGAAGGATTTGTGTTAACCGTGTCCCTTCAGGATTCTAATGTGTCATCCTGTTGGTTTGTTGCTATACACTCAGCAGATCCTTGTTTCTCCATTGGAATCACACTGATCTCCTCCAACCAATCCTGTTTAACTCTCTTCTCAGAGATTTTATTATTTTGTAAGCTTTTTTGGATGCCCACCCCTTCTTCTTGGTGAGATGCACCTTTCTGCATTTTCATTTGTGTGCAAATGTTCACACCCACCTTTGCTATGTGCTTGGGTAGTTCATTACCCAGGTACATGGGGACAGGGATTTCCTTCAACATCCCAACTTCCCAAACTCCTTCCCAGTCTTTATATTGAATCTTGACTTCAGCAACAGACACTGTGAAAGCAGGACCTCCTAGCCCTTTAATTATCCATGCTTTCCCCTCCCATCAGGTTCTTTGATTTCATTTAATGACACTTCATACCCTGAATCCCTTCAGTCTAGTACTTGGGGTCTATCCACACCACAAATTCACTATAGTCTGGGTCTATGTCCTTCTCAGGTGTTACTCTGACACACTCTGACATGCCCTGAATTTAAAATGGCAGCTGGTCTGTCTAGTGTCTCTGAGCAGAACCACAAGTGACAAAAGGCACAGATTGGACACTTGTCTGCTTCCCTCAAGTTTTGATGGGAAATGTAGGCAGCTTGGCGGAATGTTGGACAAGTGACAGTTGAAAAGTCCATTGGACAGCAGTCAGAGAGCGAAGCTGCGAGACCAAGATGCCTACATTTCCCATCAAAACTTGAGGGAAGCTGACAAGTGTCCAATCTGTGCCTTTTGTCACTTGTGGTTCTGCTCTCTCTCTCTCTTCCTAGGAGCCTCTGAACATTCTAAGAGCTGGTGTTAACTGTTGAGGTGCCATAGTAAGCTGTACTTATTTAATAATGTTCACTTGATTTGGTGTTATCAGGGCTGTCCGTTTATTAATTTTGGGGCATTCGTCGTAACACAAGTGTTCTTTTTCATCACACTGATAACATCATTTCCATGATCCCTCTTCTCTGCCCTAGATGGTATTCCTCTAGCAATTCTGCTTCTGCTTCCACCTACTGGGTAGTTTTTGTCAGGCAGACAAGGTTATTTATGTGGTTCACCCTTTAAAAAATATTTTTCTCCCCTCATTAGCACCAGTTTATCCATGATCTCTGCAGCCTTAGCTACTGTCTCTGGCTCTTTATCTTGTACCAGCAAACAATACCCAGTGGGTAGTATTTTGTAAAACTGCTCCAATCCTGTGAGATTGATAACATCCTGGCAGCTATCTGCTTTCTCCAGCCATTGTTTTAATAACCAGTCTGGTTTACATGCTACCTGAGCATAAGTTTCCTCAGGTTTCTTCCTTAGACTTCTAAACTCTTTCCTGCTATGTCCTGGTGTTACTCCAAACCTTTGTATGTTCACTCTTTAAATGCATCATAAACGTTTACTGGATCTTGCCTCATTTCACTGGAAACTTAGACTCTCAGAGATTTGAGATTTTCTCTAGGTCATATTCTGGTCATCGGGGATGTTAAAATCCTGGCAGGCTCTCTAAGAATTCACAAAGTAAGTCTCTAGATTATCCCCCTTTTGGAACTGAGAAATTCTCTTCCTCTCCACCCTCATGTTGTTATTTTTCTGTGATCTAAGAGCTGGATTATCCCCTTCCAGTTCCTTATCTCTCAACCTAAGTGTCTGCATTTCTATATCTGCTTCTTTCTCTGTTCTGATCTCAGCTAGTTCCAGTTCATGTTGCCTTTTGCATTCTTCTTTACATAATTAGATTTGCTCGTGGGATATTCTGGATAATTCAAATTCTTTTTCTCTGTCTCTTTCCTCTTTTTTGAGTGGCTAGTTTGGCTAATTTAATTTTTTCCTTGCTTCTTTGCAGTTCTAAAGGATTTGTTCTCTTTCTACTTCACTGTCACTACTAATCATTGCTTCAGCACCTCCCTCTTTCTCTGTACCATGTTTTATTTTCTTAGATAGCATTTTGGTGACGACTCCACACATTATCTTTTTTGCTTTTACCTCAGCAGTGTCAAATCTTTTTGCCACACCTATCCTGTTTCTTTTAAACTTTCTGGGATCTTTATTACTGATCCTTCTTGGCCGAATCCACATTACCTTCGCGCGTCCCGGTGTTGCGCTAAATGTCCGCGAAACACCCGGAAGTATAGAGTCTTTCAAGCGCGATTTCAGAAATCGCGCTTGAAAGACGCTATACTTCCGGGTGTTTCGCGGACATTTAGCGCCGCGCGGAGGTAATGTGGATTCGGCCTTGAAGTTACCTTAAACTTTTTACCTCAGATTGCAACCCCTTTTATTAAATCATTCCTTTCTTGTAACTCACTCTGTGACCCTCTCCACAACACCGTCTTACATTTACCTTCAACTTTTACCTCAAAAGGGCTTTGGTCACACACTGAATTCCTTTTTAATCCACCACACATCCAATTACTGGTCTTCTCTGCCTTTTCCAGGCTTGCTGCCTCAAGAACACCACATATTAAGGTTAGTATCTCACAGCTGATCCAACACTTTTGTGGACCCCCCCCCTCCAGTCCCACTGCTACCCACTTTAAGTCTCCCTTCTTAAGTTCTGGGCTACGCAGACAGTTCAGGGTAGTCACAATTTGCCACCTGTCCAGTCCCTAATTGTCAGGCAGAGAGCCCTGATTCAAATTCACACATGATCCTCACTCTCCTCTTCCCAGGGACGCTATCAGACAGGCAGCCATTTCCCTGAATTCACTACTCTTCACCCATCTGGATGCCCATGGCTATTGGAGCTAGGGAACTCTGTATTTCTTTCCCTTATTCACTGCCAACATTTATTTAATGAGATATATTGGCATGTGTTACTTTCCCTGAGACACTAGGCATCAAATCAGCAGGTTTTAAACAAAGAAAACCAAACAAGTTAGTAAAGAATTCAGTAGCACCTTTAAGATTAACCAGCTTTATTGTAGCATAAGCTTTCAAGAGCCACAGCTCTCTTCGTCAGATGCATCTGACAAAGAGAGCTGTGGGTTTCAAAAGCTTATGCTACAATAAAGTTGGTTAGTCTTAAAGGTGCTACTGGACTCTTTACTATTTTGCTACAGACTAACACGGCTAACTCCTCTGGATCGAAAACAAGTTAGCAATTCATACACATACATTATTCTTAAGACATGAACTTAAATCTCACACTGTTATAACTGGATGGTTTCAATATAATAAAATAAATGTCAGCAGCCAGCTATCTATGCTGCTCCCTTCAGCAGCCTAAAAACCTTTCCCCCTTCTAACTGTTCTAACAGATCTCAACAGCCACCAGCTTCACCATTCTGTTAGCTCTCATCGGCTGTTTGTTGTTGAGAGAGGTGGAACTTAACTTGTCTGTCACAACAAGTTTTGCCAGCTTGTGCTGAAGTAGCTTAAGCAAAGGCAGAACATTTAATTTGGGAGCATGGTGGATTTTTTAACATTTCGGTTTATAAAACAAAAAGTTTTAAAATTTAAAACCAATTTCCATTTCTTCTGTATTAAATAAAATGTGGTTGTGGCATTCAAACAATATAATATATTGGAAACAAAGTGGAACTATGAAGTATGAACACAGTCTTTGCATCAGCTTATAGCAATATAATATATTGTACACAAACAGCTCTTATGTAATAAACATTTTTATACTGATTGTTGTGTATGAAATAAAGATGCTGATTTAATGTTCATTTGTGGAGACACGGTGACACGTGACATTGTATCTAAAGGATCTCATTACTGGGCTGATCTTATGGTCGACTATGATGAGGTGCACAATCATTGTACCAATGTCAGAAGATCCCAAACAACCCCTTGTGTCATTGCAACAATACATTGGTCATTCCCTTCATTGCTCTTCCTGAGCTCCTGTAAAATCCCATAGGAGCATCATCGGGAATTTTTATGGGGTGCAGAGATTAGAAGACGAATGTATTTATTTTGTTATTTCTTGTGTAGTACAGAAAGAGTCATCCCTTGCTCTGATGCAAGCAAATCCCTGTAGTGTTTTTTTTTTATAAGTAGTATATATTGGCATGCAGAGCAGAGCATAACATACCATCTGAGGAATCACCATGGAATCAAAACTTTTTTCTAAAAGAAATGAAAAAGTAATCTCTTAGTTACTTTTAGGGCAGAATAAGATTTTTTTTTGCCGCCACCATTCTGCTGCAGCCCCCTCCATGCTGTTTCTAGAAGCCGCAAGACCCTCCAGAAAAGCATTTTTAATGGATTTGGGGCTGCAATAGGAAGGGGAGGCAAGAAAATCATACTCCACAGGCAGAACTACTTCCACCCATGGAAAAAATCCAGTGGACCCAAGCTGTAATAGAAAACTATCTGCCACATACGTTATCCAGTCACTGTGCGTATAAAAGCAATTCCAATAAGTGCTGTTTATAGACTTCCATTGTTTTGTGTAATATTTTCCAGATTAAAT
This sequence comes from Eublepharis macularius, assembly GCF_028583425.1. NCBI lineage: Eukaryota > Metazoa > Chordata > Lepidosauria > Squamata > Eublepharidae > Eublepharis > Eublepharis macularius. The sequence continues at coordinate 65,514,686 of NC_072798.1, forward strand.
TACAAATGTCAGTGCCAGAGCACTCCAACCTAACCTCATTATCAAAACTAAACTGATAAGGCTCATTGGATAACACGGAAGAAGTTGGTATTACTATAGAGATTGTTGTGTAACGGCAATGCTGACCCACTAGCCCCATTCCATTTTATTCAGTGGTTGTCCTGAATCTATGCCTAGTGATGCACCACTCTCCTGAGTTCACCAAAAAATTTTGGGGGGGGGGGGTCCTTGCTCTTCTCATTCAGTGTGCTGCTACCAGCTAGTCAATTTCTAAACTTCCTGCCAAGAGGGCCAGTGCTCCTAGTTTCCCATTCACGTTGCTGTTTAAAGACTCCAGCTACAGTCTGCATCTCATGCTATGCCAAAATATGTCTCATTGTACACTATGATGCCATATTGCCAAGAAGCCTAGAAGCATTTTAGGCTAAAAATATAAACATGTTGAGCACAATGAAAATATGATTCAGCTCTTTTATGAGTGTAGTTGTGTCCATCCTCAATAGTGAATAAGAGGTATATTTATACTTAGAAACAAATGGGAGGAGGTTTCCATAGAACACACATGTCTGTAAAAGGGCTAATCACTTGGCATGGGGGATATTTCTCAAGTAAATATAGCAAAAATATTTTAAAGTTAAGGTTCAACATATTCTTATTTGTCATAAATCTCCTCTGAAACAGGGAAGACAATTATTTGAGACCATGAAAGCTGCACAGTAGTACAAACACTGTAGAAACGTATGCTACTGTAGCATAGTGTTTAAGTGATTGGGCTGAGAATCAACTGGGTGTCATCCGCATATTGATGACAACCCAGTCCAAACCTCCGCATCAGGTGAGCGAGGGGGGCGTATATAAAGATTGAACAACAGGGGAGAGAGTATCGCCCCCTGAGGGACACCATACACCAAAGGCTGGCATGTGAACAACCTCTCCCCCAGTGCCACCCTCTGTCCCCAATCATGGAGAAAAGAAACGAGCCACTGCAAGGCCGTCCCTCGAATCCGCACGTCGGTGAGGCGGTGGGCCAACAACTCATGGTCAACCATGTCGAACGCCACTGAAAGGTCTAACAAAATCAGCAGCACTGACCCGCCACAATCCAGGTGCCTATGGAGGTTGTTCGTGAGGGCAACCAACACTGTCTCCATCCAATGGCCCAGACAGAAACCAGACTGGTATGAGTCCAGGACAGAGGTCTCTTCCAGAAAAACCTGCAGCTGTTCCACCACTGCCTGCTCAATCACCTTTCCCAGAAACGGGAGGTTCGATATTGGGCGGTAACTGGACGGGTCAGTAGGAGCCAAAGATGTTTTTTTCAGAAGAGGACTCACTATAGAGGCCTCACTAGTTGGGAAATTCCTGGAGATCTAGGGGATGAAACTGGAGAAACCTGGAGAAAGTGGGGTTTGGGGAGGGAAAGGTAGTGGTAGGTAGGTTTAATTTTATATGGCCAAAGGCTGTCACAATACAAAGTTTAAAAGGGGAGGGAAAGGACCTTGGCATGGCATAATTCCATAGAGTCCACCCCCCAGGAGCCCTTTTCTTCAGGTGAACCGATCTCCGTGGCCTGGAGACCAGTTGTAATTCTGGGAGATCTCCAGCCACCACCTGGAGGCTGGCAACCCTATCTAAGCCCCAGCTTCCTAGCTGTATTGTGGGCATAATAATAACACTGACTATGGACATTGCTCTGAGTAGGCACTAATCTGTCTAGAAAAGCAGTATATAAGCCCACTGATGTATATAAGCCCATTGCTATGCACAATTCACTATTTATTTCTGGTGGACATGAGACCCAATGTGTTATCTCTGGCATTGATTGTGTGGGCCTGGTGTGGAATGCCGAGGAGAGTTTGGCTGTCTGCTTGGTGTACCGACCGCCCAGCGCAACAGCAGACGCCTTACCGCGCCTGCTAGAGGTGGTTGCTGGGTGGGCCTTGGAGTACCCCAGGTTGATGGTGCTGGGGGATTTCAATGCCCATGTAGATGATGCCACCTCGATACAGGCCACGGACCTGGTGTCAGCCATGGCAACACTGGGACTCTCCCAATTTGTATCGGCACCCACACATGAAGCAGGCCACACGCTAGATCTGATCTTCGGGATGGGATTGGATGTGGTTCTGGATAAAGTAGAGTTGGTGCCATGGTCAGACCACGTGGTTGTGAAGGCCCGGCTGGGCGTGCCACCCCCCTCCTGCAAGGGCGGTGAGCAAATTTATGCTCGCCCGCGGAGACTGATGGACCCAATTGGGTTCCAGAATGCTCTGCGGGAACCAATGCTCCACGGTGGTTCATTAGATGAGCTAGTGGAGGGCTGGCAAGTCCGGCTCTCTGAGGCCATCGATGAAATCGCCCCCCGTCGTCCTCTTCGCTGCCGGAATCGCCGGGCTCCTTGGTATACGGAGGAGCTGCGGCAACAGAAACGGGAGCTAAGACGACTTGAGCGCGTGTGGCGGCGATCTCGTGACGAGGAAGCAAGAACATCTTATAGGCTGTTTATGAAGTCCTATGAGATGGCGGTGAAAGCTGTGAAGAAAGAGTATTATGCAGCTTCCATCGCATCAGCTAGCTCTCGCCCAGCTAAATTATTTAATGTGGTCCGTTCATTGGTCTCCCAATCAGGTGGAGACCATCAAAAGTTGAATTTGGAGATAAGCTGTGAGGCTTTTGCGAGCTTTTTTACTGATAAGATCTTGCTTCTCCGCCGCGACTTACCAGCCACAGTTGATACAGTAAATGAACTAGAGGCCCCTTGGTCGTCTTCGGGACCCATATTAGATCATTTCAGCCCTCTTTTCGGGGAAGAGGTGGACAGGATTCTGCAGGTGGTACGGCCTACCACGTGCCCCTTGAACCCGTGCCCGTCATGGCTGGTGAAAGCCAGTGTTGACGGGCTTCGGAATTCCTTGGAGGCGATTATAAACCTGTCCTTGAGCTCTGGGGTTTTTCCCAAGGCGCTGAAGGAAGCTGTGGTACGGCCTCTTCTGAAGAAATCATCATTAGATCCTGCTGACCTGCTCAATTACCGACCAGTTTCCAACCTTCCGTTTTTGGGGAAGGTGATTGAGCGGGCGGCAGAGAAGCAACTGCAGAATTTCCTGAAGGAGACCTCAGCCCTAGACCCCTTCCAGTCTGGTTTCCGTCCGGGACATGGGGTCGAGACATTGTTGGTCACCCTCACAGACGATCTCCGCAGACATCTGGATCAGGGCGGATCAGCACTGCTGATTTTGCTGGATCTGTCAGCAGCGTTTGATACGGTCGATCATGAGCTTTTGACCCACCGCCTTGCCGATGTGGGGATTCAGGGGACAGCACTGCAGTGGCTGGTCTCCTTTCTCCACGATCGGGGACAGAGGGTGGCGCTCGGGGAGAGGGTGTCATCTCGTAGGCCACTGGTTTGTGGTGTGCCACAGGGAGCGATACTCTCTCCATTATTATTTAATATCTATATGCGCCCCCTCGCCCAGCTGGTGCGGAGTTTCGGGCTTGGGTGTCACCAATACGCGGATGACACCCAGCTTTATCTGTTGTTGGACGGGCAGCCTGGATCGGCCCCTGATGCCCTGGAGCGTGCTTTTGAGGCTGTGGCTGGTTGGTTGAGACAAAGTCGGCTGAAATTGAATCCCACGAAGACGGAGGTCCTGTATGTGGGTCGTGGGGAGATGGCTTTGGGACCCCGGCTTCCTACACTTGATGGGGCAGCACTTACACTGGCCCCGAGGGTTAGGAGCCTGGGGGTGATTCTGGATTCCTCCTTGAAGATGGAGGACCAGATCACTGCAGTTGCCAGGTCTTCCTTTTATTATCTTCGGCAGGCCAGGCAGCTTGCCCCTTATTTGTCTCCCCGTGACATGACTACAGTGGTCCAAGCAATGGTCACCTCTAGGTTGGATTACTGTAACGCGCTCTACGCTGGGCTTCCCATGGGCCTGATCCGGCGGTTACAGCTGGTACAGAATGCAGCAGCGCGGGTCATTGCTGGAGCACCGGTGTGGGAGCATATTACACCGGTGCTACGCCAGCTGCATTGGCTGCCAGTGGAGTACCGAATCAGGTTCAAGGTTTTGGTGTTAACCTACAAAGCCCTACGCGGACTGGGACCGACGTATCTGAGGGACCGTCTCTCACCATATGAGCCCCGGAGGACTCTCCGCTCTGGCGGAAAACATCTTTTAAGTGTCCCTGGCCCTAGGGAGGCCCGCCTGGCGTCGACCAGGGCCAGGGCCTTTTCAGTCCTGGCCCCGACCTGGTGGAATGCTCTGTCTTGCGAGACAAGGGCCCGGCAAGATTTGCTTGCATTTCGCCGGGCCTGTAAGACAGAGCTATTCCGCCAGGCATATGGCTAACGCCGGGCAGTGCCCCCCCGTGAAGGGGGGGTTAAACCATCACCCCTATGCAAACACAGAGGCATGTATGAACCACTGGGCAGCATGAATTGTTATATTTAATGTTTTTAAATGTTTTTAAATGTATTATTTAATGTTTTTAAATGTTTTTAAACATGTTTGTATTTGTTATCCGCCCTGAGCCTGCAAAAGCAGGGAGGGCGGAATATAAATATAATAAATTAAATTAAATTAAAATTAAATTATAGTGGTTAGAGTGGTAGACTGGGATCTGGAAGATCCAGATCTGAATCCCCACTGTGCTGTAAAAGCTTCCTGGCTTACTTTGGCCTGTTACGCCCTCTCAGCCTAACCCATCTCACCGCATTGTTATTAGGATAAAATGGGAAAAGGAGAATGTTATAAGACACTTTGGATCCCTGCTGGGGAGAAAAATGGGGTCATATAAATGAAGTAAATACATTCTCTGTATCTATTATACATTTATACATTATCCATTTATACATTCAGTTGATATATTTGTACACATCTACTCTGCAACAGCACAGCCAATAAAGCACATATCAGATCTTTTGGCTTCCATGACATCACAGCAGTTCACATTGATCATAAGGATCAACATTATCATACAGTGACACTTGAAAAAAATATATACACAAGTGTCTCCTGCAAATTAGTGGTAAATAGATACATTCTTATACTCACCAAAGAATGCCCTGTGTATGAAATGATGAAAGTATGTTTTAAGTAGTTATGAGTCAAATCCACATTACTCATTCTAAGTCGCATGTTCCCCGCATTCCCCAGGCAATCCCAAGCGCCGGTCACATTACCTCATTAAAAAGACGCATTTCATTCGCATTTCTCCCGAATATGTGGTCACAGGTTTTCAACTGGAGTTTCACGGTGGCCATGTGTCAGACTGTGGCTAAATAATGTCCTTCTCACAGGTTCCCCTTTACAAGCAAACAAGAGTCCATTGTTTGGATAAGGAAACTTTACTGTAGAAATGGTTCATTATAGTCCACTGTCCTGAATAGGAGACTCAGGATGGTACAAGATCATTGTTACCAATGAAGGGCAAAGCATGAGGTACAAAGTAACAGTTCCCAGCCGCACCAGCCTCCCCCCATAGTTCTCAAAACAATATCTTGCAGTCTTGGGAAGCTGCTCACTCTCAAGGCCAATCCTTGGTGGAACGATGTCAGACAAAACAATCTCGTCCTGTGAGAAATCTGCTTGGGAACCGGTGCACCTGTGGGGAAAGCACTTAAACACTAGAAGCATTAGAAAATGGAGTCAGTACAGTTATATATACACTGGACTTGACATTTCTGCCCCTCTTAAAATAAATTCCCCCCTGGTTTATATGGGTAGCGCGTATGAAAAGCTTTGGTTAATCTAGGAGCATGAACATGCACAGAGTTCACCCATTCATCATATCCAGAATCAAAGTCCTTCCACCTGATGAGGTAAAAAAGCTGATTACGTTTGAATTTAGAGTCCAGAATTTGTTGCACTTCATAGTGTACTTGGTCGTCTATTAAAGTTGGGATGGGTGGAGCTTTGACATGCCACTTGTCGTCGGTTGGAGCTCTTTTTAAGAGACTGACATGGAATGTATCATGAACATGGCGCAAATTCTTGGGTAAATTTACAGCAACGGTCACCTTATTGATTACTTTGCGTACTGCAAAAGGTCCAAGGAATTTTAATGCTAATTTGCGGCTGGTCTGGGCTAGTTTCAGATTTTTGGTAGATATGTAAACATGATCTCCAGGATGTAAATCCCAATTGGCCGCACGATGGCGATCGGCGTACTTTTTGTAATCCTGTTTGGCTTTTTTGAGGTGTTGCTTTATAAGAGTCCATTGTTGAGCGGCCTCCCCCCACCATGAAGATACATCTGGCGAACTAGAGGCATGGAGAGGGGGAGCGTCCAACGGAAAAGGGTTGAAGTGAGCTCCATATACGACTTTGAAAGGAGCCTCCCCAGTGGAGGCATGTACACTGTTATTGTATGAAAATTCAGCTAGCGGGAGAAGGTCCACCCAATTATCTTGTTGGAAGTTAATGTAGCAACGAAGGAACTGTTCTAAGATTTGATTAGTTTTTTTGGATTGTCCGTCGGTTTGTGGGTGGTGGCTTGAACTGATTCCCTGTTCAATGTTCAACATTCGTAAAAGCTCCCGCCAGAAGTTGGCAACGAACTGTCCGCCGCGATCCGAAATCACCTTGGACGGAAAAGAATGTAATTTTACGATGTGTTTTAAGAATAAATCCGCCAATTTTCGAGCGGAGGGTACAGCAGTACATGGAATAAAATGCGCTTGTTTGGAAAACAGGTCTACCACTACTAAAATGCAATTATGTCCTTTTGAATTAGGCAAATCAGTGATAAAGTCCATGGATATTGTTTCCCAAGGTCTGTTAGGTGTTTCCAACGGTTGTAAGAGACCCGGAGGTTTTCCTTTCCGAGTTTTGGCGCTGAGGCAAATGGGGCAGGAGCCTACATATTGGGAAATGTCTTTGCGCATGCCCGGCCACCAAAATTGCCGTTGTATTAAATGTAACGTTTTCAGGTACCCATAATGACCGGCTGTGGGGGCATCGTGACATCGCTGCAAAACCTCCCGTCGGAGGCTGTCTGGGACATAAAATTTGGTTCCGGCCAGCAAATCCCCCTGTGGGGATTGATTCAGTTTGTTTTTAGGTGCCTTACCCCCCTCCTTTTCCACCTCAGCTTTAAGTTTCGATTTCCACTCTTGGCTGTGCGGGAGGGGCTGGTTTGCTCGGCTGCGGGTAGTCACCACGCCTCCCAATTGCGTAGGTGAGAAGACGGTGTCTATAGTCTCCTCCCGTTTGCTTTTGTGTTGGGGCATGCGCGATAGGGCGTCCGCGAGAAAGTTAGTTTTGCCGGGGAGGTAATTCAAAGTGAAATTGAATTTGGAAAAGAATTCTGCCCATCGTAATTGTTTGGCATTAAGTCTGCGAGGGCTCCGAAGGGCCTCCAAATTTTTGTGGTCTGTCCAAACCTCGAAGGGGTGCCTCGCTCCCTCTAGCCAATGCCGCCAGTTAGTGAGGGCTGCTTTTACAGCAAAGGCTTCCTTCTCCCACACATTCCAATTCCTTTCAGCATCAGAAAACTTTCTTGAAAGGAATGCACAAGGCCGCAGTTTTCCATCCTCCCCCTTCTGCAATAATACCGCTCCAATGGCGGTATCGCTGGCGTCGACCTGCACTATGAAAGGGCAGTTTTCGTCAGGGTGGCAGAGGACGGGTTCTGTTACAAACTGCCCTTTTAGGCATTCAAAGGCTGTCTGGCAATCGGGTGTCCAGTGGATTTTGGAGGAGGGTCTCTTTGCGTTGTCCCCTTTATCTTTGGTTTTTAATAGTTCTGTTAAGGGGAGCGTGATTTGCGCGAAATTTGCAATGAAGTCTCTATAAAAGTTGGCAAAACCCAGGAAGGACTGCAGTTCTTTACGGGTGGTGGGAGTTTGCCATTCTTGGATCGCTTGTATTTTAGACGGATCCATCTTTAAACCCTCTGGGGATATACAATAACCAAGGTAAGTGAGTTCAGTTTTATGGAATTCACATTTGGATAATTTGATGGGTAATTTATTCTTCATTAGCGTAGCCAGAACTTTCTGAACCAGTTGAATGTGGTCCTCCTCGGTGTCTGAGTAAATTAAAACATCATCAAGGTACACCACAACTCCTTTATAGAGGAATTCATGTAGGACTTCATTTATCATGGACACGAAGACGGACGGGGCTCCCGTCAAACCAAAAGGCATAACTAAGTATTCAAACTGTCCGAGGGGTGTATTGAACGCTGTCTTCCACTCATCTCCTGCCTTTATACGAACGTGGAAGTAAGCATCTTTTAAATCTAATTTCGTAAAGATCTTACCTTGTGCCACGACGTTGAGTAGGTCTCGGATGAGCGGGATGGGATAGGCGTTATTGGTTGACACCGCATTAAGTCCCCTGAAGTCCGTGCACAGCCGAAGTCCCCCATCTTTTTTCTTCACGAAGAGGACTGGAGCCGCATGGGGACTATTGGCTGGGCGGATGAACCCCCGTTGGAGATTGGTGTCGATGAATTTCCGGAGCTCTTCTCGTTCATGGAGATTCATAGGATAAAGTCGGCCTTTGGGTAGTGAGGCTCCGGGTAAGATTTCTACTGCGCAGTCAGTTCTTCTGTGCGGGGGCAGAGTATCAGCTTCTTCTTCGGAGAAAGCATTTAAAAAGGGCCAATAATATTCGGGTATTAGATTTATGTCTTCCTGGGTGAGAAGAGCCTTTTCGGTGTGGGTGGGATCACTACCCCAATTTTGGTTCCATCGATGGGTTTTACAATTGGCGTGGTTGAAGGTGACGCATCCTTCTGCCCAGTTTATGTGGGGGTTGTGATCACATAGCCACTTGCTGCCTAGAATTAACGGATATTTGGCTGTGGAGCTGATGACAAACGATCTTTTCTCCCAGTGTTGGCCCATGCCCGTGGCCACTGGAATGGTTTCAGTGGTAACAGGGTTCATGTTGGTACCGTCCATTTGTTCAAAGATAACTGGGTTTCGCAATTCCCGGACTGGTAGGACTAATCCGTTGACCAGGGCTGGGGCAATGATGTCTCTTGAACAGCCCGAGTCTATGAGTGCTTGCACACGGATGTGCATCTTCCTCTCCGGGTTGAGCAAAGTTACTGGTATGAATAATATGGACCCATGCGGCCGTGTTGTGACGGGCTTGGGGTGGATCTGTCGGTTGGGCCCTTTTACGACAGATCCATTTCGTTTCCCGACTGAGGACTTTCTGGATTCCCCTCTACATTCGGGGTAGCGGGGTCGTATTCCATGACTTCTTCCGCCTCTAACCCCCTCTCTGAGGTAGGTCGCTGGGGAGTGCCACGACCCCTGCCCGCTCTGGGAGCTGGTGTTGGGCGTTGGAATGTAGGAAATGGAGTAGGGGTTGGACGCCGTAGTTGGAGTGGAGGTCTTTGCACAGGCCTGTAGGGGCATTGTGCTGCAAAGTGACCGGCTTGTCCGCATTGCAAACACAACCCTTGCTGCCATCTAGCATCTCTCGCTCCGCGGGTGGCGTATCCAGTACCCCGTCCTCCCTTCTGTAAAGTTAAGGATCGTCTTTGCCCCGTTTGTTGTTGTTGTTCAACCAAACGGACCTCCAAAATGCGATTTTCAACTTCGCATGCAAGTTGAATCCAACCCAACAAAGTAGGAGGGTTGTCCTGCATAAGGGCTCTATCTAGAAGTCTCGGGTTCAGCCCTTGTTTGAACAGAATAATTTTGGTGGATTCCTCACACCTAGGGCATTTAGCAGCTAGCTGTCGGAATTTCGTAACATAGTCTCTTGCCGACATGCTGCCTTGTCTAATGGCTTGCAGTTCTGTTCGGGCTCTGGTTTCTTCCAAGGGGTCTTCGTATTGTGCTCGGATAGCATCCACCAACCCCTGTAAAGTATTGAGTTCTGGGGCCCCAATATTGTATAATCCTACATACCAGTCTGCTGCTTTGCCTTGTAGACGAGAACCGAGATGCTCAATTTGGCTGGCCTCGCTACCAAAGAGGTGTCCCCACCGGTTGAAGAATTGTACTACCTGCACTAGGAAAAATCCCAGTTTGGAGGGATCCCCGTCAAAAGTAGCTTCCAGTTGCACCCAGCCCATGGGAAGGTCTTGTCTTGGGGCTGGTGCTGGGTAGAAATCCATCGGAACCATCAAGGGCCCTTGCGGCACGGGAAGCGGTTGTTGGGGCCATGGTTGTGGCAGCGGTACTGGCTGTGCTGGCGGCGGTAGCACCGGCTGGGCTGGCGGCGGTAGCACCGGCTGGGCTGGCAGCGGTGGCCTTGGTTGGGTTGGTGGCGGTAGTAACAGCTGGGCTGGAGGCGGCAACCGCGGCCGGGCTGGCGGTGGCAACACCGGAGGCGCAGGCCGTAGTGGTTGAGGTGGAGGTGGCCGAAGAGGTTGGGTCATGATCGGCCGCTGTGGGGCGGGTCGGCGGGGTCGTAGTGGTATAGGCCCCACTGGTTGATTAGGAGGTGGTAATATTGGTTGGTCTGGAGGCAAACGTACCGGTTGCTGTAGAGGTATTAGTTGCGGTCGAAGCGGGAGGGGCCGCAGCGGCGAAGGCCTGATGGGTGCTGGGCCGCGCGGGCTTGCCCCTCCCGGCGTCGTCAATCTGGGAAGTAGAGGCTGTTCCCTTGGCACTGGTAGACCTTCCCCTGGGATTTGCTGAATGGGAATAATTACTGGCGGTTGGTGTGGTGATCCCTCCCTTGGAGGAGCTGGAGGCTCTTCTAATTGATCCGGCCGGACCGTTATTGGAGAAGCTGGAGGGGGTATCACCGGCGACGTGGTCGGACGGGTTGGCCCTTCTTCACTGTCTCTAGGCACCTCAGCTGGAGCATCTCTGGGAGGTGGATCTCCGTCCGGTCTAGGGGTATCCGTTGGAGCTTCTCCAGGCACCTCAGCTGGAGTATCCCCGGGAGGCGGAACTTCGTCCAGTCTAGGGAGTTCCGAGGTAGTTTTTCCCGGTTCTCCAGGATAGGTTTCCTCCTCTCCTTCCAATCTGGGAGGGTCGATAGGGCCCTCGCCAGTGAGGCGGGATCCTTCTTCACCCTCGGCAGGGTAACATGAGTGCGGCGGCTGCCACGGGACGATATCCCTCATATGGGGAATAACGCTTTGTAATGTTGCTATTTGTACGGCCATCTCTTCAGGTGATGGTCTCTCGCCTGCTACCATCACCGAGAGCAGATGTATGGCATGAGCTAGGCTGTCCTCCATGTCGATTAATCTAGCTTCCAGCTGTTGGATTCGACCTGGACCCGGTTGTCCCATCGTAGAACCTCCTGCGGCGGCGGCTACCGGGGAAAACGGCCCCCAGGGTGGAGGGTCTCCCTGATCGTCTTGCGATCTCGCTGCTAGAATTCCTTTGGCTAGGCCCGTCACTGCCGAAATGCCGGAATCTACAGCCAGGGTGCGATTTTGCATCTGCACCCAACTTGATTCAGGAACCTCCTGTGGCTCCTTCCACTGGGCAAGTTCTGAATAATCCCAACTTAGGACGCCGCGGCGGGACGTGTCCCATTCCGTGTGCTCGGTCGTCCTATTCCAAAACAGCCACGGTTGGCTGCTGTCAAATTCAGGGACTGTCTCTAGGCTCCGGCGCCCGTCCATGGATAATTGTTGGTGCACCCCACTGGCCCTGCGCTCCCTCGTTTCTCGGGGTCTGGGTCCCCACTCCGACGGTGTGGGTAACGAGAACAAGGGGAGGGCGGTGGCCGTCGGCCTTTCCCCTCCACTGCCAAGATCAATGAGAGGCGGGGTAGTAGTCGAAGCTCCGTTCCCTGTTGGCACAGGTTGCTGAGTTTCTTGGGGTTGCACTGGTTGATTGTCGGGAGGCGCATACGGATCAAACAAAGGATCCCTGTCCAGGACTGCCTTGGATTCCGCTGGGCCCGACTCAGGCATGATTGGTAACAAAATGTCAGACTGTGGCTAAATAATGTCCTTCTCACAGGTTCCCCTTTACAAGCAAACAAGAGTCCATTGTTTGGATAAGGAAACTTTACTGTAGAAATGGTTCATTATAGTCCACTGTCCTGAATAGGAGACTCAGGATGGTACAAGATCATTGTTACCAATGAAGGGCAAAGCATGAGGTACAAAGTAACAGTTCCCAGCCGCACCAGCCTCCCCCCATAGTTCTCAAAACAATATCTTGCAGTCTTGGGAAGCTGCTCACTCTCAAGGCCAATCCTTGGTGGAACGATGTCAGACAAAACAATCTCGTCCTGTGAGAAATCTGCTTGGGAACCGGTGCACCTGTGGGGAAAGCACTTAAACACTAGAAGCATTAGAAAATGGAGTCATTACAGTTATATATACACTGGACCTGACAGCCATGAATGGGCCAATGCGCAATTTACGCGGTTTTTTAAAAAACCACCCCCCTTCCTGTCTCTCCGGCCGTTCCGAGGGTTCCTATTGGCTGATTCAACTTGCAAGTGCTCCGTAGTCTGCAAAAGACTGTTTTTGACTTCATAGCATTGGATTTATTGATTATGCTGTTTCTGAATCAAATCTGGTAGTTTGAAAAATCTTTTTGGGGTGAATCCATCCTCAGAACGGACTCGCGAAACTTCCTTTTTAACTGTTTTTTATTTTTTTTATTTTATATTACTGTAATATCGAAATTACGAAATATCGAAATAATGACACTCCAAGGAAGTGAAACTTCAGTAAAATTCAGGCACTGAACTGTCCTGCATAGGAAATGCCCATGAAAGCTTCCCACATGCTTCCAAATTTCCAAAAAAGAAACGGGAGAGAGCCATCAGTGCTGTCAGTGGGGGAAAGAGAGGCATCATTATCTTCAATGATGTTTCTTTATAAGGCAAGATCGAAATAACGGAAAAGTGCGCTCAAAAAATTTGTTAAAAATGGGCGGGGAAAAAAGGTCCCGCCCAAAAAAGCGGTTTTCGAGCGGCCGTGCGACCGGAGGGACGCGCGAGAAAGACGGATTGGAAGCAGGAATGTGAATGAAGAGGGAAAAATCGCGGATTGGAGGCAAACGGAAGATATCCGATAAACATGCGGGTAATGGGTGAATGTGGATTCGACCATGGTTATTCATTTGTTCTTTTTAAACTTCTGTCTTGGTAAGCATGGCAGTTTGGGGCCCTTTTTTAATGTGAGGAATGTTGGTTCCTGGGCATACAGATAGATCTGAACGAAAGAGGGAAATGGTGTAGGGGCAAAGGTAAGATTAGAACTGGGTGTTGCAAGGATTTATAAGAAACTAGAGTATGGTTTGTGAGTTCGTATATAAGCGGGGACCTATGTGAAACTCACAGGGGAAGGAACATCTCATCCACCACCAATGGTCCCTGCTTATTTCTCGTACTTCTTTCTGATCCCCAGTCCTTACCACAGCTACCTTCTTTTCTTCCTTTGCCACTACCACTGCCACTCACTTGCTTTCTCATCTGCCTGCCCCTGGCACTGCTGCCACTGCCTCTTCCTCCCCCTTCTTTGCCTCTGTTGCTACCTCTCCCCCACTGGTTCACTTGCTCACCTGCCTGTTATCCTTCCCATTCCTTACTGACTACCTCCTTCCTTCACTGTTCCTTCCTCCACCTGTCTCCCAGTGTCCCGCTCTTGCCCTCCCACCACCACCACCTTAATTGTTCTTCTATAGTGAAAGTTGTGAGCCCCCTTTAACATAATTAATGGGATTGCTAAGTAGTGGTGACTAAGGTTTCATAATATACCTTGCAAGATCTTTTTTTTTCCTTTTAATTTTTAGAGGGAGGGGTATTCTTTTTGATTTTTTCTGCAAACCCGAGGGTTCCCTCAGATTTGTTGAAAAATTCCCCTGACCTGTACAAGGCCCCATTGTACATATCTTTTGATCCGCACCCTGGGGCCGTGCTCAGAGTTAGATATATTGATCTGAACTGAGCCATAATGGATTATCGGGTGTTTCCCCCACAGACTACTGTGCTGAGCATTTGATGTTATGGATAATAACATGGTAGCTGTCACAGGCCTACTTAACACTTGGCCCTTAATAAACACAAGCTCTGCATTTCTTTCCACTCTCAGAGAGTTGGCGGCAAGATTTTATAGAAGAGTCTTACTGTGTAAGCATCTTGCATTTAGTCCTTTGGCTTGTTCTGAATCATCATGATTATCCAGCAGCTTTTTTTCTGTTTATTTTAATGTCTTTGTAACTGATGGGTTGCCAGGCTTAGCCTCTAACAGATACCATAAGGCAAAGTTTTCACTGTTAAGTCTTTTGATATTAAAGCGACATGAAAAGTATTTACATCTGTGTAATGGAAGTATCCATTTTCTATTCCTCAATTGTATTATTAGACCACAGTCCAACTCTTAAGTATTCACGATTAAGGCTGAAATTCTATGTATATTTACTTGGATGTATATTCGTAAAGACCAATGGAACAGGGCCATAACAGCCTGATTATATGCAGTAAATCATATTGAATCTAATAGGGAATATTCCTTGGTGAGTTAACAATATTATACAAGAATAAACCCCATTGAAGTCAATGCAGCTTACTTCCAAGCACTTGTTACTATTACATTTTTATTGTTCATTATACAGAACTTCAAAATGTTTGGCACTTTCTAGGGTACAACACAAGAGTTATGCCCTTCTATATCCATTGAAGTCAAAGGACTTAGAAAAGTATAAGATTGCACTGTCTAAAAAAAAAAAAAGGTGAATCTACATTGGTGTAAGAGATTTTAGAATTGAAGCCTGTACTCAAATGTAATCTGAGTGTGCATATACTTGAGAGTAACTTGGCATATATTTCAATGATGTTTTCAAACAGCTCATCTTAGTCTTATACTTCTGGAAACATCAATGATCTATAGGATTGTTTCAAAACAAATCACTCAGATTATATTTCAGCAGAGGAAGAAATGTATTTATTTGTGTTATTGGTCTGCTTTCTCACTGAGCCTCAAGGAAGATACCACAGTATAAATGAATACAGTCAATGGCTGGGACATTCAATATTCTATGGATTGTAGAAAATTAAAACAAGCGTAACTCTAAACACAGAGAGAAAACATTGCTTCAACAAAACAAGTAATTTGACATGATGTATTTTCTGATAATAATTTGACATGACATATTTTCTAATAGTAATATTTCTAAAACCCTGTACGCTAATGTAGTTTCATTGATTTCATCAGTGCTAGAACAGAGATCCTTAATCTTTTTGAGCCTGCAGGCACATTTGGAATTCTAATGCGTGGTGGTGGTGGGTGCAACCACAAAATGGCTGTCACAGGAGGCAGAGCCAACCAAAAAATGCCAGGGGGCATGGTTATACATATCTCTGATAGTAACTCTTCTGTATTTTAGGCAGAAGCTCCATTTAACAGGATTCCTTTTTAAATGAACATATTGTTTTAAAACATTTTCTGGCATACACTCAGCTTATCTTCAGTTACACAGTGAAGATTCTTGTTTTATGGTGGCAGCAGCTGCTGAAGAACTTACTTAAAAATCTGCACAACCAATAAGATCTCCAGTGGCCAATCAAAATCCCTGCTGGACAAAAGCCCGATCTGGTTTCACCCACTTTCTAAAAACGTTTGACAGTTGCTAGGAAAGGTGTCAGCAGACACTATGGCACCCAATAGCACTACATTAGGAACTTCTGTTTTAGAATAAATAGATGGCCATTTTAAAGTATCAAGAATTAAAGCCCCACACTGAAGTTTGCAATGTATCCTGAATTGTCTATTCTGGATATAACTTTGAAATAAATTTCAGGGTTAAATGATACTGGTTACATTTTACTTGTTTGGATTAGACAGCTGGGGTCAACTTCACACACACACCCTTCTTAGCAATGTGTACTATGAAGTATTACATAGGTGCACACCCAATATCATGTCATTTACTTACATTAGGTGTATGAAAAACATAGGACGTGTGTTTCTGTCTATGAAAAAAAAGACATTCAGAGGAAATTTAGGTATTGGAGTAATAAATTCTTCAGTTCTGCGTGTCCCCTTGGTGATATTTTTTCCACCAAAACCTGTTGAGAGTATCTTGAGACCACACACAGACAAAAAAGAGACTGGGGCTTGCAGAATATCTTGAGGATTTCAGGAACAATGAGAAAACAGTTTGTTGTTTTCGTATTTAGACTGAAACTCTTTTTGATCATTCAGATGGCTCTGCTTTTCCTGAGAAGCATCAATCAGTTTTCTCAGACAGCAAATGAAAAAACAAACAGCTAAATCAAAGATGGAGATCCATTATGCAGAGAAAATACAAGGCAACAGCACCAAGTTTATTAAATATTTAAACAAATGTTCACTTGTTCAGTGTTTTTAAAACATCACAATTTAGCAAAAGGGAGCAAATGAAATTTGAACTTCAAACTTTGCCTATTTGTTTCAAACATCTTTGCAGTGACGTTCCAAAATAGTAATGATAATGGGGATGCAATCCTAACAAGAACTTTTAATCCCAGCACATTGTGACATTTGTTTTTGATTGTCCTTGCTTTTGTAACAAAGGTTATTTGTTCCTTATGCAGCCTTCTGGGGTTCTTTTTAATTAGAGAGGCAGAGGTAAATAATTAAATTCAAACAGACAAATTTAACACAAAAGAGATGCTGGCACTCTGGGAACATCTCACTGCAGAATTTTAGGGAACAGGAAAATGTTACACAGAAATCCATGGGAACACGCAATGAAGAACAATCTTGCTAGCTCTTCAATAACACCATCTTCATTCTTCTCACTGAGAGTCTGATTAAAAGATAGGTTAAACGGATGATGGGTTGGGGCTTGCCCCATGCCCCAACTAAATTCACATTTAGTATGTGACCCAGCACTTATCTTGGGGGGGGGGTGGCAAATCAGCTCCCAAGCTTGCACACGATGGCAGAAGAGGCTTCATAATTCCCTCCAATCCACCCCGTGCACTTTCTCTAGCAGAAAAGAGATCTCAGAGTATAATTGCACATGGTTCCAAAGATCTTACTGAAGCTCATCAGATTTGAATCCAGTCAGTGCTTAAATGGGACACCACCTGGAATCCCTACATACCCAGCCTTGCGTTCCATGATGGGATAACAACCTAATAAATATCAAGAGTTACCACATTAAGGGAAAACATGCACTGGAGTAACAAATAATATGTCTTATATATTTATGGCTCTGCCTTATCTTGAATCAGATCACTGATTATGTCAATATTGACCATTGATTAGGTCAATATTATCTACTCTGATTAGTGAAGTCTCAAACTCAGGTCTTTTACATCACTTACTACCTGTTCCTTTTAATTGTGGAAATTGAACCTGGGACCTTCGGCATGCCAAGCAGATGCTCTACCACTGAGCTACAGCCCCTCACCACCGTCATTTAGGGAAATGTGTTTTGTTCAAGGTCTGCTGCCTGATTGCAAAATCACCTTGAGAGATTTTTGCCATCTCCTTTACTGTGTAGGTTAACTCTTTTACTTGAGTCTGTTTACAGAAAATAATTTTTATATATAGTAATGTAAAGTTAATGGGAGTTATTTCCTCCTCACCACAAACATGGCAGTAGCCTCTATCCAGCATAAATAAAACTGTTATTTTCCTGATTCATATACACTTTATTCATGTACACTTTAAAGCTTCCTGGTGTTGGGTGCATCCAATAAGCATAGCCCAAGAGCAAAATTAAATAGAATTCTAGAAAAACAAAGTACTATGACAAAATCACTATGACTGTGTAGGAAATAGGTATGAAGATCATCAGCACACAAGTTTTATCCTGCTGAGTACCAGGGATGGGTCAAAGAGTGTTATGTGATCCCTTTTGAACCTTCTGCCAAACTGGGGCTCCCACTCTTAGCCAAACTGCTCTTGGATGAGCATTGGCTTTTTTATTGGCAACTTGTTCTTGAGATTTCTTTTATCTGACTGACAGCTGAACAGCATTAAATTGAATCTTTTAACTAGAGCCTGGAAAGTGTGATGGCTAAACCACAAATAAAACAAGAGAAGGTTGCAATATATGTTAATGGCCCAGTCTAGCCACATTCAGTTTTCAACAAGGTCTTAAATTGGGTATTTTGTGACTACAGTGGTTCTGAGAGGTTTATTTGGGGTTTGTCTACTTGAGATTTTTCACCTTCAAAATAAGAAGAATGCTCATTATAAATTATACACTATCACTTTCTAGGGTTGCCAGGTCCCCCTAACCCCTGGGCGGGAGGTGGGAGGCCTGGCCCCTACCTGGTATTCCCTGGTCATGCACACACTTCCGGCCTGCACAATGACATCACTTCTGGGAAATGACATCATCATGCAGGCCGCAGGCCACGCTGGGAGCGCTCCCATGCTCCGCAGGGGCTCAAATAGGGCCCAGATCGGGAGAACAATGTAAGGCAGTCTGGGAAGAAAGGTGGGGAATAAATGAAGTAAATAAATAGATCCAGTCTGTCAGGCGCTTTTGTCTTTGGAGGCTGTGGAGACTGGAAATCATTTAACATCTAAAAATCTAAATAAAAATTATATTTTCCTTTTAAACAAGGTATGTTTTTTATGATCCTTTCCAAATGTTTTTGTGATAGTTACCAGAAGGAGACGCAGAGCAAGAGATAGATAGCACAACAAGGAATGTGCTTGAGCTGCATAATTATTTATTTTCTATTATTTTGTTTAAATTATTTATAGCCTGCCTTTTTCAGTGAGACTCAGGGTGAGACACATTGTATGTCGATACAATCAAAGGCTGGGACATTCAAAGAACAATACAATAGGGTACAGATTACAGAAATTTGAAACAATGTTGAAACAAAACATAAGCAAAATAAATGGCAGTAAGAGCCTATATCGAAGCATCTCTTTAAACCACTTAATACCTGTGTATGAAAACTTTCCTGAATAATTTGGTTTTGCACAGTTTGCAGAAAGGTAGGAAAGCAAGGGCTTTCCTGACCTCTTCAGAGAGGCCATTCCATAAACTCTAAACAATCTGCAGAATATGCAGAATTATTTACTCACATTTGGGGGTCTTGAATATGGCAACCCCATCTTGTGCCCTTTAGAGAAAAAGTAGCAACTGGCTATTTATGAGAACAGTCCATATCGTGCTGGATAACACAGTGCTGCATTCAGGGCTTTTTTTCATCTGGAACGCGGTGGAAAGGAGTTCCGGAACCTCTTGAAAATGTTCACATGGCTGGTGGCCCTGCCCCCTGATCTCCAGGCAGAGGGGAGTTGAGATTGCCATCCACACCGCTGAGCAGCGCGGAGAGCAATCTAAACTCCCCTCTATCTGGAGATCAGGGGGCGGGGCCAGCAGCCATGTGATCGTTTTCTCCAAGGGCAACCCACTGAGTTCCACCACCTCTTTTCCCAGAAAAAAAGCCCTGGCTGCATTCATATTGTACAGGAGCAGACTCTGTCCTAATGATAGGGCATGTTGCAACATGTGGCCCTTTCCAAGCATCCATCATGTGCTCGTTGATTCCAGATGGCAAAAGCGTGCTTAAGAGTCACAGTTTACATCACACTCTCTAGATGAGGGCAGCCTGCTATTTTTAGAATTTTGACAGTTTTCCTGTCTACAGGCAGAAAAGGCTAAAAGGGATAATCATATCTCTCTTGGAAGTAGCAATATCTGATCTACAAGAGAAGGAGAAGCCCCAAAAGGGGGCAGCAAGGATTAGTTAGGAATGTGAGGCAGCACCTCTCTTTCTTTTCAGAGGGTCAGGCTACAAGTAACGAATGACACTTGCCTGGCAAGTGAACAGACTCATGTGTATTCCTCCCTGGTCACTTGCCGATCACTTGCTCTCCACTTGATCAAGTGAGTCTGTTCACTTGCCAGGCAAGTGTAATTTGTCACTTGTAGCTAGGCTCTCAGAGTCGTTTCCTTGTCCTGTCTCCAGATTGGTATTCTTGGGGCAATATCTTGCTTCTCTTCAGATGCTTTCTCTCTCCGAGTTAGCTAGCCTGTTTCTATCTTTCCTCTACACTATCAAGTATGTAGTTCCTAAATAAACTTTTATTTCTCTTTAAACAGTAACATGTGGCTAACATTATGTAAGGCATTCTGCCAACAATCTCTGCTCATAGGAAGATGATCTGTTCTTCTGCTTTCTCCATCCATTCTTTCTTGCTCCTTAGCTAATCATTTCCCACCAACTTTCAGCTCTTCAAGAGAGAGATAAAGTCCAGTAAAAGACATCTTACACAGGGACGCTCAAGTAAAACATCTTATACTTGTTCTTCCATTATGGATACACATGCACTGCTAGGGAGACAGAGTACACTTGAATACAAGACCACACAGAAAGTAAGTCACTTGAGCGTCTCCATGTAAGATGTCTTGTGTAGAAAGACTCAATCAGTGGCTCCTCTTTCCCTATGTATTTGAATAAAATTCCTTTTGACTTTATTATTGGCCCTTTTCACACTACATACCTGCTTCCAGAACATCGTGAAACGCAGCGCAAAAAACGCGGAAGATAGCACGACGTTGCACAAAACTCTCGTGAGAAGACACTATCTTCCGCGTTTTTTGCGCAGTGTTTCGCAGTGTTCTGGAAGCAGGTATGTAGTGTGAAAAGGGCTACTCTCTACATGGAAAGATAGGCTGCTCACCCATAATTCAAATATAACATGATGCTCGGTCAAACTATAGCTGTATTCAGAGGCCACAAACTTCAGTTTGTAGATTACAAGCATGAGCTCAGTTCATACTTAAGTTTTATTTGCTGCACACCATGATAATAAGACAGGCTCATTATTATCATTAAAAACCCTGGCATTTGCTTGTGACAGACTCTGTGTTGGATTTTACCAAAGTGTACTATCAAATGCAATGACTATTTTCATCAAAAGCTTGTCAGAATGTGTTATATTTAATATTTTATAACATGCTTTTGGCTGCAGTCCTATACTTATTTACCTGGAATAAGTCCCAACAACTCAGGCGGGATTCACTTCAGAAATCTGCACAGGATTGGACTGCATACAATGCTGTTAACTAGATTGCTGGCTGTTGTATAAAAGCTTAATGAGAATTCAGCTACAGTAGTTTAGTGATCACTGTCAGACTAGGATCTGTGTGAGGCCCAGGTTTGAATTCCCACTCTGCTATGGAAGTTTGTGGGAATCCTGGGCTAGTCTTTCTCTCTGTCTCTCAGCCTAAATTCCCTCAGAGAGTTATAACTTTGAGAATAAAATGGAGTATGTGGGAGACATCTTGTAAGCCACTTAGGCTCCCCACTGGGAAAAAAACAGGATATAAACATCTGAATATATAAAATCTAAATGCACACTTTCCAACTAAAGAGAGCCACTGTTGTCTCTTGCATTTGTGGCCAATTTTCATATGACAAATAAAAGGATATGAATTGCCACTTGGTTTGTTCTCTGCTGGTTGAGCTCAAAGCCTTGCAATGTTTTTGGCATGAAAGCACCATTCCTTTCATACCCTCAATTTGTGTTTTCTTCTGATTTATGTTTCTGCTATTTGTATTATCCTTGCCTGCTCCACCATGCACATTCATGACCCAATGTGCAGGCTGAGCCAACACACCCCAAAATATTCCCGCACAAGGGCATTTTCAAGATGGAAGAACAAGTGCTACCTGAAGGCATTCAGTACTTATTTCTTGAATTACTAAGTGATGAGAGCTGGTGCAATTACATGGGAGGACACTAACTCCACTGTCTCTTTGGCTATAAACTCACCAGCCACTAACTGCTAGGCACAGCTTTTCAAACTTGCAATCATATTGGTGCTCCTGAAGAATTACTTGATAGAATGGAATTGTTTCTTTACATCATTTTTTAGCCCACCTTTCTTCTCTTAAGAGTTAAGGCGCTTTACAATGATTAATACATATTAAATAAAGCAAATAAAATAGTATCTACAAAAGAACAACCATCCAGAAACAGTGGTCATTTCCATGCGTCTTCTTGGCATAGCGCTAAAGAAACGCAATGAGGGCATCTTCCTGGTGTGATTTCTGATGTCATCATGCCACGGTCCTATTTTCATGTCATAATGACATCAGAAATAGCACCAGGAAGACGCCCTCATTGCATTTGTTTAGCGCTATGCCGGGACGTGTGGAAACTACCACTGACACATCTCGCAGAAATCTTGAAGAGTTCAGCATTTCTATAATTGTAACACAGTGGGTGTCTTTCTGACATACAGTTGGATCTAGTTAGATCTTCCTTCCTATGTAAAGAAAGGATTTCTGTCTGCAAGGCATGATTTTCTCAAATCCTCCTTCCCACTGCAGCCCAAAATGTCCCCTGGAGGATCAATGCCCCAAAGGTACAGAATGAGAGGGGAGTCATAGGTATACTACAGGAAGGTGGGGGGAATAAGCAAAAATTCCCTCCTCTACTCTCTGACATACACCATGGAATCTAAGCCATCTTCAGAAAAAAAATGAGAGATCAGCCACAGTGAAGGCCCAGAAGAGGGCAGAGGCTGATCTAATCATCCATCATGAGAAGAGGCTGTGATGGACAGGACCAGTTCCAGCTTCACCTGTCCCAAAAAACAGCCAATGAGAGCTAATAGAACGCTGGGGATTGGGAGCGTTGCAATCTGTTAGGACAGTGAGTGAAGTTGGAGAATGATTTGGAAGCTGCAGTGGGAAGCAGCAGAAAAATAGCTAGCAGCTAATACCTGTTCTAAATTCTAATACATTAGTTATGAGAACGCAAGATTATAAATTCACATCTGAAGAACAATGTATGTAGGTGTTTGAATCACTCCAGTGTTACACATCTTACAAATAAAAGTGTGTTTTTTCCTATTTAACCCTGACTGACTGGAAATTGTTTGCGGAGGGAAAATAACACACACACGAACATCAAGCATTCTGGTCACAGCCAATGTGCCTAATTAACTAAATGGTGGCAGCATTATATAGGAAGTAAACACTAAGTTCCCTTACTCCAATAGCCCTGGACAGTAGCTGGGTGAGATATATTGAATCTGGGGAACTGGCTGCCCTGTCTGGTGAGGTTTCTAGGAAGAGGAGAGAGGGAACTCTGTGTGTATTTGGGTCAGAGCTCTCTGCTTGATAAACAGGGACTAGTGTGAAAGGAGACCACAGAGGGCTATCTCAACATGTGAATCTCCAAGATCTTCAATCTACAATCTGAAGTTAAGCCTGCCATTATACCACTTCAGCTCTGCCTTGTTTCCACCTCATTCTCTTGCATGTGAAAATCAGGACTCAGAAGGAAGTGGCCAGCAGAAAACACGTTGGCAAGCTCCCCATTGGGGATCATTGGTTTAGGCGATCTGCCATTCAAAACACATATACTAGGGTTGAATTCAATGGGATTTACTTCTGAGTATATATGATTTGGATTGCACTGTATGTTGCCTAAGGGGTGGGCCTGTAGGTTGCTCGCCCTTGTGGAATGAGCCTACATTTCAAGCATATGGAAGTTGCAAGGCAGCTCCAACTTTGGAAAAGGAGTGCTGTGAAATTTTTAACCACC
The DNA here is from genome assembly GCF_028583425.1 of Eublepharis macularius. Classification (NCBI taxonomy): domain Eukaryota; kingdom Metazoa; phylum Chordata; class Lepidosauria; order Squamata; family Eublepharidae; genus Eublepharis; species Eublepharis macularius. Next base: position 65,538,104 of record NC_072798.1, read on the forward strand.
ACCAAACGCTTCAGCATGCATCTGTTTTCAGCAACTAAGACCTCCTTGATGTTTTCTCGTACATCTTGTGCTAAGCTCTGATTCCTTTGAGCACAGCAGTAGAGCTATTCAGGAGTTCTCTCTCTTGTTTAGTTGGTAGCAGATTGACAAAAGATGCATCAAGGTCCACTGAAAAGCAGGAGGGCTAAGGACGGAGGCTCTGTAGCCAGTTTGTTCCCCTGCATTTCCCTCCCAGCCGTCCTTACTCATCACAGTCAGGCTGCATTGTCGCAATTGCCCGTTCCCTTGACAGTGGAATCTCAGCCATTTCGACTTTAAGCAGTCTGGATGGTTCTTGTGTTTGAAGTTGCTGGAACTACATCAAACAGCCATGGATAAAGAATGCTGCTGAAGGATTTATTCTGCCTGGATAGGAATGTTATGGGGGGGGGCAGTGTTGCAAGAGGGAGGAGAACAGAACAAAGTTTCCTCTGGCCCCCTTTGTGATCCACCCACTAAGAATGTTTTTGGGTTGAGAATTTTAATGAAAAGCAATTAAGTTTTTTTTAATGTTAAGTTCTAAGTTGCCTGAATTATAATCAATTATTTTACTTGTTTTCATGCAGCTTCTCCCAACGATCCTCAATTAATTTGTCTATAAGACAACACTTACCCTGTGGTTAACCATTAACAGCAGGCAGCAATCCAGAAACCTTTCAGTATAATAGTAGGATTTTTCACAGCCAATGCTAGATCACGGGATATTTGCAGTCCGCCAGCTTAGCTCTAAAAAACACTTAAACGTTAGCAGTGCAGATTTCTGGTGAGAGAATGGCCACCTTTTTAAATAAGTTCTTCTCCAACATTAACAGGTAAAACTTTTCTTGGCAGCAGAGATCAAGTAAGGCAACAAAGTTTTATCTGCTTAAAGGTAAAAATAAATAGGCATTTTATAGCACCTTGAAGACAGACAACAGCACTCTTGTTTATGAACTAGAAACCATTTAATCTCATGCATGCAGTGGGTCCTCACTGGAGAGACATTTATATTTGGGAATATGCAGGGCTTTTTTTCAGCTGGAATGCGGTGGAACGGAGTTCCGGAACCTCTTGAAAATTGTCACATGGCTGGTGGCCCTGCCCCCTGATCTCCAGAAACAGGGGAGTTTAGATTGCCCTCCGCGCCGCAATCTAAACTCCCCTCTGTCTGGAGATCAGGGGGAGGGGCCACCAGCCATGTGACCATTTTCTCCTAGGGCAACCCACTGAGTCCCACCACCTCTTTTCCCAGAAAAAAAGCCCTGTGGATATTGATTTTTAAAAATTGTTAAACAGCAGGATCAAAATCCTATGAAACACAGGAAGTACAAGGTAAGATGTAATTATGTAACAATCAAATGTAATTTTATAAAAAACAAAGACCATTCACAACAGCAGAGATTGGTGATGATAAAATTCCCATAGTTTTGCAAAAGTAGTTAATGCCTGGAATGCCTGAGGAAGCTCATGTGTGCAGGTTGCTCAGCTGTTAAGGACAGAAGATCCCAGCTAGCAAAATGTTAGCAACATTATAAGTGTGTCTGTTTCCAAATGTTTTTAGGATTTAGTAGGAGGAAGTCCTCTTTATTTTCCACTCAGGTTATTCTCATCCCACTAAACTTTTGTTTATATCCTACAAAATACCATCATGTTATTATATCCACCTGAGTACTAAACCAGTGGTTGCAGAAGTAGTCTAGATGGGATGCAGTTTTCATAACAATTGCTAAGAATTTGTTCCCCCTCAATACCTATGTTTACCTGCATGCCAATGTTCTTACCATGGATTATCCAAGAGCCCTTGGCATGCTAGGCCTTGAACACTTCTGTCTACACAAGACCTTGGGCATGTATTTGTCAGTGTCGAGAGACTCAGTGTTAGCCAGGAAGTGTAGTTTTGAAAGACAGAACCAGTGGAGATCGCTCCAGAGGGGATGGATTCTCTCACAGCCCTCTGCCGCCTCTGGTGTGCCAGACTGTCTCCCCTTCCAGAACTTTTACCTTGCTGCCCTTGCTGCTGAAAACTTTGAATTAACTGGGCCTTGGCAGGAAAAAGGCTTCGGAAGGGGAGATAGAGGGCTGTGAAAGAATCCATCCCCTACAGAGCGATCTCCGCTGGCTCTGTCTTTCAAAACTATGCTTCCCAGCTAACAAATGTGTCTCCCAACACGTGAAGAACATGTGTCAGATGTCTTGTGTTGAGAGACTGCTAGTGTTATGCTAGTTTCCCCTACCCACCAGCAAGTGTCTTTGATGTGCTGCTTCCTGCCAAATACTGATCCTTCCTGCAGCGATTATCCATTGTGCTTCGGCCATTCCTTCATTCCCCCTGGCCAACATTTTGAACCACAGTATTGGCTTAATCATCACAGCAGCTAAAGAATGGCATATGTAAAATCTCCAACTATAATCTTAGTTAATAAAGTAGCCCTACGTATTCAAAAAATTTAAATATACATGACTTCTATCTGTGGTGAGATAAAAGCACTGTCTCTTTTTCCCCTTGTTGAAACGCCATGTTATCTACATTGCTTCATGAGAGTTTGCTTTGGGTTTTACAGCTACCAGAGCAATAACATTTATACTCAATAGTATTATTACAATTTTTAGCTGCTAATGGACTTATTATTTTTGTTTGTACTTAAAGCCATAGCAATAACATTTATTCTCAACAATAGTAGTGCAATGTCTATGTTCATAAAATTTCCTGTAAATGATAAATAAATGGTAGGACCTGGATTCTTTGTTTGAGTGATTGGTGGGTTGTATAATAACTACCGTCCTAGACTAGAATGCCTTTTTTAAAAGGGTCCTAGACCAGCATAAAACATAACAGCAGTCATAAAATTCAGGAACTCAAAAGTAAAAATTATTATAATACACGAGACTAAAAAATACCATGTTGGCATTTCATCAGTTATTTTTATACCTTCCTTAACTGGCAAATTTTATAGGCTGCTGCAAAAAACTTTGCACTGAATGCTGTAACCATTGAGTTTTCATCCATTAATATCAATTAATAATTCCAAACAGCCAGGGTACCTTGTAATTATAGGAAAAGATAAACTTGCTGCAGATTTCTCGGTAAAAGGGTCAATGTAGTAAAATATGTTCTATAGATTCATGTCGCTTCCACACGTCCTTAATGAAACGTCCTGCCAACAGAACTTTGGCAGGTTATCTCATTCATTACACATGTCATCGTTTCCCATGCACAAACAGGTCATGATGATCCCAGTTTTTAAGCATTTTTTGTGAAATCTATTTTATTCCATTTTCATTTTTGATGCCGCTTTTTCCGTGCAATTATTACCATATCAATGCATGTGGAGGCTTTTTTGTACTTTTGAAGTACCCTCCCACAAATCTCCAATGCCTCCTCTCACCATTACCCCTCCTACACATGTGTCTGGCTTGCATGTGCAATTGTATAATTTCCCCCCCTTTAAAAAAAAAAAATTAATGGTCCTTGCGCTATTATGATATCTGTGCAAACAAAGGGAATCATACTGCAGTGCCTGGTACATTGTATCACTCAGCAATTAGAGTATTAGTCTAGGATCAACACTGAGAATGGAATGCCATTTCTGATTTTTTCAAACTATCAATAAGGCCCATTGTTTGGGAAAATACAATGGGCCCTAGCAGTGCTCCCACCGCCTCTCCCCGTGGCGTCAGTCCAGGGAGGGATCGGGGAAGAGAGTAGGGGCTCCCTCCTCCTCTGACCCCTTGACTGCTACTTGGCTTGTGCACAGCCCTCCCAAGGCCCCACGGAGGCAGTGGGGAGACCTGCCCCTGCTGCTGTGGGACTTTGGGAGGACCTCGCCACCGCAACTCGCTTCTTATCCCTGTGCATTCCGCCTCCACAGGGATAAGAAGTGAGTGGTGGGGAACACGGTTTGCCTTTTATATAGTAAGATATGGAATCGCATGATCGCGCTACTCTTCTGTTCGTATATTTATTAAACATTTGCATTTAAAACTGAGTGGGAAGTCAATGGTAGAGAAGGAGTGCTATGCATACTCCATTTCTACAGAAGCTGAAAGACAGGACAACGGTATAGCGCAATCCTGCATGCGCTCAAAAAAAAGAGCAAAGTTGGGTGGAAATGCACCATCATTTCTGACGAGGTGCAGATAAAGAATGTGTTTGCTGTTTGGGGACCTTTTTTTTCTACAACAAACACGCACAAAACATGCATGAGGATGATGTATGTGGAAGGTGAGTTCTCGAAGTGGATCAGGAAGATGTGGCTTTGGGACAGGGAAAACCCCAAAAATTGGAGCATGTGGAAGCGGCCTCAAACTCCCCTGTACAACAGGGACATAGCCTGAACCTAGTCTGAACATAGTCTGAACCTTTTTGTAACACCCCTCTAAAACTGCTGAGGAGAGGTCTTGATTTCTTCCCAATGAAAATGCCCTCCTATGCCTGGGTATTTCCAGTCAAAATGACAGCCAAAGAAACTACGTATCTAAAGTAGAGATGGGCACAAAAGGGAACACAAACCAAAAAGAACCACAAACCGGCCTGGTTCATGGTAGCTTCTTTCCACGAACTTCCAAACTGGTATGTGGGTTCATTTCGTTCATTTTAAAAAGCAATGCCCCTTTCTGTGCCGCTGCAAAGTGGCACAGAAAGGGGCATTTAAACCCCCCAGATCAGCTGCTTGTCGGGGAGATCCCCGACAAGCAGATGATCATTTAAAGAGCGGGGCTTGGCTGGCTGGCTGGCCGGGAACTCCCAACTGGGCAGCCAAGCCTCACCTGCTCTTTAAATGATCAGCTGCTTGTCCGGGATCTCCCTGACAAGCAGCTGATCTGCGGGTTTAAATGCCCCTTTCCGTGCCACCACAATCAGCATGGAAAGGAGCATTTAAACCCCAAGAACTTCGAACCATGAACCAGTTCGTGAACTTGCCCCAGTTCAGGGAAGTTCATGGTTCGTGGTTCGTGAAAACGCATAAACCAAGAACCACACGTTTCGTTTTTTTCACAGTTCGTGCCTACCCCAATCTAGAACTATCCGCAGGTAAGAAGGTTGGTGACCTTTCTCTAAGTCCATCTGCTGCTCAATATCCAGCGTCCTTTGTTTTCGGTTTTATTTTGCCTGTTCATATCCCAACTCCAACAAAGAATGAGGAGAAAAAAACCACTTCTGCTACTTATTTTTGACTGCCTTTAGCATTACAAACTCATAGCTGCCTTTAAGGATCAAAGGAGTTAAACCCCAAGGATTTAAATTTAACTTTAGCCAAAGATTGAACAAGGCTAGGCACACCCAAGCCTCTACTTTTACCATGCCAGTTTCCAGATGTAAGTTGGCATTTGGGACACAATGGAGCAATTGGAGAGCAGCTCTCAAAAATCTAGTTTGCACCCACTCCAAAGGTATGAAGTAAGAAGAGGGTAGCCCATATAATACCTGTGCTGTCCTAGACTATATAAATGTTAAACTGGCTAATGTCACTCAATTAACTCATTTATACCAATCCACACTTATAATAACCTTGCACAACTTAAATCAGATTTCTTTAGCTTTAAACAAGGTATTCTGTTTGGGGCAATTTAGCATTAGTTTGAGCAAATTAACTGTAGAGAAAATTATTCAGAAAAAAATCCCACTGATAACAAAGGAACTTAATTCCAAGTAAATATTGTTATACTTTCAACTTTAAAAACAGCCATTTATGCAATTTTGTATACAGACCTGGCTTGAAACTTGCCTTTCCCCAACACTTCTGACACACAAAAGGTGGTTTCTATTTGTATTTACCCTGCTGACAAAAAAAACCAACGAATCCAAACACAATAACTGACATATGGGCTTAACTAAAATATTTTTAACCACAAAATTTATCACAAGATTCAAGCAAAACTGAGAACATTTTCACTGCGGGCGATTTAAACTTTTAAAAACTCCCCCCTTGTTCCAGCTGATCCAAACAGACGTCATTGGCCCTGGGAGACAATGTAACCATCTTTAGACCCCACTGACCTGTCCAGTTACTGCCCAGTGTTGAACCTCCCGTTCCTGAGCAAGGTGATTGAGTGGGCGGTGGCGGTACAACTGCAGGAATTCCTGAATGATGCTGTAGTCCTGGACCCATTCCAGTCTGGCTTCTGTCCTGGCCATGGGATGGAGACAGCCTCACAGATGACCTTCGCAGGTATCTGGATCAAGGCGGGTCGGCACTGCTTGTGTTACTCGATCTCACAGCATTGTTTGACACGGTCGACTATGACTTGTTGGCCAGCTGCTTCACCGACGTGGGGATTAGAGGGACAGCCTTACAGTGACTGGTCTCCTTTCTCCAGGGTTGGGGACAGAGGGTGGCACTTGGGAGAGATCTATCGCTCCGTCACCCTTTGGTGTGTGGGGTTCCGCAAGGGGCGATACTCTCCCCGATGTTATTTAACATCTACATGCACCCCCTCACCCAGTTGGTGTGGAGGTTTAGGCTGGGCTGTCATCAATATGTGGATGACACCCGGCTTTTTCTGTTGATGGATGGCCAGCCAGACACGGCCCCAGACAATCTGGCCAGAGCTCTGGAGGCTATGATGGCATGGTTGAAACAGAGCAGGCTGAAACTGAACCCAGTGAAGATGGAGGTCCTGCAGCTGGGACTGGGGCTGCCAGATGTTGGGATCCAGCTCCCTGCCCTGGATGCAACACACTGGCAACTTTGCCAGTGGTGAAGAGTCTGGGCATGCTCCTGGATGCCTCCCTGTCAATGACGGCCCAGGTCACGGCAGTTGCCAAGTCTGCATTTTTCCATCTCCGTCAGATCAGACAACTTGCTCCTTACCTGATGCCCCAGGACCTGGCTACAGTGACCCATGCAACGGTCACTTTTAGGCTAGATTACTGTAACTCACTCTACACTGGGCTACCCCTGGGTCTGATCCGGAAACTACAACTGGTCCAGAATGTAGCTGCACGAGTTCTGACCAGTATATCCTACCAATCACATAACACATCTGTCCTGCACCAGCTGCACTGGCTTCCAGTTGAATTACGAATCAGGTTCAAGGTGTTGGTTCTTACCTTTAAAGCCCTGAGTGGGTTGGGACCGGCATATCTTCAGAACCGCATCTCCCTGTATGTTCCCCGGAGACCTCTTCAATCAGCAGATAAATGTTTACTGGTGGTCCCTGGCCCTAAGGAAGCCCGCCTCACTTCAACCAGGGCCAGGGCCTTTTCAGTCCTGGGCCCAGCCTGGTGGAACACTCTGTCAATGGAGACCTGAGCCCAGCGGTACATATTATCGTTCCGCTGGGCCTGTAAGACAGAGCTGTTCCGCCAGGTGTTCAGTGGTTGAAGGAGGTGGTGCCATGTCGGACTCCCACTTTTGGGGTGGAGGGGGTTCTCCCCACCATTGCACTTTAATGTACTTGGTTAATTTATTTTATTATTGCTTATTGTATGTTGATTTTAGAATTACTGTTTTCTTGTTATTATGTTGTTCACCACCCAGAGCCCCTGAGGATGGGCGGTTAATAAATCGAAATAATAAATAAATAATAAATAAATAAAACATGTAAAGAAAACACAATACTTACATGCAGATTAGTTGGTGGGAGGGACTGCTTATTCTTGCGCCCCTCATATTAATTGTAGCAAAACCGAAAACAATGTTCTTGGGTGGATTTAGAGAGCTACAAACTGCTATGAATCAGTTGCCGGAAATGACAATGAAAAGATTAGATGAATTCTAAGGAGTGATAGTCTTAATCCAAAGATGGCATCGAAGTAATTGCTGGTGGGACTTAAGAGTACAGAACATGACAGGCTATAAAGAAATTATAAACTGAAGGGAGGGGATGTTAAAAGGAGTTCAGACATGGAATAATACTTACTTTAACGATACTGCTCATACAGCCTATTCGGCTCTGAGCAGTGCCACACTAGAATTAGAGTTAAAATAGTAAAAAATCTTTTAATATATAATCTGTATAATATTAAAATTGGCAAGTTTTTTCTTTAACCAATTGGTAGAGGAACTTGGCTACTGCTAAAGTGGTATTAAAATCCACCCCTGCTAAAAGGAGCCTCAAGTTGTCCTCCAGGACTTCCTGGGTCCTGGATAAAGGGCTTGATCCATCCGTCTCCTGCCGCGTTTAGAGTATTACATTCAAACAGACAGTGCTGAAGAACGTCTATTTGGCCAGAGCCACATTGGCAGAGTCGCTCAGAATAGGGAACCCGGTTTAAACGTCCCAGCAACTCTCCTGATGGAATGGCATTCAATCTGGCTAACATAAATAATCGTCGATAACATGGAACTGTCAAGAAATTGAAGTAAGCTGGAAGGGATTGTGGCAATGTTAAACCCAAGTATATCAGTGAGCATACTCTACGAGCTCTTATCATAGTGCTTCTATAATCCAGTTTACTCAAACAACTTAAGATCGAGGATAGAGCTGCTGAAGGCCCTTGTTCTTTCAGATTATGAGGGTTAATACCCAAGGCCTGGACACAGTTTTCAATCAATTTACTCCAAGGGCTTTGATAGGAATTGGTCTGTAGCAGGTGCAAATAGCCATTTGATTCCGTGAAGAACAGGGTTTTAATCCAAAACCTGAAAGTTGCCGCCCATACCTATGCTTCAAAGGACCTAAGTCCCAATTCTGCCCTCAATGATACTCCAGCTACACAGTTAGGGGCACAAGTAATTTTCAAAGAAAATGATGGAGGAAGGAGTCAATCGATTCTCCACAGACTTCAACCCACACAGGTGCAGACATGGAATAATGTAAAGGATTGCCAGCTCCACACTGGGAAATTCCTAGAGATCTTTGAGGGTGAAACCTAGAGACGATGGGGTTCAGGTAGGTAGGCACCTCAGCAGGGTATAATGCTATAGAGTCTACCCTTCAAAGGAGCCATTTTCTCCAGGGGATCTGATCTGTGGCCTGGAGATCAGCTGTAATTCTGGGAGACCTACAGTCACCACCTGGAGGTTAGCAATCCTAATCGTAGGCCTTTGAGGCTGGTGAATTGTTTAGGAAGTAGTAGTCAGTCTGGAAAGCTAAAGAGAGATAGGATGACTATGACCCTGATGTCCCACAAAATGGGGGCGGGCAGCTAAAATGGTCTCCCATAAAGGCTCATAACATGAATACTTCATGGTAGATTTGCCCATCTGGACAGGGCCTTCTGCAGATACCGCCCTGCAGTTGGGTGAAAATTCAGTAGCTGCCCACACACTTGCCTTTTCTGTGACAGCCCCCAACTTATGGAATGGCCTGCCTGAAGAGGTCAGGAAAGCTCCCACTCTCCCGGCTTTCCAAATACTATGTAAAACTGAATTATTCAGGAGGGTCTTCTACCGAGATTATAGGGCTGTGTCCAGGGCCGGTGCCAGGTTTTCTGGCACCTGAGGCAAGATACCTACTTGTGTTCTTCGCCCTGTTCACGCTCGCAAAGTGCGTGCATGCTCCGGCCCTGCATGATGATGTCACTTGTGACATCATCATGCAGGAGCATCCCCCTCACCTGAGGCAGGTGGCAGTGGCAAAGGGGCAGGAAGGTGGCCTGCTTCCCCACTCGCTGCCATGCTGCCTGGACGCCCAGCTCGCCGAGAGCTGAGCTGAGGCAGGCAGCAGTGGCGAAGAGGCAGAGAGGCGAGTGGGGATGTAGCCCGCTTCCAGGTCATGGGGGGGGGTCGTCGGGGGGCGGTGTGGTGCCTCTGTCAGACTATGGAATCCCAGTTATCTAGAGTTCATCTCCCCCCTTCTGCAAGAAGCACAAAGTTTCTTGATTCCAAAAGGCTTATTGAAAGACAATGCTCAGGATACAAGTAGCCATATTCCAAGGACTAGGAAAGCCTTGGCTGAACGAAAGCTTTGTTGAGAATGACACACAAAATGAAAGTAACAACACTTCAAACACCCATTCCCAGCCTCCCCCCTTAGTCCTGTCTAGAAGGCCTGGGAAGGCAAGGACGTCAAGGTCAGCCGGAACGGATTGATAAGAATTCTTCGCTCCCATGGATATATGCAGCCTGGACAGCACCTGGGCCTGGAGGGAGAGAACTAAACAGCTACAGATTATAACACGAGAACGTGGCGTCGCTTTGGCTTGAGAACTGACTAGCAAACTGATACTCTGACAGCCTCCTTCAGAGTTCAGCACTCGAGGCGGCTGCTGGCACCGCCTCCATGGACGCGCCAGGCCTGGCTGTGTCATAAGAAGTAGCCCAGAAAGATCCATTGGCAGGGTCAGGGACTATAGGCTAATCTATTGAGTACTGGCAGACGTGCAGCCAGAGTTTTCACATTGCTAAACATGCCATGCAATTTAGTTATGCTTGGTTTCAGAAAGATTTCATCTCTGTGCTTGACTTTATGCTCGTTTTTCATTTTTTTCTGCTTCTATACCCTATTGTATCTCTTTCACTGAATGTCCTAACTGCTGTTCAGTATTGCACCTTGATCAGTGAATGTCCTAGCTGTTGATTATTTTGTATTTTCACTTGCACTGTGTAATCTGCCTTGGATCTCAGTGAGAAAGGCAGGCTATAAACAAACAAACAAACAAACAAAATTGCTTTGAATTCTGAAAAGAATTTGAAAAAGAGGAAGGTATTCTCCTGCAGACTGGAGTTTCCTCTTCATGCCATGGGCTCAGGGGGTAGGTGCAGTTTTATGGAAAGTGAGTGGCATATGCTACACAGAGCACTCCAAGATCAGGAGGCAGTGTCAGCATCAGTCATCAGTGATGGTCTGCCCCTGCTGAGGGCTTCAATGCCAAATAATGCCAACGTATTGCCAAACAATGCCAATGTATTGCCACACAACCCTATGCATATCTAGTACTAGGTCCAGTGGCATAGGAAAGTGCATAGGATTGCAGTTTCTTCCCTATACAGTCAGATTTATGGGTTCCTATATCATATTGGTGCTGAAAAGGAGACATATCGAAATAGGGCTACATGAAGCTTCTACAAGAAATAAAAAGAGACCTAGAGAAATGGAAAGGATTACAACTCTCATTGATGGGAAGGATTGCAACTATTAAAATGAACATATTACCACGTATAATATTCCTTTTCCAAACTATTCCAATAAATATTAATATGTCATTTTTGAAGAACTAAATAAAAATATAAGCAAATTTATTTGGCAAGGAAAGAAACCAAGAATTAAGCTGAAAACGCTTCAAGGTCTAAAAGAGAACGCAGGCCTGGCTTTACCTGACTGGAGAACTTACTATCAAGCATGTTGCATAGTTTGGATGAGAGAATAGATTTCATTGGAAAATCCAAGACTTCTAGTCCCCTGCAAATCTAGTGGGTATTGGACATTGGGAAGGTCAGTTTGTAACCCCTCAAAGTAGCTTCCAGCAAACAGTCCAGTTCTTGCCACTGTAAAGAGAAAATGACATGAAAGGGGAGACCCATGGATCATGCCTTTCCCAGGGTTCAATCTCTCTGAAACTTGGGGTGGGGTGGGGGGTCTTCAGAGGACAGTGAGGACTCTGTCTCCTGCAAATTTGGTGGGTATTGGACATTGGGAAGGTCAGTTTGTAACTCCTCAATTAGCTTCCAGCAGATGGTCCAGTTTTTGCCACTGTGAAGAGAAAATGACATGAAAGGGGGAGACCCATGGACTCTCCTTTCCCTGGCTCAAGTTCAGCTAAGTCCCAGAGGGGCTGTTCTGGCTCCCATGAACCTCCAAGTACAAACATGTTCGTGAACATGTCATGTTCGTCGATGTTTGTGAATTCCTGTTTGTGGATGGCAACGAACAACGAACATCGTGTTTGGGTTTTTTTCCTGTTCGTGCCCATCTGTACTCAGAATGTGAGGCAAAGAGAAGTAGGGTAGCCAAAATAATATTCATTATTTTGTTAGACAGTATAGTCTTAAGGGAGTCAGATAGTCAGCGCATCCCATATGCTGATTATTTTTTCCTTTATACAGTTGCCCAGTGAACTCCATATAAAACTGCCGTACGAATGGATCTATAAGAGCTAAACAAGTGGCAGTCATGGTCATTTAAATTCACTTTCCAAGTTTCCAGTCTTCTTTCCTTGTTTGTTTTTAAAAACATAATAATCTTAGGTTGGACAGGACAAAGAAATAGAAAAGACCAGGAAGCCGTCACAGAGTTGTACACAAGATGTCAAGATACGGTTTGCGGTGACTGCTATATTTTGGTACAAAAATATACCTCCTACAATATATGTTGTAAAGATTCAAGTGTGGCCTCTGATGGCAAACAAAATTTGGTTCCATTTTTAATGACAGTGTTGGATGGTGGTGTCCATGGGGGAATGTAATTACTCTCTTCCATGCAAACCAACCAACCCTTCCCAGAACAAGAACCCCAAAAATGTTTGGAATGTTTAAGATGATAGTCTTTTTGGCAGACATGAATTCAAATTATCATTTTGGAGCCATTGAGATTTCCTTTAATGAAACAGCCTTGCCCACTCTCATTCTTCTTGCAGTGTTTGGCATCTTTCAGAAATTCTTTCACTATAAAGAGTACAGTCTAAATGTGACTCCTGTTTGCAACAGATGCATAAAAATGAGGGAATGAGTAAGGAATGTTGGCAAGCAGAATTCTGCAGCACTAGGTTCCCCTTCTTCTAAACAAAAACTGAGGTAAGTCTGTAATCACCAGAGGGCAGGTAGGGCTCTCATACAATACAGGGTTCTTCAGGTTGTCAAACGGAGAAGACAAGTCTTCTTGACATGCTAGTTTTCTATGTGCAAGGGCTTGCTGAATTTTTTGTTTTGCATGGACCAGCATTGAATTGTGTTACTGTGAAATGCACACAAACAGGTTTAGCTTCTCCTCTGCTGTAAGACTTGGACTCTTGGTGACTGCAAGCTGTTTCTGTTCTCTGCACAACTATTAACAGTGCAATCCTTGGGGGGGGGATAGAAAGTGCACTGGGAGCCGACCAAGATTTATGCCAGTATAACCACCACCACCCCCTACGCTGCCGCAGTGACTAAGCACTGCTCCACCCAGCACTGCTCCGCTGGCACCTGGTCACGGCAGTCTGGCGGGGGCATAACCGCAGTGTAAGTCTATGCGCTACAGTGCCAGGACGCGAATCAGGGGGTGGGGCTCAACTTCGTTGGCTCCCTAAGCCACTTGAGGCTTGGAAACGCCCCCAACAGTGGCAGAAATTTACACCATGAAAAATGACAGTGTACACTGTAACCCATAGGCGCCCGTTCTGGCAAAAAGTTGACACCTCCCTGCACATGGCCCTGCCCAAGTGACCCAATGGAGCATAGTATACTGACTACTGGGGACCAATCTGCTCATGCCCCTGCAGTGACCAAGCCCCGTTGCCCATGCCTAATCAGCTCCTTAGGCACCCAACAGATCCTCTGGCCGAGATCCATGACCCCAGGGAAGTAGGGATGGGGCCAGAGGCTGTGCCTGAGAGCCCCCTGCCATGGGGATTTAAAGCATGAGGCAGGAGATGGGGATCATGGTGGCAAAGCAAGAGTGCGCAGGGCGACTTTGCAAAATTCGGGGTGTGCCTTGCACTCACATGCAGAGGGAGACCCAGGCCCAGATTGTCTGACTAACAACTACCATCCAAGTTCCCTTGCAGGATACCCATCTCCTGAGTCCTGGCTCGGGGAGCGGTGAGGGTGCCCTGACTGGTAAGAAGCAACTGAGGAGGTGACTGCCCCAGTTGTCCATTCACACCAGCCTCCCCTCCCCCCTCGCCCTGCCCCCCCCAATCCCAGCCTCTGAGGTGCAGGTTCACTGGGGCAGTCCATGGAAGCAGTCTCCCAGGGAGTAGCACTTAACTCAGCTGTTTTAGAGGGACTTCCAGCATCCCATGTTGGGCCTCTGGTCAGACCCCCTCGGCCAGGCTCCTCCCTTAGGCAGAGGAGAGGGCACAGCTACAGAGATAGGGTACTTGCTTTCGTAACTCCCCAGCAATGGCAGATGACCACTTGCTTGTCTCTCTCACAGGAACAGAGCTCCAACCAATCACAGGAGCAGAACAGCCAGACAAATGAGCACCTTCCTGCTGGAGGAGTGGCAGTCATCTGGTTGCCAGCTGCACCCATGACGACAGAGCCACCGCCATCACCCTTGGCCATGGACACCCTCCCAGGACATGGCAGTCCTGGCTGTGGCTTGCGCAAGGCCAGGCCTGCCACTGCACATCTCCATTTCTCTTTCAGGCCCATCAGGGTGGCTAAGGCAGCTTGTGAGTCAACCCTGCTCCTGAGAAAGCAGCATGAGGAATGGCTCTCCTGGCCCTGATTGTCATGCTAACAGGCACAGCTCCCTACCCAGGAGAGGGAATTTGCTGAGAATCTGAAGGGATTCAGTAGGTTGTGCATGTTGCTTATTCTGTTATTGTCAGTTTTTGTAATGAGCAGTTATTAATGTTGACACCCCGCTGTACAATTATTATTAATATATTTTTTTAAAGGAATGGCTATCCTGGCCCTGATTGTTGCGCTAACAAGCACAGCTCCCTACCCAGGCAAGGAAAGTCGTTAATACACATCCAAACATCCTCTTCACTTTTGGTAGTTCAATAACGTCTGTGTCAAACAACAACTCCCTCCTTGTCTTTTTGCTTGCCTGTGCGTGACAGTAGCCTCCCCTCCACTTCCCCACAGAGCTGCCCTTTTGCACATCCCAGTGAATGGTCTCTGGCTCTGGGCTGGAATGGATGGGGTGGCCCCAAAGGGGCTCCAGGTGCATCCATGCTTTTGTGTGGCTTTGCTGCCAAAAGGAGCAGGTGTCCAATGACACCTTGGAGGCTCCAACCCCACCCAGCTTCTCTCCACTGTCCCCCCCAATTCACTGCAGGCAGCGAGGTGGGTCTTGGAGTGTTGTGGGGGGGCATGCCAAGGAGCTCTCTCATTCTCCAGCAGCGTTGCTGGCATCTGATAAGCCAGGCAGAAGACTGCTGCATGCAGGAAGGTGAGGTTGATGCCAGGATGTGGGGGAGATGGAGAATGACATCCTGGGATCACTGGGGCTCCCCCCCACCAAGACCGGACCACTCTCCTTTTTCCTGTTTATGGAGGCAGAGATGGATTTCAGGAGTCTTTCGCTGGGGATGGGATGACAGTCCCCAGAATAGGCTGTCATTCTACTCTCGGGGCCATCATCCCAGCATCAGAACATAGCTGTCAATGTCCATCCCCCCGTTCCCCTTGAATCTTGTTGTTTCCAGTGGGCATGCTTGTCATTCGATTTAGACCCCCACCCCCATTTGCCTTTAAGAAGCTGCCTCTCTGAGACTTGGGGGACTGATCCTGAGTGTCAAGGGCACTGTCTTTCTGGTCTTATTTTTCTCTGTTTTTCAGAGCAACAGTAGGGAGGGGTTGCAAGCATGCACAGCTTCAGCTGCCGGCCTGGTCCTTGTCAGAAATGGGTGTTGGGTGAGTGGGTGGTCAAGCATGCTGTCTATACTTTCAGTTTAACTCTCACTCCCTCCACGGGGCAGGGCTCCTCTTGATGCTGGCACCTCTTTCAAAGGCACAACAAGCTCGATCGTAGGGGTCTTTCTGCCCTGTGCACCCACACTCTGCAGGGCAGGGGAGTAGCTTTGGCAGCTGGTGATGGCAAACGTAGCCCAGCCCGCAGACTGGCTATGCCTTTCCCCACCACTCATGGTGCTGTCAACTGCAGCCACCCTGCAATTGGTGGGTTCTGCTGGTGTTTCCAGGACAACTAGGGAGCATTCTCTCCTGACCACCAGCATGGTTCTCCCATAGAAGTCCTAAGGGAGCAGATGAGTGTGCCATACAGCACAGTGGGCCTCAGGATTGCGCTGTAAAACAGCTTACTTTTGCTGTCCTTGGGGATGTCACTCATGCTCCTGGTCACTGTTTGTTTGTTTGTTTGTTTGTTTGTTTGTTTGTTTGTTTGTTTGTTTGTTTGTTTGTTTTTCCTCTTGTAACTGATAACAGACATGTCATAAATGCAGTTTAAGATTTGTCTCCATACTACCTTATCACAGGGTTGTTTAGCTGGTTCTGAGCCAACTTTGCATACAAATGTCTGCCTTTTACCTGTTTCAGGAGGATAATAAGAGGATCCATTGTTAAAACAGCAGAAAACTATCCCTATTGTCTTCATTTTTTCAGGAAAGACACAACTTTAGCCTTAATCTGCAATGTTGGACTTATTTTTAATTGATTATATATATTTCTCCCTTCCTCTCTTTTCTCCCCTCCACAAAAGAATTGTACAAACAAATGGTGGTGGTGCTGCTTTTGTGTCCTACATTAGGAATGGAAATAACTCAACATTAGATCAAGATCAAGAACCATGAGCTGATGATCAATGAGCGCCCTATGCTAGAAAGCCACCCTTAAGCTCTGTCAATGACATTTTTTCTATTGCCCTGTTTGCAAGTACTGAGAATTTTGAGAAGATAGCAAGGCAACACCGATGGGCACTCTTGTTCCAGCTTCCAGTCCATCACTTGTAATCTGGCAAAAATCACTCCTGACAGAAGAATTTTCATCAGTGAAGTGTAATTTTCTCACCTCCCCCTCCCACCGCAGACCAAAATGGCCCCTGTTTCTGGGGGGATGGGGGACCTTCAGGAACAATAAGAGAAAGGAAGAAGCTGAAGATCTGTAGTCAGAAGGAGAAATGTGCAAAAATTCTGTCACTGAAAACATTAGACAACAGGATCCAAGCCTTTGCTATGCAGTTCTCCCCTGCTTAGTACTGACTTGGCTCCTTCCTCTTCTCCCTAGAGCAGTCCCAAATAAGTTGTACAGGTGTTAGACCAGCATAGCAGAAATCAAGAATTTAGTCTGACCACCCACACTCAGTTTTCTCTGCATGGAACCCTTTCCCTTGATCCATTCACTTGTACAGAGGGGCCAGTCATAAACATTCCAGCCCTACAGCAATCTCAAGGAAACCAGCAAGCAAGAAGCAGCTCCTGGATTCTGTAGGGAAACCCATAATTCTTCCTGTTTATGTGAGCAAACCTCCAGGCATGGGGCCAGGCTCCAAAGGGGAGATGAATCTCATTGCCACCTAAACAGGCAAGCGTTTTGATTGCTTGGGCAGAAAGGATAAAGGCTGGGGGAGGGGAATGGGCAGATCAGCCCACACCTGGTAATCAGTAGTGCAAAAGACAGGATTAACTCAGAATTTTCATCTCTAAATATTTGTGTACCTTGTTAGATGTTAGCAAGAACATTTACCCCTCTTCAAAGTGCAACACCTTGGGCTGTACAAACAGTTTCCATTGATGTTTTTACTGATTCCCAGATGTTTTCAAGGCAGGCCCTGCAAGTCAGCTGCAATTAGCTTCAGTTCTACTCTGACCAAGTATAGGCTAGTGGTAAGTAAACTCACTGTATACTAGACAAACCTCTGATCTCTTCTGTTTTCCAATATTAACAGACATAAATGCATTCAGAAAAGGCAGGCTGTGGAAAGAATAGAAGTAATGCTGCCTATTAAAAACAATACAGTGCAGCCTGTATTCATACAATTTGGACCATGAAGCAATTCCTTTAGTGTGCAAACTGCAAATTCACAAATACTCAGGTACAATTTGACGAGCAAAGATGGGAAAGTCACTTTGCTCAGGGATGCCAAAAAGGAATTTAGGGCAAAATATCCTGAGAGCCCTGATTACTTTAGGGGCCCATGAAACTGGACAAGTCATGTGAGTTTTTAAAGAAGATGTTAAAGTTGGCTCTTGGTGGCATGAAGCCAATGTGATGCAGTGGTTAGAATGTCAGGCTAGTACCCAGGAGACCCAGGTTCAAATCCTCACTCTGCCATGGAAGCTTGCTGGGTGATTTTGGGCCAGCTGCACACAATAAACAAACAAACGCTCATCCGGAGAGAGCCTTTGCCTGGAAGCCAATATGGTTCTCAACAGCCCTGAGTTTGCTTCTCTTACTTTCACTTCAAGGGTAGTGGAAGAAGAAGATTTTTGAATACACTTGCAAGCTTTGAGAATGGTCTCAGAGCATAGGTGAAGGATGTTATATGGTTAAAGCTAACATTTAGGATGCTTAATGTCTTGTATGGGGAAAGGATAAGGGTGCCAACCTGTAGACTCAGTTTCTCCTCTATCTGTGTGTCTGTTTTTTAGCCCCCCATCACCTGTCTTTTAACTTGAATCAAGTCCATAAGGAACTTCCTTGTACAGCCTTGCAATTGTTCCACATACTAACAGCTATGTCACATTCATTTAATAGGCCCAGCCCAAGATAATCACTTTTTTGCCCCATTGATTTCAATGGGAGAGTTAAGCAATGAGATTTTTAAAGTACCACACTGTGGCTGAATCGTGCCCTAAATAAATAAATAGCTTTGAATGGACTCAACAGTTCACAGAGGGAACTGAGGGCTAGATAATGAAAGTCTGCATTTATGTAAAGCTGTAATTGACAGCCCAACATGCTAATCTTCCATTTTGGCAGCGATTCATTGATTCAGCAAAAGGCAGTCATGTGGTTTGCTTATATTTCAAGCTCCCTTATTATTGTTATTTTTCCTAGGATTAAGAAATGTCAGCATTTCAACAAATTGACTTTGGCAGTCTTGCTTGTGGGGAAGATATCTCCAATTTATGTTCAATTATATTTTAGGAAGAGACATAAAATGGTGATAAAGAGTAAAGACAACACCATAGCTGTAAGCTAATCTCTTGTGGATTTGTACAGAAATCAAAGTTATTACAATGAAGAAGAGAGCTGAAAATAGGCTCTGATGAATGAAGACTCTGAACTGTAAAATATTCCACGTCAGGGTTTACTTGTAAATAAGATGATGCACAATCTACACTCAACCTTGTTGATATAGATGAGGATGGAATAACTTTAAGGTCTTGTGGTCATTTTGAGTTAAAAGACTTTCAATATTAAAAAGAACACTAATCATAATTAGGTTCTGTTCTTTTTTTATTAGGAGTAATCAGGGCTTTTTTTCTGGAAAAAGAGGTGGTGGAACTCAGTGGGTTGCCCTCGGAGAAAATGGTCACATGGCTGGTGGCCCCGCCCCATGATCTCCAGACAGAGGGGAGTTTAGATTGCCCTCCACGCTGCTCGGTGGCGCGGAGGGCAATCTAAACTCTCCTCTGTCTGGAGATCAGGGGGCGGGGCCACAAGCCAAGTGACCATTTTCAAGACGTTCCGGAACTCCGTTCTACCGCATTCCCACTGAAAAAAAGACCTGGGAGTAATAAATACTCTAAAGCGAACCTCTGACTATCATTCTGTGCTATATTCTTCTCAGATTAAGTAATTTGTAAAAAATTACATGTACTATGTAGGGGCCTTGATGAAGAAATGAAAAAAGATGAAGGTAGGATTTCTGTCCATCCATCCATGGGCTATATCTGTATCTATATCAGAGAGAGAGAGAGAGTAAAAGTACATAAAAGTTTTTACTGCCACTAATAATTGACCTCAGGCAACCCATAACAAAGGTAAAAATATTATCATGCTCCCATTTCAAAAACCTATTATTTATCTATAACATATCAAATTGCACACAATGTACATAATATGATCTACTGTGAGAAAGATGGTCCTAACGCCTAACCATTGTTCCTGCTAATGTGAGCAACTGAGCAATTGTTCACAGATCTGACTCCTCCACTCGCAACTTCTCAGTCATAGCTCACAGGTACTAACTCTCAGGCAGCCCCGCCTTCCCACTCAACCAGTGCCTGTGGGTGGTCTGTATAGAGATGGAGCCTTGTCCTGCTTCTCTCCTCCCTTCCCGGCTGTGGCTGGCTTGGCCCCCAGGGCAGAGCCAGAAGGTGCATCCAGCCGCCACTGGCTCTCTAGATAGGGAACAGAGCAGAACCGAGTGATGGGGCCTCGCCTGACCTATGCAGCCTGAATCTGCTGGGATCTCCTCAGTCCCAGAGAGCAGAGAGAAGGTAGCACCTCAGCCACCGCCATGGTGAAGGTGCATGGTGCATGGTGAAGGCCTTGGTGCAGAAGGAGCCAGCAAGAAGGACAATGAGGAGGGGAAGGAGGGAGGAGGGCTGGGCCAAGTGCTCATTGTGCCTGCCAACGGCAAGATGAGGAGAAGGCCATTGCAGTACTGAAGGAGGCTGGTTGAGCTTTGCCGTTGATGAGGCCTCCTTTTGGAGGCCTCTTCCAAAGTGGCTTTTACAGCCTGAAATGCAGACTCGGCCAAGAACCGGATCTGGCTGCCCTGTCTCAATCAATGGATGTAGACTGGAGTAACTCTGCTTAGGATTGCGCTGTTGGAGGTTTATTTTAGTAAGGCTGCTTTGGGGCTGGCTCCAGCTTGGCTTTCTCATTTTCTTTTTTAAAGCCTCCTTCTTCTCTGCAGGCTCACAGGCTCACACAGCCCTTCTTCGTCCCCCACCCCAAATCTACATCTGAAGCTAAAGTGAGCCTCCTAGGGCAGCTGTGCCTGACTTGCCTTCTCTCCTGCAGCAGAAGCTGAGGGAAAGCCTGCTTGTTCACAGGGGAGTCTTAGGTGCAGAATTAAAGAGGAAGCCGTAAAGATTTTGCAGGGTTTGAGTCCAGTGGCACCTTGGAGACCAACAAAATTTTCAGGATACGAGCTTTCCAAGTCAAAGCTCTCTTCTTCTGATAAGAAGAAAAAGGGAGCTTTGATTCTCAAAAGCTTTTACCCTGAAAATCTTGTTGGTCTCTAAGGTGCTACTGGACTCTGATCCTGCTGTTCTACTGCAGACCCAAGACAGCTACCAAACTGAAACTCTTTTGGTGCCATAAAGTCTCTTCTTTTGCTTTGTCCAAAACCAGTGGTTACTGGCCAAATCCAGAGGTTTAAGTTTTGATTCTGTTCATGTTAACTGGCTTGCAAGCTGCTGGTAGGCCTATTTTTAGGGTATCCTAATGATGATAGATCAAAGCATTCTGGAAATGATTCCTCCTGTCATCTTGACTTCTTAAAAATTATGTTCATTTTTGTTTGTGAGCCACCTCAAGCAGCTCTCTCTACTGGTGGTACATAAATATTCTAAAGAAAAACTAAAGCTTGCAATTCTGTATTTGCACGTCCTATCGGTCTGAGCTGCAACACTGTGCAGATGTTATTTATTTGCCCCAGAAAACTGGCAAATGGACTTCAGGCTATTGAAGTTGCATGCACAAAGTTACTAAGGTGCCAGGTTTGCCATTCCTGAGCTTCTGTCTAAAATGAAAGGGGTAGATGAGCCATATTTTCTTTTGGCATGGAGAAGAACAGGTCTATGAGAGAAATACTGCATTTGGACAGCTTTTATGTGTTTTGTAATTGTCTAAAGTACAATTGTTCCAAATATTAGATTTCCAGGTGCTTGTATAGGGTAATGGATAACTGCCTGAGCTGAGAAATCCACAGTCAGAATCACACCTGAACCACAAGAAAGCCAGTCAGCATGAATGTAAAACGAAAGTCTAGTGGCATCTTAAAGACTAACTTTTATTTCAGTATGAGCTTTTGTGAGTCACTGCTCACTTCTTCAGATGCAGAAATCAAATTTAGAATCCTTTTTATGGGACAGGTTGGGTGGGGCGGGGATTAAGATCAAGGATGAATTCTGTCATGAGTTTTTCAAGTGCGGATACATTATGTGGGACAAAGAAAACATAAGAATGATTCTCTGGTTGATTTCCATACATATCTGTAGTCAGCACTGACTCACAAAAGCTCCTCTTGAAATAATTCTGCTAGTCTTTAAGGTGTCATTGGGTGTCTGCTTTATTTTGCAGCAACAGTCTAAAACATCTACCCCTTTTCAATCAGCATGAACGTATTAATTTTTATACAGAAGTATACTCTGATTTTTGGGGCTCTTTCATCTAATGGGACTAGATGGTTTTGGACAACTGGTTTTTATTGTTAATTTGTTTTTATTGTAATCAAAACGTATTACATGGTTTTGGTTTTTGGATTCTACAGAGGCTAGAAATAAATGGGCTTAGACTGGAGTTACTTTGTACAGGATTATACTATAAATCTGCCTGCCTGCTGCAATCATATTGGAATAGAGGAGACTAACATGTGCCCAGGATTAGATGCAGACCCTAGAACATGTTCACAGATATATTTATATTTGTATATCAAACTGTTGGGAAGGAGACGTATTAATATTACCTGCGGAGTACTTTAGTTTGATATTTAGAAACCATGTATGTTTCATTGTTTCAATGTATGTTTCAATGTATGTTGCATTGTTGTTTCTAAGTGAGAAACAATACAAATTAAAGTAGTTTGTAGTTTATGTTTGTATGTTTTGTACATTTGTAGACTGAAATACATTTTTGTTTTTTAAAAAAGGAGGCACACTCAAAACTAATGCAAGTTGTTGTTCCGGCTCACAAGTAGATTTTTGGTTCACAACACTGCACAGCTTAGAGGGAACATTGGCCTGACCCTCAACTTGCAAGAAGTATTGGGAAAGGAGCATGATTTGTGTCAAAGGAGGAAAGGGGAGCCAGAGGTATTTAATGCTGCATCTTTGTGACAGAGTTGAGGGTGGGGAGGGAAGGCCATATAACAGGTTTGCATGTGCCCACCCCCTTCCCTTTCCCATCTGAAGGTGCTGGCTCTCTTTATTCCACGTCTGCATGCAAAATGACATTTCATAGAAACTCAATTTTTAAACCCTGGTCCATTAGTTGGATAACTTTTTTCAAATGTGATTAACTAGCATTTTTAAAACTGCTATAGACAATACAAATTTCCCTGCCTTTACCATATCATAAAACACTTTCACAGTCCAAAATGCAATATATTTGTTATCCTTTTTTGTTCTCATTACAACCCTGTGATTAGTCACATTTCTACAGAATGTATAGGCGTTTTTCGGAAGCTGTGATTCCAAAAGAACTCCAGGCCCCACCTTTTCTCCAGTTCCCTGCAGTCCCAGCTTCGTGTTAGTTCACATTTGTCCTTAGTAGGCACATCACTGACAGAGACCATCAAGTATTGCGGCTGATACTTTGAACTGATCAAATGATGTGGTTTTCCAAAACAGGGAATTTACATTATTCTAGGACTCTGCAAAACTTGAAGTGAAGCTTGGGAAAGGAGCAAGCAGTTTCAGAACCTGCAAAATTAAATGAGTAGATGCACTGTTATTCTGCTTTTTGGTTTGCAAAAAGATTGACTTTGCATCGACACCTTTTGTACTTGTAAAATTTTATGAGTTCTTTAACTCTGCTAGTTTATCTAGTAACAGTGCAAGCCTAAGCAGAGTTACTCTGGATTTTTTATTCTTTCTCAAAAAAAAAAAAACATAGACATTTCAGAATAGTCTGCAAATGTCTTCCCCCATCCCTACAACCCCATACCTCTTGTTTTTAAAGTAATAAATTCTATTTTAATATCTTACAATATCAGAGAACTGTTCCACTCATGCTCACATAGATTGCTGACCTTGACAGACCAATGGTCTAATTCCATATAAGACAGCTTCATGCATATCATTGAATACGAGGTATGGATATGATCTAGTCTGTGCACTCTCCTGGTCTTGTATGAATTGCTAGACAAGTTTTAAATCAAACGACTAACCTTTTGAAAACTAGACAGTATGGAATGCTGACTTCCAATACATTGCTGATGAAGGATTTTAGGTTGATCAGTTTGTTACAACCAGTAGTGTGTTTTTGCATTATAATTCACATAATTAAAATCTCAATTACTTAACTTCCCCATAAATTTAAGTATTCCATTTATAGTATTCCAGCTGTGTACAACAGTTTCTTTGAATCATTTTCACCCTGTGGCAAGGTAGCTATGTCCACCTGCTCCATCTCCATTCAATAAACATGGAACAGGTGAAACAAGAAGGAAATTCAAGAGAGATCAAACAATAAGTTCAAAAGAATGGGCTAAGCCATCTGGAATTCCTCAGAGCTGTCAATCACACAGACAAGTCAGGCTGGAATTTTAAGTGGCATTTCTAGTTTCCCTTTCTTTTTAAGTTGCAGGAAGTTCAAGCCGACCCAACAGTTGGCACTCCCTTTAAGACAAGGCAGATTCTAACTAGTGGCTGGAGCAGATATCAACATTTGAAGACCAAAAGTTTGCTGTTGAAAACAAATGATTATGTTTTTGTTTTTTTGCACAGCACTTGCATTAATTGGTCATAGGCCCTAGAATACTTAACTATTCTGATAAAACACTTTATGAGTATCTGATACTGGTAAAATACTTTATCAGAATAACAGACCAATATAATATCAACAAATTGCCCTTGCTAGATTATAACTGGGTCCAGAATGGGGAAAAGCTCCAGGAAGGCGAGGCCTCTGAGGAAATCAGACCTGCCCCAAGCTACCAGCCAGTGCTGTGTGCACCACCACCCTTCAAGGGATACATCGAACCCAATGCTGCCCAATGTGTCAAAGTGCACCTGGAGTTCATCCCAGGCTCCCAGACTTTCTGCCAGAGAGAAATCCCATTATACCCATCCAGGAAAGAGCCAGACCTAAAGGTCAGCCCACCTGCCCTTGGACACTCAAATGTGATGATGGGCATGGAAGCCCCTGCCATGGACCCAGCGAGGTCCAGAACTGGTCTTACAATAAAATGATTTGTGGGGGAATTAGCAAGCAAGGAGAATGGCTATGCAAGAGGCCGGTAACCGCAGGGATCTATCACCAATTTCTACCAGGTCCCTTCCCAAAATAGCAAACAAGGCTGGTTCTTTAAGTCAAACAATAACTTTTATTAAGAACAAAATGGCATGCACATACACTCGTAAAGGGGTAAAAATAATCACACACACACACAGAGTCCTAGGAAGCTTAGTCAGAAACTGGGAATAGAGAGAGAGGGAGCAAATATATCTACCTATCCTGAAGAGGGGGGTCCAGTCCACGGGAGAAGAGAGTTGCTTCGAACAGTCAGTGTTCTCGGCCAAGAGAGCAAGAGGCTTAGGGTAAACCTCAAGGGAACATCGCTTGTGGATCTGGAAGCATGTACAATTTGAATGAGGCCAGGGCTCTACCTTTATAGGTGAAATAGAAGAGCCCACCTAGCCGTTAGAACAAAGGCTCCAATAGTCAGTTCCTGGGTTTGACAAAAGGTTTGAGTACCTTGATTGGTAGCTGCCGGGGTGTGTGAAAGCAAATGCAAAACATGTTCTAGTGCTGCACAAAAGGGAGTTTGTTAGTGAATTTCACTGGAGCTGAGTTGATGGATTTTAGGTGGGGACTGTACTTTCCCAGGAACAACTGTATATACTTATGAATGTCATTTGATTACCTCCTCAATCATGGACAGGAGATCTCATCACGGAAGAAGGAAAAGGAATGTGTTAAGTGGGGATGGCTCTGCAAGACCTTTGTTGCACTGGACACTTATGGGGCTGGTGGAACTGCAAATCCAATAATCTCTTAATCACTCCGCATTTCGGTGCAGCATTCCATGTATGCCGTGTTCTCCCGGGAGGGATTCAGCAACTGCTGGAGGTCCTCTGGTGGCAATACAGCAGCCATTTTACATCCAGAGGCCTGGTGATATTTTTAATATCAAAAGCAAACATATTAAAATGGCTATTAAAATGGTGGAGGCTAGGCCAACCGCTTACAGGTACAAAAGGCCCACCCTGGGGCCACCACCCAACAGATGAAGTTAAGGTGCCCAATGAAGTTAAGGCCCCTGATGGTGGCCTTGGGGTGGGACAGGGTGCTCAGCAAGAGTTCCCTAAGGGGTGACAGCTTGTCCTTTGACCAACAAGAACAACCCACCACAGAGTCAAGCTCGACTCCCAAGAAGGATGAAAGTGAGGATTTTGTGGGGGACAGACCAAAATTGAGAGGAGGCAGATGTGGACAGCCAGGCATTGGCAGGTCTCCATTGCCCTCAGCCCTTTCATGAGCCAGGGGGACCCAGATCTCCTACCAGGGCCTGAAAGAGGTCAAAAAACAAGGAAAGGCAAGGAAGACTAATATTATAAGCAGTATAAACTGCACAAGAAAAAGATATAAATGTACTGCAATTGACTAATATGCAATGAAAAACTTAAAAGAAATATGAACGTGCTCTTAATTATTCAACATGATATACAATCCTAAGTAAAGTATCAATTATATATTATAGTCATATAAGAAATCCAATAGGCAAGCATATCTTAAGTAATATGTCCAAGCTGCTGCTACACTATTTTCAGTCAGGGCTTTTTTTCTGGGAAAAGAGGTGGTGGAACTCAAGACTGCACAATGACGTCACTTTGGGTCAGCTGGAACAAGGGGGGAGTTTTTTAAAGTTTAAATCACCCTTGGCGAAAATGGTCATATGGCCGGTGTCCCCGCCCCCTGATCTCCAGACTGAGGGGAGTTTAGATTGTCCTCCGCGGCGCAGAGGACAATCTAAACTCCCCTCTGTCTGGAGATCAGGGGGTGGGGCCACCAGCCATGTGACCATTTTTAAGAGGCGCTGGAACTCCGTTCCACTGCGTTCCCGCTGAAAAAAAAGCCCTGTTTTCAGTCCTTTAAATCATAAGACAAAGCCACTGTTGCAATATTTTCAGTCCTTATGGCTGTATTGTTCAATAGGTGCAGAGTTCGATGAACAAGCCAGGTAAGTAAATGTCCAGTAGGTAAGCAGAATATAAGTAAAGTCAAGTTGCTGGATGAAAAGCTAATATTTCCTTCTCTTTTTAAGAGATGGTTTTGAGGAAGCCAGGTTACCCAAAGGTGACACAGCCCACCCACCCGACAATCAGGTCCAGCTTGAATACCTGATGTTTCATAAAAAACCTCCTCAGGGGTGGGTGAAAATTCCACCAATCATTCATAAAGTGCTATTCATAAAGCCATAAAGTAAACAATCAAACAATCAAGCAGCAAACAGTCAAAGCTAAGCTGCTGAGCACCCCTGTGGGTAGGAAAGGTGGTGGATCATAACTTATGCTTCAGTTCTTCATTGGTTATGCCAAGTCATATTATTCATACTTACACTGGTCACAGTTAACATATACCTGCTCTTCCATGAGTTAATTTCAGTAGCATTTGAATTTCAATAGAAATCCTTCCCAAGTCATCAAACAATGTTTGTCTAATTTAGAGAGTTTAAATTAGTTTAATTTAAAATTGTCCACTAATTCTCTAATTTAGAGCGTTGCAGGAAACTTTTCTAGCACATTACAGAATGAGGAATGATGAAGACATACAAACCACCAGTGAATGGTGGTTAATGCTCCTATATCCAACCAGATTTTCTTTGGAAATCTTTGTTGGATTCACATCCAATATTGGCACATAATATGTGGAAAGAAATCAATTTGTTTATTGAAAGTTAAGTGTACACAGACAAGTTTTACATTATCTGCTTGGTTTTGTTAACATAATGATGATCAAATTCACATTCCCCATAATTGTTCCCATCTGCAAGACGACTTTGGCATAATTCCCACAAATGCATGCTATGTACGTGGGGAAATGTTTTGTCAGAATGGGTCATCAACATGACTCACTGGCTAATGATTCAGTGCTCCAGACTAGTCTCTGTTCACAAGATTGTTCTAAAAAGGCTGCGTAGTGACAACTTCAGAGGAAATGTTTTCTCATCATTACCTAAAACTTTTTCAATCTCCATTAGAGGCGGGCATGGACCATAAAATGGACCAAAATTTAACATGGACCGAGCTGGTTCAGCGTTTGCAAACTGGCGGGTCATGGGATGCCCATCTTCCATGGACTCCACGAACTTTTTGCCAGTCCGTTGGTCTGTGGTCCATTAAAGGCTCCCCGCCCCACTGGCAAGTGGCATTGGGAGCACTTTAACATTTAAAACATTGTATGGTGACTTGGGAAGAGTTTCGATTGAAATTCAAATGCTACTGAAATTAACTCATAGAAGAGCAGGTATATGTTAACTGTGGCCAGTGTAAGTATGAATAATATGACTTGGCATAACCAATGAAGAACTGAAGCATAAGTTATCATGATGTAGTAAAAGAAAATAAGACCAACATCTAATATGTATTTAATTTAATTTATTAGATTTTCTGCCAACCCTCCCCACAAGCAGGCTATGGGCAAGTCACAACATTATAATAACAATGCAATAAAATTAGAAAGATAACAATACACAATAAAATAGTAAAAATAGATCATCAGAATACAAAAGTTAAAACCAACATATCCAAGATGCAGCTTTCAATATTCACAAACAACACTCTTCAACACCCCAAATATCATGGGGTAGGGCAGCAGAATTACAAGAATGTATTAACAAGCAGTAGGATCAAAAGACCACAGCAGGGAGGCCAGACAGACAGTTCGCACAAGCTTCAACCACAGCTGTAAGCCTCGTGGAACATCTCCATCTTACAGGCCCAGTGGAACTGTAACCTGTCCCACAGGGCCCTAGTCTCAACAGAGAGTTCCAGCAGGCCACTGCCAGGGCCTGGCCCTGGTCAAGGCTAGGTGAACGTCCTTGGGACCAGGGACCACCACCCTAAGATGTTTATCAGCAAAGCGAAGTGCTCTCCAGGGAACAATCTGATGCCAAGAAAGTCTTAGTGAATTTCCAAAGTCTCAGTGCCGTAACAGAAATATCCCCATCTTTGCTATTGAGAAAATGGGGGTGCACAGACAGAGCCTTGAGAGAAGATCTTAACAGGCAAGCAAATACATGTTATTCATTTGGCTTGCCATTAATATTGTTTTTACCTCCTGTGATATAAAAGCCAACCATTATTTACAAAGCATCTGATGCTTAGTTGAGCATACCAAAAGGAAGTCATGCAAAAATCTACTTTCCTTTACCAGTATATGTATTTCAATTGATAACGTACCTATTGTAATGTGTCATGAATAAGTCTGCCCTTGAAGACACCTGAAGGACCTCCTCACTGGAAAAAGTACTAGTACAGTAGAAACCCTATAGAGGCAAGGGTTAAAAGAAACACTTTCTGAAAACATTGCAGTAGAAAGACACACATACAGCTTTGAGTTTAATCACTCTTACTGAGATTCCATGCGCTTAGAAAGTCACTGCACCTGCCAGCCTTTCCCAAGTGGTGTGCCCAACAGTGGCGCTTAAATAATGTGAAACATATTAGGAATTCATTTTCACCATCTTTTTTAAAAAGTCCACTCTCAGATCTATCATTCTATATCAGGTTCTTCTGCATAATGTGAAACAGGATCCCTTTTGATGTGGGAAAAGAGGGAGCCACTGCTACCCCTACGGCTTAACTTAACTGAAAACATGTGACTAGGACATGCACCGGTTAATAAGCTGATCTGCTTTCCTTACTGGTTTTGAAATCACTTTTGGTTTACAGAAAAGACAATCACAGTGGTAGCTATTTCAACCTAATAAAACATATCTCAGAACCTAAACAGAAAACTGTTTCCTCTTAGTTACAACTGGCTTTTCTAGTCACAGGAATTAGGGTAATTTCAGTATAGAATTTGAATTTTTCCAAGACTCCCTGGTTCTAGTTTGTATACTAAGGCCAGAATAGAGCATTACTATTAGTGATTACAAATGGGCTGTAACTCAGGAACCCCAAATACGAATCTCACTCAATAGATGACCTTAAGCCATCTCCCCTAAACCATTTGCAATAAGAAGCTAGCCTACAACAAAGATTTTCATGGGGCTACAGGAAGATAATTGGAAGTGATTTTAACCCTTCAAATTCTATATACGTGCTACCTACACTTAAACACAAATTTTATGTATTGCTTTTGTTTAAATACTATGCATTAGTGCTGCAATTCTTTTCATTTTTTACCACATTGCAGCCAATTTTTTTACTACATTGGGGCCAATTGAAAGTATTGCCTTTTACAGATGAAAACTAAAACATCAGCATGTGAGAAAAGGTTGTATCACCCCTCCTCCCCTGTCTCAAGCTGCTTGAACTCCTACTGTATACCTCTAATTTCCCCCAACTACCAGTGGGGTTAAAACAGCATGGAAATGGTCATTTTCAGCAGGAACACAATGAGATGACAAAGGCTAAATTCTTTCTCTCCGTGCCTGTCTTCCCTTTCAAACCACAGTCCCAGAGGTCATCTTTTTTGGGGGGGAAATCATAAAAGGAAAATCACAACATGTAGCTGAACCTTGAGAATGTGTGAACAGCACAGAGAAACACACAATGCAATCTCTCATAAACAATAGACATTTTAAACAAGCCAGTGGGTTAAAATTGGGATTGCAAGATTTTGATTGATTAATATCTGGCTGATTAAAAAGTGAAAGGATTTTTTAATTACCATGTTTGAGAGTAAATGACACACTATTTTTTAAGCCATTGTAGCAATTAATGTAACAATAAGTGGTAAATTCCCAAATTCCTATCTATGGGCTATTGAGTCATGCTACCTTTACTGACCTAAACCTATCTGAATTACTGTTAATTCTGTACCCATCATTTGCAGTAGCATTTTAGTTGCAATCCTCATTTCTTCCTTAATTGAGTGGGAAAACTTCCTTTCATGCCATTGTAAAAGATAGAGTCACATCCGGAATTTGCACTAAACTACACAAATAATTGGATACTAGTCAGAATGTTATTCGCAATACCAGAGGCATGTGTACATAAAAGAAAAGGAGATTGTTTAGTGCTGAAGTCATGGCAAATGGTTGGCATGAGATAATTTCTTTCGTAACAGCTTCTAGTGGGAAAATGGGGCCAATTGGAAGTATTGCCTTTCACACATGAAAACTAAAGCATGTTCTATTCTTGAGCAACTATCTGGTTTGTTTTACCTGAGTCTTAATAACCTTACCAAGGATGTTTTTGTGTGTATCAGAAAATGTATACCAAATCCAAATCAAATTTTATTATTACGGTCATAGACTAGCAAGCAAGATACAATGGATAGTAAAACTTACGGATAAATAAAACAGCAGGACAATAAAACAGTACGGTGAAATGACAGATTAAAATTATTTTAAAACCCAATACTGTGTAAAACCTAATCCAGCATAAATACAAAATTAAGAAAACTCCCTTTAGTTAGTATAATGTCTCCTTCACTGCCAACCATCCGAATCTAGCAACCTTGTATGTTACACAGAAAATGTATACAAAGTGGGAAATACTGGACAAAAATCACAACCAATGTTTTACAATCAAATTTAGAATAAATTCTAATGTTCTATAAAAGGAAAGGATGAAAGGGTCTCACAAGACTTTACCATTTTGATGACTGCTCTTTTCCAAGGGGAAATTTTGTTCAGGACCTGAGAATTGATTGATTGATTAGATTTTTAGCCCACCCTCCCTGCAAGCAGGCTCAGGGCAGGTTCATAAATAAATTACAATGGATAAAATGGATAAAATTACAACAGATAAAATGACGTCTCAGTACAAACATGAATTTCAGTATTTCAGATGGGGTACCCTTTCCTGCCCACCATACACAAAGGAAGAAAAGGTAAGAAAAGGGTGGGTTGGTGAAACTCTTAACTCCCCAAGCAGATGTTGCTGGTAAATCTCTGCTTGTATTTCTCAGCCAAATCCCAATTCATCTGACTAAATCTTTACTGCTTCTGGCTCTTACATCAGTAGTAAATGAAGCTTCTCTCCTCTATCTTTATGAAACATACCTAGTCGCTTCTGGGCCAAACTATACAATATGCTTTTAAACAAGATGGGGAGGAGGGTGGGTTGATGAATACTTTAAAAATCTTCTCCACCAGATGTGCTACCATCACTCTGCTTTAGAATATTGTCTTATTGAGCGATGTTTAGCTAATACTATGATTGCCGCCCTCTTGATGTTTTTAACTGTGATTTTAATATGTTTTATGTATTTTTAATTTTGCTGTAATTGTGATTGTGTTTTAACTGATGTAATCCACCCTGAGCCTGTTCGCGGGGAGGGCGGAATAGAAAAATAATGAAATAAATAAATAGAGTTCCTGTGACTTAACCTGCTTTCACCTCAGACAACAGCTACTGTTAAAGCCTGCAGGAGTCCATTTGACTTAGGACAAGGGTGTGGAGAAGAGGGTATTCCTTTCTACCCCTACACCTTTTTCCTGCATTTAAACCTGCAAGTAATGCTTCGTATTCATTTGCTTAGTTTTTAACCTTTCAAACCTTTTGTTAAAGCTTTGTCTTTGGACTTTTAATCCTTACTTTACCTTAAACTTATACCTCAGGAGGCCTCTGGTCACACAATCAGCAGCACTCCTTATATTTCCACTCACACAAAGCTTCAGATGTTCTCTACTTTACCCAAACTTATACCTTGAGAACACTTTTTCTTTTGTTGTTTGTGTGATCTATATATATCACTGACTTCTTGACTCCCTCAAAAGGTTTTTGCTGCCCCCAAAGGCTTTTGCCTTAGACTTTTTTAGTATAACTAATAATATGGAAAGGCTTGTTATAGATTGTAGTTTGACAGGATGGTCAGCATATGAGTGTGGTTGTGAGGTAAAAAGGAGATTTTTTTTCTTAAACAAAAGAAGAGTTTATTTGCAAGTATATAAGCATGATGGTTACAGAGTTTTGATAAGTGAACTGGTTTCAGTAAGCTTGGCAGTTTCAAATAGAATTATATCTTTCACACAAAGTAATTTCAGTCACATAATTTTTCACACAGGTCTTCACTAACAGATTAAACTCTTTTCACATCCACACCCACAGAGACATAGAGTCATAAGAACTCCTCTAAGCCTTAAAATTCCAAAGGTGCCTGCCAGCTCAAAAAAGATGGAGATTCCTAATCTAGATCACTTCTTGACCCTTTTGGTCTCTTATGTTTTTTTTACCCACAAGCTGTGAGCTGGTTCTTCCATTGCAGAAGGACACAGAAAAAGAGGAACCAACACCATTAGGTGGTATCAAGGGACAACTTTATTTTATTTAGATAGGGAAACTGCAGTAGCAAAATGGGCTGCCCAGCAAACCACACTGCCTTGCCCTCATTGTTCACAAGGGAGGGATTGTGAGGGAATTGATTGACATTTGCACGGTGCCTTTCCCTCACTGAATTACTACAGCCATTTGAATGAGGCAAGAATGATGATGTCACAGTCTTAGAGCATTCCTTCAAGGTAGGTCATGTTTGGCGTGTGGGGTTTTTCGCATGGAAGTTCTCCTGCAGTTTGGGCGCCAAATTACAGTAGTTTTCTACCTTACAACAGTGTTGTTTGTTTGTTCTTTTTCTATGACTTTCTCATTTTTTTCCTCCATGCTTTTTCAAACCACATTCAATCTAATTTTGAAAACACAGAGAAAAACAATGAGGACACAACAGAAAGACAATACATGAGCACTAGTGTTGTGAGGAAGCTTGGACAAAAAACATCATTTATGCACCCAAGGTACAGGTAGAGCTCCATGTGAAAGACCCTAGCCTTTCTCACTACCCCCCCCCCCGAATTCAGTCCCATTGTACTTATCTCTCAAACTTATAAGCTCCTTTCTCTCCCATCCCCATCCTACCAGAGCTTCCCTGCAAGGTTTTACAACATAAACATATTATACAAGAAGATCCTCTGCTTTCTTTCTTGACTCTTTCCTCAAGCACTGCCACTGTGTGGCACAGTGTGCCACTGTTGCCTCACTAATGCTGATTCTGAGTCAGCTATGACAGATAGTATCTGTGGACAGCTAGTGGCCTGAGAGAGTTCCTTATGTCAGGGCAGATGGTACAGTACTCTGAAAGCCAGTGTGGTGTAGTGGTTAGAGTGTCAGTCTAGTACCTGGTAGGTTCAGTCTCAAATCCCCCAGCTTACTGAGTGACCTTAGGCTAGTCACACTCTCTCAGCCTCATCCACCTCATAGGGTTGTTGTGGGGATAATATGGAGGACAGAAGGAATATGTAAGCTACCTTGGATCCCCACAGGGGAGAAAGGTGGAGTATAAATAAAGTAAAATAAATACAGTCCTCCATGGGGAAAGGACCTTAAAAAGTCTAACTCAACATGAAGTTGTGAAAACAGTAGAATCTAACAAGCTGAAGATGGAACCATTTCCAGCTCAATGCTGCATAATACTCCAGCTAATCATATTAGTAGTCTCTCAGCACATGTAAGCATAAATACCCTATTGTCTGAAAAGCAGAACACTGGGATAATATGTGCTTAAGTTCATGCATTATGTGATGCCAACCAAACCCTGTAATATTCCTAACTTAGAAGCAGTGTGGTGTAATGATTAGAGAATTGGACTAGGGTCTGGGAAACCAAAGTTCGAATCTCCATTCTGCCATAAAAACTTGCTGGTTGACCTTGGACCAGAGATGCACATTCAGGAAAACATACCTCTCAGGGTTGCTGTAAGGACAAAATGAAGGAAAGGAGAATAATGTAAGCCTTTGGGTTCCCATTGGGAAAAAAAGGCAGGTAAGTAAATTAAATAAATTAATAACACCAGTGTCTTGGCAAACAGGTGACAGTAGCACCACAGGAACATACCGAAGGGCTTGTTCATAAATTATAGCTGCTACTTTTGGGCCTCTTTAATGGCAACTACAATGAAAATGGATTCAGTATACATATCAGTTTAAAAAAAAAAATCTTTTCAGCCCTGATTCGTGAAACTGAAAAATAGTATCATTTCAGCACTATTTGTTAAGGAAATATGTACTCCCCAATGTGATAAGGCAGATGCACAAAGTAATAGGAAAGTTGACAGAAAAATAAGCTTTTCTGTAGGTTGTCACAGTGAACTAAGATTAAAAGCAAACTATATTACCTTGTGTAAAGGGAAGCAAAGAGATAGGCCTGGAGCAAAGAAATGAAGTATATCACAAGTCCTGCGTCTATCAATATAGCAACTGCCCAAATGTTAATTTCTTTTCCACTGTTTCCCCAACCCTGACATAAAAGAGAGTCTACTATTGCTCTGAGCCTGATTCTCAGACAGCAAGAGCATAGACAGCAGTGAGAGACACAGGCACACATATGGTAAAAATATAAGAGTATAATGGGTTGGACATTTTTGCGCAAGGTGGAGTAGGCAAGAAGTCACTTCTCATCTGAGTGCGGTTTCTGCAAATGGAGCCATTAAACATTCATGATAGAAAGGATTACATCAATGACTGAGCAATTCTGGTCTAGTGGGTAAGAGGTTAGTGACCTGAACTGGTATCTCAGACAAATACTATGTTTTGTCCGGGGTCAGCAGCCCAGCCCCCGGACTTGCTGGCAGGCAGCGGCGGGGGGCAGCCAGGAGACAGCAGTTCAACCGTTCTGACTGGCAAACAGAGCCAGAACCTGCCTACTCCAGGGGGAAGGGGCAAAAGGCCAAAGCCTCAGAAGGCTGGGGGGAGCAGGGAGAGGCCAGCTAGTCCCACCCTCCAGGGGGAAGAGAGGGGGCTAAACAGGCTAGAGGAAAAGGGCCAAGACAGGGGGAATAGGGACCCAGCAACAGCCCAAACAGAGCCCTTACCAGCCAAGGAGGAGAAGCAGCCACTACAGCCCAGAGCCACGCCCCAGCTAGAGGACAGTAGCCTGGCTCAGGAGTGGCTAGGAGCCAAGCACCTCCAGGTGGAGCTGCCACAGGCATTCTGGGGGAGGAGATGGGTAGCCCCGCCCAGCAGCAATGAGCAGGCAGCCCAGAAGCTGGCCAGGGCAATTCCTCGCAAGCAAGGCCAAGGAGGCACAGCAGCCGCCTGGGGCAGTTCCTCATGAGCAAGGCCAAGCTAGCTCAGCAGTTCACAGGCCTACTGGGGCAGCTCCTCATAAGCAAGGCCAAGGAGACCTCAGCTGGGGATGGCTCACACTCAACCCCACCCTGCCAGTAAGGCAAGGAAGCCAAGAAGGGATTAGCGGTAGGAGGGAAACACCTGAGGGAAGGCACAGCTGGGCCAAGTCAGGAGATGGAACAAGCCTAGGAGGGTGGGGCGGGGAAAGGAAACGCTATATAAGGTGGCTGGGAAGAGCTCTGAGGTGGTGGGTGTGAGTAAGGAGAGATGGTGTGGAGCAAGAGCAGAGCAGTGTGAGAGTGGAGGCTTGGAGGAGAGTTCTGGGAGGAGGAGATGATGGAGGATGTAGAGGGTAAGCAGACCAGGTTGAGCAGGCCAGCGAGTGGATTGAGAGGGAGCCAGGGTGATGTATACCACCCCTCCTCCCACAGAGCAGGGTCCTGCAGCATCCCTGGCACCCCTGTGATGTCAGGGCTGGCCCAGCTGGGGCCCTGCCCAGTGGTGGCAGCGACAAGCCCTGACATGTTTCACCAATGAACCAGGAACAAATAAGACATTGACTAGTTGTGGAGAATCTGAGAATTATCACATATGGAAATAATTCCATGTTTTGTTTTGTTTTTTAAATCACTATCTGGTACTTTCTAAAGTATCTCTCCTTACAAAGGCCAAATGTAGACAAGCTGGGTTTTTGTTCTTTTCTTGATTCTCTATAGTAGTAAGCCACTACATTTGCTTTATTGGAAAAAATGTGCAATTTCTTTAATTCTCATCTGTTTGCACAATGTAGTGTAGTTAGGCAATTGTAGATTCTGACCACATGGGGGTTCCCCTTTAGATAGTAATATATGTAACATCTAAGCTACAGCCTGCTTTTGGAAGGCCCTAGCTAAGCCTATGAGCCTATGGGGCCTTGAACTTCCACCCAAAGTCTAACTCTGATGGTTCCCCTGTGGGCAAAAATATGTGGAGACTAGGATCTACTATCACCTGCTTCAAATCTACTATCAGCATGGTCAGACCAGTACATAAGCTTCTATGCACAGTACATGATAGAGAGATTAGCATAGGTTTGGGCCTTGCATATCTTAAGGAGTACCCAGATGAGCTTTCCAGGCCTTTACTCTCAGTAATTCAAACTCTACCACTTCAGATTCCACCTGTCAGGGTAAGTAGACACCAAAGCAGTTATAGAGTATCTACCTAATGAGATCCATCTGAGCATACTCTGGAAACATTTATAGAAAGTGCTGCAAACCAGTTTTATTTTCACAGCTGCTCAGTGGTTTACAATCCAGTCCTGTGCATGTTTACTTGAAAATCTCTCTTATATTCAAAAAAGTGTATGTAGGATTTCAGCTTAACATAATTTAGAGCAATATGTTTTATTTTAAGAAAAATATTTCATTTGGCAGTGGCACTATTATAGTTTTTAATGTGTTGGAGCTACTTACATTTTGCAAGACTCCTAGTTAGAATACGTTGCCAATAGACAGGATATAATGTAATAAAATGGCCTATCCGCTTGTAAGTATGGGAATGTTGCAGAAAAAGGGTCCTAAATCACATGTACAAAGCCTACTTGTGTTCACCTGGACACAGGCAAAACTTGTTGCAGACATATGAATGCCTGGGCCCACTGGACAGGATACAGGTCCTCTCTTGACCTAGATGTCAATGCTTTGGAATGACTAAACAAAATCTATTATTCATCGTGAGCACAGCCCTCTGTAGATATTACAGCAAAAAGAGCAGGTCCCTCACAATTCATTTCATAAAAGGATAACTTAGAAAAGTACATCAGGTATATACTATAGTCACAAAAAGGGATTTCTGGCCATCCTTTTCCCTAGCAGAGCTCCTGGTCCTTTATTCGCTGGCTGTAGAGAGAACTCAGGGGATGAAGCCTTTCCTCCCTCCATATCTTGGTGAGAAAGTTTTAGCTGCTTAAGTAATGCTCATCACACAGTTTGGCATGGAAGTCCTGCCAGAAAAATCTCACAAGGCAGATTTTCTCCCAATGCTGTACAGCCCTGTTTCATGAGCCACCAATCTACATTTGGGAAAGGCATCTACCCTTGGATCCTGATTAACTTCATAATTTCCTCTTGTGGCAGTCTAGATCAGAAGTACTACAGTTCCCAGGAGTTCTTGGCTAGAAGCCATGGCAGCTAAATGGATCTGAAAGTGGTTTAAATCTGTAGTTTTGACACACTCTCTCTCCCTCTCTCCCCTTATATGTTTTGGATGCAATGCATCTGCTGTCTGCATCACTGCAGTGTTTTCAATAGACAAAATAGTTACTTGCTCTGACAATGGCTTTGGCCTTTCTACTCTACACTATGATATCCATCTGGCCTCTACCAGAGCCAGGGCCTTTTCGGTCCTGGCTCCGACCTGGTGGAACTCTCGTCTGAGGAAACTAGGGCCCAGTAGGATTTGTTATCTTTCTGCCGGTCCTGCAAGACAGACCTCTCGCTGGCCATACTACTGAAGACCGTCCACCACCCATGCAGGAGCTCATAAGTGTGGCGCAGGGCATGATGTAAGAGCCAAGCCCTGCGGCTAAAATGCTGTATTTTAATATCTATATCTGCAAATTGAGAAATTTTTATTGTATGGAATAGTGTTTTAATGTTTATTTATAATGCATTTACTGTTTTTAGACTGTATGTTGCAAATTGTGTGTTGTCACACTGCCCTGAGCCTGTCTGACAGGGAGGGCAGTCTAGAAGTGCAGCAAATAAATAAATAAATAAAAGTAACATTGTAATTCTAGCAGTGTATACCTTCAGAAAACATCAATATTTGTTGGCTGCATTCAAAGTGGCTTGTGTGTGGACCGATAGCGGCATCTAGTGATCAAAATGAAAAACTGTTAATTTTTTCCCAACTAAAAGATGCCTTCTTTCTTTTTTCCCCTAAATACATTTTCTTTGCTCCTATTATCTTTGAAATGGAAAGATCAATATGTGAAAATGTGTGCATGTACCAAAGTAGGAAGGATTGTTTGCTTCAAGAATAGGGCAAT
This sequence comes from Eublepharis macularius, assembly GCF_028583425.1. NCBI lineage: Eukaryota > Metazoa > Chordata > Lepidosauria > Squamata > Eublepharidae > Eublepharis > Eublepharis macularius. The sequence continues at coordinate 65,576,721 of NC_072798.1, forward strand.
AGAATGGTACACCTCATACAGAAGTCTTTGCTTGACTTCTGTTCTGTATGAGAAGTGTACCATTCAGAATTATTTCTAACCATCCTCTTACAATCAGAAGATTAATTTAGCAAGCATGTTGTGTGTAATTAACTACTGATGTGAAACAAGCAACCCACTTAGATGGGCCATTAGGTATTAACACAGAGCTTCCAAGACAACACACACCAATGCTTTGGGTCACTATAGCATCATTCCACAAAGTGGGAGCCACTACTGAAAACGTTCAGTCTCTAGTGGGTGCCATGAGGCAGCAACCAGAGGACTGTAATCGGTACATATCTGTCAATGTCACAGCCATGGGCACAGCCAGGGACAGGAAACATAACCCAAAGCCTCTTGGAAATGTATCGTTATTTTCTCAACTCTGTCACAATTGTCCCTGTCTTTTCTATTTTAGTATCCAATGCATGTACCAATTCCTCTGGGTACAGCTCCGGTCCCTATATTAATGATTGAGTGGAATACAGCAAATCATAAATAGGAGTGAGGATTTTTACTATTTCTTTCTACCCAGCAGAGAGCCCTGTGGCGCAGAGTGGTAAGCTGTGGTACTGCAGCCCAAGCTCTGCTCATGACCTGAGTTTGATCCTGGCGGAAGCCAGGTTCAAGTAACCGGCTCAAGGTTGACTCAGCCTTCCATCTTTCCAAGGTCAGTAAAATGAGTACCCAGTTTCCTGGGGGTAAAATGTAAATGACTGGGGAATGCAATGGCAAGCCACCCCATAAAAAGTCTGCCGAGAAAACATTGTGATATTTGTCCCCCCATGAGTCAGTAATGACTCGGTGCTTGCACAGGGGCCAACAGCCATAGTCAGGGAGGAGGGTGAAATCACCCTCTGCTCAGTCTTCTACAAGTGCAGCTCCACTGACAGAAGCAGCTCCCCACCCTGCAACTCAACAGAGTTCTTGTAGGTCCCACTCCTCCCAGAAGCAACTTTCCAACCAATGCTCCTCAAAATGTTTATGCTGTGAAGCCTCTCTTCCACCAGAGAGTGGTCAGTTTTCTAACAGAGAGGAAACTCCACATTGCTACACTGTCAGGGCCGGTGCCAGAGGTTTTGGCGCCCGCGGCGGCGTGTGCGCGCGGGCGCGCCACGGACTGCGTGATGACGTCATCACAGACGTCATCACGCACCGCAGGGGGGCTGGGCGGCGCGCAGACCGCCGAGCGCAGAAGCTGCGGGCTGCTGCTAGAGCGGCGCGCGGAGGCTGCTCCGTGCGCCGCCCCAGCAGCAGCTCACGGCTTCTACGCCCGGCTGGGGCGGAGGAGTGCACAGCAGAGCTGGGGTGGCTGGCTGCAGCAGTAGCTGCAGCCAGCCAGCCAGCCCCGTGCTGCCGCCGCCACATGCCCCAGCCGAGCGCAGAAGCTGCGAGCCGGGGCTGGGGCGGCGCACGGAGGCTGCTCCGTGCGCCACCCCAGCAGCAGCTCACGGCTTCTGCGCCCGGCTGGAGCGCAGGAGCACGCAACGGAGCCAGCCAGCCCCGTGCTTCCACCGCCGCCGCCCCCACACGCCCCAGCCGGGAGCAGAAGCTGCGAGCCGCTGCTGGGGCGGTGCGTGGAGGCTGCGCCCGGCTGGGAAGTGTGGCGGCGGCAGCGGGGCTCAAGCGGCGCCCCTCCAGTGCCCGCGCGCCCGAGGCCACCGCCTACCTGGCCTCCATGGGCGCGCCGGCCCTGTACACTGTGCACAGAACACTGATTGGCAAAAAAGACTGGCAAAAAGAAACTTCTGGTGGAAGAGGCAACTCCATACGCAAGCACATGAACACTGGAGGATAGATTGGTGAAGCTAGCTGTGCCAGATTTTGCAAGGGAGAGATTTTGCTGAAAGGTATGTTTTCCACTTTTGAGTGACCTTACTTTGCTATTCCTCTCAGCATGCATACAAAACAGGGCAAGAAGTGTGGCATCTACGTTCTTCTCCTGCATACTATCAGGAAGTCTGTCCAAATTATTTTTAAAAAACTGTGACTCTAGGAGCTCCTATTTCACCTGAGGAACCTAACCCATGAAGTGAAGACCACTACACTACACCATTCAGGAGTCCTAGCAATATACAGGCCCTTTCACCTAGGCCTACCCATTATGCTAGGTATTGCACTAGTTTGCAAGAAGAGCTGTTCACTGCATATCAGTACTGCCTTGAGACTCCACTTTGTTCACATGCACTCAATTATTTGTCTGCACTGAGGACAGCAACTGGTAACAGTGAATTGTCACCATGATGCATATGGGTAAAAATATACCTCTACATATCTAAACCTGGATCAGTTTCTCAGAAAACAGTACCACAAAAACACCTGAGCTGGATTTGTACCATCATTCCCGTAATCTTCGGGCAGTCAATCAACCCCTCCTTTAGCCACTTATACTCCCCTGCATCAGACAGGTGTACAATAATAATACGAGTGAGAAGTTTTTAAAAACAAGCCTAGAAGAATGACCTATCAGAGGGAAGCTAAGTAACGTATACACGTTGGGGTAGATTTCTACCACTTTCCTTAAAACTCCACTGAACAAAGGTAATTTATTTATTAAAATATAGATTGAGCCTTCCCTTTTAGCTCAAGTTCAAAGTCTTCTTCCAATTTAAGTGGCTCTTCTGCTGGATGAAGAGCCACTTAAAAGTTGGAGGAAGGGTCCTTAGGTTGAAGGAAGGCTACTAGTAGGCTGTTGGATTCATCCCAAAGTGAGCACATAATGAAATGGAAACAATATTTTTAAAAAATGCCAGAGATATCAGTGCAATCCTAAGCAGAGTTAGAAGGATATAATTCTGGTTATTGATTGCACTGTATGTGTTTTGAACTAGTCCACAAGAAGCACTAGGTGGCTTACAGGCATTTTTGCAATTAAATTCATCATGCCATTCTCAGCATAACCTACCTCACAGAGTTGTAGTCAGGAGGCTAAAAATTATTTATTCAATTTATAGTCCATCTCTTTCACTCAGACTCAAGGCAAATTATTCAGGGCAAGACAATAAGTCAACAGGTAGGACATTCAGTGAACAAATACAATAGAGTATGGGTTGTAGAAATCTGAAAATCGCTTAAATCCAGTCAGTGATGAAACACAGCTGAAACCAAGCATAAGTAATTAAACATAAAATCTTTAATGATGCTGAAACTACCTATAAGGAGCATATCTACATCAACAGACCATACCCAGTAGAATAATCTACAGTCCCTGTCCCTTTAGTAGGCTTTAGGTTCCTATCAGAGATAAAAGCAGAATATGGATATCTAAATAACAGGATTTTTTTACATATATGTCATGACCTTTCTTGGTAAGAATCCATGAAACATTAAACTGGAGCAATTTTCACATCTGTTTGAAATACATTAACATTTGACCTACTTGACTGGTTTTTTTTTTTGTTCCTTGCAGGATAGAATTGTGGAACATTTCAACCTTGTTGATTACGGTTAGCTTGCAAGTCACATACTTAGGATTGCGTCAACCAAAAGTCTTGTCAATATAGGAGAACTTGCTGCTCCTGATAAAGATCCTGTTGAAATTCATGGTGTAATTTAACTGCATCAAAAAAACCCTAAAAACCTCTCCTTTGAACAATTTCTGATGCTACTCCCTTTCCTCTTTATGCAGTCTTCAAGGAAGCACAAGATTCATTTTGTTCTCTAGACTCAGGTTGCAGATTAGTAACTGAGCAAGTTATTTAGATTAAATATTCCAGTTAAGTATTCTCATGTTATACAGCCCTAAGAATACTTTCCAAACTCAGGTCATGTTAGAAGAACTAGACTATGTGGGAACCACTTTTTTATTGTGGCCATCGTAATTATGGTTCTTATGCAACAGCATAATACCTGACATCCTCCATACTAGGGAAGCACTCCCTCGCAAGTGTTCATGTACACATTTAGAAAACATAAGTTGAAATCATGTGCTTGTACTCTTTACCACAATGAAACAATAATCATGGGCTATACATTCTATTACAGGGGCTGCTCTTTTAAAAATGTTTGCATATAGGGGGGATCTTATCTATTTGCAAGGGACAGGAGGTCACTAATGAAATCTTAAAGATACCATTATGGATAATGTCCTACTGAACCTGTACAAATTGGGGTGGTAACAAGGACACCAGTGAAATAAAAAAAACCCCACAGATGAAACAGTTACTACAAGACACCTCTTCATACATCCTGAATATATTTATATTATACAACAATATACATAGTACACTGTATACATCAAGGAGAATACAATGACCAAACCAATGGGAGAAATAAAGTTTACCAGCAAATTATGGTAAACACATAGTGCACAATGAAGGGACAAAAGAAGGGGGGTGACAAAGTTGTTTCATATCAGCAAATGGCAAAAGTGACAGATCCAGTCACCTAGCACAGCAGGATACATTGAGAATACTTGTCTCATTGCAGGAGCTTCAGTGCACATGCAGATTGGGATGCAGAATTTTATGTGGACACCAATTTTAATAATAATAACACTTATATACCGCTCTTCTAGACATATTAGTGCCCCACTGAGAGGCAAACAGTGTTGTTAATATCCCCACAATACAACTGGGGTGCTGCAGCTGAGAGGAGTGCCTCACCCAAGGCCACTTACTGAACTTATGGCAGCAGTGGGATTTGAACCAACAGATTGCTAAATCACAGCCCAACCACTTAACCACTGTGCTACACTTAACCACAGCTCTCATGTTTCCATGTTCAAGAAAAATCTCTGCACACGTGCAAAAGTTATTGCAACCAATCAACAAAACTTTTCATGAGGATGACGAGTGCAAGAAAAATTGAAAACTCCTGCAAGAACTGTTAGTCATCCACCTTGGATTTTAACCCCTTCCTCCTTATATGTCACTTCTTTCATTAGAAGGAGAAATGAAAACTGGAAAAAAGTATAAGCTTTTCAAAAAATCACCAAGATAGAAAATTTAAATAGTCTGTGTAGAGTTATGGACAGGGAGAATAGCAATTTTAGATGAAAAAAAAGTAATCCAAAATTGAGTCCAGGTTAGTACTTCTGGTACCAAAAATTATAATTTTTACATTAAATGAAATGTAGCTTTTCAAAAAGACTCTGATTGCTATTGCAATGGAGCTAGGTCACAAAGAGTTGTTTTAGAATATTCATTTCCACAATTGGATTTTTGACTTTAGCCTCTGAAAAAGAAGACACCCGCTGCTTTTCAGACTTGAAAAGCAGACTTTACCCTCTGAAAAACTCACACAGGCAATTGTGCTTTCCTTACTTTCAGAAATGGTCTACCTTGCATCATATAGGCTGCTATTCAGGAATAACCAATCCAAAGCCACTTGGACAGGGGTACTAACTGCCCAATTCTTTGGACACAGGACAGTTTTTTTGCTCATATTTTACTGGTTTGTGTATAGTCATCCAATGGCCTACAATGTAAAGATAAAAAGTCATTCATATTTGTAACTACTATGTAGTAACTACTATGTAGTGAATCACTTATTTACAGCAGTGTAGAGAATCCTCTTATTTGCTATAGGGCTACAACACTTCTTGAACCAGCTAAGGATTGCTGGATGAAATACTCTCACTTTTCCTCCTCCTATTATGTGCCTGCTTTACAGCACACAACCTGTTCTAAACACGTTATCTAATGAGATTCTCTTTTACTCCCACCCATTAACACAAAACAGTCTTCTAGTCTTGGGCAGCACTTCTTTTATTGCACATAATGTATACAGTACTTTGCAAGTCATCTTCACAACCGTCCTATGAGGTACGCCCCTATATGTCAATTTTACAGATGCAAAATTGGTAACTTCCCCAAGCCTACCTAGCTATTCTATTTAATGGATCCCATGGTCTATTAATGTTTTACATTAGAACATTATTGGATAGTCTTGTAGTTCTTTAGAGTTAGAATCATAAATCTATTTCCTAGGTTGGCAGAGAGATCTCATTCTTCACTATTTTGATATGTACTATTTGGCTAAAATGGAAATTAAGAAAAATCCCACATGCCATAGTGCTTGTTTGGTTTGGGCATTTTACACAGTAATACATCAAAGGGAAAAACCCATCTCTAATGTTAGTAAGTAGATTTCACTCCTTTTGCAAAGGCAGGCGACCTGGCTTGGAAGCAGCTGTTTAAATTCCTCATTGCTGAAATAAGTTAAACACACATCTTCAAGATACAGTCATGATTTTTTCCCTAAATTGGGAATCTCACAAATAGGAATACCACATGCCAGGGAAGCAACACTGCCATAAACTTGACATTAAAAAGTGACTTATCTTATACAAAAGGCTTATGTTATATAGTTTCTTTAAAACGTTGCCAAGAACTTTAATAGTAAATTTACTACCAGGTTTAAAATATCTACTTCTACAGTCCCATGACTCACTAAAGGTCACTGTTTAGTCAACCAACATCAAGTCACAGATGTCAACGTATTTTTCCCCCTGATCTAAACTGATCATTATTATATCAAAAATAGTTAAAAGAAACGGCAGCACACTGGAGTGGAAACATTAAATACATCTAATTATGTCAGCTGCTCAAATCTATTAGGATAATGATATAGATGGCAAGCAATTTTTTTGAATATTATAATCTGCACAAGTTCGGTTCAATTCTTTTAGGCAGTTAAAGCATCTACCAAATAAGCAAAAGTCCGTAAAAGGTGGTAGTCTTAACAAAATGACTGGATGTCAAAAGAAAACAAAGGAAATGGTGCTCCTGACAGCAGTCAGCCGGCCCCCGGCAAAGGCCGGAAGGAAAAAAGACGCTTCCTAAGCATCAAAGTATAAAAAGTGGGAACGTGCTGCAAGTCAATGTTTATTCTTTTAACATGAAAATTGTGTGTGCCATCATGCGCCTTTATTGTCCTTCATTCTAGAGACACATAAGTTTGGTAACACAGTTCACACACCAGTTATCATCTCTTCAGAAGAACTTAACTTGGAAATTGCTCTGGATCCTATATGCGCTCACAATACAAACTAAAATAATAGCAATAATGGAGCATTAACAATATATGCATCATCGTATCTTGGACCCACTGTTACTATTTGCAGGCTTGTTAAAGCTTCGGCTCATCTGTGGGAAATGTACAGTTGGGGTTCGTTCAGTTGGTCCATACAGTCCTAGATTTCTGGCTGCAGCTGACTTTCTGAGCGGTTTGACACTAGGGAAAGGGCTAAAGACTTGTGATTTAGGATGGTTGGCTTGGGGAGATTTTGCCAGTGTTCCATTCTCAGTAGGCAGATGCGGTAATTCGGATATTTGTGTTTGACATGACAGACTCAGCACAGATTTAATGTCATCATTATTACTTTGAGTAAGTTCCAGTGCTTCCAATTTCAGCTGAACTGCTGAGATGTTACCACTGGCATCTATGTAAGTGGGTTCAGGAGACTGTCCATCAGCTTTTCTGGTTGTCCCAGCATCTGAGCTGTTCCCATCACTTGCCATGGATTCAGGTGTGCTTGGAGTTCCTTCTTTTGCATTGGGATTACTGGTTTTACCACCATCACTCTGCTCCTCTATAAGCCCTATAGTATCCCCATAACCCAGCTGGCCTTTGGCTCTAGCTATGTTCTTTCGGTGTACCCGCATGTGAGTGCGCCAGGGGGAGTTAAGCTTTGTTTTAATATCTTCATGGGGGGCAGGTGACATCTTGCCTCCCACATGATTTGGGATGTGAATAATAGCATTCTTGGCAGACCTGTTAGCCGGCTTCATCTTCTTACCTAGCAGAAGATGGTTGATCACTGGAGAATGGTTTACCTGAGATGGCAGGAGACTGGTAATTGGACCCTTATCTGAAGGGGGGGAAATCAGAAATAGTCTGTTAAGGGAGGCCACAACAGGCAAATTATCACAAATCTTAAAAACCCAGTATGGTGCCATTGCTAACTAGGTGTTTTTTATTTTTGCTTATAGAGGAAAATCAATTCTACTTATGCTATACAGTATACCTTAAAGTTCAGAACAGAACTAAAGATTAGGATATAAATTTCTTCTCATTAAATCTATATTCTTAATAGCTACCAAGACCAACCGTGCCATTTGTTAATTGAAAATATAAATTATACAAGAAACAGGGCATCCAAAAGTTGTAGGAAATCAGTGCAAACATGTTCTACTTTATTTTGATTCATACCTAAGAAAACCCCTTTCTTTACTCTTTTGGAGAATTTTATTGTGGCACAAATATGTGTTGATTTCAGTAATCCTTTAACAAAATTGTTTCTGCCACCTATCCCAAGAACTCTGTCACATAAAAATAGATTAAAATAATAAAGATCCACAACTTCTTTTCAGGGTGAGGGTGATCAATGCAGGAAGGCAAGTGTGTGAAATCATATATATATCAATCAACAAATTAGTGGATTAGATAATCAAATCATAGTTTTAAGTTAATTTTCAGAGAACAACTGTAGAAGAATCAATCTTTAACTATATTTCTGCTTTATCAGTAAGATTTAGCTGACCGCCATCAAGCACTGAACAGTGATTCTAGGCTCTGTCATTTAATTTCTACCTCATTCCAACACCCCAAAGCCTTTGATTCATAGACAGCTGGGCAAGGATGCAATCTTATAAAACTAACGTTCAGCAAACTAGCAGAGTAACCAAGACAGACTATTTCCTATCAGATATTCCAGTAACAGGCTGAGATACAGACAACAGATTGGAAAAGGTATGTAGTAGACAAAAGGTTGCGATTAGTGAAAAGGGGTTCTGGCAATCCTGGAAAATGAATGCTTTTTTCGATCACTGAGCACCCAGTTGCTCTATTTTTAAAACTATATTTGATAGGAAAATGTCCTGCCCTGACTGTCCTGGGTGGTCCAGACTTTTCTTTGGAGGTAGCACTTACCACTGTGTATGAGATTTCTAACCCTGTCATATGCCAGCAAAGGGAAAGGTCCAGCTCTGGCAGCAAAGTAGAATGGCAGTCTTTATTTTTCAGACCACAGATAATACTGCCATAAAGAAAGCCAAATCAGCATTGTATCCACAATTTCCTTCCCATACACATTTTTGTTGGATTTAACTAAAGGTCTGAAGTTCTTTTGTACATCAGACAGTCTGACTGGGAAATTTAGGTGCTTGTATTGCAAATTCAAGGATGCCATAGCTGTTAGTGAAATCAGTGAAACCAATGCTGTATACCCAAGTTAGCATACATATCTTTAAATACCATTATTCAGCTGGTCCCTGGGATCTAACATTAGCCCAGGGTCATCATCTTCAGACCCTGACAAAAGAAAAACAAAAATCCATCATCGTCTTTTATATCAAATGAGACCTTTCCTAATATGGCTTCACTCCTTCTATTCCTCTGCTTTTTCCGTATAAGACTGCACAAACATAACTGGCTTCTCCATTCACAGAGCTGAAGCCAACTTGCGTAACATCTTAAACCTATGCTATTACCTGCTCGGATGTAGATCTGATTAACCTGTTGCTGCTGCCTCTTCCTTATCCGGGAGTATTGTTTCTTCAGTGCATTGATGTCTGTGGTCATCCGTTCCATCATCATGCTGTTAAAAGCAGCATGGTACTCACGTCGACAGGCATCTATGGCTCCAGGACTTAACTCTGCAATGTTACTAGAGCCCAGACTTTGTTCTTCGTTGTGATCTATACACAGTAGGAAAAATTATCAGAAACACGTGAAAATCTAATCTAGCAGCAATGGATGCTCCCTCAGCCAATCCTTAAATGAACCAACAATAAAGATATCCTATCCCATACTAGAAATTAGATGGCAGGTTCATGCTTCTCAAAATACAACATCAAACACTGCTGAGATTCAAGCCAATATGACTGCTTATATAGTTCTGAACCTCAAAAATCTTATCTATTGCCCTGTAGAATGGACTGTCATGGAAGACATAGGTTATGTAGCTCCAAAACTGAAATATATAGTGCTGCTGGAGGGGGGGCGTGTTATATATTTACTTCCAGCTCCTTATTCTATATGGGATAGGTTTTTTGTGGAGAAACTGAGGTTGGGGAATGTGCATCCCTCAACTCCAATTATAACTGCAACAACACTTCATTCCAGTACACTGGGAGCTGTTAAGGAGCCTGCTCCTTTCACACTTGAGGTGGCGGGGGGGTGCCACTAATTATGATCAAAGCGTGTTCAAGCCTAATGACTCAGATTTTTGAATTTGTAAGAAGTTGAGAGTGCACAACAAGCCCTTCTGAAGAGAAATAAACAGTTGTCAAATTGATGAACTGCTAATGTCTGCCTTCCTACTACCCTGCACACAATACTCACTTTTGCATGCATTTTTCCTTTTCTGTGAATAAAAATATTACGTGATCAGTGCTAAGAACTCTGTTGTATAAGCTATTCAAACAAAACATACCAAAACACACCAATATCTCTCCCTCATGGCCAATGAAGCTTTTCTTTTTGGTATTTAATTATGGTAATCTTGATTTGTATTAGCCCTGCTGGGATAAGGGACAGCAATTTTGTATCAGTGACCTGGTGATTGGCTCTACCCACAGCTGCAGATTTTAAACATTACAGTGATATGAATCTAAAAAAAAAACCCTGGCTCCCACAGGGATACCACGATGTTTACAAAGAGACCAACATTTACCCTTGAACTGCTTTTGATATTTCTGTAGCTCTGGACTCAGAAACCCACTGAATGGTCCAAGGCAACCAATGGCATTGGCTATGGTATCTTCATCATCAAGATCATTCTCTTCATCACTGTCTCTAGTTTTGCCCAGATGTCTGTAATACAAGAGAATATAGATATGATGATCTAGTGAATGAATGGATCATAATTAAACTATTCATCATGCTCAGGGAAGCAGCTGAATCTGTCCATCCTTTTGATCTATACAAGCCTGCTATCTGGCACTGTTTGTAAGATGGAAGCGAGGGGAGAGAAAAAGAAACTTACCCTGAAGTTGATTTTACTGAGGCTGGGAAAGGAGTGATGTTGTAGGTATATTTTTCCCTTAATTCTGCTAGTTGTGGGAAAGGAAACTGGGCCATTGAATAAACAGTCTAGGAAAAATAAAAGAAACATTACAGTTCTTTTTAAAAAAAGCTTTCCCAATCGAAAGCGCAGGGTGGATTTCACATGTTTGCAAGATTAGGCAATGTGTTTTCCCATGTTCTTCTTTTTTTTATTAAAATTTTTTATAACAATAAACTATTAAACTATACACAATCATGAATTTGCAGTCATACAAGAAGTTAATACTAAAATCCGTTAATAAATACATACATCAAAATTAATAAACACATAACATGTCATAATAAGTAACAATTGAATGCATATTAAAGCAGTTTAGAGGGTTATATCTGAGCATATGTCTGAACAAATATAAGGAAAAAGTACTTGTAAATTCTAACATATTAAATTGACAGATTACTTATATATTTGCATATGTATGAAAGAGTTTAACACCAGGTAAGGAACTATTATTTTTGAGGTATTCAAAGAAAGGAAACCATTTCTCAATAAAGTTGGTTGTTCTTGGAAAATTTTCTACTTGGTAAATTTTATCATATAACTTTTCTGATATATAATGGTCCCAGATTTTTTTGTGCCAGTTATCAATTGAGGGTATAGACTTAGATTCCCAAAAGGTAGCTATCGTGCTCTTTGTGGCTACTGGTAGGGTGGCTATTAGGTCTCTTCTTATTGTTGAAATTTGGTCTTGGTATTTGTCCCATTGGTCCAATAGAATAATTTCTGGCATCAGGGGGATTTCATATCCTGTTATTTTCTGAATTTCCTTTAGCACTGCTTTCCAAAATGATTCAATATGTTTACATCTCCACCAACAATGGGCAAAGTTCCCTTCTTCCCCACAATTTTTCCAGCAGTTAGGTGGAGATGTGGAAGAAATCTGGGAAAGTTTCTTTGGTGTTATATACCATCTGTTAATTAATTTATAAGTTTGTATTTTGGTAACAATAGAATTTGAAGTATTAATGTTGGACGACCATATTCAATTCCATCTATCAGTGGATTTTTCAATTTGGCAATCTTGAAACCATTGGTCCTGATACTTCCATGTTTTAGTTGTTTGGGTAGTTTTCCCATGTTCTGAAAGGTGAAATATTAGTTTTTATGATGCAACACGTAATTCCTGCAGGAAGGACAAAGAATCAGGCATGAGAGGTATCTAGTCAACTCCCAAAACAGATAGAGGAGGTAAAAAGAGCAGTCAGATGATGACAGGCAGTTTCCAAGTATGATAAGAGTGGCTTTGTCACTCATTTGCTGCATTCCAAAGCATTGGATTTCAAAGCAGAGAATGTGTCCAACTACCTTGACCATATTAAGAATGTACGTTTATTAACTCTCAGAGTCTAAGAATTCCTGAACAATTTGATCTATTTTAAATGTGCCCAATGCCAATATAAAACTTTTGCTAATGCAAAATTTATTAAAGACCTTCTTTAATAAGGGCCAAACTAGAACTGAGACTGTCCTGCAGGTTTGTTACTTATTAGCAGCCCCCTTTCCAACCACAAGCTGATAGGACAGGAATGGCAGAAACTATATCGGCCTTTTTTCTCCTGACACAGTTAACTGCAGTTTGGGGGTGGGGTCTTTGTTGCACAAATGGAACAAGAGCATGCAGGGTGTAACTAGGGTTGCCAAATCTGGTTTAGGAAACTCTTGGAGATATGGGGTCAATGCCTGGAGAGAGTTGAGTTTGGGGAAGGGAGAGAGTTCAGCAGAGGTGTGATGCAACAGAATCTGCCCTCCAAAGATGTCATTTACTTCAGGGAAACTGGCCTCTGTAGAGTGAAGATCAGTTGCAAGTAGGCTTGCCATACCCCCCGCCCAGGATGGGGGATCCCTTGCTCCCACTGCCTTCCCCCCCACTTACCTAGCCAGCGGGGGGCCATGCCACACCCCCGGGTGGCGTGGTGTGCCCCTGCACCCCACTGCACTCCCATGCCCCACAACGGACCCATTTTGGGCCGAATCGGGCCCATGGGGGGTGATTCAGCCTCCTTGCCAAGCGCAGGAGTGCTCCCGGGCAGCCCTTTGACCCGCGTGATGATTTCACTTCCCTGAAGTGACATCATCACACACACCAGGAACACATGTGCAAAGAGAGAGACTCAGCACTTTGCAGGATAAGTGCCAGGGTCCCAGTCTCCTGCTGGGGGACTCACAGGTCCTCACAACCCTAGTTGCAAGTCTGAGCCCCACCTGGAAGTTGGTAAACCCAAATGTAAAAGTGAAATACAGTGATTTCTGCCAATACTCCTTTCTTACTATAGCTGCAGTTGCAGCATCTTATGCTAAAACTCAAGTGGTCTCAACACTCTGAAGTAGCTCAGCTATCTTCCTGCATCCCACTGCAATGATCTCTCCTGCAAGTTCCACTGTTTTCAGCAATCTGCACCCATCCCATTGCTGCTACTTCTGTGATCTGCATCTCTCAGATATTGCTGTTTGCTGCTCATTAACTCACTAACTGTGTCATAGAAGCATGGAAAATTTGACATGCATAAATTCTAGTTGGTCTTCTGATTTAAAGTTGAAGCCATGTCATCTGTTTGACAGCACTGCGTGACTTTTGAAAATACTCAGATATTGTGCTTTTTCTGCATCTCCTGTTAAAAAGCGTCTCTAACTATTGCAAACTAAAATCATTAATTAGCCAATGGCAAGATTTGATTGTTTTCACCTGCTACCGTAAAATAGAAGCAAAAAAGTCATATATACTCACGGATGAACCTAACATTCAATATTTTTTTTTGCTTTTCCAAAAGAGAATTGAGACAGAGGCTCCATTAATATTTTTCCAAAAGTTTTAATGCAGACAAAAAGTTCTCAGTTAAGATACATTTGTAAATGATTAGACAATGAGTGAATATGCTTAGCATATGCTTAAGCTTAATATACAAAGTCTGCTATGTAAACCAATGCTGCATTTCCTTCATGACTGACAAGTGGGAGGAAAAGAAACACAAGGCCATAATGCTATAGGGCAACCAAATTAAACCAATTAACACACAAAAGAAATAGGAGCGGCACAGAGTTCCTTCTGATTATCTGCCATCTTTACCAGAAGTTGGTTCCAATTAAAAGGAGTCATCTCAGATCTGAGTTTTAAGTGAGCAGGATTTGAATCCAGTGGCATCTTAAGACACCAATAAGATTTTCAGGGTATAAGCTTTTGAGAGTCAGCTCCCTTCTTCAGGCGCTAAGGTGCCACTGGATTCAAATTCTGTCATCTCAGAGCTGAGATTCCTTTATGCTAGTCTCAGTCAGAAATGCACACCCAAAATCCTGCAACATAAGATACATTTTGCATCTTGCATATCTGCTCAACACCTGCCACCATGAGAATAAATAATGACACTGCGATGTTGAGAAATAAAGATAATACTACATGCAACCCAGTGCTTATTCCCCCTTAATGAACTGATTATTTCCACTTGCTTCCCTACTATATTCTGTAATCCTTTCTCCTCCTCGAGAACAACCCTGGAAATAATTTATACTCTCGATGTGAACAGCAATCTGATCCATATGAAGCTTCTAGATCAAAACAATACCACTATTTTTGCATGTTGCCAGTTTCCAAAGACTCAGTTTATGAACAAAAAACTGCTTTTGTTGCTACAGACTGGCGTGGTCCACCTTTTCTATAATTTCTTCAAAATACTTTATTGTCCATAATGACAAGATTAGCATTTGTTTTTAAAATAGCCTATCATCAACTGGCCTTTTATATGAAGGAACTAACAAGATGGAACATGACAAGCATATAAAGCCCATGATACTTAATTCGATTAATAGGTTCTCCAAGCCCCTGCTCAGCCACCTCACTTGGGAGGTGGGCTGTGCTTGACTCAATGTGCAGGCTTGTATTATTGGAGTCATGCTGCACAGACTTAAATTTTTGAGGTATGCCTTCTGTTGCATATGAGAACACATCTTTCTAAATCTTAAACCAGTTTCAAACGGATCAACTTTATTGAGGCAGACTTTGATTTCACACATCAAATTAACCAGTTACATGAAATTCAAAACGGATTAGGCAGCAAGGTTGGATCACATTTTTCTCAGTATACAAATGAGGAATCACAAGAGACTATTTCAATATCTATGTGGGTAGTGCCCACATTTTAACAACACTGTAGTCTTTCATTATTCAAAAGCTTCCTTCTCTTTAACATTCTTGCTGAAATTCAGTGGAAAGTAAACTGTACAAACCTGAATTATGTTAATAATTGAACACTCTGCATCAGTAGTATTTAGGAAAATACTTAAGAACCAATGCAAAGTTTTGTTTTAACTTTAAAAAATTATTTATATCCTACTTTCCTCCCCAGCAGGGACCCAAAGTGGCCTACAATACTACAACCTTTTCCCCACCTCCATTTTATCATTATCACCAGCCTGTGAGGCAGCGTAGACTGACAGAGAGTGACTGGTTGGGGTCACTCAGTGAGCTTCCATGATTTCAAGTTTCGGTTTTCTGGGTCTTTGTCCAAGACTTTAACCACTACCAATTGGAGTAAGATTATTCCATCCCAATTACACTTTACAGTTCAATCCTCCTTAGAGTTATATCCTTCCAAGGACAGATGTTACACCCTCTATGGTGTAATTCTGCTGAGGATTGCAATGTTAGTTAGGCAATGTTTACTAACCTGCATGAGTTCGTTGCTGTCAATAAGGTTGTCCTCCAGCATCTCCTGGGTTAACCTTCCCATGGCACTATAGAATTCATCTGCAGTTTCACAACAATCTATCTGCCTGCATCACAACACAAATATTTCCAGCAGCTGAACAACATGTTATAATCACAGTATATGTACAGACTTGCCTCTGCATAAGAATGTTTTTTCAATAATGCAAAAGGGCATTAGAAAAGGGCAGATATTTCTAAGTAGTTGTACCTGAAGAATAAGATAGTAATTGTCTATGTTTGAGCACTCTCTGTATAAAAATGAACATATCTAACTTGAAAAAGCCAAATTTTCAAGAAAACAGGTTGTCCAACAAAGCTATTATGATCTTTCACTTTTACCTTTACCTATGTTATTGTGCTTGATCAACTATGATTCATAAAACTGACTAACTACACTGGCAAAAAGCAAGTTGCTTAGCATATGGAACAAAGGCAATGGGGGGAATTGTTACTAAATGTCTGGTAGGATATAAAACTTTAATATGTGAAGAAAAAACTAGTCCTGTGCAGCAGTTTCTCCATTTCAACGCCTGTGTAACCTACGGGATCTGCATGAAATTTGGTTTCATCTCTCCACTAGCAAGGGGCTACGGGCCTCCAGCTCACTGAGAGGCCAGTTTGTGGGGCCGCAGAATGTGGGCAAGCACCAAAAGCACCTGCTGCAGAGGCTCTGCCCAGGCAGCTCCCTCTGAACCCACATGACTCTATAGGAGCCAATAGCTTGGAAAGACCCGTCCAGCCAATCAGTACCGGCTGGGCGAGTGAGGGGATGTTCCTGGGCAGGCAGACTTGGGCAGCCTAGTTCTCCCTCAGATCTGCCCTACACGGACTTGAGGTGCAGCCGCCCAGGCCCCACATGTTTCGCCACAGTTGGCAATCCCACCCCACCCACCCTCATCTTCCTTTGGTTGGGGTGCTTTAGTTCACTTCATCATGCATGGCTTTCATCAGGATATTTCTCAGTCCGTCAACTACTTATGCTGGCACCGCAAAAACTTGTTTTTAAACACCATGTGAATGAACTGGGCCCAATCCTCCCCCCAAAGATCTCAAGATGAATGATAACCTGTTAACATCTTAGAAGAAAATCTGAAGCACTGTCTCCTCATACATATACTCTATTGATAAAATTTGGATGGAATGATTTTGACTTATAATTTTGATTAGTAAACAAAGCTCCAATCCAATAGAAGAGCAATTTGGAAGCCTCCATGCCCTTCCAATGAATTCCACAACAGAAGAACTATTATTATTCCACTGTCTACAACTTTGATTTGGTTAGATGGTATTTGATTGATCAGTAGACCACTTAACTCCTCTGGGTGCTCTTAAGAGGTCAAAGAAAGGGCAGCAAGACAATGATTCAAAGCAGTAATACTTAAAAGGAATAGCAATGAAACATTGCTTAGCATTCCTGCTGCATCATCTACTTTAGCTTGCTTCAGCACTCTGCAAATAATGTTTTTGCCCAGACCCACTCAAAGTAAATGGCCACGGCTACTCTGACAATGGCAAGTGAAATAAATAGGCTGATTTTGGTAACACAAATAATATTCCGTTAGCATGTCTCTATGGTTTCTGGAGGACTTGCAGTGGATGATTTTTTTCCCTAGAGACAGAAGCCTATCTCTGAACATTTTCATGAAGTAGTGCCTGACTCTTTCAACTTGCTTTCAGCAGCCAAAGGATGCAGGAGTTTAAGAACAGGTGAAATATTGCAAATATCAGCTACTGGTTTAAATGCTCTTACAGTGTAAACCTAAATTGAGTGACAACCTTCTAAGTTCAGTAGATCAGTGGGCTAGAAAGGTGTAAGGATTACAGTGCTACCTACGACAGCCTTTGGGACAGGAGAGGGTAAAAAAAATAAAAATGTAAGACATATTTTTAAAAATTATTGGCACAACAGAGCTGCTATTCCTGTATTCTCAACTTCACATTTTATACATTCTTAAAGCAGTAAGCAAGTAATCAATATGCACACAGATTATTCCAAAAATAAATAACAAGGGAATAACTATTCTTTATGGTGATTGAAAGAAATAGAAGACTTTGATACAGCTCTTTGGAAACATTACTTGCCGAAGCTACAGCAGGAATGAACTCTCATTCACTTCGAAGGGACTTTAATGGGGGGGGGGGAGGGAATAGTCCCATGTAATTAGTTGGAAATGAAAGAAAAACATTTTGTAGGAAATTTCTTAGCCGTTCCTGTGAATGTGCACTGCCTGGAATGACATCCTTTTATCCATAACAATGTAGTTCAGGAAATTACCTACATTTCTTTAGGCTGAGAACCAGCAAATGAGGTTCTATGTTTGGATAGGAGAACCCCCCCAAGGTTCAAATACTTACTCAGTTATAAGCTTACCAGGGGGTGTATCTCTGACCTTAAGCTACTGCAAAGTCCTGGTTGGGGATTAAACATGGCTGAAAGCTCTTTTAAAGTCCAAAATACAAATCTGAACCTTCTGTTTGCATACTAAAATTGTAAGTAGTGACTTATTAGTTGGCTTCTACTTACAGTTATCTTTGAAGTCAGTGACAAAAAAATTAATTCTCTGAGAAAAGAGTTCCTTGTTTTGAATGTAAGTAACTGGCAAGAGAAATAAAATTGCTTCCTTGAATGTAACAAATGGTCTTCTTGCTATCCAGTTCTATGATTTACTAAATTGACTTTAATGATACTGCTCATTTGGTCAACAGGCCTTGAGCAATGCCATATTTAGGTTTGCTGTTCCCCCAGAGAAGGAGAGGGATCCCCCACTCCTCCCCTCCCCCCCCCCACGCCACCACTCACCTAGCCAACAAGGGGGGGGGGAGATGAGAGAACATGCCTCACAGAGTGACATCACTGCGCAGGCTGTGGGGGTGCTCCCACGCTTCACACCAGGCTGATTTGGGACCCAAAGGGGCAATGATGTCTGCGCAATGATGTCACTCCTGAAAGTGACACCATTGTGCCAGGAGTGTGCACGCATGAAGAACCTGCCAGAGGTGAGTGCTGGGTTCCCCAACCCTCCCACCAGGAGGGAAAGGGGACTTGGCAATATGGGCACGACTGTCTTATATAGATTTTATTGGACTGACTGAGACATTTTAATTTAAATTATACTACCTTGTTTTATTGTATTTATTACTGTCTGTGATCTGCTCTGAGCCCACTTGTGGGGACAGTGGAATATAAATTGAATAAAATAAATAAATAAACCTTACCCACACTAAACGCAACAACAAATAAATAACTTTTAAACATCCTGACGTTTACCACACTTATAATCCTTTAAATTGAATTATATAAGCAAAATATTTGGCAACACCCAGCGTAACTTCTGAGTCCATGCCTTCCAAAGTTTTTAACCTTGTCTGATACAAACCACTAAAGAGATCAGTTCCACTCCTGGCACTAATTTAGCACCCAAATCAAGCTGTTCTCCTTGCCCTAGCCACTGACCTCTATTTAACACAGCTGCACAATAGAAAGACCATTGAACTGGTATGATTGGGTGAAGAACCAGTGATCTTGTACTTCTGAGGAAAATGGCAAGGTCTTCCAATGTCTGAGGCCATGGTAGCAAGAGCCACCCACTCACCTGCCTGCCTGCCTGCTGCCCCTGATTCCCAAACGACATCATCATCCTTACCTGTTTACACTCACCACCCCTCTTTAAAAACAGTACAGCAAGCTATACAAATTTTATAGGGATTCCTGAACTCTTGTGAAATTATTTCTTCTCACCATAGTTCATCTACTATTTTGGTTGTGCTGATAGTGTGGTGGAGAGTGCCCTCAAGTAATAGCTTATGGCAACCCCTGGTGGGGTTTTGCTGGCAAAAGAGGTAACCAGAAATGTTGGCTGAACTCTAGAGAGAAGAAGGAATCTTGTATGAATCTGGGAACTGCCATGTGCAGATTATGGCCTTAATTTAAAATTCCCTGTGAGAGCAAGATGCTAATTCTCCTTTCTCTGGCTCCTGAATGGGCAGCAGGGAGGCAGCAGGCAACATGGAAAGTTTCTACCACCACCCCAAAAAGTGCCGACAGCTCATATAATTAGAGAGCTGCCTATGAGAACACAAATGGCCATAGTTTTCAGCAATTTAACAGCACAGTACAAAGTGCTTCCTTAAGTATGTCAAACTTGAGACACAGAAAAAAAACCATACGTACTCTCCTAGTTTTGCCCAAATAGCCAAAGATACTCTCAATATAATTTCTGAACCTTCAAAGAATATAGAATCCCAAATTTTTAGAACTGTATGGTTAGGAAGACATGTAGCGAAGAGAGTCAGGAACCACTGCATTGTGAAGACATTGGTGAGTGGAGGTTCATAACCACCTGAAACAGAGAAATACACCACCATCACATTGCAAGTCATCTACAGTTCACTGAAGAAGTGTTTATTAGCACAACAAACAGGAAAGAATGTAGAAGTATATTTCTATCTGACAGCACTAATTGATTCGAAGCTATCCCTGATTGCAAAATTAATTTGACTTCTCGCTCTTGTGGGTTTTGCACCTATATACACATTCAAGGTTGTTATTTTCCAATATTATAAAAATGGCATCACTGTATTCAGGTATAGATTAGGGAAGCTAACATGCTCACAGTCATAGTCTACAGCAGGAACACATTGTGTGCTCTATTCATTTTTTGACCCTATATTGATGTTTGCAGCTTGCCTTTTGAATGTTAAAAATGCTCCTCTAAGTCAGCTTTAGATATATATATGCGTGTAACATATATTAAAATCAGCATAAACTGCAATAAATAAAATCAACTTTATAGACACCACAACCAAATTACCTAAAATTAGCAAGAAATTACTGCCAGATCACAAAACACTTTCTGGAACAGAACTGACTTCCAGGCATCAGAAGGCCAACAAGAAATGGGGACAGTAAGCATCCCTAAAAGGGGAATTCTGTAAATCTGCTCTATCCTCAAACAACAGGGGTGGAAAGCAGTAGGGCTGTTAAGAAAGTTCTTAAGGGGAAACTAGGCCTGTATGAAGAAAATGGTGTTCTTGAGATGCATTCTGGGCTCAAACCATTTAAGAGTTTAAAGTTTAACACCAGCACTTCAAATGATTTCTGAAAACCAACTAGAAGCCAGCAAAGATGCTGAAAACTGGCCCTGCTCTCTGAGGCCTAGTCCAATCAATAAACTGGTGGCTGTATTTTAAATAAGTTGCAGCTTTTGAACAGTTTCAGAAGCAGCCCACTATACAGCATGGCACATTAATATAATCTGGTTATCACATATCCTGCAGAAAGGGGCAAAACTTTACCAATTTAAGTTGGTAAAAGACACTCCAGTATTCTGCCATCACCTGGATATTCAACAGCTGCTCCAGATACCACAGAACCTACATACCACACACCTGGATCTTCATGGGGACTGCAATCTCATTCAACATAGTACTTGCAGATTTACTTAGATTGCCATCCCTCAGTAATCCTGTCTTAATTTTTAGTTTGTTCTCCTCATTCTGATCATCTGCTTATAAGAATAATGGTTAATGCATACCTAATACATAATAAGTAATTCTGGATATTTTCTTTTTTTCTGGGATCTACTTAGTTCAGCATACATGCAAGAATCCCAGCAATCAATAGGCACTTGGTGAGTCTCCAGAAATTGGCTAATGGTCCACTAGCAAATTACATTCTTCTGTATACTCATCCTATCTCTATAGAATAACACAGTTCAGTGTCTAGTAACATCTAATCTGGGAAGACTTTCCCTGCTTTTTTTGCACATATGCCATAAACTGAGCAATAGTACAGCACACTAGGCAGCTGCAACTGACACAAAACCTAATTTCATCTGCTCATGTGTCCTCACTTCCCTCTCTCTGTTGTCGCCCCAGTGTTTAAATTGATATTGTTAAAATCCTCAAGATACACACCAGTACATTGAATCCTGATCTAATGAAATTAACATTATCAGTTGAATTTGCTTGTGGATGAACCTTACTGGCAAGAAAACAAAGCAAAAGTTGATTACGCTCCAGAGACACAAAATCTCTGGAGAAACAGAACAGAACTTTCCTATTCTGGTACTAAAATTGCCTTAACTATCCCCAAATCTTTGCCACCCAAACCCACTTGCTAAATACAAGTATCCAAAGCAAAAAAAAAAAAAAACAATCGATTGCATCTGGGGAAAAAAGAGAGATAAAAATGATGGGCTATGGCACAGACTACTCAGGATAAACCATATATATGTACACACACACACATGCTTCAGCACAAGGCACATTAACAGAACAGTTTTGATATTAATACTTTGTAAGCAGTTTGGTTGATAGATTCCTGGACATTCATTTCCCAAACATGAGCTAGTTAAATCACGCAGGAAGATGTCGCCTCATGAAGAGATTCATTCAAAATATTATTGATCCCAAGGCAACACACACACACACACACACACGTTTCGAAGCGTTACAGGCATGGAGAAACTAGAAACTAATGGGGAAACAAACAGCATGGTATTTTTGTGCAAATCTACCTCCACTCTCCCTGTTGGCAGCTCTTTGAAGAGTATCCAAATGTTGGGAAAGCTCAGGTAGTTTCATTCTTAATAGGTCTCGGAACACAGCCATGTCAACAGACAATGCTCGGAGGTTGTTGACAAAATAGCTGTCAGGCAGCACTTTATCAATTAAGTAAATCATGATCTGAAAACAAAGCAGAAAAAAAGCCAGAAGCATCACATAGACCTCATAGGGCCAAGGACAAATGATTTCGCCATTGACCGACTATTATTTTTTATATTTAACTGTAAAAGTTAGGAACACAGCCATGTTATTCTATGTTCACCAGCCAAACATAAAACCAATTCTGTAACACAGTCTGTCATAATTGTCAATAAGAATGCCATGCAACAGTTTCAGAGAACCACTCTCCAGCTGACAGATAGCAAAACATGATGAGGGTTAACACACACTAGGTAACTTGACTCACTTTTAAAGCATCTCCCTCATTGCCTTCCATTACTTCCAGGATGAGGGCTGCCAGGATGTTAAAGCCTTGGCAATAGCCTACGGATTTGTTCCATCTTGCATAGGCTAGCAAAACTCGCTTTAACACTACTCTGTCTTGCTCCGCCTCTTGGCCACAGTAGGAACTGCAGCCAGTTCGATGGAGATCCTAATGAAAGGAAAGATGGTTAAGAGATGGGGTGCCAATACAAGCTCCTTTTACATCTTCCACATCCCATAAGGTAGAATTTCAGCCATATTTTTAATTTAAGAAAGATTTTTTTTATAGACCAAAGGACTAACGTGTCAGATTTTAAAATGAAGGATTTATTAAATTTATATTCTATTTTACTATTGGTATGTTCAAAGCACCCAACTGAAAAACCAGTTTGGTGTAGTGGTTAAGAGCACAGGACTCTAATCTGGAGAGCCAGGTTTGATTCCCCACTCCTCCACTTGAAGCCAGCTTGGTCAGTCACAAATCTCTCTGAGCTCTCAGCCCTACCCACCTCACAGGGTGTTTGTTGTGGGGATAATAATGACATACTTTGTAAACCGCTCTGAGTTGGCATTAAGTTGTCCTGAAGGATGGTATATATAAATTAAATGTTGTTGTTGTTGTTATTGCACAAATCAATATGAAAATTATAGCAAGCTTAAAATTATAATATGGTTCATGCTAGTTTACAAAATCCAAAAGACCGATTCACATATATACATTCAAGCTTGCAATTCAAAGCCTGGGATGCAAGCTGAAAAACAAGCATCCAAGGGCTCTTGGTCCTTGCCTTATAGCTTTAGCCAGATGGATTAAGCTTGTGAACATCAACTTACAATGTCTTTTTATCTTTTTGTTTTTTATAGAATTTTGTGTAGATTTGTTTAAATGTGTATTTTTGTAAACTGCTTTGGATGCCCATTAGGGAGAAAGGCATGATAAAAAAAATACTACATCATAAAATCATGTACTTTAGACAGATTTCAGTCACTGACATATCATCATGTAGATCTTTGAGCATCATTATAGCAAAGACTAGTTACACATGCTAGAGGACCATGGTAAAGTCAATGGACTCAGAAAGGCATAACTGTTTAGGACTGCCCAACAAACAAAGTTAGGATTGCAGCTTCATATGAGTACATCTCTAGGAAAGCAGAATCATGGGTGTTAGAAAAACAGGGTGAGAAGTCAGAAAATAAACCTTAAAAACAGAAACTTAAAAGATCAATCTTCAACTGTTTCATTGCTGATTAGAAGGAATCATACTAAAGGAAACTTTAAGCAAAAATGAATATTTTATCTACCGTGATTATACCAAATTACAGAATTAAAAAGCAGATGGACCAAAACACCCAGTACCTTTACAATCTGAACGCCCATGGAGTCATCATCAGGATTGCTTCTGTCATTGAAAGTGAAGCGCATTGTTTTATCCCAGTCAATTGCTATACTCTTTAAGTAGTGATCTGCCAAAGTGAGCCAAACCTTAGGAGAGAGGTCAAATATAACTCTTTATCTGATCCTTCCTTTAAGCAGGAAGTTATATGTGAACATATAAATGTATAATTGACAAGCTTAGTATTAATAGAAGTAGAACAAGTATCTATATAAATTAATTACACAGTCAATGGATCACAGCTTAATGATAAAAAGTATGCAAACATTGTAATTATATAGATCCCCTTTGTAAAGCTTCCACATTCTTTCACCAAGAGAATTTTTAAAAATTCAATATATCACCCACATATTATATAAGCAGGTCCTGACAAATTTTTGTCCCTCTGTCTCTGTTTTGCAGCATGTACATTCACTAGGAAGCTTTCCACAGTTTTCCTACACAGAAGTGCTATCTGCAACAATTTAAGTGGCCCTTGGACATCCTGTTACCTTTCTCCCATATTTGGTCCTCCATTTGCATCAGTATGGAAAAACACTACCTTGCAGGGAGGAAATACTTTAAGAAAAACCCAACTATCTGCCCAATTAAATTAAACCATGTGCACTTGCAAGAAAGAAAAAGATAGATCCCTGGCGAGTATGGCTAAGAACAGGATATTTATACAGAGAGCTAACATCAGCTAACAAAGTAGAGAAATATGTTTTAAAAAACTTATGTTTGTTCACTGGATATTTTTTTTCATAGAGTATTAGCTCTATTTAAGTTAATGGTCATTTCCTCTAATATGTTACTGTTTGATGTGCATTAGACACTGGCCTGTCTTCTCCCCGCAGACTCTCTTTCCCTGCCTGTGTTGGATACATACTTTGAGGACTTGCTCTCCACATTAGAACTTGGCTTATTTCCAAACTATCAGTCAGTACTGACTTGGATAGTTTCAGTCCTGGAGCATGAGGACATTCACAGATTTCCATCTTTTTTCAATTACCACAGTATGAGAAGACCAGTTTTCCTCTTTATGTACTTCTATGAAAAACTAGTTATCACCACACAAAAATTTCACATTTGCCCTTAAAATCCACAAGGACCATTCCACACTCAAACATTCACAAATCAGTCTGATAGCATAAGCTTTTCTCACTGATATTCATATAACATGTTGCAGCATAATACACTTAGGGAAATGTAGAACTCTACCTACCTTTCTCCTCCACTCCTTTGGTATCCCTGTGGGCAGCCTGGCCACTGCTTTGAGAGCATCATGCCACTAAATGCAAGCATCCAAACAATGTTAGGTTGTGCCAGTTCAAAAACTGAATTAGACATATAATTTTATCAACATGTAGTGTTAGTTTGCAGTATGTACTGTAAGCTATATGTAGATATCCTAGCTACCCCAAAAGGATGATCAGTTGTTTTCCAGGTATGCGTCAAGAAAAAAAGGTTTTTGTTTTAAATTAATGCACAAGTTACAGTTATAATATAGTAAACTTTTGATGAATAATCTTGCGGTGGGGGAGGGTGTTTTGCTTTCAACAAATGAGATTATTGAGTAAGAAAAACCATGTAGTGCACACAGAACTAACACATTTAATCATCCGGGTGTGTGATAGAAACTGGAAAAAAAAAGGAATGCTTTTAAGTTTCTGGCCATGTAGAATTATCAGAATTAAACAACTTTAAGGTTTCAAAATGGCACTAGAACAAAGACATTTGTAGTGACAATGAATATAATCTTATTATGCATACAATGAGTTTATTTAACCTTTTAGAATTAAAAAAGTAACGTTACCTGCTGAAAACCATTTTGACCTAAAGATGGCTCAAGAGTAAACTTCAGCTTTGTATCAACTCCTATGCAGTAAAAATAAATAAAAGTTACTAAAATACTTTTTAGGAGACAAAAACATCAGAAGAACTGAACATTAACACATGAATGCCCTAAAAAACCTGTAACATTAAGGTGCAACTATTGTTCATCCCCTGTAGAAGACAGTTCTTTCCAGGCTTGTGCATTTTACAACTCTAGAGAAGAAGTAAGCTTTTACAGTTTTCAAAAGAAGCATTAAAAGTATGATCATTTCTGATTCAGGCAGAGTACTTTTACTGATAGGAATATCATGAAGCCTGTTGTCACTCCCATGAATTAGCCACATCGTATGGACGGTACGCACAAAGTACAAAACTTGTGAAAAATAAGCTTTTGAAAGCTTTTCTTTGATACAAGATACTCAGTGTGGCAGTTTTAAAAGAAGAAAATACAAAAAGAAAACAACATGGGACAGAAATACAACTGCTTCCTCAATATGAGAGAAACTGCTAGAAATTCTACTGAAAAGTTATTCCCAGACACATTTCTGATACATACCACTACCATTAATTTCACTAATTATCTTATCTTCCTAATATTCCTCTTGATATGAAAAGTGGAAACAGGGCAAAACGCATATGCATCAGAGTGCAGAAATGTGGTAACTCCCCATTCACAAGCAATCCTCTGATCCAGGAAGGGGGCCTTTCTAATGGCAGCCAGAAACGTCTATGCTTATAGAATTTAAGATTTAATGGCACCATGCATAATTCATTATTTCTCTAGAACATTCAGTTCCAAATTGGAACACAGTTTTAAATTTAGTAAAGACAAATAATGTTTCAACAGAGCAGTTCTTTAAGTATACATTCTTGCCTTAATCAATATTTATAGTTCATGGGTTGATCCTGTCATTCTATTATAACATTAGACAAACCTCTCAAGAATATCTTTTTATAAACAAACAAGCTTTCAGAAGTCTACACTTAAAATTTTGACACTTTTGCGGCATGGGAGCCTGTAGAACATAGCTCTGTTAGAAAATTTAACTCATCATTTAATTAGGAAAAAATATCAAGCGAGTGTGTGAGCTTTTTATGCCATCTGGAATCCATTTATATCTTTTACTGATCAACACTCAACTCTTCATCCTCTACTCAAAGACTAGGAATCTACAGAAAGATGTAATTTGACAAATTAATTAGGCATATGCAGCAGAGCTGTAGCAACAAAAGTTAGAAAACTAAATGTTTCTTTGTTTTGTATTTGCATTTTGAGGTATTAGGAGTTTTCTGTTTATTGTATTGATGTATGATTATGTGTAATAATTTTTTTAAAATATGAACATAAACAGCTTCCAACTTTTCTACAATTATGATTCCTTTTGTAACCAGTCGTATACAAAATAAGCTAGATAGATCATTAACTCCTTCTCTCTAAGGAACAGTTGTAAATACATTGGGAAACCAAGTTTCAGGACTTTTACCATTTTTCCTCATATGGGATAAAGTTATCAAATGCAGGCTTCACAAGAAAAGCCTATGCAGAATTTCTGGATGAAAAATGCTACATGATAGTCCACGGTAAGTGCATTCTAAAAGACATTTCTTCAAGAAAAGTAAAATGCTGCTGTCCAAACCCAAGGTGCTGAAATGTCATCTTACATCTTTAAGAGCTATTTTGTATGTGTCTGGGATAATAACCAATATTGCCCTAGACTTTAATTACTTTCATTCACAAAGTATGGCTCTGTATTACAAGTTTAGTATCTTTATAAAGATTTGGATATCATTGCTTCAGAATAAATGCATTTTACAGGACCATAAGTACAGATACTAATGGGGAGGGGCACAGCTGAACTAAATCAAAGCAGCTGCTGTTCAAATAATTAATCTACTTCTGTCCATAGAAAGGATTAATAAATATAAGATTTTCTAAAAATTACACAGGTTTTCTAGCTCTAGGGAATGTGTGCTGCTACACTGGTCAGGAACTGGCACTGATGTAATGCTATCTTCAGAACATTCTAGAGCCAAAAGTGGGCAGTCCTATTCATGTCCCTGGAAGCAGGGGAAGCATCTTTTTTGTTAGTATTGCTTCTAGAACTGACTTTGTGCTGGGTTTTTCCCTCTACAGCTTTAGCATTTAATTTTATTAGAAGTGAAAAGGATTGGTACATATTTGGCAGAAAACAACTATTCAGTCTGTTTCAGGGCAAATGACAGAAAATTCAGATCCATAGCATCTGTTTATTAAATTGCTATTGACTGCCTCAGACCAAATACTTTTGAGTGCTGCTTATGCCAACAACTACCAAAAAAATCATGTGATACAAAACGAACAAACAAACATCCCAATGCCAAGACTAAAAATGGATAAAGATACTGAAACATTGAGGCTTGGAGCATTTTTATCATACGCTATAGGACAATTAGCAAACAGAAGAGTGACCAAAAGCAACTTTCTAAAATTATCACAAAATAATTCTACCTTTTAATATCAATTTGATATTGCACTATAATGCCACTAGATCTGGAGAAAGGACATTAATACTTCAATAAATACAACTAATTAATATAAAATAAACTAAAAGCAGAAGACTATACCTCAATTAACTGTTCATAGTTTATATTTTGCATTACCCTTAAGAGCTTTAAGTGTTTAAATTGCCTTTAAGAAATAGTGTGTGTGTAAACGTGAGGTAACGAAAGATAGACAGCCTCTATGTGTAGGCAACAAGGATTTAAGTAAGATACAATCTAGCTTACAGGACCTGTAAATTACCTGGCACATAGAAAGGAAACTATCTGAGCAGAACAGGTCTATTTCCGGGACCATTAACCATCACGGCACAGTTGCACCCCTGCAAAGGTCGGGGGGGGGCACAAAATCAGCTCTACCATCTTTGAGCGTCAATGGAAGATCCACCCGCTCCTCTGTACAGCTAGTTCTTCCGCGCTCGCTGGTTTCCTGACACCGCCTTGCCGTCTCTCTCCCGAGAAAGCAGCCATTTGCAGGGGTCACTCCCTGCCCAAGGCACGACAGCCTCCCTCCTCCTAGCAAAGTCCAGTCAAGGACCCCCCCCCCCCCCCCACACACACACACACAGCCGCCGCCACCACGGCCCACACAGCCGCGTCGGGGTCTGCCTCCTACCCAGGGAATTCATCTCCGTCGCTCAGCCATTCCCAGGGAGCTCTCGGGAGCGCAGCGAAAGAACCACTGCAAGGCGCCCAGCCCCGCCGCCTGCTCTCCCGGCTTAAGCGCTCGAGAAGGGTTAAGCCTGGCTCAAGGCATTAGAGGAACGAGGCCATGCGTCCGGTTTCAAAACAAGGCGGGAAAGAGGCGAGCCAGGCCGAGGAGGCAGGCGCCTCCGGCCCAGGCGGCCCTTACCCGGCTCCAAGGTGCAGAGCAGGCGCGGCGCGGTGCGGGCAATGCAGCTTCTCTTCTTCAAGACGTTGCTCAGGATGGTGCCCACGCCGCCTCCTCCGCCGCCGCCGCCGCCAGTGCTCTGCCTCTTCAGGCCCCTGCCCCCGCGCCGGAGGGAGCTCGTCAGCCTGTCTTGCCTCATGGCGGGCGGCGGCCCTCGCGCCAACCATTCACTTGGCTCTGGGCCGCCAGCGCCTGCAGGTGCGGAGCGCCGGCTCCTCCGCCTGCCGACGCGAGCCGCGGCCCTTCGCTTGCCCCAGCCGCCCGCGGGGAAGGGGCGCCGGCGACGCGGGCCCCCCGAGCGAGGCGGGCGACTGCCTCACAATGCCAGAAGGGCCACCGGGCGCGGAGCCGGGAGGAGGGCGCGGGGGGGAAAGGCTTCTGCCGCGGCCGCCGCTCTTTTGGCCGGGGGGCATCTGCAGTGCAGAGAAGACGAGAGCCGAGGCGCGGATGAGCAGAGCGGGAGGAAGGGAGCAGCTCCCGCCCCCCAGAACAGCATCACTGACAGGAGAGCCGAGCGGCAGTTCCTCCTCCAGGACCACCTGCCAGCAAGCGGCAGCTCGGATGACAAATACTCCGGCCTCCTCCGCGCACAGCTCGCCAGCGCCGCGCTACCATCTTGGGCGTCAGCGCCAGCAGCTCGAAGCGCGGGGACCAGTCACGCCGCGGCCCGCAGCTCTGCTAAGGAAGCTGCAGGTCAGCGCCTGGGCGCAAAGCAATTTCAGCCCATGGAATATGCCTCACAATACCGGGTGTTTGGTCTTCCCTGTTCGGCAGCTCTATTATTAAATACAAAGCAGAAGCTATAGTTTAAAAAATGTTTCAGGCTTATACTTCAGTCAGGCTTGAGTAACAAAGAGAAGCCACAGAGGACACCGGAAGCAAAAGCCTCCCCAACTGTACACAGAAAAACAATAAAAGCTCCCAGACCACTGCAGGCCCATAGCCAGAAGTTTTGTTAGGGGGAAAAATGAACACAGTGGGAGGGCGGCCTATCATACTTATTTTTCTAAATGCATACATTAATGTATTCTTTCTCTCATGATTTTACAGGCTTTTAAAATCCGGTTTCACACCAATCCCTAGTGCTGACTGGAGGGGCATGTCAAATTTTGATGGGATACTGCCTCCTTTTGGCCCCACCGTGGCTATGGGCCTGGACTGTTGTAGCAAGCAGTACATTTCCCCTCCCTTTCTCTCCCTCCCCATACTTCTAAGAATCCCTGCTATTTCACAGACTAGGGCTTGCACTTTCCAAAAGGTGCATTTGGAAAATGTGGGTTCATTGTACCCTAAACATGAACATGGGAGAAAAGCCAGAAGTGTTTCAGAAGCTGGTTTTGAAGCTAATTTGTATTCTAAGCTTTAGACAAGCTTCAGGAGTCACTTTAAGACTCATCTCAAGATGCATTTTTAACAGGACTATATTAAGGATCTGCACTCTTACTAAAATGGTAATGTCTGATATCTATGCGACATTCTTTTTGTCATAATCATGGTTGTATACTTTTACACAATATACAGGTTTTTTTAAAAAAATGCATTTAAATATCAGTTTACCTTTTTGTAGTCACAAAAACCAGGTTCTGTATCATGTACACTTTATGTATGACACAACCAATGAATTCACCTGGTAAAGCCACTCTACATGGTATTTTGTCATGGCAGCTAGTGTGAACATGATCACAATAGAGCCACACTGGTTCAAACTAGATATGGTACATTTTCTAGGAGGTATAAGACAGCGCCTCCCTGTATACATTGTGACATTCAAAGGTATTCAGATGGCCTCCCTGTATACATTGTGACATTCAAAGGTATTCAGATGAGTAGCCATCTAAAAAGTACCTATAGTCACATCGGGTGACTGGTTGAATCTACTGTACCCTCTTCTCCAGTTAATGATGTACCCTTGCTCTGTATCTTTTTTCTCACTCTACATCATAGCCATAAAATACAGGACTGTGCCTTTATCACTCTAAAGCTCCTACTGGAAAGAACCACACAATTCACTGCAACCTTCTGAGACAGCCTTTGTTTAACGCCGTTAGAAATTAATCTTATTTGTGAGCCAGGCTGGTCATTATTCTTATTAGATTTTTAAAAAAAACCCTGTGGTCTTTGACTACAAATACTGCTTACGTAGTACCAAAAACGGTACTGGTACCCCTGGTAATCGAATATACCATGACAACTGTATCTCTTTCACAAGGCTTTTCCAGTCCACCTGTAAAATAAACAGGTAAGGAAGCTTCCTGGATGTTTATTATGCTAGTGTATTTTAAAAGATAGATCCATTACCCAGTCACACGATTATGGGCAGTTAGCTCAGCTGTACAAACAGCAAACAAATAAGCTTTATATTGATAATTGCAAGTTTTATTAGTTTTGACTGAGATGTAGCCTTGTAAAAGTCACCACAGACAATCTTTGCTTTTGTACATGATGAATAATTAATGCTGGTTACAAAGACTACCATTTTGTTCTCTAGTTTGCTGGCTGACAAATAGATACAAACACTTTTATTAAATATATTTGTACTCTTTACTCTATTGGTCAGACAAAAACCACCTGACCAGAAATTGCTAAAGGTGTATGACCATGAAAAGCTTGGAGATGGTATAATGAAGAGAGAAAAAAACATACTACAAGCTACCAAATAGGAGCAGGTCGTTATGTATAAAACAAATATTTTTTTTTTAAAAAAGCTAATAACTACTACATTGTACGAACTAGCCTTGACATTATAGCTGCTTTTGGGATTCTTTTGGTGCATTTCAAGATTTACCAGGTTTACATGTTGGAGTACTGGTTCTCTAGCAACTGGGGGAAAGGGGGATAACGCAAGAATCTCTGTTTAGATCAATAATGAAAGGAAAATGTTTTCTACATTGCAAAAACGGCTTTAAGCAATCTTACACCATAAGGAAAAATAATCAGATAAGGTAGTAAGGTACAGAAAAATGTGAGACATCTGGATTTTTCACAGCTCCTCTACGAATCTAGTTTAACACAGTGTCATTATTTTAAAAGTTATGTGCTACCTATCTCCACCGGAAAAGATTTGCTCCCCCCTGAATTACTTTCTTAGGTGTTGGGGTAAAATTGAGCTTTATAATGATGATGACGATGACGATAACAACAACATTTGATTTATAAACCGCCCTTCAGGACAACTTAATGTCCACTCAGAGCAGTTTAAAAGTATGTTACTATTATCCCCACAACAAAACACCCTGTGAGGTGGGTGGTGCTGAGAGAGTTCCAGAGAACTGTGACTAGGCCAAGGTTACCCAGCTGGCTTCAAGTGGAGGAGTGGGGAATCAAACCTGGCTCTCCAGATTAGAGTCCCGCGCTCTTAACCACTACACCAAACTGGCTCTCTTTTAATGCTGATGATTAGCTTAATTGATCCAGATAAATATGTTAACATAATAAAGATGTCAAATCCAAGCCTAATTAATGAAAATATATTATACTATGCCAACAAAAGCTATTAGGTCTGACCTTGCAACATAAGAACTGCAAATACGATTTTTCAGCAACAATCAAAATTACTCAACAGTCTTTACTTAGCATGATTCAGGAAATGTCTCTTTTAAACCAAGGTCCTAGTAACATACATGTTAATACATGCTAGACTACATGCAAAATCAAGAGGCAAGAACTTAGTGAAAAACAGCATGATGAATCACTGGTGACACCACAACTAAATCTATTGCTAGTCTTACTACTTTTGGTCATTTTTAGCAAGAGCGACTATTTACCATATTTTAGGTATGATGACCAGTTTTCGACAATGGAGCAGTCATCCATCGAGACTACTTTCTTTGAGTTTTAAGCATCCTCTGAACTGGAATCTCATACATTTAAGTAAAGTGGGCAATAGAGAGTAAAAATCGTACCCAAGACTTTAAAATGCAGCAAAACTGACAGTTAATTCCTGGGATGCAAGTTATGAATTGACATAGACGGGCAGCTCAATCCTAAGGCCTGACCCAGCACCCCCGCCCATGCATCAATGTAAAAGCAGTGCTGCTCCACCACTCCCTGTGGACTTTTGCAGGAGAGCCACACTGGCACCAGAGTTCAGCAAGGCAAGGTGCAGACACCACCAAGAGCACCTGCCCACTGTTTCCCTGACAACCCCACCCACGCCAGCCAGTGGCCACACCACTCCCCTGACAGGTGGGCAAGGGGCGAGCAGCAGCACAACTAATGGGGAGGCCATGATCCCCGCTGCCCACCAACACCTCCCCCCCGTCAAGGAGCAGGCATCCTTCAGGTAACACTGAAGGTGTGGCTAGGGCACTCACCTTCTTGCCCATCCAACCTCCATTTCCGATGAGGCCTTGGCCGGTGGCTGCAGCTCCGCATGCCTGCAAATCTCCCCCACCACCGCGAGAAACAGGTTCCCCCTCCCTGAAAAGTGGAACCAGAAAGGCAGCAGGACCCGTCGAGGGTTGCACTCGTGTCCTGCAGCACTTGGGATTAGCCCTCAGGTTCCGGAGAGGCAAGTGCGGAAGGCAAGTTCTTCAATGAGTGACAGGAATGCCCACTGGAAACCACACTAGAGGCCAGAAGGCCCACTGGAGGTGATGGGAGTGAAAAGCACTTGCAGACTTGCAGCAGCGCCATTTGAACACATTACTGCATCACAAAGATGCGAGGAGAACATGGGTTGGACCTCAAGAGCCATGCTCTCGTCCTGGGGTGAAGCCCCTCCCCCATAGTGGACTGACAGACTGCAGGAGCAGAGAAACTGCTCTGGGGGCGGTCATCCAGTCCCCCGCATCAGATTTCCCAAGTCCATCCCTGCCTCCACAAACAGCGAAAAGGAAGGTGGTCCATCCTCCCGGTGGAGGAGCCTTGGAGATCCTAAGATGTCACTCCACATCCCCCACCTCCTGGCAGCAACCTCCCCCTTCCCCCGCATGCAGCAGTCATCTGCCTGGATTATCAGATGCCAGCAGCTCCGACCCTCAGAGAATGGAAGTCCTCAGTGGTAACCCTCCCTGCCCTGCCAGACATTCATGGGCCACACTTCAATTCTCACCCCACTGCCTGAAATTACATTGGCGGGAAGGGGGCAGGGAAGCCCCCTTGTTATCTGTTGTTATCTGCCCTGAGCCCGCTTGAGGGGAGGGCAGAATAGAAATTTGAAATAAACAAACAAACAAACAAACAAACAATCGACACTGGCTCCCAGTCTGTTTCTGGGCACAATTCAAAGTGCTGGTGTTGACCTTTAAACCCTTGTATGGAATGGGGCCAACATACCTAAAGGACCACCTACTTCCTTATGAATGTACCTACCACTATGGCCATCTTCAGTGTTTTGGGTCCCTCTGCCGCTTGAGATTAGGTATGTGGCAATCTAGAAGAGAGCCTTTTTCAGTCATGGCACACAAACACTGGAACTCTGTGGTCTTCTGTCACCATCTGCCACCAGCAGGTGAAAACTTCGTTGCATCTGGTGCTCCCTCAGTGATCCTTCATGCCTTATGTTTTAATTGTTGTTTTTATGTTTTTGTATGCGTATTTTAGCTTGGTTTTAATTGTGTGGTTTTTGCTTCAGTGGTTTTTAAGATGAATTTTTATTATGTATGTTTTTGATTTTTTTTAGCTGCCTTGGTGGCCCTGATGCAGGCAGAAAGACAGGGTATATATTTTGTAAAGAAATAAAATAGAATTTTGTAGCAAGATGGCTACCATTCTCAACTTAATGTGCAAGTAGTTGCGGGGGAGCCCTTGTAAGCCACCAGCATGTATAATTAACAAAGACATACGTCATTGTGCCAGAGCCACTTGATCTGCTTAAAAATAGTAGCAACGCATCTGAACTACCACACAGCTAGCTCCCTGCATATGCCAGGGGAATGGGTGTTCCTTCCGCAGCTGTTCTCCATGTCAATGACAATCTGTTTCTGAAGCTGAGGGAGTAGCCAAATGCAGTTTCTAATTGGCCATTACTCAGCCAGGGGTAACAGCACAGCCTGATGTTTAAATTTAAAAATCCCACTGAACAACATATGCCTAAACCCTCAGGTGTGACATAACGAGGTTTTTGGATCCAGACCAGACTTTACAACTCCAGCTTCAAAGGTTTAAGCCTCATGGCTGTACTTTTTCCATAAAAGTCTCTTTTCCGTCAACACAGAAATATCTTGCACAACACAGTCAGCATGCCTATTCAGCTTGAAGTGACAGTGAAAACCAGCCAAAAGGCCATTTGCAAATCATTAACAAATGCAGCGTAAACTAAAGCACATGGCCATTGTGTGCATGTTCTACAATATCAGACTCTTTCCCTCAAATCTGGAAAGACTAACTACCACTTTTAAAAACACCCTGTTACTTTGAAGTCGATTTGGGAAACAATGAAAATATCACCAGCATTGTTTCTCAGCCCTATTTTTTTCAGTTAAGCATGCTTGCTGCCACTGACATGGGCAAGAAGGCACCACCTCTTCCTGTCTCCCCAGCCTTCTTTCCCCAGTGCATCAAACTGTCAACCAGCTCCATCATATGGTGAATGCTAACAAGGCAATCATTTGTCTCTCTCGGTATTAGTTATGCTGGGTAGTAAGCTATGTATCATGTTGGGGAGCTCTAACATGACAATTGAGAACACCTATGCTTAAGAGCAAGTATACACGACTCCATCTTAGAAAAAGGATGCAATTCTGAAATCTGAAGTTAATGAGATTCTAAGCAGCTGTTTAACTCGGATGGAGTTCTCATCCACTCGCAGAGAAAGACTTCATATTCATTCAGCAAAACTGAATAAGCCCCTTGTAGCAGATACTATCAAAACATTTTTTTTAGAATAAACATGCACTTGAAAGTTCATTTCACTGCAGTGAACATGCTTTTTCTGTTTACTGTACCTGAGTATAGCATACTGCCATGCTGCATGTTAACAAAAAAGATACAAGACAAAGAACATTAGCTTTTGAAAGAATATGAAATGGCCAGTTACATTTTTATATCCAATATTGCTCTGGAATGTGTACAAATCTAAGAATACTCATCTTCAATGATGTCCTAGTTTTTGATGAGTAATATTCTTAAATGTAGGAAGAAGTAAATTTGTCTGTCACTGCAAGATTTACATGTGGGGATAATCTAGCTAAAGTTAAGCCCCATTTGATTTCAAAGTATGCACTTGATTCTTCTCCCAGGAAGCTGATAAACTAAAAAGTATCTGGACTATGCTTGAAAGTAGTATGTAACAGTATAGTCTGAGCCAGGGCTTTTTTTCAGCAGGAACGCAGTGGAACGGATTTCCAGCACCTCTTAAAAATGGTCACATGGCCAGTGGCCCCGCCCCCTGATCTCCAAACAGAGGGGAGTTTAGATTGCCCTCTGCGCCACTGCAGAGGGCAATCTAAACTCCCCTCTGTCTGGAGATCAGGGGGCGGGGCCACCGGCCATGTGACCATTTTCACCAAGGGCAATTTAAACTTTAAAAAACTCACCCCTTGTTCCAGCTGACCCAAAGTGACATCATTGTGTGGTCCACCACTGAGTTCTACCACCTCTTTTCCCAGAAAAAAAGCCCTGGTCTGAGCATATGTTTACTAGGAAGTGATACCCACTGATGTCAGCAGAATTAACTTCCTAGTATTCATTTGTAGCCATACTCCCAAATTTGATTGTACAATCAACTATTGAAAAAATATCCAAACCTGTTCTGTGCATTCTAGAACCAGCGATTTAATTCTAATTAAACTATTAGCACAATTTAGTCTTTGAAAAACTTATTACAGTCTGGAGAAAATAGTATAATAAAGATTTTAAGTGAAAACTCCAGTTCAGGATAGTACTTGCCCTTCTCTTCCACATTTCCAGATATTTATAAAACAGAAATTATCCTTCCTCCGCTAAAAAGCACTTTTAAAGTTTCTCAAGAGCGATGTGGCATCTTATAAATAACCTGTATGTAAAAATACTACAGTACTTACGTCGTTTCTGGGATACTGCTTGCAAACAGGCTGTAACAATATCACAGTTCTTCTGCACTTTATGTGAAAGCCTGTCCTTTTGTTTCAAAAGACGGAGAAGTTTGGATGACTGAACACATATTCTGTAATTCAGCTCTTGTATTATGGTCATCAGCTCGTTGATATCTATAAAAAAACAACAACAACGTGTTTGTTTATTGCATGGTTGCCCTGCCGTTCGTCCAAGATCAGAGTGGCAAGGTTCATCCTACCCATTTTTTCCTTACATCAACCCTAAGAGATGGACTAAGTTAACAGTGCATGACTAATCTAAAGTCACTGAGAGAATTTCATGGGAAAATGGGTGTTGGAACCAGAATCCCTCTGTTCCTAGTTCAATATCTAACCATTCACAGAATTGCCAAAGTCAGGTTAGGAAACACCTGGAGATCTGGGGCTGGAGCCTGAGGAGGGCAGGGTTTGAGGAAGGAGGAGGGACCTCAGAGGGTATAATGCCATATTGTCCACCATCGAAAGCAGCCATTTCTCCCAGGGAACCAATATCTGTAATCTAGCGATCAGCTGTAATTCCAGAAGATCTCCAGCCCCCACCTGGAGGTTAGCAACCCTAAACCATTGTTGAATGCCTGGAACATATTATCCAAGAACACATTTTCTGCCTTTGTAATCATAGTAGTTTCCTTACATGAAATCATGTGGAAATTATATAGAATTTACATGTAAGAGCTTATTGCATATGATACCTGCAGAATAGCATTTTATTTATAAATTGATTTTTGTCCAAAGATATCCTCAGCAATCTACAGCATTAAAAATATAATTTTATTACAAGAATACAACTATGGGGGGGGGCGGTTCCTGAAGAGGAACCATGAATCTCTATGCA
Organism: Eublepharis macularius; assembly: GCF_028583425.1. NCBI lineage: Eukaryota > Metazoa > Chordata > Lepidosauria > Squamata > Eublepharidae > Eublepharis > Eublepharis macularius. Next base: position 65,614,931 of record NC_072798.1, read on the forward strand.
TCTAAATTTCTTATACAGCTTTTGACATAGCCATCAGTTTGAGACACTCTATAATGGGATTTCAGATATCATAAATACCTCCTTTATAAGCCAAGTGTAGAAATACCAGTATACTTGCATAATTTGACTAAATAACTGTTTAAAAAAGAATTAACCCCCTATAATATTTTATTTTGTTCAACATTTTTATAAATGATTTGAATGAGGAAGTAGAGGGTATGCTTATTAAATTTGCAGATGATACTAAATTGAGAGGGGTAGCAAATACAGTGGAAGACGGTCAAGATACAGGATGATTTTGTCAGGTTGGAAAACTGGGCTAAAACAAATAAAATGAATTTCAACAGAGAAAAATGCAAAGTTCTACACTTAGGTTGGAAAAGTCAAATGCACAATTATAGGATTGGGGAGACTTGTCTTGGCAGAAGTTTGTCGAAAAGGATCTAGGAGTCTTAGTAGATCATACACTGAACATGAGTCAACAGTGTGATGTGGCAGCTAAAAAGGCAAATGCAATTTTGGGCTGTATCAACAGAAGTATAGTGTCCAGATCACGTGAAGTGATGGTATCACTTTGCTCTGTTTAGACCTCACATAGAGTATTGTGTTCAGTTTTTGGCATCACAATTGAAGAAGGATATAGACAAGCTGGAATGTGTCCAGAGGTAGGCAACAAAGATGGTGAGGGGACTGGAGACCAAGTCCTATGAGGAAAGGTTGAAGGAGTTCGGTATGTTTAGTCTGGAGAAGAGAAAACATAGAGGTGACATGTATTATCGAAGGCTTTCACGGCTGGAGAACGATGGTTGTTGTGGGTTTTCCGGGCTGTATTGCCGTGGTCTTGGCATTGTAGTTCCTGATGTTTCGCCAGCAGCTGTGGCTGGCATCTTCAGAGGTGTAGCACCAAAAGACAGAGATCTCTCAGTGTCACAGTGACACTGAGACTGTGACTGTGACACTGAGAGATCTCTGTCTTTTGGTGCTACACCTCTGAAGATGCCAGCCACAGCTGCTGGCGAAACGTCAGGAACTACAATGCCAAGACCACGGCAATACAGCCCGGAAAACCCACAACAACCATAGAGGTGACATGATAACCATCTTCAAGTATTTGAAGAGCTGTCATACAGAGGATGGTGTGGAATTGTTTTCCGTTGCTCCAGAAGGTCAGACCAGAACCAATGGGTTGAAATTAAAGCAAAAGAGTTTTCGGCTAAACATTAGGGAGAATTTTCTGACAGAGCGGTCTTTCAGTGAAACAGGCTTCCTTGGGAGGTGGTGGGCTCTCCACCTTTGGAGGTTTTTAAACAGAGGCTAGATGGCCATTTGACAGCAATGCTGATTCTATGAACCTAAGCAGATCATAAGAGGGAGGGCAGGAAGGGTTACATCAGTGCTTAGTTCTTGTGTGGCCCTTTCTTACATGCCCAGGGTAATGTCAATTGCCACTTTGGTGTTAGGAAGCAATTTTCTCTACGCCAGTCTGGCCAGGGATCCCGGGGTCACTGGGGGTGTGGCAGGGGGAGGCAGTTGTGAATTTCCTGCATTGTGCAGGGGGTTGGACTAGATGATCCTGAAGGTACCTTCCAACTCTATGATTCTATATATACTGCTTGCCTATTGGAAGTTCAGTTGGCATGATAAAAGATGATATTTTTGCTTCCATTGCAAAAATATTACTTTTTAAATGTTCACTTTACTGGTAACTTAGCTATATTTGTGGATCAGAGATTTTCAAGAAGCACAGATCTGCTCACATGCATGTGCCTTAAAACAGCAATTTCTTCCTCAGAGGCAATCAGAATAGTCTTGAGGCAAATCTCAGTTCACAAGAATCATTAGATGTGACTAAATGGTTTAGCCAGAGACTATGTATAAGGAAAAAGAATCTCAGAATTAGGCTTTAATAGAAATTTACTTAAATTTAATTAATTAATTAATTAAGTTTACTTCAAAATGTCCCCCCCCCGAACTCATTTTCCTTACATAATGTGTATCCAAAGGCCCCCTCTAGTGGACAAGAACACAGAGAGACTAACATGATCTTTCTACTCAAGTTATTGTCTTTTTTTCTGGGCATGAAGCAACAGCAGTAGATAGAAACAACCGATATTCAACAGATCCAAAGGAGTTAGCCGTGTTAGTCTGTAGTAGCATGATGCATCTGATGAAGAGAACTGTGGTTCTCGAAAGCTTATGCTACAGTAAAGTTGGTTAGTCTTAAAGGTGCTACTGGACTCTTTTCTATTTTGATATTCAACAGGGATGTTATCTGCACACTTATGAACGTAGTAATGACTTCTGGATATCGTAGGAAGATATTACAAAACATTAGATCCCTCATGAAAATAGTCATACAATTTTAGTGCTAGGACATGTGACTTTCCATTACACTGGAATAAGTCATTGAAAGAGAGAGCTCCTTTGCCTATGAACTTTAGCCAGTTTCTTTGTCACTAGAATTAAAGCTGTTAACAAATCAGGAAGTCACTTCCAGTGGTTTAAACTGGAAAAATTTCTAATATCTTATTTTATACAAGATCAAGATGGGTAGCCATGTTAGTCTGCCTGTAGCAGTAGAAAAGAACAAGAGCCCAGTAGCACCAATAACAAAATTTGTGATAGGTTATGAGCTTTCGTGAGCCACAGCTCACTTCTTCAGATACAGCTAGACTGTGAGTCCATCTGCTCTTATATCTTGGAGAATGGAGTGATTGCAGAAGCCAAAGATAATAGCTAGTGAATGACAATGGCAGGAGTGATTCAATTGGGTGGGGTGTGCAGAGGGGTAGTGGGTGTGGAGAAATTAGCACTGGCAATGAGACAGCTAGTCAATGTCTCAATTCAGTCCAGGTGGATGCATTGTCTTGAGCTTTGTTATCAGTTGCAATTCAGCAGTCTATTTTATACAATCCATTGGGATAAGACTGTTAGGGACTGCACCCCCTTTCCAAGGGATCTTCCCAGCACCATTCCAGAGACATAAAAGAATTTTTTGACATAGGGAGGTATGAAAACAAGGGTACAGGTGAATTAGTTTTCTTCCTTCCTTGGGTTACTCAAGCCCTGTTGGCCAGTTAAAGTGAATGCACATACCATCCATGTACAAAGCACACCTATTTTCTCTAGACATGTGTATTGAGTAATTCTCAGCATGTTCTCTTGAACATATGGGAGAAACTGCACATCCAGGTGCTGGTCCCTGGTTTCATTTGTAAAATGAACACACGCTGGCTCTTTCTTACAAACAGATGTATGCATGTACGTGCAGAATATTGGGAGAGCTCACTGTAACTTGTGAACAGGGCTTCAAGCAGCGAGTAAGCAGGGTTTATTTTTAAAACATTGTTTTAATTAAGACATTTGTATTTTCAAAATACATATTGATAAATGTCATATGATTTCCTATTACAGCTTTCTTTATTTTTTCTGGTCCTATCAGTCAAAAACCTGAAAACAAAAATGACATTTGAACATTTTTACAAAGAGGAATAATAATAAGGAAAAAAACCAAATACCAGAACAAACACCACTGTCCAAAACACAATGCAACAGAAGCATTTTGTTTTCAGCTTATCCTTAGAATAAGGAATATTACTTTTGAAGTATTAATCAGTATAAGTAGATATCATGATGTTGCCAAGGTCTGACAGGTCATTTTTCTACAAGAAAGCCCAAATTCAAAAATTGTTCAGAACATGCTTGGCTAGGCCGCAAGTTCTGGTTTCGTAATAAATTTAAATACAGTGTCCTTTTCATTACATTCCACCCAAGCTGGCACTCACAGAATGTTGCTTATGTTGCTGGGAAGTCTTCCTTCAGGTCAGCTTCTCCTCAGATTGTTCTATATTGTGAAGCTGTATGAAGCTAGCAATGTCCCTCTGGTAAGAACTGAGAATGCTGGGATAAGGATATCAAGACACTGCCCCCACCCCTGTAAGAATCCACATCCTCCTCACATGACCCTCTCTTCCTTCTGGCTTTCTCTCACTTTCCTTCCATATTACAGGCTTCCTCCTTCATATATCACTTCCTCTGCTATCTTCTTCAGTTCTCTGTGGCTTAACAAGCAACCAACGAGCCTCCGACTCTCTTTTCTCAGACCCCCCAACTTCCTCTCTACCACCCTCAGGCTCTTCTTTCTGCATCACCATAACCTTTTCCTAGTAGTACTAGCTGCTTCTGAAATGCAAAGTGACACCAGAATATGTATCTGATGAAGGCAGCTTTGACACTTATACCCTGAAAATCTTTTAAGATGCTACTGGATTCAAATATTGACTGTCCAGAATATGCGTTTTCCTTCCAAATGCAGGGGGTGAGGGTGTTTATCTCCAATCTTTTTTATTAGATATTTCTACAAATCTGGGAGTTCTCAGGTTTGCAGAATCCTAAATTTAACTATGGCTGGCTTCATTGTACAAATTAATTTATCCTTTAAAAAAGACTAGCATTTGATGATTAGATGGAAGGATTCTGCATAACTGAGGAAGATCAAATGCATATTCATCCATTAGGAAGCACTTCCAACATAAATCTACCACATGAAGCTGTTTTACCAAGGCGGACCACGTGTTTATTCTTGTCTATTCTGACTGACAGAAGCGTGCGGGTCTCAGGCAGCAGGTCTTCCACATCACCTTCGATCTAAGCTGGAGATGCCAGGGGTCAAAGCCGGAGCTTTCTGCATGCAAAACAGATGCTATCCCCCTGCGCCATGAGTACTCCCTCGCCAAGTACACACAAACAAACCAGCATGGTGCAGAGGCTGAAGTGCTGTGCCAGATCGGGGAGATTCAGGTTCAAATCCCCATTTCCCAAAAGCTTCCTTGGTTACCTTAGGCCAATGACTCTCTCAGCCTAACCTGCCTCTCAGGGTTTTTGCTAGCAGGAAAAAATAGTGAGGAAGGTTGTAAACTGCTGTGGGTCCCCTTGGGGAGAAAAAGCTGTGTACCAATATATCTTAAATGTGCAGGTTGTGGCCATGGGCAACTTTTTTCCAACAAACATAAGAAGCCCCCCCCCCCCCCCCCAGTTTGCAAGAAAAAACCCTGACAACAAGCGGGGGGAATGGATAGGAGTTAAATCCCTCTGAACAGAGGAGTGTTGAGTGTTGTCAGCATGGGTGCAGACAATACATTTCTATTGGAATTGCTGGTTGATGGCAAAGGCAGCAGTGACACAGATGAGCAGGAGAATGAGGAGTGGGCAGACTGGTGGGGGCAGGTGGGTGGGAGAGCAGAGCAGCAGGTAGAGGGGAGGAAGGAGGAACCACTGTTACCCCACCACCCCCAACATGCTGCTGGGAGCCACCACTTGAGGAAGGCAGGGGAAAAACAGCACCCTCAGCAGGCAGGTGGCAGCTGGATGGGCGGGTAGGTAGAGCAGCAAGAAGGGGAGGTGTAGTATGCAGTCCTGATTTCCTTAGAGGACAGGTGGGATAGAGATGTGACAGAGACTGATAAACAAGGGAGACAACAGAGTACAGGGGGAAGCAGCGGCCAAATTCTGCCCACAGCAGTACATGTAAGAGCTCTGTGCTCTTTTCCATCAACCCAGGTGCTTATCACCAAATCCTATTTTAAATTGCTAGCGGTGACTGGATACCTGGAGTTTAGCACCCTTGTTAATGTCAGGGGATAAAGTTCGGAGAAAAGAACAGAGAATTCACACATTTGGAAAGGAAAGAGACAAGAATTTGAGGACCAGTTTGCCATACAGGAAAGTGTAAAAATCAACACAAACTACAAAAACCCCAACAGCCCTGTGCCTATAAATCACTACTCAGCAGGCAAAGCAGTGGGTAGACCATGAATACCTAGAGGACTATTAATGAAATAATGACATGGCAATAACCATCACCAGCGATGGTGTCAGAACTTTAGAAAAATGTATACCAATAAAGGAGAAAAATTGCCACTGGTGTTACATTCAGCAAAAGTATGTACTCCTTCATATTGTTATATGTAAATGCAGAAGAAGAAAATTATTATTTTTGAATGATCTTCTAAGGAGGAGGCATTCCAGGATAGGAAGCTGGTTTAGACTGAGATGAAGCTGGTTCATCTCCTTCAGTGTCATCTGTTCTGATGCTTAACAGCTTTGCAACCGAGATCTGGGGTGTAATCCTAAAACAACTTTCCTAGGAGAAAACCCAACTGAGTGATTTTGAGTAGACCTGCTTACTCTGAGTCCCATCATAAAATTATTATGCATTAGCACCAGTAGGTGAAGATCAAAAGTTGTGCAATTCATGTTTCCGAAACAAGAAAAAACATCACGACAAAGCCCTGGGACTTGATGTAACATTTATATTTTCTCATTTTATTTTCTATCTACAGTGGTCAGTCTGACTGAAATGTGCATTAGTTGAGCGCTCCTGCCTAAATTCAAATGCCAGTCAAATATATCACAGCAGCATTACTCTAGACAGAAAGTTTTAAAAGAGGAGTAATAAATAATCAGAAGGCAGGAAATGTCTGAGTTGAGTTAAACAGGGCATCCTTCATAACTTCCATTGTATGAGTTTGTCTAGGCTGTTTAGAGAGGAGCTAATATGACCAAAGCATGACAAGCAAGGAAAAGCTGAATCCACAGGGCTTAAATATCAAGGTCGCTTTTCAAAACCGGCCAGAAACATAACCAAGAACAAATAGGAAAGGCGAGAGTGCGCATGAGATCTCTCCTCTTCCTCCGAGCCAACTTCTGACTCAGGCAGGAAGGAAGAGTGAAAGAAAGAGCGGGTGGCAGCCCAGGACTTGGAGCCCTTTCCTCGGGCATATGTTCCCCTGAGCGCCCCCGGTCAGGTGCGATCGCCTTTCATCCGGGCGGAGTAACTATAAGCGGCCCCTAGGTCAGAAAGGGTGCGTGCCAGGAAAGGGCACCCAGCGCCCGGCCATGGGAACGCTGCATCCGTTCTGGCCCGCCACGCTTGCAGCGGAGCTTGGACGGCTTTCTCTTTTCCTGGCCGAGGTGCTGCGCCCTTAACAGCTCCCCGACAAACGAACAGAAAACACGCAGGCAGAGCGCGACGGAGCCTTCGCGTCTTGGCTCTCCGCTTGCCCGGGAGCGTGAAAGGCGCCGGAGGCCGGCCACGGGAGCAGGAGCGGAGATCTATCCGCAAGCGGGGGGCGGGACGGGCCAGGGCCAGGGCGCCGCTTCCCCCCTGCCTTTACCTTTCTGGCCCAGGTACGTCCGCTGGTGCCGCTGGCTGGGCCTCCGCCGCAGCTCCTGCAGGAAGCGTGGCTCGGCGCTGCTGCTGCCTCTGCCCCCGGGGAAGGCGTCGGAGCCGGCGGATGCCTCCGTGGAACTGTCCACGCTGTCGCGGGGCCGGGAGCGCCCCACGCTGTAGAGCTCGACCAAGAGGCCGCTCACCAGCGACGACCCGCGGCTGGCCCGCCTGCCCTCCTCACTCGGCGCCTCGTCCTCGTCCTCCTCGTCCTCCACCAGGCTGTCCGCGCTGCTGCCCATCCTGCCTCGGCCAGGGTGGGCAGCAGCTCCGGCGCCCTCGTTGCCCAGGTCGACCTCGGTGAGCTCCATTCCCCCTGCGCCGCCTGCCGCGCCTCCTTTCCATGCGTCGCCTCAGCACCTTCTCGCCGCCGCTAGTGTAGCGGCTGCAGGGCCAGAGTTCCGGGTCTGGCCCATTGTCCTCCGGACAGAGGGGGAGGAAGGAAGGGACTGCGCTCCCTACGCCTGCCTAACAGTCCCGTTCCCCCCTCTTTCCTGAGAATAGAACACACCGCTCAGCTGCAACAACAGGCGGCTTCTAGGGAACCCGTGAGATGCACCTGCTGTTGCCACCAGCCAGTCAGCTCGCCTCGAGGATGGTGGTGGGGCAGGTGGCCGAAGTGGGGTCTTCTCCCTATTCCCCTCCCCGCAGAAACCTGCTCAGGGAAAAAGCCATGAATACGCCTGCATCCTATTGCGCGCTTGCAGCTGGAAATGTCTTCCGAACGGAGATGCAGCCCACGAGCTGCTCATACGCAGGGATCTGTCTCATGAAAACTTGCCATAATTCGTTTGATACTCGAGAGGTGGCGTGGTGTAGTAGTTAGAGGGTTGGACTAGGACCCCAGAGGTCTGGGTTCGAATCTCTGCTCTGTCATGGAAACTCCCCAACATGACGGTGAGCCTTTCACACTCTCTCAGCCTAACCCTCATAGGGTTGCTATTGGGGGTTAGGGCCGAAGAAGGGAGCACAATGTGATAAGCCACTTTGGATCCTCATTGAGAAGAAAGGTGTCACAAGAGACTCTCTATTATTCTGGGTACAACACCTACTGCAACCCTCCTGGAATTTCTCAGGATTATACGATGTATGCCTGTCCCGCAGCTCTTAAAAAGTACAGTTCCTCTGAAGGAGGGAAGTGTGAAAAAACCAACTTGAATAGGAAAATAGTAACTCTCAATAGTGCAGGAATATAGCGCTTCTGTCCCTGAAATACCTTGACGGACAATTTCAACAGGCACAGCTTCTCCATCAAAAGAAGCTCAGGGGGCGCTGGATTTTCGGGAGGGAGGCTTCAGTTTTATTTTGTTGGGCTGTCTGATATGTAGATTGGCTGGTCACCCTGATGAGGGGGTGCTGGAGTTTTGGGGAGGGCTTAATTTTGGTTCTATTGGGCTGTCTTAAGTGTAGATTGTAACTGAGAGTATTCCTGTGGCCCATGGCAGCCATGATCCATATGTTTCTGTTGTGGGAGTCAGTTTTTTCTCACAATAGAAACAAATGGGGTGACTGGGGGCACCTTCTTTGCGGGGCTGTAAAATACTCCTCAGGGTCCAAACTCCCTGGAACTTAAGGGGTCTTTAAAAGTCAGTCAGGAGTATGTCACCTGAAAATTTTGTAGATTTATCTTGCAAAATGTTACCCCCACCCCCCACCCCTGGATAGCACCTCATAGTTTTCCCCATAGGGAACAATGGCGATTAGAGGTAGCTGAGGGCACCTTCTTTGGAGATCCATAAAATGGCCCTCTGAAGTCCAATCTTCATGAAACTTAGGGGTTGTTAGAGGACAGTTAGCAGTAGGTTCCCAGCAAATTTGGTAAAATTCGGTCCATAAATGTGCCCCCCCCAGGACCCCAGAAAGCCCCAAATCACATTTCTCATTGGAAACAGAGGCCAATTTTTTCCAAATTTGCTCTACTGCCAAGAAAGATTTGAGCATGCGCAAAGAGAAGGTGCACCATGGGATACCATCCCTTGTCTCAGAGGAACAGTGAGGAAACCCTTGCCAGTCCATACACGAGATCAACAGCTGTGTGCTTGGAGTGTGTGAGTGAACAGGAAAGTAACAGGGGAGACACATGTAAGTGCAATCATGAGCTCTACATGTGTAATCCGCCTCATGTAGTTCAGCTTTTAGAGGGTGTGCATTGCCCATCTCAGCTGAGTCCACTCATGCCTATGCATGTGTCACTTCTCTAAGTGTGCCTCTTGTGAAGAAATGCACTCTCCTTTGAGCTATATCACACTATTCAGAGTTTTGGCTCTGCAAACCCCTCACATTCATTCCAAGAAGCTTCTCTGTTTGTACAAGGTTAGCACTTAATTGTTCTTGGGCATTCCCCATCTTCTTAATGGATCTCTCAAGCATTCAGCTTGGTTAGGTGAATGCTTCTGGCCAGCAGAGAAAAAGGACCATTTTACACCCTGGTAATATGTGACAGAGACTTGGGGATTGGCCAAATGCTGGATTGTATCTCTTCCAGGAAATGAAAACAGTTGACTCTTGGAGGGAAACAAGACCCTTTGAAAAGAAGGAGCTCTCACACCTGGGCTCCATCTTGATGGCTGCCATTACCACATGGAGCTAACAAAAGGCAGGCAGCCCAGAAAAAGAAGGCAATAGTAACAGTAACAGTAACATTTCAAGTAAAGAGCCTACCCCAGAATAACAACAACCAGGGTCCCTTTAGTCAGTGAACAGAGGCTGCATCTTTATTTTGTAACTTTGCTTGCTCTGTTGCTGTGCAAAGTATGTGCATAGACACTTTCTTTTTAATAAATTTATTATATTGAACACTGTTTGTTTCCCATAACCACAACAAGCCCCACTTGAAAACATTGATAAAAGGTACCGGTGGGGAGGCTGTGATTGTGCAATACATTGCTAGATCCCCAGGACTGTACACGTGCAGTAAGCCATCTCTAAGAAGGCTAGCTGGAGCAAAAGCAGGAGATGCAGGCACTAGGCAGAGCCTGAAAACTACAATGAAGACTGCTAGGAGTTCTCACTTTCTTAATGTGAAATGCTCTACCTGACACACTGGTGATAGCACAGATACCCAGAGGGAAGCAAGGGATCCCTCCAGGAGTCAGACGTGATTGGGAGAGTGGTGCCACTGGGTGGAGAACCGGAACAGCTGTTGAGTGTCATACACTGTCAGTCTCTTGGAGGTCCCGAAGCAGAATGACACTCATGGGTCAGCAGAAAATTCTGCAGTACCTCTTAACTGGAAGGAGAAGCAATTCATATAGCAATAAAATCAGCAGCTTCAACTGTGGCGATGTAATTCTGCTGTATCTCTGACTTGAATGACTTTCAAGCTAGAAATGAGTCAGAAAAGCCTTCCCAGCAAAGTATGAGCAGGGCCAGAGAATTATGTGGATAATGTAGAAACTTAATGCCTTTCATTGTTTGATTAATTTGTTTGTTACTGCACACTAGCAATTGTCTGCTGGGACATTAGAGAGGCCTTGGTTAATGCTTTGTCTAGTGCTTTAAGACAGGTATTTTGAAATTCTCGTGCATCTCTCCACTGGAGTGAAAATTCTGCTTGTGAGAACTTTTTCATTTTCTGCCTCCTTCACTCAAAATTAGCAAAATCTGTTTCAGACTATGATGTCAACTTGCCACTGTCAGAATCCAGTAGCTGGACTCCGTCTGGAAAAATACAACTGGACAACTTGTGTGCTTCACCATATGCTTCACCACTATGTCTGCATCCCCTTATGAAATACAAAGAACTGAGATTTTAACTGTAGTGCATCCTCAAATACCCTAGAGTAAATATGCATAGGATTCTACTATGTACTGGGTTATCAACGGATCTGTTGAAAAATGTCTTGTCACTTTAATAGAGGCATAATACGTGGAAATGAGCAGCTGAAGATTTTTATGACATGGAGGTAACTAACATCCTATTAAGCCTCAGTTAAAGGGACAGGGCTTTCTTTTGCTCCAAGCAGCTGGGAACACTATCTGTGTATCACAGCCATTGGAAGTCTACCCCACAATGATTTTGGTTGAATGGCACATAGTTGTTCAGATCTCATTTCCTTATTTCCATTTTTTTTCTTCTAGGAAGGATGCATATACCAAGCTTGCGGGCATAGTGCACCCATATCATTAGGTAACACTTAGAAATATTGGAGGGGGGGGAATCAATCCTTTTAGAATATTTAGATCTAGTAGAAAAACGTATCTTTCACCATGCAAGTGCTCAGAGAGCAGAGTGCTCCTTTGAAGATCTTCAGTCAACCCTCATATATGTCAGCTAAGGGTGTCAGGATCTGGAATTTCTAGATAGGTTTGAGCATGAGAAATTACATCTTGCCTCACTGGCTATTGGAGATAATTGTGTTGCTTCTGTTTGTCAAAAGATATTCGAGCTTGCAGAAAATTACAAGGTGAGATGGCTGTTTTCAGCAACCAGTTCTCACAGTCCCTTACAACCTGATCCTGAGCAGAAAGAGGTTTCAACGTCTAGCACAAGCAACAACGCTACTTGTTGGTCATCTGGTTCAAGTGGTGTAGAAGGGATGCCACTCTGCCTCTCATGTTAATAAAATTCCATGTAGAAAATATATTAGGGAAGATATGCAAGCATGGATAGCCAACACCATTTACTTCTCAAAGAAAATTACCTTTCATTTAGGAACGCTGGATAATATGAATAGTGAAATCCTGTGCATATCTTCTCAGAAGAAAGTGACATTATCTTCAGTTATTCCTAGTTACGTGAGCATAGAACTACACTCTTAATTTCTAGACAAAAAATATCAGAATGTAGGTCAGCATAGAAAAGCCATCCTTTGGTCTGAAAGCCAAAGTTCCCCTAGTATCTAATGCTGCAGGACTTTATAGGGGTTGCTGTCTTAGTCTGTTGCAGCAACAACAAAAATAGAAATCTTATAGCCCATTGACAGTGCAATCCTAAAAACACTTTCCTGGGAGTAAGTTCTTACAAGTTTATTTCTGAATAAACCTGTTCAGGATTATGGTTGTTGTGGGTTTTCCGGGCTGTATTGCCATGGTCTTGGCATTGTAGTTCCAAGACCACGGCAATACAGCCCAGAAAACCCACAACAATCATTGTTCTCCGGCCGTGAAAGCCTTCGACAATACTGTTCAGGATTGTGCCCTATTTTATGCTAGCATAACATTTTGTGGACTTGAGCATTCTAGTCCGTGAAAGATTATACTGCAATAAACTGGTCACAGTTTAAAACAACCATTAGACTCCTTTTTACTAGATAGTTTCAGGTGGGTAGCCATGTTAGTCTGTAGCAGCAGAACAAAACTCGAGTCCAGTGAAACCTTAAAGACCAGTCCCCCATCACTCCACCCCAGAAGCGTCTGTAAATCAAAGTTCATTTCATCAGACATATGAACTTTGCTTTACGAAAGCTGATAAAGGTTGCTGGTCTTTTACTGGGCTCGAATTTTGTTCTGTTTACTAGAGCTTCTTCGGTGAAACCTCAGCACAAGGCGGCTCTTTCTCGCTCTATGGATTTCATCCTTCCCGCGGCCCCCTGTAAGCTCCTTAGAGGCTACGGAAAACGAAGCCCAGCTACTGAAGTACAATCAAAAAGAGTCCAGTAGCACCTTTAAGACTAACCAATTTTATTGTAGCATAAGCTTTCGAGAATCACAGTTCTCTTCTTCAGAGAACTGAAGTACGGAAGCACGCCAGCGTCGCATCTACGGGAATACTGGAGGCAGGCGTTTAAGTGAAGGCGGAAGTTGGGAGCAACTAGGAGGAGCCGGTGGGCGGGACATGTCGCCTCTCGGGGAATGCCTGCCGGTCACGTGACGCCGATACGCCCTCCCCTCTAATATAGCCGGAGGAGAGGGGGGGCGTGCGCGTCTCGTTTCTCCGCGTGACTGTCTCGCGCTCAGGTGCGGGTCTCGCGCGCCCTCCCCCAGTTCAAGCCTCGGGCGCAGGATGGGTGGCGCGGCCGCCTCGGTGCGGCCTCTGTGGCTGCTCTGGGTCCTCCTCGGCCTCAGCGCCGGTGCCCACAGGGCGCGAAAGCCCAACGTAGTGCTGATCCTGACCGACGACCAGGATGCCTGTCTCGGTGGGATGGTAAGTAAGCGCAGCAGTTTCGTAGCGGCCGTGTGAAAGGGCCTAAGGGGGAGGGGGAGCGCCGGGAGCGCCGCCAGGGGGTTGCAAGTGGGGAGATGCGAAATAGCCCCACCTTGGCGGGCGGAGGCCGGCGCCGAGTCCTGGGAAGGAATGCTTTGAGGTCGGGGGAGGAAGGTGCAGTTTCTCTGCTTGCCCCTTTTCTAGGAATTGAAGCGCCCCTCGGGAGTAATCACAGTTTTTGGTCTTCTGTTGGACGCTGCGGCGGGGAGCACCGGGATGCCGGGGCGGCATAACTGGTCTTTTCCTGTCCAGCCTTTGAGATTCTTAGGAAGGGCTTCGTTATGCAGGTGCTTAAGGTCTGCGCTCAGGCGCCTGGTAGCTTCAGTAAAGGGGCTTGGGACATTGGCCGGTGTTGGCTCTTAGCCTGTGATGCAAGGGGGCGTAGCTCGGATTGTGCGAATTGGTTGATGACAGGGTTCCGCTTCTAGTATGTTGCCGCAGATGGTCGGGGAATGAGGGGTGTGAATGCATCATGGAATGCTGGAAGCTGAGGGCCAAGCTACAAGTGATGAATGACACTTGATCGGCAAGTGGATTGAGTGGGGAGCAAGTGGAGGGCAAGTGAACAGGGAGGAATACACTTGCCATTCAAATGCCATTCGTCACTTGTAGTTTGGCCCTGAATGTTGCTCTTGGAAGTACACATGCAAATTTGTGTCCATAACTTCCTTGTGTCCTGTTTCTGCTGAGCTACATCGTCAATAACAAATTATGTCCAAACTCAGTGTTTCTCAGTGTTTCCTATGCTACTGTCAAATTTGGGTAACCTGTGATCATGTAGTTCATGTCAGCTACTATGATAGAAACCGTCTACTATCTATATTAGACACACTGGATTGTCACTACACAAGAGATTATTTGAATACAAAAACTAAAAAGGAAAGCATTCAGGACCTAACCTAACCACCCAATAAACAGTTTGTAGGTCCTTTCAAACACAGGCTCCTGATGATGGAAAGCTGCTGTTTTGACCTGTAATTGAAGCTGTCTGTATACCTGGGGACTTTTCAGGTCACGACTGAATTCTGCATAGAATTGTGCTGTTAGTATTGCATAATGAAGCCACCTTGAGGAAGGTGGGATACAAACAGGGCTTTTTTCCAGCGGGAACGCAGTGGAACGGAGTTCCGGCACCTCTTGAAAATGGTCACATGGCTGGTGGCCCCACCCCCTGATCTCCCGACAGAGGGGAGTTTAGATTTCCCTCTGCGCCAAGGCGCGTAGAGGGCAATCTAAACTCCCCTCTGTCTGGAGATCAGGGGGCGGGGCCACCAGCCATGTGACCATTTTCTCCGAGAGCGATTTAAACTTTAAAAAACTCCCCCCTTGTTCCAGCTCACCCAAAGTGACGTCATTGTGCAGTCCTGAGTTCTTTCTAAGGTAAAATGCTTGGATGTTTAGTTGCTAAAAGGAACAACAAATGCAACACTGATCTTAAGTAGAATGGTTCTGGTATTCAATGCAGACATGGGGGAGGGGATCCAAAACACGTCAGTCTTCCATAGTCATACCACTTTTGTAATTCTTTATGCATAAATTCTGTGTTTCAGACACCATTGAAAAAGACCAATGCCCTCATAGCAGAGATGGGAATAAGCTTCTCCAGTGCTGTAAGTACTGAAATCAAGACACGCGTTTATGAACAATACAAGCAAGTGTGATTTTTTTTTTAAAAAAAACAAAACAGATCAGGTGGGAACTATGGTCATTCCTTGATGTGATACTGGTATATCTGCTTAAGTTTACTCTTTGTAAAGTGCCGTTTCTCAAATGCTTTATGGTGAAAATTTAGTTGTGCCGTAAGGCAACGAGAAGTGTTGGCAACTTAGTGCTATGTTGCTAGTCTCCATGTTCTCTTTGTCTCATCCAGTGGGACAGAGAAGCAGAAAAGGCACTCAAAATTGCCATAACATGTTCTAGAATCTGGGATTGGGTGCTGGTGTGTTCCAACTTTATTCCAGGCTTTGTCATTTCTTTCTGTATTTATTTGCTTGATAATCTTGTTTTGAATAGATGGTCTTTATATATGCTAGAGGACACACCTGTGTATATAGTGGGCATCGTAATTCTTAAGCTGTGGACACTTAATCAACCATAATCTTATACTTGCCTTTTACATGTAGCAGTGCATTTGCATCATTTCCCAAGCAATAAAACAGAAATATTGGTGGGCCTCCGCAGGCTGAATATGGATTGTATACCCCTTTGCACATAATTCTAGTGTCAGAAAAAAATAGAATATTAATTATACGAAAGAGAAGTTGGAGGCCCACAAGGAATCATGGTAGAAATCCAGCCCAATTGTGGTAACTGCAGGTAGAAATAAAGCATTAGGAAATTTCTCCATGATCCAAGTTTCTATAAACTCTTAGGAGATTGAGCAAGCTGGATTTCTCATTGGTCACTGTAGTATTTTTTCCCCTTTAATATTTCAGGAGGCTTAATGCATATTTCAGGAGGCTTCTGATTATGGAGAAACACCTTCCTCATCTGTGAATTACACACACATCAATTGAATTAATTAACCCCATTTTTCTGCCTTATTGATGGACATTTGACATATGTCACTATGATGAGCATTTCTGACTATCACTTAGCTTATTCCCTTCTTTAATTTTGTTTTCTAGTATGTACCCAGTGCATTGTGCTGTCCAAGTAGAGCCAGCATCTTAACAGGAAAATATCCTCATAATCACCATGTTGTTAATAACACTTTGGAGGGAAATTGCAGCAGCAAATCCTGGCAGAAGATTCAGGAACCATATACCTTCCCGGCTATTCTCAAGTCTATGTGTGGCTATCAGACTTTCTTTGCTGGGAAATACTTGAATGAGGTATCATTTTTATGTACTATACTAGACATTGCCCTTTTTTGTTTGTTTTACTTTTTGGTAGCTACTTACAGAAATTTAGTGCATTTTAATACTGTTTCTGCATATTTCAAAATACAAAGAACAAGAATTGGATTTTTATGAAAAGGAAGATATTATTAGATATTATTTCAATTATCCAGAATAGCTAGAATAATTGAATAAGCTTGGTACAGTAATAGTCTTGAACCTGGTCCTATATTTTCCTCCTTGCTGCAGTTCGGTAGTTTTTTGCCTTTTGTTTTGTTTTTAGCCACAAAATTTGGGAGACTTGGGGAGGGGGGGGTCACAAGTTGCTACTGGAGAAAAGAGAGGACAGAGGCCACTCGCTGACTTGTCTGTGCCGTATATTAAAGCTTACAGTCAGTCATTCTGCAAATCTAAAGTTCTATATGTTTTTCTGAGAGCTAGCAGCCAAACATAAATCACCACATAACTTTGATAGCTTTGCAAGCCCATATACATGAGATATAGCTATCAAGTGACATAGAAACTACATTGTAGTTTGCTGAAAAGTCAAAAGCAAATTGTAGTTTTCCATATCTGCAAACTCTACAGTGCTATTCTTAATATGCATGGCAATAAACTTGCCATACAGTAGTTAGTCTTGGTTAGTAGAATCTTATTAGTGACTCGTTTATTTTTTTATTCTTTCAGTACGGAGCAGAAGATGCTGGGGGAATTGGCCATGTTCCTCCTGGATGGAGTTTTTGGTATGCACTAGTAAGTATCAAAGAGTTCTAGTTTACTTATGTGTATTTAAAATCTTAATAGAATGTTTAACATACTTCTAGAATGATGGCCACAATCTGGTAAAATGAGTTTTAAGATTTCACATGCTACCCATTTTAATAATTTTTATTTTTGGAGACTATTAAATGCATTTTCATCAAATACCAAGATATATTACAATCATAACTGAATAACCAATGCAGTACAATTTAGTGATCCTAATGGCTAATTTTTAATGTGTATGAAGTAGCTTTGGTTGTCTTCCACAGGAAAAAAATTCGAAGTACTACAATTACACACTTTCAGTAAATGGAAAAGCACGGAAGCATGGTGAAAATTACAGTGTCGATTACCTGACTGATGTACTGGTGAGAATTTCTCAGTTGTTCTGTAAAACATATTTCTGTTGGTTCCCTGGCTATCTTGTTTCAGCATTATACAAGGAGTTCAACCTATTTAACAGGAATTCCAGTGAATCAAGATTTTGAGTCATAGATGCAGAGGAGTTAGCCGTGTTAGTCTGTGGTAGCAAAATCAAAAAGAGTCCAGTAGCACCTTTAAGACTAACCAACTTTATTGTAGCATAAGCTTTCGAGAATCACAATTCTCTTCGTCAGATGCCTGATACAGAGACAGAGTCTCTGTATCAGGCATCTGACGAAGAGAACTTGATTCTCGAAAGCTTATGCTACAATAAAATTGGTTAGTCTTAAAGGTGCTACTGGACTCTTTAAGATTTTGAGTGTAAACAAACTTTGAGTCTTAATCGCGCAAACTGCTTTACTCTACTTTATTTAGACACACTCCTGTAGCAAGGCACATACCTTACACTGTTTTTTCCTTACTCTAAGTTATGCATGTTAGGCTGTTTTCAGACCAGACCTTAATTAAGGAACCTTACCTGTGGTTTGATGAGATGTTTGGATTACCGAATCCTAGTTATGGTCATTGCTCTAATGCTGGATTCTACTACCCTTTGAAGCCGATGAGAAATGAAAGCAGAAAAGCAGTTCTAATAATCTAGATCTGTATGTATGTTTGGAAGTTCATGCTTTGGTTTCTAACTATATATGCCAATCATGGTTGGTGTGATGTCTAAATTGATTGTATCTATTTGGGGAGCAAGCAGAAGAATTACGTTTAATTCATTTGTGAAATTTCAGTTACAGTGGTTACCCCTTATAAAAGACATGGGGAGACTGGTCTAGAATTCATGAGACTGTTTTGAAGTAATAGAGTTCTAAATTATTACGCAAGTAGTTAGCACCAATTCATAACAAGTTGTAGATTGTATATTAAGAATGAGTATTTCTTCAGGCTGTTAGATTTTGAAATTTTACATACATAGGACATTCATATGCTAGGTTTACTTTAGTACAAAAGTAAATAGCTCCTAAACTAACTTTTCCTGTTGAAAAAATCATCTTTCATCCATAGATAGTTGCATTGTCTATTTTGGAGAATGGCTAGCAGCAGCATATTCATAAGAGAGGTATACCTTTTATGCTTCCTGAATATACCCCAGATACCATGTTAAAATGTATGTAAAATACATTAATATTCTTTTATCCAGTAAAGAAAAATATCTATGGAAAATTACAGACAATGCTGAACATCACAAGAATATTTATAAAGTCTAAACGGAAGGTGGATTAACAAATTAAATTTGAGAGTACTGTTGTTGCTCTTTTGATTGCAATCTTCTCCTAATCTAAATGTTTTTTATTTTAGAATTATAACTAAATATCTTTTAAATTATTATTGAAAACAAAGTACCAAAAGGTAAAATTTAAACAAGTAATTCAGTTGTGTAATACTCAGAAGTATTTTACATTGATTTAAGTTGCTTCCAACATATATGACAATTTGTTTTTGGACAAATAGTAGCTGCTTAAAGTATTATAAATGTAAATGTTTGACATAGGTAGGTATGTAGGTATTTATTGTAACGGTCCTTAGACCAGCTATACATAATAAATCAAAGTGTAGCAAGATAAAATACATCGTTTAAAATTCATATACTTCAAATAAAATATCAAAACACATCCTAATACAGCAATATAGTGGTAAGCGTAACCAAATCCTGAGTGAATTTTGTTTCACTGTATTCCCCTGATATAAAAGTGGTATTAGGCAGAAGTCTTTAAAACTTAATCAGGATGAGGGGACTCCCTCGTGGCCATTCCAGTATTTGCGGGTCTGTTTTGTTGTGCAATCACTTGGGTGCAAAACTTAGCTGTCATTCTAGTGACAGCTGGATTTTTGTCAGCCAATAGCTTTGCCAAGGGTATGTTATCTGGTAACCCCTCCAGACCAAATAACAAGGGAAGAATTGTCAAGTCTCTAGTCCTTTTCTGGAAGGGGCAGTGAAAAAACATGTGTTCCAGTGTTTCCACCTCTCCAAGGGGACACCCGCAAATCCTTTGCGCATTCGGTAACTTCTTATATCTCCCTTCCATTACCTTGGATGGCATGGCATCACATCTTGCTAGAGTGAAAGCCCTCCTATAGGGAGGGAATTCTAAATTATTTAGATATTGGGCCATCTTCATATGGTATCTGGATTCTTCTGATGCTCTAAATTTAGGATTTTTTATTATGTCTTGCTGACGCTCAATGTCACATACCTTTTGTTTTATTTGTAATTTTGCAGCATCAAAACTTTGGGACAACAGAGCCTCAAGAGAGAAGCCCATCTTATTTAACTTGCTCTCAGTTAGCTGTAGCCACTTTGGCTGGTAACCATCCTAAATTATTAAATGGAAAAGGCCTTTTGGATTCTTCTGTGTCCTAAGCCATTGGCGAGCCAAGGCCAGAAAAATTCTTGCCTCCATTCTCATTTGTCCCATTTCTAATCAGAGTAGGGAATTGGGCACCCCGGGTGGAACTTGTAAGATGGATCGGAGAAACTTTGATTGAATTCTCTCCAGAGAATGTAGACCACGATCTGAGATGCCCAAAAAGGTGCCATAAAGGAGTTGGTTAATGACTTTAGCCTGGAAAAGTTTCAGCGCTGACATAATGAACACTCCTCTTTCTACTATGGCAGTAGAATATGACATGTTGAAAAACACTTCCAGTGCCTTACAAATTTAGACATTGAATCAATTTTTCTAGATTAATCTGACTTCTTAGCTCGTGCCATTTGCACCCTTCTATTTCTGTCCTTCCCTTCTAGTTTCTCACATTCCTGCCTCCCACTTTGCAGCAGTAATGAGGGGGGGAAACCTGTCTAGCAACTAGTAACATGATAGTAGCTGGAATAAGCGGAGGTGCTGGAGAATAGGTGGGAGCTGTTCAGTGCATGGAAACGTGAGAAGAGAGAGGGAAGTATGTGCCAGTCCAGGCTCTGCCTTGGCACTGCTCCTTCAGCCTCCCAGTCTCTTGCTCAGCCCCTGCAGTGCCTCACTGCTCTCTCTACTTGGAGTGGGAGATGTACTGTACTGAGCCACTTGCCACCCAACTCTTTTTTGAGTGCTGACATCTGCCATTTTAATGGACTTACTTATTCATACCTCATTAAATCTTCCAAACTATCCAGTTCTGAGGCTTCTATCCCAAATTCTGAACAGCTCAAAAGAGTTTCAGATAAGGTCTAAAGATAGATCTTTCTTTAAAGAAACTACAAATGACTAGTACAAATTATGCTTAGTACAAATGATTTTTGATTGCTTCTTGTTTAACCTTTTCCATCAAGGCACACAGACTTCTTTTAAAGTTTAATCTGTATTTATTGAATAAAGCAAGATACTAAAATATAAAGGCTTATTAAAATGAAACCAATCATTTATGAACATCTGTATGCAATAAAAAGTAAATCCCTTAAAGCTAAAAATGATTTAAAATCAGATCATACTCAAGTATAATATGAAATGCATTAAATTTTCAGTAAACACACATGCAAATATTTTTCACCTAAATCTTCTTCATGAGATTTCTTCCATCAAAATCCTAATCCTGTATCTTGGTGACATTTTTATAGTAATTGACATATGCTAATTATAAAGGCATCTCTAAGATCTTTAACACATTTTTAATAATATAAAAATATGATTGTCTTAGATATAGCTGTTTGTTCAGATTTTCAATCGTGATATTTTATCAAAGCCAAGTGTGATATTATGGTACAGGGGCATGATAAGCTCTATAAATACTTAAAAGTTGTCAAAAAGTTGTGAGCTGATTAGTGGTCCACTGTAACAATTAAAGAATCATTAATGATTAAGAATAATTAATATCCAGCTTTTAATTGGTTGTCAAAAGAGAAAAGGAACTGTGTATTGCACAACCTGCTGTTCACTTCCCACTACACCATCTTTCTGCATCTCCTCAACCTGGTGCGCCCGCCCCCCAGCTCCTTCTCAGTCTCTTGAGCCAGCCCTGGATGAGTCACCATATGAAGTAAATTTGGACTTGTGGGTCACCATACCAGAAAAGTTGGGAACTACTAGCTAAGACAACAGTTTTAACAATATTACTTGAATTTAGAACTTTGATATTTGTGTTCAGGCCAACATGTCCCTGGATTTTCTGGAATATAAATCCAACTTTGAGCCATTCTTCATGATGATAGCAACTCCAGCACCACACTCACCTTGGGTAGCTGCTCCTCAATACAAGAAGAGCTTCCAGAATGTCAGTGCTCCAAGAAACAGTAATTTCAATATTCATGGAAAGGTATGGATTCTTGATCCCTTGCAAATAAGTTGACATTGAGTAATGCTTCCTAGAAGTAGTACATCTTGATTTCAATTTCTAAAAGAGCTGAGAAAGTTTTGAAAGTAAAAACCAGATCCTTTGATGAGCATGTTTCTATGGAGTTTTCCTTGTCTCAGTAATGACTTAGAAATGTGATTTGTAAATAATATAGAATATAGTATATTTTTTGAGTACTTAAGTTAAAGATACATGTTAGCTTTTATAACGCAGTTGGGTTTGTAGAATCTTAGAGAGAAGATATCAGTGTAGAGAATGACAGTTGAGTGGATCTAAATAATTTAAAGCTAAAAGCAGGTGTGTTGAGCATCCTTCCAAAGACACAGAATAAGGAACTTTGTCCAGCCTTACGTTGTTGGGGGAGGGAGCAGTTAACGGATGCCCCCCGTATAGTATGTTGCTCTATAGCTAAATGAGCTGTCTGCTTGATAACAAAGTGATGCCCCAGACTATCTTCTCAGTGGTAATCATAGTATTGAGCTAAAGTGGCATTCCAGCTTCTATTTGTGTTGCTAACGGAAGTGTCTGGAAAGTTCTTTGTCCTTCAGTTGCTGGTGGCTGATCTACTATGAGGCAAGCAGTTGCGCACAGTTCTCTGAAAAATTGACAGTCACGGAGATTGTTAACTCCAGATTAGATTGGTGCAGCTCATGCAATCTCTAAATGAAAATGAAGGCCGCATTACACTTCCCCTCCTGGGATGAGGAGTGAGCTCTGTCTCAAGCGCCTGGTGTATTCTGTTTCTCTGCTTCTGCTGTTCAAGGTCCTGTTTTTGTAGCATTGAAGGCCTTCTGCAGGATCTGATGTCTTTCCCCTCCTGTAAATCCTTGTCTGTAGCCCAGTGATAAGCTTGTATTCAGACAATATGCTTTCATTAAAGGAAAATAAACATAGCTTTTAGGACTTCCATTATACTGCTTTAGACCAAACTCCTTTTGTAGAAGAAAGTAGTTTAACATAAAAACTCATGTTTAGACTTCATTGCAGTAAACTGCTTCAGAGGAAAACATCAGGAACAGCAAATAAAAAATTAGAAAACTAAGCAGTAGAGGGGACGCCTGTAATCCAAATGGCATATGTTAAGTGATTGCTATTACAGGAAACCGTAATCTCCTGGATCCATTTTGTTTTTTTATGCCTGCAGCTGTAACTTGAGAGAGTTTTACATTTCTTATAACTTGGTAATAGTTGATTTATATCTGATCCCTTCCCAAGGGCTCAGTGTTGGTTAAAATCCACAAGTACAAAGGCTACTCACTCTTCTTACACTATCCTAGTCAAAGGCTAGGAGTAAAAAAGTCTTGCAAATAATTTTTTAAAAATTTGGTTTAAAATGTACTGATTTTCTTATTACTGACCTGGAGCCTTGGGTATAGGGCAGGATATAAATCTAAAGGAATGTTAATGTGTGTCTTACAGGACAAGCATTGGCTCATCAGGCAAGCAAAGACTCCAATGACTAATTCATCAATACAATTCCTAGATGATGCTTTTAGGAAAAGGTAGGAAAGTTCACTATGTTTGGGATTTCTTGCAAAACTGAGACCAAGCAATGTAGCTCTGTTAAACATTAGCTTTGAAAGAGGTTTTTGATGGCTCTTTTAGGTAAAAATTTTCAGTTTGTACAATAATGATGAGTAGACTGCTATAACCTTTGTGAACAACTCGCTCTCCTCCTTTGTCCTTACCAAAGAGTTATCCAAAGGGCCAAGGTTGTTGAGTAACATAGACAGTACGCTAGCTACCTACATATCTTCTAGAAGGCATAGGCTGTACTCACAGCCCTAGTTGTGGATAGATTAGCACAATCTGCAGACATTTGCACAGGTAGGTAGTGTCTAGAGGCCCTGTTAGTGTTTGGTTTTGTTTCATGTTGTTAAATCCTGTGGGTTAAAACAAGAAATCATTTATTAACACAACAAGAAACCAAATGGGATTGACCTAACAGTAGCTGTAACAGAAAACATGTCACATATGCTTTTTTAAAAGCACATTAAGGATATTCTAAAAGGTTAGCATTGCTTCAAAACTGTTTTTTTTTTAAAAAAACAATTAAGATGACCTTAAAATTTCACTCTCTCAAGTATGAGCTAGCTTAAATGCTTCTTGCCTGATCTGTAGCTGTCTCTATATAGCTGAGAATGCAGACTTGGTTTTATAATAATATAATAATAATAATAACATTCGATTTATATACCACCCTTCAGGACAACTTAACACCAACTCAGAGTGGTTTACAAAGTATGTCATTATTATCCCCACAACAATAATCACCCTGTGAGGGAGTGGGGCTGAGAGAGCTCCTAAAAGCGATGACTGACCCAAGGTCACCCAGTTGGCTTCAAGTGGAGGAGTGGGGAATCAAACCCAGTTCTCCAGATTAGAGTCCCATACTCTTAACCACTGCACCAAACTGTAGGTCAGACAAATTATGGCATGAGGATTTATTCAGTATTCTGCATCTGAAAGGTGGAAAATAGTTGGGTTCTGAAAACCAAACAGTGTTTGCTTCAAACTGTGAAATGTATATCAGACTTGAATGTACATGCTGTTAATTTTATAAAGCTTCAGCTTTATAATCCTGCATAATCCTTTTCATATACAGGTGGCAGACTCTACTATCAGTGGATGATATGATAGAAAAACTTGTGAAGAGGCTGGAATTCCATGGGGAACTGGATAATACATACATCTTTTATACATCAGACAATGGCTTTCATACAGGTGAATAAGTAGATGGCAAAACCGAGTGGTTTAAAATTAAAATTTTCTACTTAGTTCATGAAGCCCTGGGAGCCAAGGTGACAGATCTTTAGCAATTTGACAATGGAATTATCAGGAGAGGCATACAAACAAGAAGAAACAGAAGTCTAGTTCAAAATTACACATCTCCCTCCAAATTAGTATCCTGTAGTGTTCATTGTGTTGCTCTATGTCAAAATGACCATGATTTTGTGATGGGTTTTTTGAACTTCTTAGTCATGATAATATACATGCTGTGCTTTATATAAGACTTCCTTGGGTGCTTCTGGAATCTCTTCAGAAACTCTGGGAAGGTGTGATGCTTTGTGGCCTTGGAAATCATTGGTAGACATATTTGAGTCTAATGTTTTTTTCTAGAGGTCATTCTCCATTCTCCCTGAAAAAGCTAGTTGGCATAACAGGCTTTGAAAAAAGTGCTAGGGAATCTAATCTAAAATATACCTGAAATTGAGCAGACAGGAAGAAGCAGCATATAACCAAAGGTTGGATTGACTCCAAAGAACCATGAGCAGAATTTCAGAAGAGAACTCCCTCTTCCCCCTTGCTGGAGCTTTCTGTCTCCCAAATTCAAGAGATACTAGAAGTATGCAGAAATGCCTTCAGCCAGCAAAAAACAATTTTACGTCCCCAGAAGTATGAAAATATGCTACCTGTAGGATTTTATTATAAAGCACATGTGTCAAATTTCTGCTCTGTATGTTTCTTAGGTCAGTTTTCTTTGCCTATTGACAAACGTCAACTCTATGAGTTTGACATTAAAGTGCCCTTGTTGGTTCGAGGACCAGGAATCAAACCCAACCAGACAAATAAGGTACATTGTTTAAATAGCATGTTTTGTGTTTTGGGGAGAAAAGCAGGGTATAAATAAATAAATAAACAAATAAAGCTGCCCTTGTGAGCGTGCCAATGCATTTAAGGTATGGTTTCATAGAAGTGCTATTCATAACATGTTCAGGAATTCATGAGTGGAACTAATAATGTGAAGTAAAAATATTCTGAGTGGAAATAAAATATGTAGAAAGCATTGAGTGAGAACCTGCAGTAGTATAGCATGGAATTATTAGCACTTTTTGTCAAGTCTGCTAAACAGCTATTGCTTTTGGCTGAGCTGTACAAGTAGTCAATAAAAGCATAGCTTTATACTCACTTGTTTTAACTTCCTGGTCTTGTGGCCTGATTCCTATTCATAAATGATTGAATGATGGATTCACTTGGCAGCAGTAATAACAACTGTGCTTATATACCACTCTTCTGGATAGATTAGCGCTCAGAGCAGTGACCATAGTCAGTGTTATATTATCCCCACAATACTGCTAGGAAGCTGGGACTGAGTGGCTTACCCGAGGCCACCTGCTGAGCTCATGGCAGTAGCAGGATTCCAATCAGCAGAGTGTTGATTCACAGCCCAACCACTTAAGCGCTATGCTACAGCAGCATTAAGCAGCAGTGATGTAGTTTATTCTGTTCACTGTACAATAGGATAACAAGAGAAAAAACACTAGATCAAAAATTATTGGGATTGTGGTGCAGAGGCAACTGACAATCCAAACTTTATATGAGGGATACCACCTGAAGTGATAATGTAGGCAGATGGCAGGAGTGGTAAGAATAATTGGCCATTCAGCTGCTCTCCTAATTCTCTGGCAATACATATTTGTAATTCTTTGACCGAAGTTAATATGATAGCCTATATGTTTAATTCTTTCGTACCCTTCCCTGCTTTGTTTGAGTCTTAATTAGAAAATTTAATACTTTTGTGTATGTGTGTGTGTGTTTTTATGCCTTCCAGATGCTTGTGGCAAATATTGACTTAGGTCCTACTATTTTAGATATTGCAGGCTATGACCTAAATAAAACACAAATGGATGGGATGTCACTTTTACCACTTCTTGTAAGTAAACAGATGGGACTATTAATGAGCATTCTTGTAATTGCTTCTAATGTTGCAATATTTTTTAAAAAATGTGAATAAGTTTATAAAGTCTCTCCCTTGCGGATGTTTTCACGCTGCATTGGCAAGCATGATTGCTACTAGGGGTGTGCACCTGAAAAATATTCGGCTTTTGGGGGGGGAACCCGAAATCCGAAGTGGCATGCCGCTTTGGATTTGGGTTTTTAAGTCGCTTCGGTATGCTCTGTAAAGATTTGGAGGATACTGAAGTGACGGGGGTGGAGGCCCACTCCCACCCCACCCTTTAACCCCATCCCCCCACCCCCACCCACTTACCTGGTCAGGCTCCAGCCTCCAGTGGCGCACTGGCCAGCTGGCTGGTGGCAAAGGCCTCCCCTGCCGCCGCCGTCGCCACACAGCCGCAGCCAGCATGGCTGGCCAGCAGAGAGGGCTTCCCCTGCCGCCATACAGCCGCAGCCGGCACAGCTGGCCGGCAGAAACGGCTGCTGCTGGAGGCCAGCAAGGAGGCATGAGGGCCTCCTCCTCCAACCGGTTCCAGGCAAGTGGGGGTAGGGAGGTGAGGGTGGGTCAAAGCCATAGAAGAGGTACATTTTTATAATGTGCCAAAATGACATAATATATGCACAATGGAAAGTGTACATCTATCTATCTTAAACTCGTGCAATTTTCATTGTGATTGTTGCAGAAACAGCACATTAGGAGAGAATTAGGTAATAAATATGTTCCTCAGTAGGTACAGTTTTCTGTTGACTCAAGTTATTCGAAGTTGCAGCAGTGCTTCAATATCAAACTGTAAAATGTAATGATTGGCTTTCTTCAGGATTTCTTCATATTTACTTTGTTTCTGCTGCTACCACATGATCAAGCTTAATATCCACAGTTATGATGGTTAGAAGCACTTTTATCTAAGATGCTTACATTCCGTTCCTTCTGTGAACCCACAGGAGGGGAAAAATTAACACCTACCTTTTAATGTTTGCTTTCTTGTAGAGAGGAGATGCAAATGTGACCTGGAGATCAGATGTTTTGGTTGAATATCAAGGAGAAGGGCATAACAGCAGCGATCCTACCTGTCCTGCCCTCGGGCCTGGCGTCACTGTACGTAATTCTGAAAATTGTTCTCTACATTTTTTGGATAAGGGTGAATATGATTGGTGAGGGTTTGGGTGGAAATAATAGGAGCTGTATCTTAGACATGGGATTTAAGCAAGTGTGAGAGATAAGGAGTATTAAAGTAAATTTGGAAGTAATTTCAGGAGTCTGTTGGTAGGGTTAGAGATGCGTACCCTTACCCTTTCAATCTGTTGTTTATGTGAAGTGGAGCTCAGTCTTACAACTTGTTTTTATAGCATTGTTTTCCAGATTGTGTTTGTGAAGATGCTTACAACAATACATATGCTTGTGTAAGGACACTCTCAGCTTTGTGGGATCTACAGTACTGTGAATTTGATGATCGGGAGGTAATTCTTTATTCTGTATATCTTTGGCTACATAGTGTTGATACTCATTCTTTCAGTGCTCACTATACAAGATACATAAAAAATATAACAGGTATGAGATTTTTGTAAGGAGAAATATTTGTTCTTGGATTTACAGAAATCACTTTTGGAACCAGATTAATCACATTATTGTGTGGTTACACAATACAGGTAGAAAACAACATATTATCCAAAGTACTGTAACATAAGGGCATTTTTGGATTCATGTCTGTACATGTAATCATCCAGTTTTGTTTGAATTTTATTACAGTTAAACAGATAAGGAACTTTAGATGTTACAGTCAGACTAGTTAAAAGGCTGCTTAACTTGACTGCTGTTTTTTGAGAGGTCATCTCTGCAGACACACAGGAACTTGAGCATGTGCAGAGTCATAACTAGAACCTTTGAGAGCTAAGTTTTAGTGCTGTTTTGGGTGGTCAGGAAGTAGCATTTAGTGTGTGCGCATGTGATACGCCATCGTCATTTCCAACTTATGGCCTATATATTAATGGCCTTCAAAACATCCTATCATTAACAGCCTTGCTCAGGTCTTGAAAACTAGAGGCCAGATTTGCTAGTCCAAAGCTACATATCCTTAATGTAAATTGATAGCTGGTTCTGCCACTATCTTCCTTCTGCCTGAAAGCAGGATCTAGTGCCACAAAGTTATTCTAAGG
Organism: Eublepharis macularius; assembly: GCF_028583425.1. Classification (NCBI taxonomy): domain Eukaryota; kingdom Metazoa; phylum Chordata; class Lepidosauria; order Squamata; family Eublepharidae; genus Eublepharis; species Eublepharis macularius. Next base: position 65,643,453 of record NC_072798.1, read on the forward strand.
AAATTGTGTGAGATTTACCACAAGAAACCTCACGTGTGAGAGAGAATGAGTCTAAGAGTGTATTTGTCAGACAGACAGATTTCTGTATTGCCCATGTGAAAGAAGGGTCTGCACTTTCCATGTATATTTGTACAGAAACATGACCATGCTTCCTCTTGTCAATCTGCCAGACCTGTTCTTTCATCTAAAGAATATTCAATGACTATACAGATGTTCCCTACTAAAATCCATACTGAATGGATTCCCATGATGTTTTAGTTGGACTCAGCATAAGTAATCTTAATTTCTGTAATAAGGGCTGTATTTTTTCTGGCACTGCAGTTTCCCCAAGTAGCAGTAGGCTGTATGCCCAGTTTTATCTTCCAGCTAATAGACATTACAGTAAGCAGGGCCAATTGAGGAAGCATTGCTGGCTCTTACAGGCCACCAAGAGGGTGCTAAATACAAGGTTGGGATACAGAGTGTGGTTCCTGATGTAATAGCTGCAGCTAAAGTAATAGTGAAGACTAGCTGATGGGCTGGTGGCATTGTAAATTGAATCCATGCAACCACTTGAGCTTCAGAGGAGACAACAGTCCTGCAAAAAGATCCGGGACAATTGGCTTTTTTTTTTTTACTCTCTTGGCTCTTCTCCCTTTTAAAAGCAAAATTAAGATCTCATGAGGCATCTAGTGTCAGAAATACTCAGTAGTTCTTTCCAGCTTTCAAAATATCGGTCCACTATCAGTATGTGGTGAAACCAAAGCTGCTAAAAAAACCCCTAGCAGTTGTTTTTCCGAGTCTGCTCCTTGACGAAGCTTGGGGCCTGTTTCTTGTCCTATAAAAAGTCCAAAAGTAATCCTCCAATGGTATAAGGTATCTAGGCCATATTTCAGTTAAATTTTAATTATTCTTTATCATAGTGCTTTAGGCACGAATCTTCTTTTTGACAGTATGCTTCAGATCAGTATTTCTGTAATATTGCTGATAATGATTCATCATGTAGTGGAAACCAGTTTGATCCAAGATCAATCTCAGTGTTACCATTTTCTCTACATAAACATACTTGACTAAAGCGTAAAACTAGGCCTAGCTTACTATTGGTGCCCAGGTTTTATGAGGTCCAAGGCTAGGCTTGTTCCATGTGAAAAATGATCTGTATTAATATAGCTTCACACTAATATGGCCCTGAATATGTCTTACTGTCCTGATTTGCTGCAGGTATTTGTTGAAGTTTACAACTTGACTGCTGATCCACACCAACTAAACAATATTGCAAAAACAATAGATCAAGAAATCTTAGAAAAAATGAATTATCGACTAATGATGTTGCAGTCCTGTTCTGGATCAACTTGCCGCACACCAGGAGTCTTTGACCCAGGGTAAACGTCAATCTTCAATTATTAATTTTATAACTGCTTATGAATTTATAAGGTGAGAAGATTTGTCTTATATATTGTGCATTTCACACAAAACATTTCCTCTTGAAGTAAAATATAGCTGTAAATATTTTAAATTAAAATATCTCAAAGTGGGGCAAGACAGAAACTGTTTCCTTAGTAGAAAACATTAACAAATATGCATTTTTTTTAAAGCACATGTACATCTCTACCTGGATAAATGTCTTGTTTGATGACTGAACGTGAATTCTGAAGACTTTATACGGTTTAACCCTTGCAACAGACAGATCAGATAGCGACTAATCACTTTTAACTCTGAGCTGGGAATATAGAAAATGTTGTCTTTAGAAGCAAACTACCAAATGTGGTTTTGTTATAACCTCCATTTCTTTTAGTAGGGCTTATAAAACATTTATATATCATTTACAAATGTAAATATGAGTGCTTTTAAATGTTTTAGTTTTGGCTTCAATTACTGTTTTTATGATGCTTGCTTTAACTTTGTTAAGCCACCTTGGTGGTACTTATGGGTCAGAAAGAAGGGATTCAAATTTTGTAAATAAAATTTACTAGAAGTATTGTAGAAATGTCACTGTAGACTCACTTTACAGAGAAGAAATATTTTAATAGCATTCTGTAACAGCTCTTGTACCTGTGCTCAGTTATTTTTTTTTTCCGCTTTCCACCTTCTCAGGTACAGGTTCAATCCACATCTGATGTTCAGCAATCACGGAACTCCACCTCGCAGACTTTTCACGCGTTCCTTGTAGCTGCATCCACTATCCTGTTTTGTTCATTTTCTCAAAGCCACTGCAGCAGATCCGCCTCATTCATTTGGACCACACTTTAAAAGACGCTGTCAGCTGGCTTGGGAGGAAACTTCCACCTGGTTACCATGCGCAATACATGTATATTGCAGACGTGGTCAGTCTAATCTACTCAGCTCTATGATATCCATTTTTAAAAGGCTGTTACTATATTAACTCAATGAGTCTCATTCATTGTTGTTTGGTATAAATGAGGTTGTTAACTGCTTAAAAACTTAATATATGGGAAGAACTGGATAGGGGTAGGAGTAAGTTGTGCTGCATCTGTTTCAGAGCCAGAGGCCAGAGCCACTGCTCAGTAAGCTTTTTAAGTGAGTGTGGTTCTCGGATGTGTTTCTACTTTGAGTCTAATATAATCAAGTTAACCAGGCAGGCTGCCATCCATCATCTTCTCAGCTCTCCAGTCTGGTGTTGTGGATCAGAATTTGTTTGCCTTATGTTGTCTTCATGTTATCATCAATTCAGTTTTCTGAACTTTGTTATCCACTGAATGGACACTGTTCCCAAAGGCTCCTCAGCATCCAACATTTTCTGTTTTGTATGGTAACAAATGAGTTACGTGAATCTAGGCTAATTCAATTATGTAATTCTCAAGATTTGTATCTAACATTCTAATTTAGCAATGTATAACAGAAAATGAGGTTTGAGTCTTCTCTTCCCAGAAAGTTGTTTTGGGATCAAAAGTTAATTAGGTTTAGCCCACGCTAAGAGCCCTTTATGCTAAAGGATTGCAAGTTGTATCTCTTTAGTGCTCAAGCTTGATGCTTGGGACAGCAGTAATTGCTGGTCATTTTTAATTCATATCCACTTGGTGATGTGAAGTACAGTTTCAGCACTTTTTCAGAATTGAGAAGCTAGTAATATTTTAATGCATTATCCTATAATTGTCCTTAAAGGTAATAGATTAATGGTTAAGCATATGTGTAGCTAATAGGTACGTCTTCTAGAATGAAGAATTTATGTCGTATTTCATTCAGGATGGTATGCAAACACCAGTAGAAGCTGCTTTCGATGTGGTAACCTTTTGTTAAACTGACAGCAGAGATTGAGGGGCAACAGGTATTCCCTGAGATTACAGTAGGACATCTGGGATATGTGGTATGTACATTGCATCAAGTGCAAATGTATCAAGAAACTGCCTTTTGAAAGGAGAGATTGGTAAATTATGGAAAAGAAAAATGCCTTCTTTGGAACCCTTGTATGCCATGTGCAGCAGATTTTAGTTTGTACTTGGACATCATGAGAAGAATCCTTCAGCATCAAAGTAGTCCCACAATTGATTTTTCAGTTAATCTGATAAAAATTGAGATTTCAGGATGTATTTTGTAGATAACATGAAAGCTAGTCGATGAGTAACAGTAAATTGCATGTTTCTCATATGAAACAGCTGCTAATAAGCAAAGATTAACTTATTAAAGAAATTGGTCATTTGATGAGCTCCTTTGATTTATTTTTTTAAGGAAACACATGTATACTAACAATACTGTTCTAAGCAGGAACTTTCATCTTGCTAATCAAAATACATTAGGTGTGACCTTTGAAAATGGGAGCAGATAGTGGATAGCTTAAAGTCATTTAAGTGTCCAGCTACACTTAACTACAACTTTCAACTGGCATTATAGTGTTGTGCATGGTAATGTAATAGCAGTTGATCATGTTCCCCCACTCTCAGTTGTCCATCTTTTCCTGCTGTTTTTAATGATCTTGTTCTCTAAATGAGAAATTAATCACCTCACAGTAACATAGCCACTAATATTTGTCTTGTGTTTTATTTGCTGTTTACTGCTTGATATGGATAGGTATTCTATCTCAACCTTCGGTTAGGTGTACAGTAGGCCAAAATGAACTGCAGTATATTTTAGCGGCCTTCTTAGTGACTCAGCCACTAACAAATAACTTGAACACATATATTACATGGTTTATGTGTAGTACTGAACTTACCATTTTATTGCATATTTGTTAGAGCAAAGCTATAGTGCTACATGGGCTAGGTTTCTTGGCATGGATGCTAACTGCTGAGTCAATATAACCCCCCCAAAACAGGGTGTAGATACATATTTACATATTTAACCTAACTCCATTCAGTAAAAAATCCTGAGCCCCTAAAAGCTGCCTCCTCTCTCATCTCTTGCACATGTACCATGCACTACTCTAACCCTCTTTGGAAATGGTGATTGACATCATCTGTTGCCTATTTAGATAATCAAGTTGGGGTTTGGCTCTTGCCTGCTTGCACTTTAAGGACCCATTTAACTGCTGGATGCTAAGAAAGGCCTTAAAGAATATTAGTCTTACATAAAGAGTGGCTTTAAATCACTTGAGCATTAAACTGGTATGGCAACAAACTAAGTAATGGTCGAGTCTGTCTAGAAAACTGACACAGAAGCAACTCTTACCCATGAGAAATAGCTGCTCTATATCATGAGCAAGTAGCCCTGCAGTAACTCAGCAATTCAGTAATTATGCTGCATAACTCTTACAGAAAGCACTACAGAGCAGCAGAACAAATAAGTATTAATTAGAAAGTTTATCTTTGCCATAATTGACAGCTCTTAAAGTTTAAGTAGTACTTTCTCATGTATAGCATGCCACTCTTAAGATTTATTCTAAAAACTATTCAAAAAGTACCAGATGGTTTCAAAGGTGTATTATTTTGGTAATGCACTATAGAATAAACAAGCTTTGTACCTCTCTGATTTGTACCTCTTTCTGTGCTTGCAGCAGTCTTCTTCAGCACTTTCCCCCCTTCAGGACAAAGGCTAGTACAAGTCTGTAATGCTGTGTGAAGCCATGAAATCAGATGTTCTGTTTTAAGGCCCTTATATTCCTCCTGTGTTCCCTTAATGAAGAATGACACTGTACATATCAACCTTCTTGTTCATGATTCATAGAATTGTTTAGAAAGTGCCCTTTGAAGGACCCTGTATATTGCTGCACTTTTCAGTAAATAAGTATCTCAGTAAAGTTTCTGTACAAAACAAATTGTGAACTAAAATTAAAGACAAATTGTTTAGCAATTTATGTCACTTGCTGAATGGACATTTATTCTGTCAGATGTGGATTTTTAATGCATGGAACAGTGATTTAGTCATGGGAACCCTTTTGAATTCCTATAAATATAGTATTGTGTTTACAGCATGTTCTGTGCCTTCCAACCCAGTGGCACAGTACTGAAGCTGTTTCGTGGCAACTGTGAAAATGGCATGCAGCTACATCATGTTTATATGATAAAATAAACATGATGTAGCTGATAAATATGATTGTGATATTTCTCCACGGAAGTCCTTGCTCCCTTTAATGTAATTTTATACCTTTGTATACCTACAACCATCAGTTCTATGGGATCTTTATGTAGGATGAGATCCAGAGTAGTTAGCCATGTTAGTCTGTAGTAGCAAAACAGAAGAGTCCAGTAGCACCTTTAAGACTAACCAACTTTACTGTAGCATAAGCTTTCGAGAATCACAGTTCTCGTCAGATGTAATGGAGGATGAGGATGAGGCAGCATACAAGTTTGAAAAACATTACTTTATATGCATAGATTGAGTTCATTTTTAAAAAATAAGGTTTCAAAGACTTTGAAAAGGTAATTATCACCAATTCAAGAATTATCAGAGCCACCCATTTACTTCTCAGTACAGAGGATTAAATGAGTGTAAGAGGAGCACCTATATTGCTGCTATGAAGGTACTAATCCAATAGCCAGGTGAACAAGACCTGCAAGGTTGCATCCTTCCATTAAATGAGTGAGGGAAAGATCAGTAAGCAGGCCAAAAGGCAGATTGCTTCATCTACATCAATGGAAAGAAGTGTTTCAAAAAACTGCAGATGCCTAATGACTGCAGAGGTAAAAGACCATTTTCGAATTATGTATTTTCATATAGCTGGGTCATGAGGTAAACTTCATTCTTTTGAACATATTAACCAGAGGTTAAGAACTATTTCTATGGGGTACATGAACGTGAAATGACTTGTCGTGCTGTGTTTGTAGTTTGTTTCAAAATTAACTAAGCTAACCTTTGGGGCAGGAGTGGAAAGGTGTATGTAAAACATTTGAATAATGAAAGCAACTTCCCAATCCATATGCTATAGTGAACTGCTAGGTGTCATTTACTCTTCTGGATCAGGGCTTGTGCCTGCAGAGAAGTGGACGAATATGTATTCAGCAATCAGGGCCTGTACCTTTGCACAATGTGTTTACTAACAAGCACAGGGGATGATCAGGGGTGTGGACCAAAATATTCAGAAAATATGAATTTTTTACCAAATCTAAGAAAAAATTCAGAATTCCCCAAATTCCAAAATGATTCTCCAATTGAGATATTTCCCCCCAAAAAACCCAAACAAACCAGGCCATTGTTTTCTATAGGAAAACCAGTGGGCTCCATGGATCATTTTTTCAACCAAACTTCATTAAATTTGGAGGGAACCTACCTCTGACTGTCCTCTAAAGTTCCTCCAAAGAAGGAGCCCCCACCTACTCTTCATTATTCCCTGGGGACTATCTGGGGGTAGCAGTTTTCCAGCAAACTCCACTAATATTTCAGTGGACCTAATCCTGACAGTCCTCTAATGACCCCCAAGTTTCAGGAAGATTGAGCCCCTGAACAAGGAGCCCCCAGCCACTCCACTGTTTCCATTCAGGGAGAAAGTCAAAACTGACTCCCATTGCAGAAACACGGGCAAGGCTGCCATGGTCAAGGTATGAACTCATCCCAGAAAAAGCCCAAGAATGGAATTCCCCCAGAACCAAAGTGAAACATCTGTACTGATGCTAAATTGGGATTAGATTAGATAAATTTATCAAATTCAACAGAAACTGACATCATCTGTATCAACTTCAGCTTTAATGATGGAATCACAACTTGCTATTATAACATCTTTGCAGGGAATCAAATCTCTATAAAAAGAAAAGCTTTTTGAAATAAATAGTTTTTTTTAAAAAAAAACTGTTTTCAGTGTTTCCCTACACTGTCTTCATTTCATTTACACTTCATTCAGGTACCACTAAATAGACAATATACAGATTTTGCAACATACCTGACAGATCAATAATAGGCTACTAAAACAAAATTTTAAAAAACCTTTTGGGTCATTATTGACCTATTCTTTTAAATTAAATAAAAGTTGAACTAACCAGTGTTTTTGCAGGTATTTTGTAAAACGTCTAAGAATGTTTGAACAAATTCTTTTTTCCACTCTACTTAAACCTGTAGTGCATAAGATACCAAACAAAGATTTGGAGTAAAGAAACTTAAACATTCAAGTAAAAATAAAAATTCACATACTTTTAGAATTGTCCTCTCTGGACTCAAACAGTATTTAACTCAACAACAAATGTCTGATATTTAATAGCAAACAATGACTTTATGTATAAAACTAAATGAATCATAATGCCAGTTCTGAACTGTTCTCACATGTTGTATGTTAAAATGCCCTTACCTCAAGGAATACTTCACTGGAAGCCATGTTTAGAATGCACATTATCTCAGGAACTGCTCAATTGTGTATGGCAGCACATTCCAGGTGGAGGCACTCTGATCCCCACTTTATGCACAAGTGGGAGCAGTAAATAGCTTATAAATGTTACCGCTTCCATTATCAAAGGGCTGTTTTTGTTGTGACAACAGAGGAACAGTAACCTCTCAACAGGTAAGTATGCTACAGTACTAGAAAAATCATCCTGGCTGATGTATAAGCATCCCTGTACCACCATATAATGCAATGTTGCTTTGTTCCCAAAAAAATAACATTCCATCCAAGGTACTACAATGTTACATGGGAAAGAAAAAAAGAACAAATCATGGTACTGAGAATGTGATCACTAACTATTAACACTTCAAAAATATCAAGATTGTCTTTGCACATATGTAATTGGGGATTAGAAACCTTGGTGTGTTTCTTTTGGGGAGGGAAGACGGGTAAGAAGCATCTAAGATTAAAATGAAGGCACGTGTTCCCAAGAGAACATATCTTGGTGTTGCATATAATATCCACTAGGTGACACCAAAGTGGCAGGCAAGTTTCAAAAATACTGGCCAAATAATTAGGAGCAAAATGATGGCTGCTCATGAGTTTTTTTCAAAACTTACAAAGTTTTCTAAATAATTATTTTCCCTGGGGAGCTGAAAATATTTTTTAAAAAATTAGAACAAGTCTCATTTGTATAGATTTGTATTGCACACCATATCTTTGGTTTCATTTAGCCTATATACTTAAATACTTCTAGACAAAAATATATAGCTAGTCAATGGCAAGATTCTCTTCTCTATTTACCTTATGTTTGGTTGAGCTGCATACAGAACCCTAGTCGGCTTCTGAACTATTTAAAGTTTAAGCAGAAACCCTAAATTAAAACATTCAAATTGCTCAAAGCACAGGGCCATATACATATTTCCCAGCCTACTTAGATACAAAACATAAGAGGGGTCTAATCCAGCAGTCCATCAGCAGAAGGCACTACTCCCATCAGCCCTATCTGAACCCAGGAAAGTTAAATTCATGTAGGAAGAGATGAGCTGCGCTGAAGAAGGGAAGGGAACAAAATTGTCCCTCTAACCTCTTCTGCCTGTGGAGTTAAATAGTTCATGCAAATACTGCCCCATAAAAAGCAACTTTTCCAGGATAAGAAAGAACTGTTGGGAGGAAAAGAACAAGGAAAATACCCGTAATCCTTATACCATGGATCTCTAGATTCAACTCACTGATTTTCAAAAATAAGAAACACCACTATTTTATATGTACCCATATCAATTTCTCTGCACATTTAGACATTCAATGAATTAGACAAATGCTGGATTATTTTTTTAATGCTGATGTTTTACTCATGAAAACGTCAGCCAAATACTTAGTAAATCATAAAGCTCATAGAAGACTGGGACCAAAGCGTGCATTGCCCTTCACAAACTACTGCAGTTCAGTTTCCACTATCGTAAACCTTATCTCAAAAACAACTCTGAATATATTAATTTCAGTAATCCCAAACAGCAAAAACTCATCTTCTTTCCAACTGAAAAAACAGACTTCCAGGATCAACTGTTTGTCTTCCATTTCAAAATCTCCATTTCTTTTCTCTATCTCTTACCTTATTTCCAACCTCCTCTGTAACTTCTTCAGTAAAATTGTTTTAACGTCTTCTGCACATTTGGAACCATTTATGATTCCTTGTGATAAAAATGATTTCTTTACAAATTAAAGAGACTGGATTTGAAATAACACTCCTTGATCAAAACTAATTTTTGATACATAGCAAGAAAAATTTTTACCCACAACTTTTTATCAAAAGCCACAAATGAACATTAAAGCAAAGAATGTTTCATTATGTCTAATTTCAAAGAGACATCACAGAGTCACAATGACCATAAAGAAAGCTCGGAAAGACAAAGCACACAAAAGAGAGATGTACAAGTAATACAGTACTGCCATCTCTTTGTGTCTACATGCAAGATGCTAAGAATGTGATTTGTGGGACCTCTTCTTTGCAAAAGTTCTCTCTTGGCCTCAAAAATGGTCATATGTTTTAAAGAGGCAACCATCCTTGCTGTGTGTGTAGTATGTTTGGCATGATACATAGTATTTAGTAATGCAATTTTCCCTGAGTGTCCTTTGTCCCATTTTAACCTGGTGGTTGCCAAACTTCACCAAGAGCTTCTTCAAGTTTGTCTCTGTATGCTGCATAGCGCCTTTTTAAGTTCTGTAGTTGTTCATCTTCTTCTCTGTCCAGTATACGCAAGAAGTTATGTAGTTCAGGAAGGCTAAAGGCTTCCCACTGAAGGAAAAAAAAGGGCAAAAAAGTTAATGTAACTCATGAACAGTATCTCAGCTCCCATAATTAAACATCCAATAATAGTATGTATGGTTTTCCCTTTGTCATTCTCACCTTTATTCTGCATGTTATGTGATCTGAAAACCTGTACATACAGTCCTTAGAGGACTTAGCATTATAAACTAGACATAGTGAAAAGATGATCTTTACCCTAAAGTTCCATGTGTCTCCTTTAATGAAAAATTCTCACAAGACTTTAAAATATCACAAACACAGTAAGTGAAATGTATGAAATCCCAAAACAAAATCCGCATGATATCACTTTTTTGAACCTACCAAAACATCACAGAAAGCTGTTTTGTGTCATTTTGGTTGGTACTAAAACAAGGTATTACATGGGTTTGTCCATGTCTTCTGATTTTACCTTGGACCAGCACAGCTGCCTACAACTTTTTATGAGTAATCACCGATTGCTAGGAGTATGGAGGAAAGAAAGCAGATGAAATATTTATTAAAACGTTCATTTTTCTCCTTCATACAATTCCACCTATACTTTAGTTGCTATATTCTTTTGCTTGGAAGAAAATGAGTAACTGCTGACCACAAGAGTTTCAGCGCACTGTTCTGAACTATTAGGAATGGCTGTGAGAGTATGCAGTGGACAGATATTTTTGGCAAGACAGTTATACACAAAAGACTAAGGATTCCATCTAGTTTGGGTTTCAACTGAGTACCAAATAGCTCTCCAGATGTGCACTGTGGCCTAGGGGTGTGCAATTTTAACTTGATTTGGTAAAATTCGCTATTACCAAACTAAAAAGGGAATACCTAATCAAATTCAGTATTACCAAACTCAAGTTTACTTAATTAATTTGGTTTAATGCAGTAAACTTGGGTAAAGAACAGCAAAGAAACACGGTTTCCCGCCTTCTTTAACCAGATGGAACGGGGGAGAAGACAGTGGCAAGAGAGAAACGGTCAGTCCTTGCAGAAACTCTTCTTTTCTGGCCAATGGGATTCTCAAGAAGGTGAGTGCAATTTTTAAACTGCCCTGCAAAGAGTTAAATATGCAGGCTTGCCTCAGAGCAGCCTCCATTTTGCTCTGCCCTTGAGAGAGATTGCCTGCTTGCTGTTGCTGGCTGTTGGCTCTCTTTTTGTGGTCTGGCCTGCTTTGGACTGCAACTGGATCCTGCTTCCCAGAGAGTGGATTCCTGCTGCTGCCTGCTGCACCTGGAGGACTTCTGCTGCTACCTGGTTTGAGAATTGTAAACTCACTGGGTTTTTTCTCTCTGGGAGGAGGAGGTTGGCCTGGTGTCTGGGAGGGATAGGGTTAGGAGGGAGGGGTTGGGTTTTTTTTGAATTTTAAAAAACTGCTTTTTTGCTGTATGGGCTTTTGTGGGGGGGCACTTGGGTTTCTTGCTTTTGAATTTGGTTACATTTACTGTTAATTTTGCTGCTTGTTCTGCTGGGGGGGTCTTTTGTTTTATTCTGCTGTGGGTGATTGGTTGTTTGGTGTTTTATAGTTCCTGTTAATTTTATTAAATCCACTTGTTGGGGGGGCTGTTTATCCCTGTTGTGGGTGCTTTCTTTATTGTTGTACATTTTTGCTGGTTTTTCATTTGGAGGGGGATGTTTTGCCCTGTTGTTGGGACTTGCTCTTTCTTTACAGAAGTTTGGTTGGAATTTTTTGCTGGGTTCTGTTTTCTGTTGGCATAGAAGTTTAATTTGGTGCTCAATTGTTGTCAGCTGTTCTTCTTCTGGGGGAGGCGCTTGGTTCAGTTTGTTAACTTAAATTACCTAGTGGTGCTTGAGTGTACTTTTGGTATTCACACAGGGTTATGAACTTTTAAAAAGCTGGGATGGCTGTGGCTCTCCCCCTACCTGCGCAGAGCAGGCCAGCCCAAGTGTAGCTGATGTGCACCCGCCTGGCTTCTGGTGACAGCAAGAGGATTCGTGACAGTAAAAGTTTGCAAAGCCCTCTTTCCTGAGGCAGATGCAGGAGCATCACTCCCACCACAAGTACCTGAGGCAGGAGCTGGCACTGGGTAGGATACTGCTGCTGAGGCTCCCCCTCCTCCAGCTGCTGAGACCTAGCAGCGGGAGGAGAAGCATGAGGAATCTTTTGGGGTGGGCTTGGGGAATGAGCGTTTTCCATCCCTCATGCTCACCCCGGGGCCCTGGAGGGTGTTGGAGGAACTGGCGGACGGGCCCTCCATTGGTGAAACCTTACCCAGTTTCCTGAGACCAGCATGGCGAGGCAGGAGGAGAGGATGGTGGAAGAAGAGGAAGAGAGTGTGGAAGTAGTGACCCCCACCTCTACCCCTTCACCCCCCACATCTTTACCCCTTCACCCTCAGCCATCTTTTTCTGCCCAGTCTAGACACAGTGTGTCTGGCCCAAGCGCCTCATAGAAGGAGCAGGGCAGCATGGGCACCCCTTGTCCTCCAACATCTGGGAGCATTTCCAGAATATGGAGGACCCCCACTATGCACCACCAAACAGTGCTTCTTAGGGGGGAGAGACTGGCATTATACGGCTGCCAGAAAACCAGCAAGGGGGTCATCCTGCGACCACCTCTGGCATTCCCCTCTCCAGGTTTCCTGTAGGGAAGGGATGCCAAGCATCTCTGCTGGAGATGTTTGGTGCACATGGCACTAGTGTGCCAAGAAAGGGAATCCAGAGGGCATCTAGGCTCATCACTTGGAAGATTACAGAGATGATTGCTTTAGACGGGCAGCCGTTCTCCATAATAGAGGACTTCACATTCTGATGACTGCTCCAGCTAGTCTGTCCTTGGCACACCCCCTGCTTGCATCATGCTGAACAGGACTGTGATGCCCTCCCTTTATATGGCTGCCAAGGAACATGAGGAGGCACAGTTGTCTCACACTGCCAGGAGAAGTATGCACTTCAGACCTGCCCTCAGTCGCAGCATGCATACCTTTCACTTACTGAACACTGGTGGCAACCCAATGACCTTCAAGGTTGGGGTGGTATGACCAGCATCAAATAGGGCCAGATGGGAGACTGCTGAGCTGGCTCCTGCAAGGCTTTGCTCCATGTCAAGATATTCAACAAGGCACACATGGTGGAGAATATCATTGCCACCATCAAGAGGGAACTAGTGGACTGAGTAGATAAGGCCAGCGTCACCATGGGATAATGGTGTTTGATGGTGGCACAAACATGAAGGCTGTGGCAGTGTGAGTGGGCCTCAAGCACATTTATTGTGCGGCCCACAAACTTCCTCTCCTGGTGAAGGATGCTCTTGGTCTGGGTTCCTCCAGTGGACCTGCAGAGGACCCTGCAACTTGTGAGTCTCCTGAGAGTTGCAGAGCCCTGAGAGTTGCTTTCTACCAATCCACTGAGGTACTGGGCCAAGAAGAAGGTGGTCTAGTCATACCTCTCTCTTGAGGCTCAAAAGCTCCTCTCATGTCCTTTGACAAGTGTGGAGAGTGGGTGTGTCTTTTCCCATGCAGGCAACATTGCCAGCTTGCATTGCACTCGCCTACTCCCCTGGAGAATTGAGCAGTTGGTCTTCCTGAAGGTCAACATGCCACTATTCAATTTCCCGACTTTGTACTTCCAAAGTGAATGAGGTGAACCACTTTGTGACCTGCATCTTCTAAGAGTCTGTGACACGGGGGAAAACACTCTTCCCAAGTCTTAAAACTTAGGTAGAAAACCAGCAAGAGGACAGTTGATTCAGTTGGTAGAACAAACGCACAATGCAATTTGGACCACAAAACCACCAGCCCGTGTGAGCACAAATTTCTGCAGATAATTGAGAAAAGAGGCACTAGATTCGGTTTCGTTTTCTCAGCCATGTCGGACGCTCCTCTTCGCTGGCTCGAGAGGAAGCGGCCGAGCACCCTGTCCGGGCGGCTGATCTGCGAAGATTAGCCCCCAAAACTCCCAGTGAGGGAGGCTGGGTCCAGGACGCTGCGGGAAGAGCCCCCCGGAATCAATGCGGGGGGTTAATTGCCCGTTTGTCCCTACGGAGGCCGGCGGACGTGCGCGGCGCCTCGAGTGCTGCCGGGCCATGGGAAACGGCAAAGAGCAGAACTAGGCGAGAGCCTACAAGTAAGCGAATTCCTTCTGTTATTACAAGCGTACGTGAAGGAGAGGTGAGATCTGAAGCTAAGAAGGCTCACTCTTCCCCTTTGCTGAGTTTCAAAATTTGGTTGGCGCCCCCCCCCCCCCAAAATGGCAACAAAAAACCAAAGTCCTGCCCTTGGCAAGTCAGTTTCGGCTGCCTTAAAGGGAGAATCGCTGGAGGAAATAGTACGGAGGGCGGTTGGTGAAGCTATAAAACCCTTTGTTGACAAGCTGAATGAAACAGATCAAAGGGTGGGCTTAATTAAGAGCGAAGTGAAAACCATCAAGGAAGCAGCGGGGGGGGGCAGAGAAGTCTGCTCGGGAAAGTGCGTCACTCGTGAAGGCTACGAATAAAGAGCTTAAACTGGTGGAGAATCAGTTGATCGGGCTACAAGTGGAACGAACACAGACAATTTTGCGCCTCCAGAATGTGAAAGAGGAGGAAAACGAGGATTTACGGGGTCTTGTCTCGGAACTACTGGCGACACCCGCGAGGGCAACTAAAGAAGAAGTAAAAAGCGCCATTTTGGAAGCCCGTCGGGCTACTTCAAAATATGCAATGAAGCGTCAGCTGCCGCGCGAGATCATCATCGATTTTTCATCTAAGAGGATCCGGGACACTATCCTATACAATTCATACAATGCGGATTTGGACTTTTTGGGCAACAAAATTAAGATATTGAAAGACGTCCCATTTCTAGTTCGGAAAAGACGTTTTAAGTATAAAAAGTTCGCAGCTCTTCTGAGAGAACGTGGAATAAAGTACAAATGGTTATTCCCGGAAGGAATCTGGTTCAGCCATAAAGATCAAGCCTTTAAGATATTATCAGAAGATCAACTAAGGGATTTTGAGGACAGGAACCCAGAATTCCAGTGCACCAAGCAAGACGAAAAGGAGAAGTCTGAGGGGGAGGGGGAGGAAACGAGCACTGCGGCTGCAGTTGCTCAGAGAGAACTGCGTCCGGGACCCAGGAGGGGAAGAAAAATTTAACTTGAAATTAAATTGTAATTTGCATTTAGTAAGGTCAACCACTCCATCAATATAATATAAAGCTTTAACTTTTGAATAATGGCAGTATGAAGGGAAAACATTTTGTGTAGTATAGTTGTTACATGTTGTAGTTGTTGTGGTATTTTTCCCTTTTTCCCCTTGATCCCTGTCTTCCCTTTGTATTGTTAGTTAATGTAGTTAATAAAAAATAAAAAATGTCAAAAAAAATTAAAAAAAGAAATTTTTTAAAAAAATAAAAAAAGAGAGAGAAAAGAGGCACTAGAAATGTTGTTCTCTTGCACTGGGATGGGAAGAAGTCAGGAAGAGATGTTAGGAAAAGCAGAGAACAACACAACATGTATCACAGACGGAAACCCATAGAAACACCCAAACGAAGCTACAAACTGCTGTTGTGTAATATACTGTATGTAATGTGGTGTTCTAAATGTTAACTTTCCTCATTGCAGTGGTGGAAGGGATGACTGATGTAATGTGCTGTTCTAATATGCTGTTGTTCTAATGTTAATTTAACTTTCCTCATTACAGGGATGGGAGAGGATGGCTGATGATGAAGTCTGCTGTAGAGAGGTTTCTCAAGTACCTGTCAGGCCAGTGGGCAGGAATCGTGATCACTCTTATGCTTGCCATTGTCTTGTGCTTGTGGCTGAGTACTGCTTGGTTCTATTCGGTTGTGTTCCCCCTCTGGCTGAACCCAGTGCCTGCCTGCTGTGAATGACATTGGTTCTGTTGGGCTATGTTGCAAGAGTGTCCCTTGCTTCACTTGGGTTCTGGGGGGGATTCCATTCCCTTGCTTCAGTTTGCTTCTAGTTGCATGGTAACCTTGGTGCATGTGTTTCTGCAGTGAGAGTCAGTTTGGAGTTTTTTTCCACAACAGGGACAAATGGAGCAGCTGGGGACACCTTGTTCATGGGCCAGCAGAATCGAACTCCGGGGTTCAATCTCCCTGAAACTTGGGGGGATCTTTAGAAGACAGCCAGGATAGCTCCCCTGAAAAACTGGTGTATTTTACTTGCAAAATTTTACCCCTAGCTCCCAGATTGTTTTTCCCATAGGGAATAATGGAGATTGGAGGTGGCTATGAAGTCCCCCCTCCCCAGGGTCCAATCTCCTTGAAACTTCAGGAGTGTTTAGAGGGCAGTCAAGAGGTAGGTCCTCTGCAAATTTGGTGGATTTTGCTTGCAAAATGCCACCCCCAGCCCACTGGATAGCCCCATAGGTTTCCCCATAGGGGAAGATTCGAGATGGCTGAGGGCACCTTCTTTGGGGTGGCATAAAGTAGCCCCCACACACATACCCTGGCCACCGGATATGCCTGAATTGAATTGAGTTTCCCATAGAAAACAATGACTGAATTTTACCAAATTTACTCGTATTACTGAACTGAACTGGAGAATAATAATAACATTCGATTTATATATCACCCTTCAGGACAACTTAATGCCCACTCAGAGCGGTTTACAAAGTATGCCATTATTATCTCCACAACAAAACACCCTGTGAGGTAGGTGGGGCTGAGAGAGCTCCAGAGAACTGTGACTAGCCCAAGGTCACCCAGCTGGCTACAAGTGGAGGGGTGGGAAATCAAACCCGGCTCTCCAGATTAGAGTCCCGCACTCTTAACCACTACACCAAACTGGCTGTAGTGGGAAATACTGACATTTTTTTTCCAGTTTGGTACTACTGAACCCAAATGTACCATTTTTTTTTCCTGTGCACAGGGAAAAAAAACATGTGCCTATAATGTATGCCTACATATAGTTGACCTCTTGGGCAAGATATGACCCATCAGTAAACCTAGGGACCCTCAAGGTCTCTTCTACCTATGGGACTGGATCTAGACTAATATTTCTACAGGTGGAAGGACTTCTGCTCACAGACCATGATTTTCCTACTTCACTGTGGCCCAAAATGCCTCTCAAAATACTGTTCCGGGGGGAGAGGGCCCCCTCAGAAACATAATGGGGGGGGATTTCAGGCTACTATGAGGAGAGGGAGGTGGGAAAATCATGCTCTGTGGGTAGAAATCCTTGCATCTGTGAAAATGTTTAGTCTAGATCCTGCATATTAGAAGCACAGAAGCAACTTACCAAAACTTCTCCAGTTTCATGTTCACGCAGAACAAAACTAAGCATTTCTGTTCTTGGGCCTGCCACCAATCGCAAATAAAGGGGATGTTCCGTTTCTGAAAGCTTGCACATATAAACTTCAGACAAGAAAAATATTATAAAATAAAGATTAAACATGCAAACATGGATTTCAAATGAACTGTAATGAAACATAAATCAATCATGAGAGAATGATATTTGAATCCCTACTGTCAGGAAATCTGCTGGGTGACCATGGGCTGGTCACACTCTTTTAGTCTAACCCACCTCCCAGGGTGGTTGTAGGATAAAATGGAGAAGAGGAAAATTATGTAAGTCAACTTGGGTCCTCACTGGGGAGATAGGTACGATATAAAGGAAAAAAATAAACTAACTAAATAAAAATTGAATGTTGTAAATAAATAAAATCAAGTACAACAACTAAAAACTCACGCATACACAAAACCAAATCCCATTATAAAAACCAAGTATTTCAAGGATATATTAAATCACATACTGCAATAATTGTTACTACTAATACCAAATGAAGGATCTCTTAGTAAACAAACAAACCCTTCAATGTTTTCAAAGAAACGCAAAGAAATGCAAGGAAAGCTATCAAAAATGGTGTGATAGAAATGAGCTAATTAAGCAGACTGTCCTGGCTGTCCTGTCAGTGTCAATGACGGCAACGTAGCTTGAATAGCTACCTTAGGAGCATTCACTAGTCATCTCTTTGCCAAGTTTCTGATGGTTAGTAGAACTTGCCTAATTAAACAAGCTAGGGAATAGCGTTCTGCAAAACTGATCGGCATGGTGTTGTGGTTAGAGGTGCAAACTAGATCTGGAAAACCCAGGCTGAATCACCAGTGTGCCATGGAAGCTCACTGGGTGAACTTGTGCCAGTCACACACACTCACCTTCCGCATAGGGTTGTTGTAAGGATAAAACCAAGGAGGAAAGAATGATTTTGTACACTGCTTTGGGTTCCCATTGGGGAGAACAGCAAGACATAAGTATCAGACTTCCTAATATTTATCTCTTGGATGTTCTCTTAAGAATGCACTGTGCAGGAGGCAGCTTAACTTCATTATTATGCTATCGTAGGTTATTTGCTAGCAGGGTCAGATGTGAGGGCTATTTGCTCCCTAGCACCGAAGTCAGGCTTCTGCTGGCAACTAGGGGTGTGCAGCAAAAAAAAAATCAGTATTATTCAGATCTGGATATCAGAAATACCACAAATATTTAGTTTTCCTGATATTCAGGTCCAAAAATACCAGAACAGTATTCAGAATTCCAAATATATCCAGCTGTTATTCCCTTTAGGGAAATCTTTCTGGAAGGCTAGAGGGACCATTTTTCAAACAAACTACATCAAAATTGCAGGGAATCTAGTCCTCCCTGTCCACTAAAATCCCTCCACCTTCTAAGCGAAGTTGCCTGTGAAGCCTACAAAGGAGGGAGCCAGGGAACAAGCTTTAAAATGTGGTTCCCAGATATTCCCAAATATATCTGGATAATCCGGTAATGTAAATATCAGTTTATCCAAATATATCTGAATATGCTGGATATAACCGAATAATTCCATATAGTTATTTTTTGGGTATTCATTCAATATTTCTAAGCCGAATCGCACACCCCTACTGGCCACTTGCTAAGACTGCAGACGTCGTCAAACAAGAATTAGCCTACTGTTTCCGTGACCTAGTGCTTTGATCAAATGGTCAGCATATCACAAACATTTTAGCAACCATGCTTTTCTATCACTATGTAAAGGCCTTTGTACAAGTCGTTTGTAGTTTGGGGGATGGCTGTCATCAGTATACTGATAATACCCAAGGTCTGCATCTCCCTATCCAAAACTACTGATAATGTGGTAGAGGTCTTGAATCACTGTCTTGCTATTCAGTGAATACATTGAAACTAAAGCCTGGAACAACAGAGGTAATGCTGGGTGGGAAGGTGGAGATCTTGAAGGACACTGTGCTCCCCCACTTTTGATAGGGTTCAAATGTCCCTTGCTGACTCAGTTAAGAGCCTAGGGTTTATACTGGATCTAACATTACTGATGGATAAGCAATATAATGCAGCTGCAAAAAATGCTTTCTTCCATCTTGGTGTAGCCTGGAAGATGTCCTGCCCACCTTGACATGGCCAATTTGACAACCTAGATCCATGCCATGGTAGCATTGAGACTAGACTACTGTAATGCACTCTACATACAGCTCCCCTCAAAGTCAACTCCAAAAATACCAGTTGGTGTAGAATGCTGCAACTTAGTCATTATTGGCAGCTAAGCCAAACATGCATATTACTCCCATTCTGCAGTCACTCCACTGGCTGCTCAGGCTCAATTTAAGGTACTGGCTATCACATACAAAGTCCTTCATGGTGTGTTGACCTCTCATATCTGCAGGATCACCTCTCTCCAATGGCCCATGCTGACAGCTTTGCTCATCTAAGCAGCACCTGCAAATGTGCAAAATCAATGAATGCCTGTACACACGCATTTTCTGTTGCGGTTGCTCCTTTTAGTAGGGCCGGTCTAATGAGCTAAGGAAGGCTCCTGCTCCCCTGGCTTTCCACAAAAAATGCATAACTAAATTATTCAAAAGGGCTTTCTTACACAAGTAATAGGGCTGTACTGAAACAAAATGGTTCAGAAAGATGCTTGGCTAAAGTGTTTGGAATTGTGGACTATACTGCGTATAACTTGTGCTGTCTGTTGCTGTAAGCAGGATCCCACTATGTAATTTTTGCATCATTTAACACATCATGGTAATGCTTATGCTTTGTTTCAGCTCTGTTCAGATTTCTGCAATCCAAATCCTACTGCACTATTAATTGGATGCCCCGTGCTGTTGACTGTATTGACTTACACTGTGTAACCCACCTAGAGTCTCAGTAAGAAAGGTGAACTATAAATAACATAAATGAATAAATTATCCATGATCCAAAGTCAATGTAGACACTTCACCTTTCATCACGTGAACATATGTAAAAAAACATCCAAGGAAACAATAATTCAGGACAACTTAGAAACTGCCTGTGTGAAACATTATCAAGTTTCTCTATATTTGGAAGAAAGTATTTATTGATTGTTCTTAGAAATTCACACATTAGAGAATGATCAGATTGTCTCCCTCTCCAACTAATGTTTGCTGAACACAATGGGTTGAAACATGGTGATCAATTGGCAGTTGTTGTTTTCTCCTCTGTAATCAGCCTCTTGACTGCATACTGTCCATGCAAGTCCCATAACCCCAGGAATAAACTTTCCAGGGTCACAGAAGAGATTGCTCAGGGAGGGGGAACATGGGAAAGATACATGATCCTTGTGCCAATAGATCGTGGGATCCAGCCCAATTATTTCTTATAAAATTTTAAGAAATATGATGAAGACTACTAGTGCTTCCCTAATCAATGTACATTTCTAACTTGATGATTTATCACGAGCACTTCACAATTTACTGAGCACATCAAACAAAGCAAATTTCCCTGCATCAAAGGAAAATGCTTGTACAAGATTTGCTATTTCATTATCTCCTCCTGCCCCTCCTCTGGACTTCAGATACCTGGAACTCTTTAAGAAGGCAGAATTCAATTTTGTACACTATAAAATTCACCTCTCTATTTAAAAATTTTGTTTAAAAAATCCTTTAAATATGTTTCTTTCTACTCTTGTAGTGCTATCAGTCACATAAAGTAATAGGCATCATTTATACCCTACCATTCTCCATGGGGACCCTTAGGTCAGTCTCCTCTCCTCCATTTTACCCTCACGTTCACAACCACCTTGTGAGGCAGGTTCGGTTGACAGCATGTGACCAGCCCAAGGTCACCCAGTGAGCTTCCATGGCAGAGCAGGTATTTGAACTGGAGTCTCCCAGATCCTAATCCATCTCTCTAATGACTACACCACACTGGCTCTCATAAAATTCACCCATTTAAGATTTTTGTTTAAAAGTTAAACATGTTTATTTCTACACATAGAGTACCATCACAGTCACATAAAGTGACAGACTAGTGAACATGAAATCGGAATATAATTCCTTGCAAATAATTTTATTTTCCAAATGTCACTCCAACGTTGGACTTCACTAGCAGAACTCATTTGCCAATCTCAAGACACCTTAGGACCAAGCTGAACATGACCTGGAGGAAGCACAATTAAAATCTCTGATTACTTTAAATGACTTCCAGTAGTCAAAGGGGCATGAAGAAACATTGGTACTGGTGGGGTGGATGTAATGAATTCTTCACTGCTTTCTCCAGTATCCCCCCCACCCCAACACTGCTATTTGATCCATGGGATGCCATCATACATGAATGAGAGAAGCTAGTTTCCCCTTCCCCTTGAATTCCGGTAATTGCTCTTCCACAGCACCGATTTGATCCTTAAAGACTGAATCTTAAGGATAAAAATCTATGTTATTAAAATAATCTGGTTTGTAATTAAGTCTGGATTTAATCCAAGCAAACATTGGCCATTTCCACACAAGTTGGATAATACACTTTCAATGCATTTTAGCTGTCCTTTGGAAGTGGATTTTTTGTTCCACACACGAAAACTCAGTTCCAAATGTTCACTAAACAGCATTGAAAGTGCATTATGCAACGTGTGTGAAAACAGCTATTGTTTATTATGGAAAGACAGAATATAAATGCTTTAATAAATAAAGTCTACATCTAAACAGCAGCGTATAAATACATAAAATAAAAAACACACATTCAATTAAAACTGAATCATATCTATACAATACACTGAGTTAAAAAGCTGCTTTGCAAAATTGAAAAATATTTCACTATAAAAAAGAATGATTTCTCAAGCTATCTTTTATAAATGACACAATAAATCATGTAGTATATTTCTTACTGTGGGCTTCCTATTGCACCTAAGGAACACCAAATCATCACAGAAGTAAAGCCAGGAAATGCCATTCCATATGAGTGATCTTGTTCTTCTATTCAATGGTCAACAACAACTACCCAAGCTCTACCCGTGTGTGCAGTTCTCAAAATAATAAGTATCTACAACTAGCCAAAGCATGGACATATATTTACCTATCCTTGCTCCTGCAAAGTTCTCAGCGATAACAGCCTAATCTCATTTCCAAATAAGATCTCTTCCAAATAAGATCCCAGCCCTCAAGGCAGTGGATTTTGCTTATTATCCTTGTGTCATGATATGGACATATATCTGCAGGCCTTTTAGATATCAAAGCGGCCTGTGATTTACCTTTCAAATCCAGCCCTGGGAAAGCAGTGAGGAGAGGACAAACTTGGCAGGGTACTACATCATTTGCTCTAACTGACACCTCTCCTTGGGATGTTTGTTATAAACTGATATCCTGTCAGGGATAAATGGATGTTGTTCTAGCCTTTTGCATGTCGACATAAAACCAGCTTCGTGGCCTACGTGTACCTACATGACAAGGGCCAGAAAGGTCATGGAGTTTGGAAGAAACTGGTTTTAACTCCCTAGGAGGAAAGGAAATCCTCTCCCCAGAGGTTGTAAAAAGGCTCTGGTGCCTTTTGTGTTGTGGTTCATTGGGATGGAGAAAGAAAAGTGCTAGGTGAGCTTGCCTCTATTCCCTATCCCCCCAAACAACAAACACTCATCCCTGCAAGGGATGTTTCAGGTACCATTTGAGATTAGACTTTGTGTTTACTTTACCTTCTTTTATTAGCTGTTAAGACTTATGCTCCACTCCTTCCTACATATCAGTGTGCTCTCTGTATTTTATATTCTGCTGTAGTACAATAAAGATCTTTCTTAGGTTCAATCAAGCTGTGTCCAAGCCTCACTCATGAACCTCCTGCTCAACCATCTGCTAGAACTCCACATGCATACATAGGCTCAGCAGCATCCCAAATGGATGGTGAAGATCAAGCTTGTTTTAGGTTGGGTGGTGGCAGCTACTAAAGGAGCCTAGGACTGGGAGTGAGTGAGAAGTCCCCATCCCCAGTCGTAGTACCTTGCATATGTTCAGAAAGAGCCAAACCATACCTGTTTAAGCAGTGGTAATTCTGCAGTATATGTAGCCTGCATGAACAAAATTACAACAAGCAAGAAAAATAAGTTTTAAATAGGGAACTAGACTGAAATCAATTATTTACCTGTTCCTATTAAATAATGTAACCTTTTCCAAAACTTATGCAGTTGTCAAGGATCTCTCCTCCCTGACACTTTGCACTTCATCTTCAACTCAGTGTTAAGGAGTTATCACCTGAAACCTCCCTCCCTCCAAGACACATCATCAATCTCATTTATTGCGAATATACAAAAGATCAAAAAGCTTACCTTGATCTTCCCTGTGACAACGTTTATAAAGCGCAAATTTAGCAGGATTATCAGCCACCAGAAACTTTTTCAGCAGAGCCTCGATAACTTCACGGACAGTATTAGTGCTGCTAATGTGAAGAGTATTCACGTAGCCCTTAGGTAAGTAAAAAGCTGTCTCATTGTTGATGATGTGTTTTCCTGGATTCATAGAAGCCCATACTGTGATAGGCCTGCACAATTCCATCTGAACTTTGATAAAGCCAGTGTACACCCCATTGGAGTTCTATAAGAAAGCACATCATGAAATCACCAACTCCTTAAATTATTTTACTTTGAACGATATTTGGAACGTTTTTTCCAAATATAACAAACACCACTCTTCTGAAGCATGACTGGAGAAATATCCTAAGCGTAATGCACAGTGGACCTAAAGATGTTCAAAACATGTTGTCCCATAGCCAAGGAAGAACACAAAATATCTGCTGAATGTAACTGGTATTATGAAAAAGTCATTCCTATTGTGGCTTTGTTTTACAGCATCAAAGCAGTATAATGCTTTCTTTTAAGGAAATATTGGAATGTATTAACTGTGTAATTCTAATAATTTTTTTAGCAATTCTTTGGAAGAAGAGGTTAGCAATTTCTTCTTCCCTCTACTGACAGCCAAGAATAAACTTTCATGGGGCTCAATGGACTATGATGTGAAGGGGATAAGACAAAGTCCATGGATGGTTGGATATACCCCATCAATATCTAAATGAAGAATTTATAATAAACAAGGAGTTTACTTGGAAACCCAGTGTATGTATATTTGTAATGTCAGTGTATTTTATCAGTTATTCATTGTAACAGAAGGTTTGAATGAATTTGGGAACTGAGAAACCATCATTCTTTAACAAGCATTCTTTCACTTCAGATATATTATACACTTTTAAAACATCTGTGCTGAACACTACATTTTTAGCACAGAAAACCAATGTTGGGAGACACTTTGCAATATACCTAAGTTTACATGCCAGTAATGTTGTAATGATTCTCTAGTTCAAAAAAGTCATACAAGTCTTACCAAGGTCATCTTTAGCTTGTCAGTAACATCTGAATTGTAAATTTGGATTTTTTCCTTGACTGCTTCTTTGGTGAGGTAAGTATGAGTTTCTTTCTCTTTCTGAACATCCTATAAAAAGACAAATCAACAGAAAACAGTTTTTTAAACATCAACCATGTAGCATGAGCGTTTATAAAAGATAAGCACTATGCAGAAAAACATAAAAGACAAAGATCTACATAAAAGTTTCTAATTTAAATCTGTATACTACTATACGTTTTACAATTTTTTCTCTAAAATAGCTCATCAGACTTGAATGATGTTCCAAGATGCAATCTCTTGTGAGATAGTGCTTTGTACAAGACACAGAATCATGCAAGGAAGTGCCAGCTACTCAAGCTGCTGTTGCTTCTCTCACTCTCTCTCCACAACCAAGACATTTAAAATCAACGTACTATTTATTCACTTATTTGCACCATTTATACCCCACCTTTCCCCTCATGGGGGCCCAAAGCAGCTTACATCATTCTCCTTTCCCCCATTTTATCCTACTATGAGGTAGGTTACGCTAAAAGTATGTGACTGGCCCAAGGTCACCCAGTCAGCCTCCATGGCAGAGTGGGGATTCAAACTTGGGTCTCCCAGATCCTATTCCAGTACTCTAGCTATTATACTACACTGGCTCCATTCACCACAGGAACATAAACCAGCAGCAAAACAAAAAAGTTTTTTGTTCTAAACCTTGCCTTTTGGACCTTTATTACAGCTCCTCCTTACATTACCTTCAACGTTTACGTCAGGAAGGCCCTGGTCACACATCCAACACTCCTTTTTTCTCCACACACAGAGGACTTCAAGTGTTCTCTACTTTACCAAGGCTTTTACCTTGAGAACATCTTCCCTTTAGAGTTTGAATCCCACTGCTAACTTGGGGCATTTTGCTCTGTTTGTGTGACCCATATTTTACTGCATCTCAAAAGGTTTTCAATGCCACCCAAGGCTTTCACCTTAGATCGCTTCATTTAACTGGTATTATAGGAAGGCTTTGTTATAGAGAGCAGTATGACAGAATGATCAGTACATGGAGGTGGCTGAGAGGACAAAAAAGGATTCTATATTCCAGAAGGATGAGGCATTTTGCTTAACCAGAAGTAGAATTTATTTGTAAGTACATAAATGTGATGGTTCCAGAGAACTGATAAGCGTATTGGTTTCAGAATAGGTTTGGTGGTTTCAAAAATGGTTACATCTTCTTAAGGTATATTCACAGACCTAGTCACAGATCTTCTCTAACATAACACACACTCTTCTCATCCAAACATATATAGATTCACTCAGGATTTTCCACACAATTTGCCTAACTGAGATAAATAACCACTCTCTGAGATACACACAGACTGATGCAGGCTCACACACAGTTTGCCTGATTTAGACAGAATATCTCACAACTAGGGGTGTGCACCCAAAAGCAGGAAAAACATTCGGAAACACCGAATGTGTTTCTGCTGGTTCCCCCTAGGGCTTGGGCAGGGGCTTCTAGCCCGTCTGTCCTGGTATTGGCATCCCAGGTAGGCATGCGTGCTTCTTGCCCTTTGAGTCTTGATTAGGCAGTGCGCACCTGGTCAGCTTCCCTGGCTGGCTCCTTTCCCCCCTCACTCTCTGCTGGCTGGAGCTGAGTCACCTCCTCTGGGCTATACGTTTAATTGATCATGAACCAGAAAATCTATGGGCTGAAACCAGAGATATTATCAAGGAAGAACATGCAAAGACTATTCCTTTAGCCAAAAGAAAGCCTAAATGGATGACTGAGGAAACTCTTAAAATTGCTAAAAACAGATGAGAAGCAAAAGGTGACAGAAAGAGTAAGAATTCTAAATGTAGCTTTTCAGTGACTTACACGCAGAGACAAGGAAATCTATTATAATAACTAGAGCAAAGAAACAGAACAACAAAAAAGGAAGAACAAGAGATCTGTTCCACAAGATCCAAGAAATCAAAGGGAAATTCAAGCTATGGCTTGCGATGCTGAAAGATCAACATGGAAATACAGTATCTGATCAGGACAAAATAAAGATGGAAACAATACACTGAAGAACTATGCAGAAGAGATGGAAAGTGTCATGTCTGAGCCCCATCCATGCCAATGCTAATACTGAACCAATGTTTCATACTGTAACTTGATGTCCTATTGCCAATGCCATAACTGTATCTTTCACAGGCTGCTTGTAGATGCTTATCTAACGGACTGCAGAAACTTTCAGTGTTCATGACCTTGTAGACTACTCACTCCCATGCATTGCTATGTCTCAACTTGATAGTACAGCAATGTGAGATGTTCTCAGGGCAAATTCGCACCACAAATCCTGTTTACTGTTGGGAGGGGGGAAGGAGCAACCATATGTGTTAAGAGGAAGGGTTTTCCCAAGAATTACTATTCCTGTCAATGTTGCTCTTATTGCTCAGATGCTTACCTTGCTTCTGAGTAATCCTATGGACATATCTGTGGAAATTATTTGATTTCTGAATAAAAACCATTTAACCAAGAGCATGGATTTCTTGTTGCAATGGTACAGGGATCTATCTGCCATAGCCTGTCATCCATAGCCTGACAGAAAGACAGATGACAGGTATTTTCAAAGATGGATCTTTTGACAAAGAAGCAGAAATCTCAGGAAGTGACATAAAAGCTGCATTCAAAGCAATTAGGAAAATAAAGCACTTGGAGTAGATGGAATACTAGCAGAGCTATTTTACGCTATAGAAATTGAGTCCATCAAAATTTTAACAAGAATCTGTAACAAACATGGAAATCAAAACAATGGCTTATAGGCTGGAAACACTCAGTCTACATTCCAAAAAAAAGGGGATGTCTAAGAGTGCAGCTACTATCAGACCATTGTGTTAATTTCCCATGCAAGCAAAGTGATGCTCAAAATTATACAGCAAAGACTCTTACCATATACAGAACAAGAAATGCCAGATATTCAAGTTAGATTCAGAAAAGGAAAAGGCACTAGAGATCACACTGCAAATTTACAATGGCTAATAGAACATACCAGGGAATTTCAGAATAAAATCAGCCTATGTTTTATAAATTACAGCAAAGTTTTTGACTGTGTGGCTTATGAAAAGCTATGGAGAATGTTAAAAAGAAATAGGGGTTCCACAAAATCAGATAGTTTTGATGCGCAACCTTTACTCTGGACAAGAAGCTACTGTTAGGACAGAATATGGGGAACGGGCCTTTGGACACTTACCAAGAAGGGTCCTTCTCCTCTGAGGAACAGAGGACATCCTAGGTGATTCCCTTTGCCCAATCAGGGAGGCAGGAAGTTAAGTTTCTTCCTCTTTCCTGTTGGTACATGGAACACCCCCTTTCTCAGTTTGGGTGACTCCAAACAGCAGTGGAATTTTTCTGGTACTGGTACTGCTCGAGAGCGACTTTCACTTGGTACTTAGACCTTTAGAATGGTATAGAAAAAAAGGAGACAACACGGAGAGATAGACGTAGAAGGACAGTGATGAGGAACCTGGGAGGGGCAAGATGTCCTCCGTTCCTCAGAGGAGAAGGACCCTTCTCGGCAAGTGTCCAAAGGTCCATTCTCCCTCTGAGGTGGAAGACATCTTGGGTGCTCCCAAAGCAGTTACTCTTTACAGGATGGGTCGAGTTCCTCATCCTGTATCATGTGTTGAAGCACTCTCCTTCCAAGGGCGGCATCTGCCGAGTCGTACGGGTTTAGCTTGTAATGTCTCATGAAGGTAGAAGACTGAGGAACAAGTGGCGGCCTTGCAGACTTCCTCCACCAACATGTTGTTGTGCAGAGCTGTGTTAGCAGCTGCACTCCTGACTGAATGAGCTGTGATTCCCCTGGGAATCTCTCTGTTGCTTGATCTGTAGGCTTCTATGATACAGGTCCTGATATTCCTCCCAATTGTCACGCCAACATTTTCTTCCCAACATTAGGAGGGGAAGTGTTAATGAAGAGAGAATCCGATTTTCTATCGATTCTGTTCTGGTCAAATATGCTTTGAGAGTTTTCCGCACATCAAGATTGTGCCATACCCTCTCCTTAGGATGAGATGGATTGGGACAGAAGGAGGGAAGAGTAATCTCCTGCACCCTATGAAGCCCAGAGCTTTGCCTTGGGTAGAGAGGTTGGATCCCTATGAAGGACCACCTTATCTTTATGGAAGATGCATAGACTAGGTTTGATAGATAAGGCTCCAAGCTCTGAGATTCTCCTGATTGAAGTGATGGCCATGAGGAAAAATGGTCTTCAACTTCAGCCATCTTAAAGATATGTCTATTATTGGTTTGAAGGGAGGCCTAGTCAGGCATGACAAGATGACATGTAGGAATCCAGTGGACCGAACAGGTCCACAATCTCCAAGTAGGAATCCAATGGACCATTGGTGGGCTTAACCAGGTGGCACCTCCCAAGAAATGTTGTATGAGAGGGTGCTTGGACAGGGAGAAACCCTCCACGGGAGGAAGAACAGACACCAGGGCCGCTACTTGTTTTCGCTGTGTGGCTGGGCTTGAGGCCAGAGTCTAGTCCATCCTGAAGGAAACCTAGGACAGATACCATGGATGGCCAAAAAGACAAATAAGTGGGTTCTAGATCAAATCAAGCCTGAATTCTCCTTAGAAGGTAAAACGGCCCCTTGGATACTCACCGTGAAGGGTCCTTCTCCTCTGAGGACAGGAGGACATCTTGGGTGTTTCCCACCAACCAATCGGGGAGGCAGGAAGTAGAATCTTTCTTCCTCTTCCTTGGTACGTGGGACCACCCTCTCTTTCCTCAGTTCGGGTGACTCCCCTCAGCAGTATCTCGTGCTTACTAAACCTATACAACTATTATAACTGTAATCTGAGAATAGAAGAAGAAAGAACAACATGCAAACATGCAAACGCTCTCTACAATGAAAACACAGAACAAACTCCGGCATCAATAACTAGATTTACAGCCGGAACATGTATAATGACATGAGTAACAATGTGAAGTACAGAAATGACAATGACAGATGGACGAAGCTCCAGGGAGGGCAAGATGTCCTCCTGTCCTCAGAGGAGAAGGACCCTTCACGGTGAGTATCCAAGGGGCCGTTCTCCCTCTGAGGCGGAGGACATCTTGGGTGCTCCCAAAGCAGTTTACTAAGTCCTGGGTGGGACGGAGTCTTCGTCCTCTACTACATGCTGAAGAACTCTACGTCCAAATGCTGCATCTGCCGAAGCATAAGTGTGGATATGGTAGTGCCTGATGAAAGTGGATGACGACGACCAGGTAGCTGCTTTACATATGTCTTCTATGGAGGCATTCCATCTGAGAGCTGCGTTTGTAGCCGCGCTCCTTGCCGAGTGTGCTGTGATTCCTGATGGAACTTACAGCTTCATAGTTTTGTAGGCCTCTTGTATACATGATTTGATGGCGTATGCAATGGCAGTGGATGACATGCGTTGCCCCAATCTGGGATGTGAAACGTTGACGAAGAGAGAATCCGATTGACGGATCGATTCAGTCCTTATCATGTATGCCTTAAGAGCTCTCCTAACGTCAAGATTGTGCCATTCCTTTTCTTTCGGATGAGATGGCTTCGGACAAAAGGAGGGCAAATTGATTTCCTGTGACCTATGGAAGGTGGAATACGCCTTAGGCATAAAGGAAGGGTCTGTCCTAAGGACAACCTTGTCCCTATGAAAAATGCATAGGTCTGGACGGACAGATAGAGCGCTCAACTCGGAGATACGTCGAGCCGAGGTAATGGCCACAAGAAAAATTGTCTTCAGCTTCAGCCATTTCAGTTGTACATCCTTAATGGGCTCGAATGGAGGTTTAGTCAATGCTGAGAGAACGATACTTAAGCGCCAAGTAGGAAACCTGTGTACCGTTGGAGGTTTCAACAATGTAGCACCCCTCAGGAACCTTCGCACATGGTGATGTGAGGCCAGAGGCACTCCATCTAATGCTGGTAGAACAGTGCTAATGGCTGCCACCTGTTTCCTCAGCGTGGCCGGGCATAAACCTCTGTCTAGCCCCTCTTGCAAGAAACTCAGTATCGAAGCCTTGGTGGGTTGAGTTGGATCGACTTGCTTGCGTCTACACCAGCGATGAAAAGCTTTCCAGGACGCGTTGTATATCCTGACTGTTGACGCCTTCCTAGAAGCCAGCAGGGTGGTTATAATGTCTGGAGGGAAACCCTCTAGTCGGAGATGGTCCCGCTCAATTTCCAGCCTGTCAGAGCCCACCACTCTGGACGGGGGTGCCAAATGGGCCCCTGCTGTAGTAGATCTGGATGGCTTGGCAGTCTGAGAGGAGAGGCTATTGACATCCGGCGCAGAGCTGCAAACCACGGCCTTCTCGGCCACCAAGGGGCGACCATGATCACTGTCGCTTGCTGTTCTTTTATTTTTCTCAGAAGCTTGGGAATCGTTGGTAGAGGAGGAAAGGCGTACAGAAGGCCCATTGGCCATAACGCATGTAGGGCGTCCGTCCCCTCTGCTCGTGGATGGAAGTACCTGGAAAAGAATCTCGGGAGTTGATTGTTCCTGTGAGATGCAAACAGATCTACCTCTGGTTTCCCGAAGTGTCTCACCAGCATCTGGAAGATCTCTCTCTTCAAGGTCCACTCCCCCGGGTGCAGAGACTCTCTGCTCAGCCAATCTGCTTGGATATTGAGCACTCCTCGGATGTGCTCTGCTTGTAGGGATTTGAGGTTGTGTTCTGCCCAACTGATGATTTTGTTGGCTTCTCGTTGTAGACGGGACGTTCTCGTTCCCCCTTGTTTGTTCAGATAGGACTTTGCTGCGATATTGTCCGTCCGTATCAGTACGTGGTCGAGAGTCATTTGGCTGTTGAAGAATTTCAGAGCTAGGAAGATTGCCCGCATCTCCAATACATTGATCGGGAGTCTCCTTTCTCTCGCTGACCACTCTCCCTGCGTCGGAAAACCCTCTAGGGTTGCGCCCCAGCCTGTCAAGCTGGCATCGGTGAATATTTGAATAAGACGATGGGTGAGGAAGCTCTTGCCCTGTAGCAGGTTTATTTCGGTAGTCCACCAGCGCAGGCTTTCCTTGATCGGGAGTGGCACTTGAACTTTGAGGATCGTTTTGTGGGCGATCTGGGACTGGAATGGGCATAGAAAACCCTGTAGGGGTCGTAGATGGAATCTGCCCCAGTAAATTGCTTCCGAGTGTGCCACTAACAGGCCCATGAATTTGGACAGGTCCATTAGTAATGATGATGGTTGTCTGATTATATTGGATGCCATTCGAATTAGTTTTGTTCTCTTCTCTTTCGGAAGGAACATACAACCTTCTTTGGTGTCTATAATGAGACCCAGGTGTTCTAGACGTTGTGTCGGCTGAAGGGAACATTTGGCTCGATTGATAAGGAAGCCATAAGTCTCCAGAATTCGAATGACTTCTGCTGTTTCCTCGATCGATGTTTCCAGGGAGACAGATCTTATTAAGACATCGTCCAAGTAAGGATGTAATTGGAATCCCCGCTCTCTGAGTTTGACTATGGGAACTACCAACAGTTTTGTAAACACTCTGGGAGCCATTGCCAGGCCAAATGGCATTGCTCTGAACTGAAAATGGCTGTCGTGTATGCAGAATCTCAAAAATTTTCGGTGGGCTGGGGCGATGGGCACATGGAGATATGCTTCGGTGAGGTCGATCGACGTTAGA
Source organism: Eublepharis macularius (assembly GCF_028583425.1). NCBI lineage: Eukaryota > Metazoa > Chordata > Lepidosauria > Squamata > Eublepharidae > Eublepharis > Eublepharis macularius. The sequence goes on from NC_072798.1 coordinate 65,675,639, forward strand.
AACTCCCCTTGCTGTAGAGCCTCTGCAATAGATCGAAGAGTTTCCATCCTGAACCGCTTCAGCTTGATGAATTTGTTTACATATTTTAAGTCCAGGATGGCTCTCCAGTCCCCGTTCCGTTTGGGGACTGTGAAAAATATTGAGTATACGCCCTGACCCTTTTCTTCTGCAGGAACTGGTTCCACTGCCCCTATTTGTAAGAGGTGTTGTATGGCTTGAATGGTGATTCGCCTCTTGTGTGGGTCTCTTTTGAAGGGCGAGATGATGAATCGCTCCGGTGGAAAGGTACGAAATTCTATTGCATAGCCTTTTGATACAATCTCCAATGCCCAGGCATCCGCCTTGGACTCTGCCCATATTTGTTGAAAACTGAGCAGTCGTCCCCCCACCGGAGCGCTTTGAGAGTCAGGGCTTCTGGCCCTTATCCTCGGACTCGTGCCTGTTGCCGCGGAGTCCTTGTTGTCTGTTGAACTTGGCTTGGAAGGGACCTCTCCGAGGTTGGGGTCTAGTCGCAGACCAGTTACGTTTATGATCCTGACGATTCCTGGGCAAAGTATGGTGCGATCTGAACGTTTGGTACCCGAAGGATCGTCTCTCTGGTCTCCTCAGGGATTTTGGGAGTGCCTTTTTCTTATCCTTGGTTTCCACTAATATTTTTTCCAACTGATCCCCAAAGAGTTTGTCGCCTTGGAATGGGTAGGCCATCAGAATAAGTTTGGCCTGGAGATCCGCTTGCCAAGCCCGGAGCCATAAAAGTCGCCTGGCCGAAGAAGAAGACGCCAGTGCTCGAGAGGCCATGGTCATTGCGTCCAGTGTGGCATCTGCGGTGAAGGTGCAGGCCTTCAATATTCTGTTAGTTCCGTCCAGAAGCCTCCTGTTATTTTCTGGAAGTAACTGAATTAGTCTCCTGGTCCAGACTACTGCAGCTCTGGACACCATGGAGGCTATGGAGGATGCCTTGATAGACATAGCCAGAGCCTCATGAGCTCTTTTTAGCACCGCTTCTCCTTTTTTGTCTAGGCCGTCCTTTATCATCCCTTGGCCATCTTCCGAAAGAAGTCCCTGGGACTGAAGAGCAGCAACAGGCGCGTCAATCACGGGTACCTGCAGGAACTGATTGGCAAAGTTAGGTAACACGTATAACTTTTTCATCACATTGGGAACCTGTTTGTTGGCTGCTGGCGTCAGCCATTCTGCCTTGAGCTGCCTCTCAAAATACTCAGGAAAAGGGAAGACTCTAGGGTTGTTCTCTGATCTGGGGAAGAACTCCCTATTCCCTTTTGGTCTGCCTTGTGATCCCTGTGAGGGGGTTTGTTCTTCCTCCCCCTTTCCTGACTCGTTCAGATCCAGGGCTGAAAGAGTTTTGGACAATAGGTAAGTATAATCGTCCATTTGAAACAGCCTATTAGACTGTTCTGGAACGGTGGTACTTGCTTCTTGTTCCTCCTCTGAGAGAAACTCCCCCTCCTCAGAAGCCTCGCTAAGTGAGTGGTCCTCCTCCACCCATCTAGGGGTTTTGTTTTGCTGCTTTCTGGCTGCTTTTGTTGGCCAGGATGCAGGCATGTTGCTCTGAGCCTGAGACAATCCTGTGGGCTCATCTAAGGAGGAAGGGCTAGGCCCTGGGCTTTCTGCTTGACAAAGGGACCTTAGTTCTTCTCTAAGGGACCTTCGAATAGCCGCTAACATCTCGGGGGATACGGAGGAAGCACTTACATTGTCTTCTGGAGTGCTGTGTCTGGAGCCCTGCGCCGGTATAGGTGAAAGTTGCCTCGACTCCCCCGCCGGGAGGTTGGCAACCTCGGCAATGCTTTTTGGCGGGAAACGGGCCGCAGCGGCTTTTCCCGCCGAAACAGGGCTTTTTGCAGCCGCGCTCTCTCCTGGCGTCTGCTGACGACGCGCGGCTCTCCCCGGCTCCGTCTGCAACAGACGGGGCCGTTTCTTGGTGGGCTGTGCTCCGTCGTCGCGCACTCTTCTGCCGGGGGGCCGATCAGGCCTCAAAGGCGAGTCGGACCCGGCCGGGCCTGTTTCCACCGTCGGGAGGACGGTTCCTGGAGAACAGCCCTCAGCCCTTTCCAAAAAGGATTCCTCCGAGTCCGATGACTCCTGTTCCCTCATCTGTCTCTCCATTCCTAATTAGAGGGATTTTTCCCTCTGTCTTCCCCTCTATTTTTTTTTGAGAGAAAAAAGGAAGAAGAGGAGAAGAAGGACAAAGGTGGAGGGATGAACAGACGAGGTGGGAACAGAGGTAAAGGTATGACAGGTAATAGAGGAAAAAACACTAAGACAAAGATATGATCAAAAGGTAGCAGAGCTAGCCTATTGAGAACTGCTCTCCCCTGAGGCAGGAAAAGAACTGAGGAAAGAGAGGGTGGTCCCACGTACCAAGGAAGAGGAAGAAAGATTCTACTTCCTGCCTCCCCGATTGGTTGGTGGGAAACACCCAAGATGTCCTCCGCCTCAGAGGGAGAATGACAAAACTGAGGCTATTGTATTTGGTCACATCATGAGAAGACAAGATTCTCTGGAAAAGACAATAATGCTAGGAAAAGTGGAAGGCAGCAGGAAAAGAGGACCACCTAAAATGAGATGGCTAGATTCAATAAAGGAGACCACGTCCTCCAGTTTGCAAGATATGAGCAAGTCTGTTAATGATATGATGTTTTGGAGGTCTTTCATTCATAGTGTTGCCATAGATTGGAGACAACTTGATAGCACATAACACACACTGTCACCTAAGTGCATAAAACTGTATTGGGAGAACAATTTATGGCATTATTTGTTCAAAGCTACATAGACATACACTTACTGGATTTCTGGTACCAAGATATAGCCATGTTCTAAAAAGTAAGCCTAGAACATCCGACCCCCTACCAGTCTTTTTCTAAGCTGCATATTGATTTTTTAAGTCCACTGTAAATCCTTTTGCTGAATTCTGGATACCTTCCAAAAAGCACTGGTTCACAACCCACAGTAAAAACTAATGTTACATTTCCCTCTTATGCATAAACACCATATATAGTATGAAACTGTTGCAGCTCTCAACTTTACTGATTAGACATCTATTTAATGGTCTTGACTTGTAATTTTCCTACCTAGACACAACTAACACAGAATGAAAATGCAAGGATACTACATAAATATGGTGAGGAATAATTAATGAACAGTAATCCTCCAAATAAACAACTTCTGTTTAACCTCTTACAAGTCTATCAAGATTTAGTACTAAAACATCTCACATATAAGATGTTCTAAAATGTTTTACAAACAAGAAATTCAGAGAATACCACACACTCTGGGCTTACTACTGAATAAAACAGTGGAGTATAAAACACTTGAAGCTGGTATCACGTAGGTATCACTTGGTCTGCATGCATCATTTTGGGCACATTCAGGTCTCAATCTTTTATCTAATGCTCTTGAAGATAAAGGGGTAACACGGACTTCAGTAATAATCATAACAAGATGTGTGGTTATATATTGCCCTTCTGGACAAATTAGTCCCACACAGAGTAGTGAACAAAGTCAGTGTTGTTATTATCCCCACAAAACAGCCGGGGAGTTGGAGCTGAGAGGAGTGGCTTACCCAAGGCCACCTGCAGAGTTCATGGCAGTAAATGAGAGTCAAACTAATGGAGAGCTGGCTCTGAACAAGTGACTTAACTACTATGCTACAGCAGCTCTTCCAAGCACCAGAATGGTTAAGTTTATAAAATAAATGCACTCTCACCCTTGACCAGAATGTAAAGCCTGTCAAAATATGTCAACTTTGTGACATCCTAGTAAGGACAGTTAGCTGTGGTTTCTCTTTTCCTTTATGGCATAATGAAACCTACGTAGGAAAGCTTCAATACAGAAAATCAAGCAAGGTGAACTAAAAATATAAAATAACTTGTGTTTTCCTAGTCATCTGTAAGAGAGAACGTACCAGACTTGTATGTACTTATGATATTAAAGTAACAGATCAAGTTTAATGTGTTCTCACTCCAAAATCATGCCGTATATGGCTGTGTTGTAACTGCTGGCATGCAACCATGTTCTAAACAGAGTTGAGTGTTTAAAGTTTGACTGAACCGCAAAAAGCAACACTTTACAGCCCTGGCACATAATTTATATCAAGGCACAACTGGGTACATACAATTTTAACCCAATAGTTTTGTTTTGCTTGTACACTTTTCATATTCTGCATAGGAAGTTTCAAGATACCCTGAACAGCTATAAAATAAATAAATCATGTGATACCTTTTTCTGGATAGTATCCTAAGAGATGTTTCATATCCAAGATGGAGTTACTTGTCATGAATCTGAACTCTGAGAATATATCCATTGCAACTGTGTGCGACTCGTACCCGTCCTCCAGGAAGCTCAGGGTAAAACAGACAATTCCATGCAGTACAGTATTGGCTAGGGTTAATGGCTTGTCCAAAGCCACCCAATGTGCACCCATTGCACTATCCATTAAAACATCCTGGCCATGGTACACTTTGGGTGCTTTCACAAAGCTGTTATCCCATATAGCACATCACTTGCATGGCTGCACAGGGGCTTCCCTGGCAAGTAAACATTTTGTTCAAAGCTACAGTTGACCTCTTAATTTTAAGTTACCAGGAGAAAGAAGTTGCACAGTCAAAGATGAGCATACTGCAACTATCATTGCTAAATGGGACATTATCACGATTCATTTTTGTCCCTCTGCCACCCTGCTAAATAAGTAGCTCCTCAGGTACCAAGTGCTACACACAGACAGTTGAAGGGGAATATGGGGTTGGCACCAAGCTTGCCTATTTTCCACTGCATCTGCAAATGCAGACAGGAAGGCTAGATGTCCTTCAAATTTCAAAGCCTTCTGAAATTAAAAGCAATATACCCATACACCCGTGAATAAAAACAACATGAGCTTGATAAGATCAAGGTTTTGTGTCCCCCCCACCCCCCACAACCATTAGAAAAAATTGTGGCCTTGGACCCACATCCTCTTAGTTTAAAATTCTGTAGCAAGGTTGCGGACTTCAACAAGCTACTTGGGATCACATGTCCCCACCCTCAGAATGGCTACACAAGGGCTACTCATTTTCTTTTGGGCACAACTCAAGCTGCGGATTCTCTAAATGGTCTGGGACCACTCACTCCCACCAGAGCCTCTGAACACTTACTAACTTGCTTAAAGACCTTGTTCTATGTCCCTTTACCTGCAGAATCACAGCTGATGGCTAACAGAAGCTGTCTTCCCAGTGGTGGCAGCCCTATTATGGAATGCTCTTCCCTATTGCAGTTCACCTAGTGCTTATCTTATATCGTTTTAGGTGTATACGTGTACAAGATTTTTCCGTCCCCTTTTACTTATTCAAAACATACTAGCCATTTTGTATCCTGCAGGAATGGTTTACAATACAGGCAGTTTATAATACAAATAAAATATTGATTATAAAAGTATTTTTAAAAGTCAAGCAGGCCTCTCCCTGTGATTTTAGTTCCTGGGCAGGAACATATGGGAGAAGGCGATTCCTTCAGATACCCAGGTCCCAACTCATGTAAGATTTTAAAGACCAAGACCAACACTTTTAAGTTGTGCTCAGGAGAAGATTGGTAGCCACTGTGGTTGCTGTACCACTGGGGTCACAAGCTCCCAATAGCTGGCCCCAACCAGGAGACTAGCTGCAGCATTGGCATTAGCTGAAGCTTCTGAATGCTCTTCAAGTGTTGTAGACCCAAGTATGGCACACTGCAATAGTCCAGTCTAGATGTAACTAAGACATGGATCAGTGTGGGCAGATCTGACTGAGCCAAGAATGGGTGTGCAACTGATGCACCAACCAAAGCTGAGCAAAAGCACTCCAAACCCTTGTAGCCTCTTGGTTTTCTAACATGACTGCTATGTCAGCAGCACTCTCAAGCTGCAAACCTGACTTTTCAAGGGGCATATAACACCATCCTCAGCCATGGTATGTTCTAATAATTCTAATACTTTTGTGCTAATTTTAAAGCTGTTTTTTGCCCAAACTTTTAAAATTATGGTGTTTTCTAAACTTATTTACTATTCTCCACCTATGTTCTTCCACAGCAGGTTCACTCATCTGAATAGGGCCTTCTGCAGATACCACCCTATAGATGGGCAAAAACAATTGTCCACACATGTGTTTTCTCTGTGTAGGCCCCCCATCTTACAGAATGGCCTTCCTGAGGAGGTCAGGAAAGATCTCACTCTCCTAACTTTTCATAAACTATGCAAAACTAAATTATTCAGGAGGACTTCCTACTCAGATTATAGGGCTATGTCTTAAGAAATAGCTCAGACAGCTGCCTTGGTAGGGACAAGGACTATATGCTATGCTACTGGATACTGTATGCTGATGCAGATATGTGCCACTAGGAAATTTCCACGTTGCTTAACATTCCATGTAAATTAGTTGTGTTATGTTTCAGAAAGATTTCTCTGTGCTCGAATTCATGCTTATTTCCAAATTTTCTGCTACTGTATCCTATTGTATCTATTTCACTGAATGTCTAAACTGGCTCAGTATTGTACTTGCTTAGTCAATGTCCTATCTGTTGATTGTATTGTATTGCACTTGCACTGTGTAATCCGCCTTGGGTCTCAGTGAGAAAGGCGGACAATAAATAAAAATCCTGCAGGGTGCTCTGGCTGGCCCTAAGTAGGTGATGGCTTGTCTCACGTATTATACTAATTATCATTACTCTCTAACAGCTTTAATACTTACATAGCATCAACTGGAATGTACACAGGCAAATTCCATACATATTAATAAGCTGAAAACTGATCCTACTACTAATGGAGCAAGTTACATTGAATATATTCTTTTTAATGAAAAGCCACTCAAAGCAGAGGCAAACAACCAGACGCACAAAATTTGCCTTTGGACATAAATCACCAACAGTGAAATCCTAAACAGAGTTACTCCAGTCTAAACCCACTGAAATCAATATGCTTAGACTGGAGTAACTTGGCTTAGGATTTCACTTTAAATCAGGTCGTAAATAAGCAAGTTATCCTCCCAACTCCGGAAAGAGGTCATCAGGAAACAGAGAGAAAAGCTTTGTTCGTAAGTAAGTACTTGGAACGATGTGTGTTGATTTTGTAACTTAAGGTTCAAAAACTTTCTTCATTTTTAAACACTAATTTCCCTATTTACATGCACAGGAAACCAAGTCACAAGGAAACAGTGCTGCTCCACCTTTCCTTAAATCAAGACTTCAAGGTAGAACTTACCATCAAGACATGTGGAACCTATTGTTCCTTGAGTGGAAAAAAGGCAAGAGTGTACAAAATGGTAGCTATATATTTTTTAAAATACGCAGTTTATTTCCAACGACAGTTAAAAGTATCACCTCAAAATAATTTATAAAACAGATTTAAAATACACTAGGTTTTTTTAGAATTTTCCTTCAAGGATATGAACTATTTGCTTTGCTTCTTAGTTTCCATATATTCTTTGCACCCACAAAAATCAGAACTCTGCATTTTTATAAAGAATTACAAAAGAATTGTGCTTTTTAATTAGTCTACTTGTATGCAAATAGTGAACATAAAAATTATAAGCATTTCTAGGACAGACTAAAATTAATCTAATCCAGCATTCCAGTAATGGCCACCCACCCATTCCACCCACCTGTACTTATTACCACAACACTTTTAGCGGTCTTAAAGGAGCTGGCTCTAAAGATGTCTGTTGTTCAAGCACTGACTAACCACATTCTCTCACCACAGACCATGCATCGTTGATTTTATACCTCCAGTATATTCTATTTATAGCAAACAATTCCTAGCATGTTGGGAAGTGTATTTCATTCATCTGCAATGGTATGTTCCCTATTCAACAGTTCCTAGTTACTGTACCTTACAAACATGCTGCTAGTGATACTTAATTATTTAACAAAGAGAGGGACAGGAGGATATTCCAAAGCAGTAAAGAGGAGATTAAGAACAGAGATATTCAGTCTCATGCTGTGCAGAAGCTAATAATTTCCCATGTTCCATATAGGAGGAAAAATATCAATAGTGATGAATAGTATATGTTTTGAATAAAGATTTATCGCCTTATAAAATACAACTGAACTGTAACCTACTGATAATCTAGCATTTGGGCAGTATATAGTCAGTTATATTATGAGAATATTGGGTCCTCCTTACTAATGGTAAGGAACATTTTTTAAAAAGTTAATATTTACAAGCCAGACAAGGAAGTTATCCAACCAAATCTTATCCCAGACACACTGCCAAGATTAAAAAAAAGAACACTGTTTAAACTGCACTCTGCACTGCCACTTTCTCCAGGAAACAAGAACCAGTTGCTCCTGGGATCATTTCAGTCTGGAAGCCTGTCTGACAAGGAACCAGTATGGAGACACATTGGGCTTGCTTGTTGAGCTACATACAGTAAAATCTTATTATCCACTTAACTGGCATCTGTCATAGAAGGCAACGCAAATCCTCCTTCAGTTAACAAAAAAACATTTGATTCTCATCCATTTCCAGTGCTTATGAAATCAAATGTGTAAGCTCAAAACTAGCAACGTATATATGTGGACTTCCCTACACTTATCAGCCACTAGTGGAGGAAGGATGAAGGCCCACTGCACAGACAGTTCATCCCTGTCGATCCATTCCCTCGCTCAATGCCGAAGTTCCCACTGAGGGCAACAACAATCTAGGGCTTTTAATGGCACTGTGGCTTATGACAAGGGTGGCAGTGAACCCAGCACCTTTTAGAATGGTATGTTAGCATGGAGGGAGTAGCTGGGCAATAGCACAGCTAGCCCAAGGTAAACCACAAGCTTATAAAGTTCTATCTCCAGCTTAGCAAATTCATGGAGATTTGAGGTGCTATAAGGGTGGACTTTAAGTGGGGATGTGATGCTGCAGAATCCACCCTTCAATGGGAGCAATCTACCCTTCAAAGCTACCATTTTCTCCATGGGAACTGATTTCTTTAGTCTGGAGAGTGATTGTAATTCCAGGAGAACTCCAGCTTCTACCTGGAGGTTGGCAATCCTACAAGCAGCCCCACCCTTCCCTGACATCTCACTGTGCCTGCTTTCCTCTTAGTACCTTATTTATGGACTTACTTCTGAACAGACCTCCTTATGATTGCTCCAGAATACACTGATGGTACTATTTCAATTTAAAGTAGTTAATAGCTTTAATCCATGAAAGTGAAACGTATCTTATTGTATAGTAAACTTGCCTTCTATGTTCAAGTTCAGGATTATTTTCCATAATCCTTAATTATTTATGGCAAATACCATACTATTTTTACATCTTGTTTTTACAATATACTGAAGACATTATACATATGAAGCTGGAATCTGAAGCAAAAATATTTAACAGTTTTATAAATAAACCATACTAAAGGTGCACTATAATTGAAGTTTTGGGAGCATATAAATTCAAACAAATGTTGGCTGTAGCAACTTTCCAAACAACCACTGGCAAAAATACTAGTTAAACCAACATACTGTCTATATATCTGGAAACCAATTACAATTAAACTTGACAGGTAACATGAACTAAATGCTGTACCTCATCATACGCAAGAGAAACTGAAAGATTACAGAGAATAAGTTTAAGAGAATGTCTACTGATTTTAAACTATCCAATTCACAGAAAAACTGTTACAGATACCACTCATTTCTATCCCGTGAAAGTTTGCTACCTATGAACTTTACCCAAATAATATATTTGAAGAAAGTATAGCTGGCTAACTCTACTTAGTATATCCTCCTTATTTGACATCAACATTGCTTTCCTCAATTCACTCCAGACTGCATCAAACATTAAGAATAATTTTTACTTTGGAGTAAAAGATGTTTTTATTTTTAATACTATATTGATCCAGGCCTTTTCCTCCAATCTGATTATACTTCTCTGCTTTATTTCCAGTCCTACTATTGCCCACTTAGTTTTTCTGCTGCTTACCAAAGCCAGGATGTATACTTTAAAGCCATCTGACAGTCACAGAATGCTTCTTGTTCCCTATGCTAACATCTACATAAAAACACTAGGAGAGGGAATCCATGGATTTAAAGTGAGGCACCACCAACATACGACATCAAGCTCTATGTCTTTGTATCAGATGATTTGGGTGTGGTTATGGAAGTCTAGGTTCGGGGACAAAGCGATGAGATAAGATATGGTCTGATAAAATGAACTTCGATCCAAACAAATACTGCGGAGGTGACATTTTGGAGGCTCAGGTCTCTTCCACAGTGACTTCATCAGATATACCAGTTATGGCTATTCCTCAAAATGCCTGATCTGGCCATGATGATCCAGGCACATGCATCTTAAAATACTGTTATTTATGGGTTATCACTTTTGCAAAACTGCTCAGAGACATTAATTGGCCCAAAATGAAGCAGCCAAGTGTCAGTCTGGATACATGGATTGTATCACCCCTGTGCTAAAAGATCTGCACTGATTGCTTGCTTGTTTTCAAGCACAATTTAAAACTCAGGAATTCAATTTTTTTCACTCCCTAGGACTTACATACTGGAAGGGCCACCTCTTGTTATAGAACACATACCTGTTAAGATCTGGCCAACAGGTACTAGCGGTAATGACTTTCATCTGCAGGTAAGGTCAAGGGCGTTAAATCCTTCACATCTTTAGCACCTATTATCTGGAATCAACTCCCAGAGAAAGTGAGAAAATTTCATTCTTTATTAAGTATCAGTAGACAATGCAAAACTTTTTTTTCAGCTGACTTTTAAATGAAAATTCTGTTTGGTATTTTGGGACTGGCCTGTCTTCATTGTGATATATGTTGTACTTCAATAGATGATTTTATGATGTTATTGATTGCACTGACTAGATTTAAATGGTTTAATTATGTTTATCAAGTGTTTTAAACACAGGGAAGAAAGGATGGACATTTCATAAATTAATAAATAAGGATGGCTAATTTTATCTACCTATAACCTGTGTGCAATCCTAAACAGAGTTACTCTAGTCAACCCATTGAAACAAAACATACAGCTATTCTTTGATTATAGGGCAATTGTTTATTCTGAAAACTATAGATTTCTTCCATTTCTGCATGATACTACTGAAGTTTATATTTTTTAAGCCCAGGAAATAAAGTCTTAGTACAATTCACCTTCCCTGTATTAATGAATATTAATTTATGTCTTGGTTTAGCAATTTCCTTTTGCGAGCGTATGTCATGTCTTTAAAAAAATCCCCACAAATTTCTGGAAGCAGAAGACCATCTTTGAGGGGCTCTCTATGAACAACACTAAAAACTAATGGCAAATATACAATAGTTAATATGTCTTATTTCATATACATTACAGTTTTTAGGCAAGTAATTATTAAAAAACTAAAAGTACTCACTTTGTGAAACACTACTTTCCTTGTAAGGGAAAAAGAGTTGGACTGGGGAAGGCAGGGAAGAAAGACCAACTTTTGAGACTACATTTCTTAGAGCCTGCAACAAGGTACTTTTTCCACAACTTGCCACTCAGTTGGTAGGGAACAACTTCAAGCTCAATGAGGTTTTTTTCTTCCTGATCTATTCAAGACCTTTTGCATTTTATTTCCAAGAATCAAGCAATGAACAGGCAGGTACCATATCAGCTTCATACTGAGGGATCACTACACTGGGACATTTGGTATTGCTTAATCAACAAGGCTTATTTTAAGATATAGAAAACTAACTGTTCTAAGAAGTTCCAAGATTCTCACTGCGTTCTTATTTTAAAAGTATACTCAATCAAGGTATTTTATAAAATTGATAGGTAGAAGCTAGCTAGTGTGCCAGCTGACCCTGAGCAGGTGTTAAGTAAACAATGGAGACGAGAATGGTACCTAGAGAGAGAAAGGTCAGACTTACCAACTGGCCACATGATTATGAAAAGCATAATCTTTGCTTCTTTGCTGTGGTGACAGTAGATTGCTTTCATTAGATTCAGAGCAAGCATAAATAGACTCTATTACCAGCGCCACCTACTTGCACCGAGGATGGGATTGGCGAACAGGGAGAAGCGATGAAGCATGCATGACTCGAAAGTCCCTTACAGAAGGGCTGTGACAAAGAACATCTTAGAGGCCAGAAAGGACAAAGAAAACCAAGTGACACAACTTCGTTCCCTCCAGCTGAGGCTTCACTAACGAAGCTGGCAAGCAAGCTTCCTTCAGTGAAAGACAGCACAGGCACAGAATTGGCACACATCATTTCTAATGGCAGTGTACATGCATGTACACAACCATCCCCACCCAAATCTGTTTGTTCCATGGTTGCAGCCTAGCTCATTCCACTACTACTGTGCCATCTAAAAGGACGGGCGGGGGAGGTCATCTTGGCACCCACAAGTAAGCAAATACGAATTTTCTCGGAAAACAATTCAATCCTCCTCAAAATCCTCATCTCTTTAAAAATAACATTCACACACCCTGAACTCTCAAGCTCTATGACTAGCACACTCCAAAGTTGTTATTCCAAGTATACTTAACTGGATGTAAGAACTGCTGCCCACTGTATGATTTACTTCCAAACATGCATAAGGTTCACTGTGTTGGACTTTGAGTCTGAAACACTCCCACAATGACAGCAGTAGTACACCACCTACAATGCTTGGCCGTTTGGAAATAGGAAAACCTCCAAAACATTTTTTCAAACCAGGAACAATTGAGAATGATAGGACTCATTTGCTAAGTAAAAAGGAATTTCAGCAACTTAGCATCATAAAAGATTCACTGGCTAAATTTCTATCATATAATGAGAAAAAAATATTGTCATCTTAACTTCCAAGATGCAAGGTTGAAATGTAACACCCTGTTTTCCAGACAATTCTAGCCTGCCTGCTGCAGTTATGTACAGCTAAGAGTAGGGTCTAGAGATGGGCACGAACTGAAATACGAACCAAAGTTCGTCAAGAACCAGGCCAGTTCATGGTTCACGAACTGGTGGTTCATTAGAGCCCATTTCTGACGAACTGCCATGAACTTTAGGGTGGTTCATTTGGTTTATTTTTCAGTTCATCACTGCAGACAGCTTGGTGCCGATCAATCAGTTTCCTAGGCAACGAGTGATGGGCTTTCTGCAGACCTTCTGCTGACCCAGAAGTGATGATTTGCTGGACCAGAAGAGACGTTTTCACAAACCAAATGAACTAGTTCACAAACCGGGGCAGTTTTGTGAAAGTTTGTGGTTCGTGAAACGAGACGAACCATGAACTGCATGGTTCGGTTTTTTTTTTTCTGGTTCGTGCCCATCTCTAGTAGAGACCATTAAAATCAGTAGGACATATTTCTCAGCAGATCTAAACCTCTCTATACAGAACTCAATTTTCAGAGATAAGTACCTACACTTTAACAAGCAACAGCAGCTACCAGAAGCAGGAGTAATCTCACACCAGCACCCCCCCCCCCCCACACACACACACACCAATTGACTGGAGTAGTGGCAGCCCACAAAACATCTTGGTGAAGTCTTTACACAAAAATCAATCCGGATGGAGTATAACAGGCAAGGAAAACTAGTCTGTAAAAGGGGGTATGTGTGTGTGGAAAAGAGTTTTTTTTTCTATGTATGCACACCCTGTCTGGGTGTAGTCTGCTGTTAAACTTGACACTTTCTAAAAAGCAAGATGATGGGGATTTAAATCTGGAGTTAAACCATTAGGCTTGCTTCTTAATTCTGTGGATAGAGAGGAGCCTGCAGTTGTTCAGTAGTGAGAGAAAAGCACTCTGCTTGTACTCAGAGTCAGAGAAAATTTCACTATTCCTGCTTAGGAATTCTGTACCACAGATGCACTGACAGACGTAGGGCAAGATGCACAGTACTAAGTTTTAATGCTACTCAGTAATTGTAAATGGGAACACTATCCTCTAAAATGTGGATATGCAACAGAGTTCATATACATGTGTTTGTATTCAGTTTAAGAGATGGAACTGTGAACAGGAGCTTCTTCCTTCTAGCCTCTCCTGCAGATAGGACACTGAAAGTACTTTCTAATATCAGTTTGCAGTCTAGATATGCCTTGAAGTTTTCAAAACTGTTATTCAGCAACTAGTATGTCAGGGGTGTGTGTGTGGAACTGAACCTTGCAGCTTAGCTCTTAAATTTTCCCAGCTTTTACCAGAAAAAGTTGATACATTATGGGCTTTTTCCCTATAAGCAATTAATCCTATTATATAAAAGGTAAACCTTATTGGTGATGACTCACTTTTTATACCCGCACAGGTACACTCGCATGCCCTTCCACAGGGATAAAAGATGATCCATTGGCAACAGGGCTTGTCTCGGAGGCCCCGAGGAGGCCACTGTGGCAGCTGGAAGGCCCAGTGAGACACCGTGGCTACTGCAGGGCCTTGGGAGGTGCACCACCATGCTGGGCCTCCCTGTCGCCTACAAAGGTTTGCCAGTCCCCTGCTAGGGGTGGGGGATCTCCCGCTTCCACCCTCACTTGCCTGTCTTGCAGGGGAAAAGGTGGGGGAACATGCCTCCTGAGGTGCACTCCCTGGTGGTACGGAACACTCCCATGTGCCATAGTAGGCTAATTTCAGCCCCAAACAGGCCTGATTTGGAGAGAGCTCCAGGGCCTGGAAGCACTTCCGGGCTTCACAGTGGCCTGATTTGGGCCCGTTTCCACCTGAATCAGGCTGCTGTGGAGCACAGGAGCACTCCAGGGCCCTTTGCACTGCTCCAGCAGCACTCCCAGGCTCCACAGCGGCCCAATTTGGGCCTGCCAAATCAGTTTTCTACAGGCCATTGTATGTTTCCACACAACAAGCTCTGTTACTAGTCTAATGATATTTTACAGCATTCGTCACAGTTACAAGCCAAGGGAACACTTCATTATTAACTTGTGCAATAAACAAAATGATAGCACATTGGTGACAATAAAGGCATTATATATATATATATATATATATATTCTATATAAAATATATTCTATATATAGATATATAAAATATATTCTATATATAGATATATAGAGAATATATATAGATATAGATATATAGATATAGGTATAGATATTAACTAAATAAAACTTTCCATAATTATCCAGTGTGTTTATCTTTGTAGATTTAAGTTAGCACCTGCAAGCTATTTTAACTTTATATAGGAAAGGAATCAGGAATGTATAACCAATCAGATCACACAAGTCACTGAACATCCTAATCCTCTGTGTTTACAAACCAAAGAAAACCGGAACTTGTTCTCATACTGAGTACCAAGCTATAAACTCCCCACAAATCTTCATGGAAGAGATACAGAATACCAACAGATAGGATCTTTAAATCTTATCAGCAATTCAGCCAAAACTTTAGGGGCTATCCTGCCTATTTCAGACCAACTAAAGACAAACGGAGCTATGCAGTCAAAGGGGTGGTGGTGAATTCAATATGATACATAAAATAAATCCTCAAGTTACCTGCACTTTGTTCAACATTATCTGAACATGTTAAGGTTCTAAGAAAAACAGAATGAGAAGGGATTAGTGGTAAAAACCATCCTATTCTTACTGCCAGATTCTGCCAGTTAACCCAACAATCAAAGAGCCTTATTAGGAGCTTTGCAACTAATGAAATGTCCTCTTCCAATCACTATTTCAAATAGTAAAAACTGACTATCTACAAGATGTGATCTGTAGGTAAACTGAGGCGGATTTAGAAATGGAGCACAGTGTTCCCACTGACTGCTACATTTAAGTTCTTCACTTAAGTTCACCAGCAAGTTTGTTTTTCTTCACTTGCAAGTGGAAAAAGCTCCACAGACTGCTGCTCCTGAAGGTTGAGAGGCCTGAATAGAACATGCATGGGGGGCAATTGCTGAAGTCATCCCCTCTCCTCTGAGTTCACAAAATTGGGGAGAGGATTTATTCCAAATATACCTTCCTGTAGCAGCTCTCACACTGCATTTTATTCTGTTCTCAAGGTCTACTGAGCATCAGCAGCTGCTTTTCAAGAAACATAAGAGAAAAGAGGGAAAGTGCACTACCAGGGACTGTTCATGTTTCCAGGATTCAGCCGAGTATCTCCCCCACATAACTTTCTCTTCTGTAATGGCTCATGCTATTTAATGTGAGTACCTGAATTGTTTCCACTGCCTATTAAGAAAACTGATATTCTAAACAAAAGTCAGTTCATCCCTTATTTACAGAACAGAACCAGAATGTATTTCTGGTCAAAATTTCATGCCAAAGTATAATAAAGTAATTGTGAAAGATTCTAATACTATTACTTTAATGCAAGTATGGAGTTTTGGAAGAATACCAAAATAGCAATAATACAACAGCCAAACATTACTGAATAATGTGAATACCTTTTATAGGACCATTTCTGTAACTCCTTGTTTTTTAAAAGACAAAATAAAAAATTAGATTTTTCCATCCACAATCATCATAACATAGCTGGATCTATTGTTTTAAACGCTTTAGGGATACTTAACAAACCACTTACAGGCAAATTGAAGATAGAAATAGACCATAACAAAGTATATTTAAAGAAGAATTCTCAGTATGTTTCATTTGTATGATCCACCATTTATTACTGACATAACAATTTTGGTTTTTAACAAACAGTATCCCTGTTTGTTAAAACCCAGTATGCGCTTTGAGAAAAATCATGCTTATTAAAAATGCTGTATCTTTCTATAAGCTACCTGCTACAGTGTCAATTGTTCGAAAGAACTTTTTGCTTTTACTGAACAGTTTATTAGCTACCAGAAGGATGCAATTACGCATTTAAGTCTTGAGGCTAAAGGTAGAAGCAAGCCAGTCTGGTCAGGTACATTCATAAAAGTAAGAAAATGTTTGGCTCACCACAATCTTTAAAATGCTGCCCAAACTGCTATAGTCTTCCTCACTTTATCTAGATTTATATGGAAGGAAGTTCAAGAATTTCTGCCCCTTGTACATGTTGCATTCTCAGTGCCGAACACATGATTTTTGGGCACATGAAGCTGCATTATACTTTCTTTATCTACCAAGGTTAGTACTGTCTACAGTGACTGGAAGCAGCTCTCCAGGGTCTCAAGCAGAGGTATTGCTTATCACCCACTGCCTGATCTTAACTGGAAATGCTGGGGACTGGAACGGGGACCTTATGTATGCCAAGTAGATGTTCTCCCACTAAGCCATACCCTCTCTGCTCACATACATAGAGTGAATCCGAAACAGTCACTTTGTGGCCTTCCTACATCTGTATACAGTTAACATCATATTTTAATATATCTGAAAGCCAGATATTTTTTGAAGACTATGAGTTTTTCCTGGAGAATTTTTGAAATTAAAAAAGAGAAAGACATACTCTCTGAAATCTTAGGAAACAAACAATTAGAGAAATGCCAACAATTTGCAGTGCCAACTCCACAAGAATAGTTACTTTGCCTAGCCCAGAGTGATTACAAAGGGGTGTGCCAGTTTATATTTCCTTCTTTCTCTGACCTCAATCTCAAATGTGCTCTTCCCCTATTCCAAAGGGATATTCAGGCACACAGACTGCAGCAGCAAGCCATTCTTACTTGAAAAACTATACCAAGTCCCTACAAAACTGCTTTTCTCCAGTGCTCCTTCAACAATGCAAAAATAATTCACTGTTTCACAGTAAGGGAGAATTGTGCAGCATTCACAAACTGAGTTAACACCTGTTAGCATAAGATATTGGGTGGGGAGGAAAGCCAGCACTGGAACTGACTGACTCAAACACTTCACCTGACAAAACTGGAGTCTGACTCAATTTGCTCTGCAGTTCACCTTGTAGCAGTCACAATATTGCTTGGCTGAACTCATCACATATGCCACTACCCCCTGCCACAACTCTCAATATATTAGGATTCTGAAAAAGTAATATGCTGTTATGCAGTGCCTATGGAGTCACATGGTAACTCCAATCTGGAAAAACGGCAAGAATTGAGCATTTTGACAAATTTAAGTAGTTATGCACACCTTCATTAAAAGCACTAGTAAATAAATGCAAGCATGTTCAACTTTATAATTCAACAAGACACTTTCATTTACTGACTGAGAAACTCAAAAAAGGAAGTTTCAAGTAGGTAGCTATGCTGGGCTGTAGTAGAACAGCAAGATTTGAGTCCAGTAGCACCTTCGAGACCATCAAGATTTTCAGGGTGAAAGCTTTCAAGAGTCAAAGCTCCCTTTTTCAGATTTGTGAAGAAGGGAGCTTTGATTCTCAAAGGTTTATACCCAAAAAATCTTGTTGGTCTATAAAGTGCTACTGGTCTCAAATCCTGCTGTTCAAAAAAGGAAACATGCCAAAGCTTACCTAGGCATAATAGACCACTTCCAAATCATCAATACATTTTTATTTATAAAAAAGGACATAAAACATCCCTGCAGATTTTACACTTCAGAGAACAGAGGTTCATGTGCAAAGTAATAATTACCTCAAGACTGCAAGATTGCATTGCTAGTCACAAGCCTTCTGTACTACATTCACAAACTCCTACACAATACACCTTTAAAACTACAACTTTTCCTTTTTTCTGCTCAGACATCCCCAGTATACCCTTGTCTATGACTTCCATCTTTTCAAATGAATCCACCCTGTCTCCCTTAAACCCTCATTTATGTTTCCACTTCCATCTCAGAACCCCTGCATGATGCCAACTCTTCCTCTCTACTCTCAAATTCCACCTATGAAACCTTTGGCTTATAAAGCCTGAAAGGGCAGGGAAGACAAAGAAAAGAAAACCGAAGCACATATAACTATATATTCCTGCCAGCTCCTCTTACCTCTTTCTGCTATCCCTCCTCCCTCAATTCAGACTGAGAGCTACTTGAGGCAAGTATTCGTATCTGTACAAATGGCACTTGTATCATACATAAATTAATAACATCAGTAACAACTTGTCACTGGTCCTCGATTAATTCCTGCACACATTGGTCACTGGTTGTATCGTTCTATCAGTGCCAAAAACTTCAGGCCAAATACTGCCCAACTGTGATCACAGTGACTCCTGTTATGCATTGCCTGCAGAGTTCTAGCAGCTGTTACAATCCTTGGATACGGAAAAGTCACTGAAGAAAGGCTGCAGTCAACTTCTCCAGTAATGCAAGGGACAAATTACGCTTACCTTATAGCCTTACATCCAAACCAAGCGAGCACTGATGACTGCTGCATTCTTAACTATTGTTGTCATCCTGACCCTGTGTGTGATGCCATTCTAATTTTAAAAACAATGCTTGGCAATACATTAGGCCTTGACTTTTCTCCTACTAGCATGCAGAAAAGCTATGTCATCCTATGATTCACCAAACTTCAGCTCAGCCAGGGTACAATTAGTTAAAAATGCTATAGAGCTTAACAGAGCAAACGTATGCAGCTAGAACAGGTCTATGTAGACTTTTAGCTTAAAGACTGTCTACAACACAATAAAATATAACAAGTGAAGGACCTGTGAGTGCTTGCAGGAGGCATCTTATTTTCCCTCCCACACTATTTCCTCTTTCTTGTCTTTGAAAGCCCCACATAACTTCTCCCCCTCCCCTACTTCCATCTTACCTTCTCACCCACCAGCCAACCTACCTTTATCTCTCCCCGCACCCCAATCTTCAGCTTTCCTTCCTTCCCTCTCTCTAGCAGCCTCTACTTTGAGAAAACTCTATGTAGTGTCAGTCTCTGCACAGTGCCAGCTGCCAGGCCCAGCTGTGCAGTGCTGCCCACCAGGCCCAGTTACAGTTGGGGAATGCACAAGGACTTGCGGAGGACACTTTGCTTTTCTATTTTCTTGCTCCGGGAAACCTTCATTTCCTCACCTTTCCATTCTTCCTTTTCGCCTTCCCTCCCACCCACCCTCATTTTATCAGCCCTCCCATCTTTAGCTATTTATTCACTTTGTTTATACCCCATCTTTCTCCACAATGGGGGCCCAAAGCACCTTACAATATTCTCACCTCCATTTTATCCACAACAACCCTGTGAGGTAGGTTAGTCTGAGAATATGTAACTGGCCCAAAGTCACCCAAAGAGCTTCCATGGCAGAATGTGGATTCAATTCTAGATCTCCCAGATGCTAGTCCAAAACTCTAACCACTAACAACACTGCTTTCATGGGGTGGCTGCTGTTGAATAGTAGCAAACAGCCAGGCCTGAGTGAGTCATGCAAGTCACCCAATGGTTGCTGCCAGGCGTGGTCCCCCAATGAGTTCTCCCATAAAATCCAAAAACAGCCCTGGCAAGAGCTCTGCTTTTTAATGACAGAAACCAAGGACTGAAGGCTGGCAATATGGTTGTGGTTGCCCAGCAACTGCCACTGAGGTTATTTGTTTCTTAAAGCTACATGTATTGTTTTAGCCCCTCAATTTTATTTTTTAGATTTCAGTTTTTTCTGCAAACATGGGGCTTTTCTAAGGTTTGTACAAAGATCTATCTTGTCTGATCATGGCTCCAATCTCAGATTTAAGTATCCATGGTTGGAACCATGATAAGAATTAGATATATTACTGAGGATGATACTGCTGCATGAAAAGCACTTCCTCATGCAGGTGTGCCAGAGACAGCATCAAGACTGCAAGAAGCTACTTACGCCAACACCAGTGGCACCTGAAACACAAAATGCACCATCCACTATACAACCAACCTACATAGGTAAATGTTTTTCTCTTGGTAGCATCATATCGAAATGAGCCCCAGAGTAACTTCTGTCACATCTGAATGTTGTTAATGAAAGAAAACAAAGGAGAACAGTTACTTTAAATATGGCACCTTCTAATAAATTCTTGCCTCGATTAGCACGATAAACTGACTGAAACTTGGCGTGTGCACGTTTTCTGAACCAAGACCCAGGCAAACCTAACATATTCTACTGATAGACAGTGTTCTACGCCTTTTCCCATAATTCCTATAATTGTCTAGGGAGAGCTGGGGCTGTAAGGTCATGTGGCTTCACAAATCACACGCGAGGAGTCGGGTTTAGGAAAACGCTTTCTATTCACACACACACCGCCCCCAGCCCTCCTTCCCTCACACAACTTCTAGCAAGATTCACGAGAAAGCCAGGCTCCGCGTTGCCCTAAAAACTCAACCCAACGACCGCTGAGATTTGCACGTGGATTTTACCAGGGCAAAGAAAAAAGAGAGAAACGCAGAGCGGGCTGGCGGCCAAACCCGGCCGTTTGGCTCTGCTTCCCAGACGCTGCTCCGCGGGACCAACGGCCATCAACAGCTTTCCTCCGCCTCAGCCGCCACGAGGAAATGCTGAAACGCGGACCAGGAACGAGCCGCCTAAGTAAAGCTGCCCTTTTCCGCCGAGGCGGAAAGAGCGAGGACTTTCTGTGGAACTGAAGGGGACACGTGGGGCGGCGGCTGAAGGGGCGGCCTGTGGCGGGTCAGGCCGGGGCGAAGCGCTTGGCGTGGGACCGGGACAAGCCCTTAGGAGGACTCCCGCTCTGCCCGCGCGGACTCCGAGGGGAGGGGAACGAAGTTCGGGCTCCGCCGCACTCACTTGCAGACTTTGGTTGGCTTTGCCGAGGGGGCTCCTGAAGAAAGACGTGCGGGCGGTGAAGAAAAACTCCTCGGACTCCTCTTCCCAGCTGCTGTAGCCGCTGCTCATGCTGCTTGTCCAAGTCATGGGCGCCGCTCGCTGCCGCCGCTGTTCCTGCAGGAGCCCCGAAGCGCCCCCGCCCGCCGCCTCATGGGGACCCGCCGGGGCTGAGCCGGCAGAGGACTCCGGTTGCTGCCGTGGCCAGCTCGCTCGCAGGCTTCCGCGGAGCAGGGCCGTCCTAGCTCAGGCAGCGCCGCCTCCCGCCTGGCCTGGCCTGGCCCTCCTCCGAGCTTCCATTGCTTGCGGCCACCTGCCTGAGAACTTGGCGCTGCAGCGGGGCGCTCGCTTCCTCTCGCCTGTTGAATTTGGACTTTAACCCCCGCCTCAGCAGGCAGCAGCACTTCCGACGCTTCGTTTCTGTGGACATGCTTGACGTTTCCCTCAGAGCACTTTTGTCTTGAGAATACCTTGTAATCGTTTGCAAAGTGCTAGTCATTGTGGCCTGCCTCGGATAGTCATCGTTTTGTTCTTTATAATCCTGTGGTATCAGATGTCCATTATTGTGAAGGGCTGTGCCTTCCTTTCAGAATATCGCTGACAATACAAGAGGTTTCTCTTACGGTATGCACCAAAGCTCTGGTCTCCCCCCCCCCCAGTAACCTTATCTAAAATTCTTTTATTTTGCCAGTTCAGGCAAATAGATCTGGAAGAGTTTTGATTAAACTGCTTAAAAGAATACCAAATTTACATACAAGTGTATGATGGTTAAAAGCAAAAAAATACCACCATTAGAACAACAGAAGCAATACAGCATCGTGAAGCAAGGATTGTTTAAACATAGGTACCCACTGAACTTGGTAAGGTTGCTAGGTAAATATACATAGGACTGAGCAGCACTGCAAGAGTTATTTCATTCTTACACTAATTTCAACACAACATGTTTCTTGAAAGAGAGACTGGAGGGACTACTGGGGGTCTCAACAGTCAGCCAAATATCTTGATCATTCTATTTAAATATAATTAAGTTATCTCACTGAGAAGATACAAAATATCTTAAAGAAAAGTTAACTTCTGAACTTTATTCAATAAACACACAAACCCTTCAAACAGCAGATTGTTAGCACACTGCTATACATACATGTTGCAAAAAGTCTTGTCATTGATTCAAGCTATTAGATGATTTCAGTATAATACCCTGACAGCCAGCATGGCATAATGGTTACACTGTAAGATTAAGATCTGGGAGACTCTGTTTTGAATCTCTGCCATGAAAGCATGCTGAGAGACCTTGGGCCAGTCATACACACTCAGCCTAACCTACCTCACAGGATTGCTGTGAGGATAAAATTCAGAAGGGCTGAATGTTGTACGTCAATTTGGGTCCACATTGGGGAGAAAGGAAGAGCATAAATGAGGTTAAATAAAAATAAATACTATGCTCTTAAGCATATTTACTCTAAAGTAAGTTACTGGGACTGTATTACTTATGTTATTTGTTTTATATTTTTTACTGTATGCCCCCCCCCCTTCATTCCAATTGGGACACAAAGCAGCTTACGTCATTCTCCTCCATTTTATCGTCACAACAACTCTGAGGTAGGTTAGGCTGAGAGAATGTGAGTAGCCCAAAGTCACCCTGTGAGCTTCCATGACAGAGTAGGGATTTGAACCTGGGCCTTCCAGATCCTAGTCTGACACTCAGACAACGACACCATGCTGGCTCTCAGTTAAAGATGAGAGGTCTGCCTTAGATAATATCCGTCAACTGTATATTCCAAAGTATATTCTCAAGAACATAAAATACTTTGTTAGTCTCTTAAAAGTGGCAATAGAAAAAAGATGATATTTTAAAACATCCAATTAATGATAACAAAAAATGCAAAGCTAGTAAGAATAGGTTCTATTCATACTCTGTTTTTAAGATACTCTTTTTCTGAATGCCTAACTGCAGAATGGTAGAAGAACAAAACTCACCAGTTCATAACAGGTGATACCGTGCCAAGCCTAGTACCTCCATTACCAAACATTAAAGCCACTGGCAAAATCCTTAACAATATTGACAATGGAACGATTGGACATATGAGAGCCAATGCTTTGTGTTCGTTTTCTACCAAACATTTCATAGAGGATGTAATCCTCCTTGTTTTTGTAAGACGTGTTTTGCTGAAGTAAGTTATTGGCGTTGAAAACATGCACACATTACTATTTTCTCATTTCTACTAGAGTATCTAAACATCCTCTTTGCAAATTATGGACTAGTCAAGTATGTAGAAGGTGATAAGCTTGGTGTGAAATGTTAAGAAATGCATTGTGAGTTAGATGCCATATTTTTCAAGGGGTCTTACACCTTGCTTGAGACTGTAGCTATTAATTGTAACTTGGCAAATAAGATTTTTTTACTTGAGCCTCTTCCTGGTAGGCCAATCTGTTAAAATTAAGTGTTTTTACTGTTAAGTCATCTCCTGCCAAATACTATTAGAGAATAAACGACTATAAAACAAACCAGGTTTAAGAAATGAGGTTTTTTAAAAATAAAAATAAGTATTTGCCTTTATTTATTTAGTTATTTATGTTCTATTCTCAGTTTACCGTTTCAAGTGTTACTAGATTTTTTCCCATTCATCTTATATGCAGATGTTTAAACTTTAAAAACCTCAGCAACCCTTAGCTTAAAAAAACTCAAGATTTTTTAAACATGTCAGGGATATTTTTATGTGTTTCTGACTTTTTAAAAGAAGAACTCAGGAGAGCCCCCAGTCTCCTAGCTTTCTGCAAACGATACAAAACCGAATTATTCAAAGAGGCTTTTGTATTGGTATCAGATGCTCCACTAATGAGTTAGGGACCATAGACTTCACCCATAGACTTCACTACTGTGTTGCCTTATGAACTATATTTTGTTTAAAAACATGCTCCTATGTCAACCCTAGAATTGTTTATGCTCTGTTTCAGCATTTCTTCAACTCTGTATTGCTAGAATTGCTTATGTTCTGTTTCAGCATTTCTTCAACTCTGTATTGGATTTTTGCTAATGTTATAACAACAACAACAACATTCGATTTATATACTGCCCTTCAGGATGACTTAACACCCACTCAGAAGGTTTACAAAGTATGTCATTATTATCCCCACAACAAAACACCCTGTGAGGTAGGTGGGGCTGAGAGAACTAGAAGCTGTGACTGACGCAAGGTCACCCAGCTGGCTTCAAGTGGAGGAGTGAGGAATCAAACCCGGTTCTCCAGATTAGAGTCCTGCGTTCTTAACCACTACACCAAACTGGCTGTCTTATATCTTTGTAAACTTGTGTTTATTTGCCCTGTGGCATTGTTTATGAATTTGTCCTTGATACTGAATGTACTAATCTCACACGGTGTAATCCGCCTTGAGTCTCAGGAATGCGGACCATAAATGACATGTGTGTTTGGTGTCCTCAAGTCATAGCTGATTTATGGCGACCCCCGGCAGGGTTTTCACGGCAAGAGACTATTAGAGGTGGTTTGCCATTGTCTGCCTCTGTAGCCCTGGTTTTTGCTGGAGGTCTCCTATCCAGTTACCAAGGCCGACCCTGCTTAGCTACTTAGATCTTATGAGATCAGGGTCACCTGGGCTATCCAGGTCAGAGCATAAATGACATAAATAAATAAAAATAAATAAACGGGTTTTATGAACATTTTGCCTTTGTTTTCTCTGCTGTTTGTTGCACCGCTTCCCAAAGCATCCTGTTCATTTTAAGACCTATGTTGTGTGTGAAGCAGACACCATATCTTATAGTGTCTTATGCTTTTGGAGGGATGTATTTACAGACAGCTAAAACCTTTGGTTTCTTCTTGTGTGCAATGTTAATTAAATGTTACTAGTATATAACTATATCAGAAGACAAGAAACACCCTCCCAAGAATTTAAAACACTACCTTACAAGTCTAGCACTCTGTATTTAGAAGCACTCTGAACTCTATTTCACAAAGTTTAATACTATGAATGGTGGAGAGAAAGAAGCAGAATTATAATTATATGTCTAGAAGAGCTCAGTAACGGCAACATCTGGTGTTCTTTGATACCAATCAGCGGGATTGGCAAGACTGTAAAATGTTCAATGTCATCCAAGGCTACTTAGAGCCATTGTGCCAGTTCTAACAGGTAAGTGTAATCAGCTATATCCATTTATTATCACTAGTATATCTTCATTTAAGCATTTGGTATCCACATTTCATCACACCTTAGTCATGATAACAAGAAAATCTCTGCTTCATAAAACAATATTTGTCGTGATCATTTGTAAACATTTCAAGAGGATTTTGATTTGTAACGTGAAGCAAGATAATTAAAATACAAACTGCTATCAGTATCTCAGAAGTTACGTAGACAGTAGCTTAAAATAAAAGCACAACTCAGACAATATACTTTTTTACAGTTGTGCACTTTATAATGGAGTTAAGGTAACCAGTGTAGTGTAGTAGTTTGAGTGCCAAACTAGGTTCTGGGAGGTTTGGATCCTCCCTCTGCAATGGAAGCTTGCTGGGTTACCTTGGGCCAGTCGCTCTCAACCTAACCTACCTCACAGGGTTGTTGAAAAAGGAAAAATGGAGGAGAGGAGAACAGTGTAAACTGTTTTGGGTCCCCATTGGAAGAAAGGCAGGGTATAAATTACCCCATTATTTATTTATCTAAAATAATGCTTGAAAATGCTGCCCTACACCCCCCTTTTGAACATGCTAATTACGGTTCCTAGATGAGGTCTGGAATAATACTGGACCCTGAGGGAGGGGGGTATCAGTCCCTGCCAGTTAGATCCCCAAGTTCTCCACAGTTAACACACAGGTGTTCCAGTTGAAGTAACTTTATTAGAGATCCATTCAGTACAAGGTGCTTAGACAGTGGAATTGGCAGAAGACGTATGTGGGGCTAGTAATGTTAGTTATAGGGGCGGGTTGGAGTGAGACATTGTTTTAGAGTAGACAGTGAGAAAGATGAACTTTTCTTTGATTGTGGTATATATATATACACACACACAAGACCCCACAGTGTAGTTCCCATCAGGATGATCCCTCATCCCCAGTGACCACTCTCATTGAGCATCTCTAGAGGAAAAAGGCAAACCATTGTAAGGCAGTAGTTCTTACCCCAGTGAGGCTAGGTGATCGACCAGGACCAAATGGTCAACTGTGTCAAACGTTGCCGACAGATCTAATAAAATCAGCAGTGCACAATTGCCTTATCTAGCTGAAGCCGGATGTCATCAACCAGAGCAATTAAAGTGGTAGGTAGAAAAGTAATTCCTCTTTGTTGCCGTCACCACTACTTTGTTACCAGAACTGCTTTTTATTATAATGGGGAATTAGCTGTAGCAGTCTGTAACTTAAAATTAGCGCGGATCTTAACCTATGTCTACGGAGGTCCCGATCCCAGACACTCTAGTGAGAAAGAGGCAGACTACAAATAGGTTCCAAACACGCGTATTTAGTGTGGCGTAAGCCTAAACTTGCACAAGCATACAGAGAACACACAAGATCTAAGAAATACAGAGTAGGAAATACAGAGACGTTCGCATTAGCTGGTTCCCAATGATGGTGGGGAATACTCACTTATCCTGAAGCGAAGCAGAGACACAACAGCGAGGTGGCCCAATGCCAGCACTGGAACCACAGACGGACAGCAAGGGATTCTGGATAGGGTGGCACGCGCCTGGCTGGGACAGGACGGGAATGGCACGAGCCACGGACAGCGGGGGGGGGGGTCTGGATAGGAATGGCCTAAGCACCGTGTGGTCTGAGAGACCAGCTTAAATACCCCAAAACGTACCCTGGGGCTGGTGCTTTACTTGGTGGTTCTCACAGATTAAAACAAAGGTTCTAATGGGTTACTGAATGGCTTGGATGGGCCACTTTGGTAATCTGATTGTGATAAGTGACACCTCAGGAAGAGAGGACAAAAGAGGGAGGGGGAAATCCAAGTGGGCTGAAAGGATGTTCCAGCGGACAGGGCTTGTCCTGATGTCATCAGCTCTGGAATGCGGAGGTTTCTTTGAGATGCATTCTCTAAGTGCTTGGGATGGTCGGCACTTAGTTCCTTCTCCTGGGCGGCTCCTAAGATATGCAGAGCGGGGCGAGGTACTCTCGCTGCGGACGTGGTGTGCCCGCTTCACCGAAATGGCTTCTCAAAGCAGTCTTCTTCCCTGGGTCTTCTGGCTGCCTAAGAACATGGATGCCGGCTGGGCATAGCTGGGGCTGGATAGCAGGCTGCCCGGTAGCGAGGGCAAGCTCGGGGACCGGCCCGCGGGAGGCTCCAGGCGGGAACTGACCAGGGAGCACCTAGCCAGGCTCGCTGGAGGTTTCCCCGGCAGGCGCCCGGCTGCTAGCAGCGGCTTGAGCCCATATGAGGCAGGCTTCCATGGAGGCAGGGGGAACAGCACTTAAAACACAGTCCAAAGCAGGGAACAGGCACGGTCCGTGGCAGATGGCAATGCAGGCACGGGGCACACTTGTAACACAGTCCAAACACGCACTGGGAAATCCAGATACAGGTCAGGGCAGGGCTGCCCAGAAAAAGAGTCCTTTGTGCAGTTATCCAAACATGGAGTCAGTGAACTACACAGTCTATTGCAGCAGCAAGGTAATTAACACGCAGGCAGGAAACTGACACGTGTATCAGGACACACACGTGCGAGGCAAATCTTTGTAGCAGTAGTGAAACAGCAATGCAGGAAACTTTAACACAGTTCATGGCAGGCCTTAAAGCAGGAGGGGGGGCCTAGTTGGCAACAACTTCATAGGCCTTCAACTGAGCCCTATAACATGTTTTCAAAGTCTTGTCACGAGTTTGGTGCCATATACACTCTAGCTGTCAACAGCCTCTTAGGCTTTCTTAGCTGCTCATTAAACCATGGAGCCAGCGAGGACCAAGGGCAAAGAGGGCATCAGAGAACAACTCTATTGAGGGCTTCCTGAAGACCCTTATTCCAGGACTTGGTAAGCCCATTGAGAAAGCTGCCAGCAGGCCCAGAGAAATCCCGCAAAGCATTTCAGAATCCATTAGGATCCATAAGTCTCCACAGGCAAGCATAAATCAGCTTGTTGCCAAAATGGGAGGGGGGCAGCTAACTTCAATGCCGTCCTAATGAGGAAATGATCTGCCCATGGCACCGGTTCACAGACAACCACGGACTCCAGATCAACTCCTGCACAAAAGACCAAATCTAGTGTCTGGCCAGCTTCATTTAGGGAGCTGACACAACCTGGGAGAGACGCAATGTTGCCACGGCAGCCATAAAGTCCGAGGTTGCCCCTGACAAGACAGCCTCTGAGTGGATGTTGAAGGCCCCATGTCCCAAACCACAGCACCCAATTTGCAACAGCTTCTGACAGCCTCAGCAGGGTGTCATCTGGCAAGTTGTGTGGTCAGTACTGATAATTAAATTGTATGTTGGCCCCAGAAACCTAATAAAAGGATTCCATGTTTGGGCCATTAGCAGAGTCTGTTGTTTAGCAGAGGAAGTGTGACTACAGGTTGTTGTGAACTGGTTCTGCTGGCTGGTGTGTGTGCAGGAATGAAAATAACAAAGCATACACTTGCTTATATTAGAAAGAAAATAAGAGTTCTTTATTGTAGGAACTTCATACTCTGATAAGAAAACAGAGACAGATCCCAACTACCTATCTAGTCTAAGGATGCACATGGATGCTTGGACACATCCTGCATCCATGCTTCCATGATGGAGAGAGGAGAAGGTGAGAGATGTTGCTTGGAACAAAGCCAGGAAGAGAAGAAGTGAGAGAGAGGAAGTCAGAAGGAGGAAATCCTGATAATAGCAATCTACATATCAAAGGATAGTCAGAGCAGTAAACTGTAAACAGAGTGCCCTGACCTCTCTGTCTTTCTCACTTTTTGGTTTCTCTCCTTCTGAAACCTGAGAAAAGGGACAGCGCTGAACTCCTCTTCCAACAAGTACACCAGCAGAACACCCATTCTCTCCCCAGCTTCCCACACCAGGCCTACACATTCAGTGCTGGAAATTGTTGGTGCAGGAACCACTTGGAATGGAAAAGTATCTCGTAGAAGTATCACTACCCCACCCCCCTGATCTTCTGTTCAAAGCTGATGAAGGACCAAGTAACCTGGTAGTGTTAATTGTGGGAGAGAGGCTTCCTCACTTAGCCATTTCTCAGTCACACAAACCAGGTCACAGTTGACCCTCCTAATAAGCTCCCAGAGGCAGGGGCGGTGCCAGGGTTTCTGGTGCCTGCAGCTGCCCCTATGCGTGCGCACACAGAGTACGTGCGCATGCCCCCCCCCAGACTGCACAATGATGTCACTGCATGTGACATCATCACGCAGGCCCCATTGGCCGGCAGATGGCTGGGATGGCGCGCAGAGGGTGCCCACGCTGCCAGTTGAGTGTGGCGGGTGGCTGGGGAGGTTCCGCAAGCCACCCCGGACCCCTGCCATGCCTGGCCTGCGGCTGCTGTGCCCAGTCACGGGCATGTGTTGGTGGCGGCGGCAGCGGCAGGACAGGAGAGCTGGCAGGCTGCAGCAGCTGCGGGCCAGGCACACCAGCTCTGCGATACACGCGCCCCACCCCTGGCGCCCCCTTCAGCGACTCAGCACTCGAGGCGGGGGCCGGACCTGCCTCAATGGGCGCACTGGCTCTGCCCAGAGGGTATTATTCTTCACTGACATGATATTATACAACATCAAACTGGAAGAGAAGGAAACACACTGGGCCTGACCACCATCATTCCGAGGGATGGGACAGAGATCAGAAGGGAGCCAAAGATATCCATATCTTGACCTCCTCCCACCGCCACACCTCCCTCCCCCCAGTTGCTGTGATACTCTGATCCCAGGGGCACATTCCAACCCACAAGCCTGAGATGTATACAGCTAGAACTAAAATCCAGCTGAGCAGCAGATTGAGGCATGCAGCAAGTTAGTGCCATTCAAAGCAGCTGATCTCTCTCAGCATAGGCAGGAGTTCTCCCTATCTCTCTTGCAGCATAGCGCTGGATGCAAGTACTCTTATAGTGCCTCAAGCGCAGAAGAGGGAAGGCCTAAGCAGCTGGCTTCTCTCTGCACAGGCAGAAGTTCATTTCTTCTCCTTTCTGTCTCTGTCCCTCTCTCTCTGGCTGCTCAGTTCTTGTAGTTCCTCATGCACAGAGGAGGGAGGGCTGAGCAGCTGGTTTCTTTCAGCACTGTCACATACAAAGTCCTTCATGGCCTTGACCTCTCATACCTTTGCAACCACCTCTCCCTCTATGTTCTAACATGGCAGCTTTGTTCATCCAGTCAGAACCTTTGGCAGATACTACCTTGCAGTTGGGCTAAATCAAGAACTGCTCATACACACACTTTATTGAATGGCCTGCCTGAAAAGGGCAGGAAAGCTAACACTCTCATGGTTTCCCTCAAACTATGGAAAACTTAATTATTCAGGAGTGCTTTCTACTCAGATTATAGGGCTGTGTCATAAGAAACAGCTCAAATAGATGCCTTGGTAAGGGACTATAGGCTGTGCTATTGCGTACTTTCAGAAAGTTTTCATCTTTATGTTCAGAGTTATACTCTTTTCAATTTTTCTGTAACCACATCCTATTTCAAATTTCAAATTTTCTGCAGTCATACCCTATTGTATCTGTTTGTTTAATGTCCTCCTAACTGTTGATCATATTGCATTTTGCTCAGTGAATGTCCTAGCTGTTGATTATATTATATTGACTTGCACTGTGTGATCCATCTTATGTCTCAGTGAGAAAGGCAGACTATAAATTAATAATGCTTCTATTTTCATAACTGCAGTAATCTGCTTTTTTTTCTGAATTAGTAGGTATGGTTTATTTATTGCTACAGAACAGCAGTGGGGTTTGAATTTATCTGTGTGTCCTTATCTCAGACAAGGTAATCAGGACCACAAACACACAAAACAAGAACAAGTTTAACCACCTTCCTTCATTTCCTTGTGCAAATGCCATTTGAAGGTACCCTGAAGCCACTTCCTTACACATATCCTGGAAAAGATATCTTATTTTGGACAATACTGTCATGAAGCTCCTAAATCTCCTTTTAAAACACAAAGGATGCCATACAATTTCAAGGAGTATAGCAAAGCTTTCCAAACATTTACCATTTACCAGTGAAATACTGGTCAAATCCACATTACTCATTCTAAGTCGCATGTTCCCCGCATTCCCCACGCAATCCCGAGTGCCGGTCACATTACCTCATTAAACAGACGCATTTCATTCACATTTCTCCCGAATATGTGGTCACAGGTTTTCAACGGGAGTTTCATGGTGGCTGTGAACGGGCCAATGCGCAATTTACATGGTTTTTTTAAAAACCACCCCCCTTCCTGTCTCTCCGGCCGTTCCGAGAGTTCCTATTGGCTGATTCAACTTGCAAGTGCTCCGTAGTCTGCAAAAGACTGTTTTTGACTTCATAGCATTGGATTTATTGATTATTCTGTTTCTGAATCAAATCTGGTAGTTTGAAAAATCATTTTGGGGTGAATCCATCCTCAGAACGGACTCGCAAACTTCCTTTTTAACTGTTTTTAATTTTTTTTATTTTATATTACTGTAATATCGAAATTACAAAATATCGAAATAATGACACTCCAAGGAAGTGAAACTTCAGTAAAATTCAGGCATTGAACTGTCCTGCATAGGAAATGCCCACGAAAGCTTCCCACGTGCTTCCAAATTTCCAAAAAAGAAACGGGAGAGAGCCATCAGTGCTGTCAGTGGGGGAAAGAGAGGCATCATTATCTTCAATGATGTTTCTTTATAAGGCAAGATCGAAATAATGGAAAAGTGCGCTCAAAATTTTTTTTAAAAATGGGCGGGGAAAAAAGGTCCCGCCCCAAAAAGTGGTTTTCGAGCAGCCGTGTGACCGGAGGGACGTGCGAGAAAGACAGATTGGAAGCAGGAATGTGAACGAAGAGGAAAAAATAGCGGATTGGAGGCAAACTGAAGATATCCGATAAACATGCGGGTAATGGGTGAATGTGGATTCGACCACTGTCTTTCTAATGAAAGGCAACATTTTTCTCATCAGTCCCCCTGAACCTACCAATCAGCCTTGCTCTTATCTTTGGGAAACATTGGCTTGTATTCATCATGTGCCACAACAAGTAAGAGGTTTGTCAGCATCATTCATGCTTATTTGATGTGTTCACATGTTTCCCTTGCCCTTCTTGCCTCCTCCAGTACATAAAGCTTTCCTGAACACCTAGCAAAGGAAGCTAACTAATTATTCAAGCAACACTCATCACTCATAGATGGCTTAACTTCTACACACAGCAGCTGGTCATCCCAAATAAGCAATGCTCTTGCTCAATCATGGGAATCTAGCATAGTGTCCACTGAATCCGTCTTTTACGGTTGTCCTTGCCTAGAGAGAATTCTTCCAGTCTTTACCAAATGGGACCGTTCTGATATATGCACCAGCCATTTTTCCATAGCCTCTAACAATTGCTAGACAAAAATAAAATAGACTAATTTTACATGGGTTAGTGACTTTTTCTGCACTAAGGCAGATTGCAAGCTGATTGAAGAACACACTTCCCAAGACTGTGGAGACTGGCACAAATCCCAGAATAACTTTAAGAAGCCTATACCTCCAGAAGTACATTTCCCTACATTCAGTTTTGGGTGCCACTAGAGGTGGGCACGAACCGAAATACGAACCAAAGTTCATCACGAACCATGCCAGTTCGTGGTTTGCAAACCGACAGTTCGTAGGAGCTCATTTCTCACAAACCGTGACAAATTTCAGCCCGGTTCATTTGGTTTGTATTTTAGTTCGTCACTGCAGATAGCCTGGCACTGATCAATCAGTTTCCTAGGCAACTGGGGGATGGGCTCTCTGCAGACCTTCTGCTGACCTGGAAGCGATGTTTTCATGAAATAAATGAACCGGTTTGTGAACCGGGGCAAGTACTTGAAAGTTTGTGGTTCATGGTTCATGAAACGCTACAAACCACGAACCATGGTTCCATGGTTTGGAATTTTCCCAGTTCGTGCCTATTTCTAGGTGCCACAATTTAAAATGGATGTCGACAAACTGGAATGTGTCCAAAGGAGGGCAACAAAAATTGTGAGGGGTCTGGAGACCAAGTTCTATGAGGAAAGGTTGAAGGAGTTGGGCATGCTTATTCTGGAGAGGGATGACTAAGGTGGTATAATAGCCATCTTAAAATATTTGAAGGGCTGTCACATAGAGGATGGAGCAGAGTTGCTTTCTGTTGTCTCCCAGGACTGGACCAGAACCAACAGGTTAAAATTCAACCAAATAAGTTTTCGTCTAAACATTAGGAAGAACTGGCAGTTAGAGTGGTTCCTCAGTGGAACAGGCTTCATTGGGAGGTTGTGGGCCCTCCTTCTTTGGAGATTTTGAAGGAGAGGCTAGATGGCCACCTGACAGCCATGATGATTCTATGACTCAATATGAATGTACACAGATCAAGAGAGGAAGTGCATGAATGGATGAGCTGGAGCTAGCCTCTTGTTGCCCTTTCTTATATACCCATGGTAATGCTAATCACTACTTCAGGGTCGGGATAGGAATTTTCCTCCAAGCCAGATTGGCCAGGGATCCTGGAGATTTTAGCCTTCCTCTGGGCATAGAGCAGTGGTCAAGGGGAGAGTGGTCACTAGGAGAGTAGCTGGGGAGGTAGCTGTGAATTTCCTGAATTGTGCTGGCAGTTGGACTAGATGGCCTCTGGGGTACCTTCCAGCTCTATGTTTCTAAGGAAGTTCAGTTAAAGTCAATGGAACAACAGTAGATTTCCTAGCACATCTTTTGGTCCTCTAAGTAATCCCAAATAACATCATAGACCTTCCCCAATTTTTTTCAGACTCTTTGCAATTCTGAAGAAAAGCACAGTGGAATACCCAGTAAATGCAATTAAAATTACATATTAAAAGAGGACCTCAAGGATTGACAAGGGTGGGACTCACATTTCCCTTTTCCCTCTCTCCATCTTGCTTTTCCTCTGTACCTACCCCTGGCAATGCCTGCAGCCCCTTCTATTTTCTTCTCTCCCACCCTCTACTTTCTGTATGGAGGGTGGACTCCATGGCATTATACCCCACTGAAGTCTCTCCCCCAAACTCTGTCCTCCCCCGGCCCTACTACTTGGAATTTCCTAACTCAAAGTTGGCAATGCTAGTTGTTAAGCTTGCCAGGTGCCCACCAGTAACAAGCTGTAAGCTGATCACCCACTGATCAGTATGAGGAGGCAGGCTAGGGGAAGTGGGTAGTGGTGCACCCACAGCCCTGGCCAATACTGTCACTTCTGGCATGACCTGGAAGTCACGGCGTTGCATTAAGGCCAATTCTTTAACAATCATCCCAAAGGATAGCATTTTTGTGTCATCATCAGCCACAGGCACGGATGAGAGTGTGCATGCTCAGAGGTAAGTATGCACCAGCACCCCCACACACACACACCTCCTGCCACTTGTCAGGCAGGATCTGGCAACCCTACTAGTTGTAGCTCCACTGAGGCCAAGGAATAATACTAGAGTGCTCATTAGATTGTTCAAAGTTTGTGCTGGAAGTCTGTATTGAAGCCAACACATCTCCTAAAACAGGCCAACAAAATACCATACAGATCTCTTTTTGCAATATGCCAAAACGGCCTGTCCTATGGCGGAGGGCTGTCATCACAATTTTATCTAAATATAGGCAGAACAAATGCCAAACATTTTTCTCAACTGCTAGTTCTTACATTAAAAAAAACCTAAATAAATTAAATAAATAAATTATATGAAGGATGGCCTTTTGTGGTGAAAACGTGTCCTTTCTTAGCTTCATACATATCCAAAAATCTCTCAACAACAAAGGCTGTTCAGCTCAAACAATATTTGTGGTAAAATGAAACTGAATGAAATATATTCTTTTCTTGTCATTTTGTACCTATTTGCTATGTACAGTCTTGGAACAATAACAACAAAACTTTGTGGTTTAAATATAGAAAACCCAACTGTGCAAGCTTAACATGCTTGTAAGCACCAGAAAAATTCCAACCTTTTAATGCACTATAACTGCAATGTGACTCTCAGCATCTGTCCTGAAACCAGTAAATCAAGACGAAGAGTGATCTATTAGACAATCAGGCCAGGAGAGTTTTCTGTAATGCAAGGAAATACTATTCCTTCCTAGGTAAAATATTTAATTTGTAGGGATAGTATTGTAGATCTCAACAAGATTGGCTAACAGAGACATTTCAATATAACCAAGTTAATAATGTTTCTTATGAAACGATTGGGGGAGGGGAGTTACCTCTTGGGTTTACTTTTGTGGTTATCTCCCCAGCACACAATTTGAACTTTTTGCAGGTAATGCGAAGCTGAGCCATAGCCAGACTTCACAAGAGGGAACTGGAACCATCTAAGAGTATCTCTACACAAGACATCTTACAAGGGGACACTCAAGTGAAAGATCTTACACTTCTCCTCCCATTGTGAATACACATGCACTGCTAGGGAGGGAGACAGAGTACACTTGAACCTATGATGACCTTGCAATTTATCAGCTGTTTCAAGGGCCTATGGGGACCTGTTGTGCAGCATGTTTGGATATGAACTGTACTTTGAGAGAGAGCCAGCAGGGTGTAGTGGTTAGAGTATCAGACCAGGGCCTGAGAATCCTATCTTCAAATCCCTGCTCTGCCATGGAAGCTCACTGGGAGATCTTGGGACAGTCACACCCTGTCAACATAACTTACCTCACAAGGTTGTCGTAAGGATAACATGGAGGAGAAGAGAATAATGTAAGCCGGTTTGGGTCCCCACAGGGGAGAAGAGTAGGGTATAAATACAGTAAACTTTGTTTTGTGTACTTCATTTTAAAAACTGCATTGAGTCACCAACATAGGAGAAAGTGGGTAAAGATGTTTTTAAAAATAAACTGAATAGAAAATGTTAAATTAAATGTTGACTTTTGTAACTTATTATGTAGCTACTATAAACTGACATGGTAAAAACTACTTATGCAGTAAAATTAGGGTTACCAACTCCAGTCTGGGAAATTCCTGGAGTTTTGAGAACAGCGCCTGTGAAGAGGGGATTTTAGTGAGGGGTTTCATCTCAAATTTGTAGTATACCATAGAGTTTCCCCTCCAAAGGCACCATTTCCTCCAGGTTGATAGATTTCCACTCCATGCGGCTGAATGTGGGGCCTTCCATAAAGATCGTTTCAGATAGGTAGCTGTGTAGGTCTGCAGTAAAACAATAGCACCTTAAAGACCAACAAGATTTTCAGAGTATAAGCTTTCAAGAGTCAAAGCTCTCTGTATCTGATGAAGGGAACTTTGACTCTCAAAATCTTATACCGTGAAAATCTTGTTGGTCTCTAAGGTGCTATTGGAGTCAAATCCTGCATTCCTCCAGAGGAACTGATCTCTTCTCTATAGTGTTGGAAGAGGAAGATTTAACACTGTCTCTTTCCTCAGGTTTCAGTGGGGGATAAACCAAAGAGTTAGAAAGATAGAGAGGTCAGGGCACTCTGTTTACTGCTCTGACTGTCCTTTGATATGTGGATTGCTATTCTCAGGATTTCCTCCTCCTGACTTCCTCCCTCTTACTTCTTCTCTTCCTGGCTTTGTTCCAGGCAACACCTTTCTCCTTCTCCTCCCTCCATTTTGGCAGCATGGATGCAGGCCCTGTCTTGGCATCCATGCCCCTCCTTAGACTAGATAGGTAGTTAGGAATGGATCAGGCTCTCTTCCTTTCCTATCAGAGACAGGAAAGTTCCTACAATAAAGAACTCTTATTTCTTTTCTAAAAGCAAGTGTATGAATTTTTTATTTTCATTCCTGCACACACACCAGCCGGCAGAAACAGCTCACAACCACCTAGAATCACGCTTCCTATGCCAAACGATAGACGCTACTAATGGCCCAAACATAATATCCTTTAATTAAGTTTCTGGGGCCTACATAACAATTTATTTATCATATAGTTTGGAGATGAGTTGTAATTCTGGGAGAACTCCAGGCACCACATAGAAGTTGGCAAGCCTTAGCAGGACTGCATTCTCATGCACGGTACTATTTCAGACTGTTTGCTGAAGGATCACATTTGAAGGCTCCCTTCCCCCAAATCCTAAGTATATGAGATTAGTCCTAATGTACCTTTTAAAATGTAGAATTAGGTATAAGATGTTGCTACGAAAATTTAAATGGAGATCTCACTCTCTGGCACAAACCATGGTCCGATCTCTCCTTTTACAGTAAAACTATTTATATACATTTTGATACAGCTGGGCCTTGCCAATTTACATTTGCCTAGAGGAAAATACCCACAATTTATTCTGTCATCTCACACCAGATCTTTTCTTCCTTTCCATATCTGGAAAACAAGTTTTTGTGTTTTTATCCAAAACAAAATTTGTCTGTTTAATGATTTTTTAAAAATGGAAATGCCAAGAGTATTAAGAATAGTGAACAAATAGAAAGTTTGTGACTTGGTTCCAAATCTGCCCTTGCAGAAGGGACCTTGCCCTTTACTCGTGGGGCGGGGGGAGCAATTTCTGCCAACTCCTCTTTCTTCTAGCAGTCCTCTTAGCATAATCTAGTGCCATTCCCAAGGGTCTCCTGACCTTCAGCGGCAGCTTTGGGAGGCCTGAGAGGCTGCAGGAAAGAGGAAAGGCCAGTTGCTCAAGCAGAGCTCAATTCATTGGATCCAAGCTATCACAAGCAAATAGAATTTTCTAAAGAAGGAGATAGGTATAATGTATTAGGTCAAGGAAAAGAAAACTTGTAGATCTCCACTCTAATAAAACAACAATAAGCATGGACTTCTTCAGCACAAGGATACGTGGGTGTTCCTACAATCTCAACCTGGCCGGTCAACACAAAGCAGAAGGCATTTCTCTGTTCACATTTGCAGTCCGTTATCCAATATTTTTTGCCAAACTTGGTCATGGATAAACTGTAAAAGAACTCTTCACATTCCAAATTAAGTAGGCAGCATGAGAGTATGCTAGAAAGTTTAGATGAAACTGAACTATAGCATGGACACAGAACTGATTTTAATGCTAGTGATTAGCTGTCTAAATGTGCCTACAAGTTTCCTGAAAAAATTGTCAGGCTTTGAGAACAGGATTTCCTAACTGAATCAAGTAGTGTATCCATAAGAAATGGAGTTTAACATTAATGAGAGAATTTTCTACATGGAAATTCACAGAAATATTAAAAGATGAAGAGGGCGGTGCAAATGCAGGATAGCTTGTTTGAGAGCCAAAGTAGCGTAGTGGTTAGAGTATCAAACTGGGAGATACAGGTTTGAATCCTTACTTTGTAATGGAAGTTCACTGAATTACCTTGGGCCAGTCACACACACACTCAGCCTAACCTACCTCACAGGGTTATTGTGAGGATAACATGAAGGGGAGGAGAACAATGTAAACCACTTTGAGGCTCCACTGGGGAGAAACATGGAGTATAAAAAGGTTTCCTAGATGCCCACCAGTAGTGGACATGAAGCTAGGGTTGCCGGGTCCCTCTATCCTCCCGGTGGGAGAGTTGGGACCTGGCACTTACCTTCTGCCGGCTCTCAGTTTCTCCCTGCATGCATGTGCACAAGCGCACTCCAGAGCCGGCGTGAAGACGCCACTCACAGAAGTGATGTCACCACACTGGGCGCGTGGCAACATCACTTCCATGAGTTGAGGCAAGAGAGCTCCCATGCTCTGCATAGGGACAATCCAGCCCATTTGGGGCCCAAATTGGCCCAAACAAAGTGCAGGAACGCTCCTGCAGCCGGCACAATGACATCACTTATGGAAGTGACGTCGCTGCAGCAGGTGGGAGCACGCGAGGCATGCACTCCTGAAGTGCCTGCCAGTGGCGGGCACGCTCTGGGAGCTTGCCCCCTCCTGCCGATCGCCCAACAATTGGTGGATGAGGGGGAAAATCCCTGGGAGTTTGCCTGCCACCGATGGGCACCTGGGAACCCTACATGAAGCGCAGGAGTATTCCTGCATGAAACATGATGACATCACTTCTAGAAGTGACATCACTGTGCTGGGCTGAGACTGTGTGCATGAACCAGGTACTGGGTACTCCCTTTCCACTGGGAGTGTAGGGATGCCTGGCAACTCTAAGTATAAATGAAGTAAATTAATAAATAAATACATGAGAATCATGGAAGCTTGCTGGGTGATCTTAGGACAATTTCTCTTTTTCTTTCTCCCCTGCCAACCTACCTCACAGGGTTTTTGTTTTGAAGTAAAATGGAGGAAGGGATGTTGTAAGCCATTTTGAGTGCACATTGGAGAGGGGAGAAGTGGGGCGTAAATATATAAATATAATACTGCTGCTAGCTTATATTCATTTATTGGGTCCTGTTGAAATCAGTGGGATTTATTTCTGAGTAACCATGTTTAGATCATGCTACACCAACAAAAACCCTATTTAATTCCACATAAATGACCCAGACTTATCAGTAATTTTTGCACGTTATGGCCTTACAGTTTTATTTATTCCCTTTATTTATACCCTACCTTTTTCCCCAGTGGGGATGAAAAGCAGCTTCTATCGGCTGCTTCCACACTCCCTTAAAGGGACGGCCCACTCACTGAGTGCTGGCAGCTTTTCCACAGGAATTCAGGCGTCTCCATTTGCAAAACAGTCGCAGGGCAAGCTTTCAGCTTTTCCTTTTTGTGGGCAACTTTATGGGGAATGCACTTGCCATGGTCACAGAAAAGGTGGCGAAAAACTGGAAGCCAAACAGCCTGCAAACATTTTGCAAACGGAGATGTTGTCAGAGTTCCATGAGTCGGTTGTCCCTTTAAGGGTGTGTAGAAACGGCCATCATTTTCCTTCCCTCCATTTATCCTCACAGCAACCCTGTTAGGTAGGTGAGCCTCAAAGAGTGTAACGGGCCCAAAGTCACCCAGACAACTTCCTTTTTTTTTTTTTTTTTGAAAAATTTTTTATTGGGTTAGAATCCGTTATTTTTACATTTACATTCAATTTTCCCCAAATTTTTCATTTCTAACCCCCTCCCTTTCCCCCCCTTTTGTTGACTTCCAACAGTTTTCCAACCCTTTGTCCCTTTTCCCTTACTTCTATTAAATTTCTCTATCTAAAACAAATACATATTCTCCATTATACTAAGCAGTACATCCTTAACTACTTTTCTTATTGTATACCCAAACTGTAAGTCTTTGTTTCCATCTTGGATAAACAATTTATCCCATTTTCCAATTTTGAATATTTCTATATATCATAAACCTATATATCATAAACCATAAAAATCTTACACATTTAAATCAAACAATTTGACTTATTCTCTATGTATTACTCATTCTATCTTTTTATGGTAATTCTATATAACTCTCGTCACATAGTC
Organism: Eublepharis macularius; assembly: GCF_028583425.1. Classification (NCBI taxonomy): domain Eukaryota; kingdom Metazoa; phylum Chordata; class Lepidosauria; order Squamata; family Eublepharidae; genus Eublepharis; species Eublepharis macularius. The sequence goes on from NC_072798.1 coordinate 65,716,458, forward strand.
AATCAATTTGACTCGTCTATACATTCAGTTTGGTGCATTATACAAATCTTATCAAAGAAAGAAAATATTGTTGATTACTCAATCCGTATATTTAATCCTTATCCTTAATTATTTTCTATCAATATTCTATTTATTAACCAATATATATCTATATATATATCAATCTGTTAATCTAACTGCTTATAAATTCACCCAGACAACTTCCTGACAGAGCAGAGATTGGAACCTCTCTCTCCCAGATCATAGTCCAACACTCTAACCACTACACTACACTGGATATTCTCTGTGTGCGCATAATTGTATATCTACACAAACTGAGGCTCTAGTCTACAAAAATTTATACCATAATAAATCTGTTGTTCTTTCAAACGCTACACATACCCATCTTAACTTAAAAAACTTTTTTTTTTTTTTTACTTTGCTACAGCAGACTAACACTGTTCCCCCCTCTGGAATCTATTAACTGTTTACCTCAATGTTTTAACATGCAACATATGTTATAATCAAAGGAAGGAAATTCTCAGAAGTAGTGGAGGCTTTTAATTGTTTTGAATGCAGATGGCTTGACTCAAAGTCAGGGTACAAAGCTGAAGGTCAATGCTTGTGGCTTTAGAAGTAAGTCAGCTCTACCTTGTTTACACTCTCATCGGGGAAAGCCTTTTCACCCAATTAGCTCTGACGAAAAAAGTCACAGCAGGTAGAATACAATCTGCAAGCTGCCCAAGCTATTTTGTTTGGAACTTCTATTTCAGCTCTGAAATACTTCTTGCTTGTTACCCCGCCAATTAAATCAACTAACTACATTATTCTACCTAACTCCCCAAATGAAGTGAGCGGGTTAATATAGGCCATCTTACCATTTGAACCGTGTGTTCCCCTTGGATGAGAGAGCTCTGAAGACCAACATACCAGCACAGTATCAGTGACCCCAACCTTGCATTAGATTTCCTTTGCCCCCCTGACCTTTAAAAGAGGGGAAAGCTGATCCCTTCTCCTTTCCCCAAGTTAGAGCAACCCTGACCCCATCCCTAGGAAACAGAGAGGGATTCACATTAGGTGGATAGCATGAGATGGAGACACCTTCTATTCATACAAAAGACTCAAAATCCTCTGCTCTGAAATATCCTTATGGACATTCAGGGTTCCCCAGGCCCCAGTTTGAAAAATGCTAGGATATACAACAAAGAAAGGATAAAGCGCTTCTTATATTTTGATTCATGCCTCATTTTCTACAGTATATTGTACTTGTAAATAGGTTTTAAGGGTTGCAGTTTATTGTTTTTGGATCATTATCATCCTTTTTGTCACTGTTATTATACTAAACCCAGATGGGAAGCAGGCCAAACACTTATGGTTTCCACTGCCAGCCTCCAGGTGGGGGCTGGAGATCTCCCAGAAGTACAACAGAATTTTATATATACCAATCCAGCTAGAAATCATTTTTAATTTGAAAGACATTAGAAATCCTATGTATAGATACAAGACGAGGTTGAAAGAATGAGCTTAATAATTATGTGCTTAAAACTAAATAGCTCTGTGTGTGTGTGTAAAAATACAGGTTGTGTAAGCATATGCATACTGGGTATTTTCCATGTTGTTTAATATATATCATGTGAAATTACTTATGTTTTGTTTTAGGACTGTTCCATCTGTGCATTTGGAATTACGTTTGTTTTAAAATTTCTGCAATCTATATAGCCTATTGTATTGTTTATTGACTGTCCCAGTAGTTGATCATATTGATTTACACCAGCAGTCCCCAACATGGTGCCCATGGGCACTATTGCACCACTGACACCTTTCTTGATGCCCACCAAGCATTTTTAGAAAGTGGGTGGGGTCAGGGGGGCTTTTGCCAAGCATGGCTTCTGATTGGCCATTGGAGATTTGATTGGCTGTGCAGATTTTTTAAAACATTACTATGGCAGAAGATGCTGCCACAGCACAAGAATCTTCACTGTGTGATTGAGGGTAAGTTGTAGCAGCCATTTTGTGGCTGGTGCTGCCCCTGCAGCAGCTGTTTTGGGGGCAGCCATTTTGTGGCTGCATCCACCACCACGGTTTGTCAGAATTCCAAATGTGCCCACATGCTCAAAAAAGTTGGGGACCCCTGATTTACACTGTGTAATCTGCCTTCAGTGCACTGCTGAAATGCAAACTATAAATAAAAAATAAATGTAAACAAATAAAAACAAATCTCTAAATGACAGAGATTAATTTCCTTGAAGAAAATGATTGTTTTGGCATTAGACCCCACTGAGGTCCCTCCCCTCTCCAAATCCTGCCCTCCCCAGGTTCTGCCCCCAAATCTCCAGGAATTTCCCAACCTGGAACTGGCAAGCCTATGATGAGAGCACTACTTGCCAGAATTTGCTGGCAAGCATCACCCCCACAGTGAAAAAATGATAATGGTACCACAAAACCACCACGCCAGCTGATAACTTCTTTTGTGAAGTGCCCTGTTTAGTACTTGGGAAGTTGCTGCCTAGATTCAGTAGGAAGGCCTAGTATAAAAGCAAAAGACCCAAGAATACTCTAAAGGAAAGTCCTTACCAATCAAAAGCTTTCTTTTCTGGACTTGCTTAATCAGCCTAATTTCCAGTCTCAAATTCTCCCAGCAGCTTGTTATAGCCCCATGACTGCCATCATCTTGGTGATGTTGTGGGGGTCCTAATCAATGTGAATGGCTATGGCCTAAAGGGACTGGGAGTGGTTATAACAAAAGGATATTAAGATTCCTTAAAAGCGGGATATTTTCTCAGTGGGAGACCCAGGTTTAAACCCCCATTCAGTGGGAGTGGGAGACCCAGGTTCAAATCCCCATTCTGCCATGGAAACTTGGTGGGTGACCTTGGGCCAGTCATATACCTCATAGCTTTGTTGTGAGGGTATAAAGAAGAAGGAGAATGGTATGAGCTGCTTTCAGTCCCTGCTGAGGAGCAATACAGAGTATAAATGAAGTAAATAAATGATTTATGTAGCAACTGCAAGGAGGAATGTTCCTTGGTATTTGCAGTGGTCAAGCAGTGTCCCAATCCCTCCCCCTTTGTCTCCATCTATCCTCTCCTAGTAGGGAGAGCCCTACGAGGCTTCTTAGAGAGACAACTAACGTAGAATGGGCAGTATCTTCCACCAGCCTGCCTGAACTGCCTCTTCAGAGCCCAAGTTGTCAGCTACAAAGGAGGCCCAAGTCCAGCTGAGATTCTTCAGATCAATACTGATGCAGTCATCACCACACAAACTGTGATGTGGTTCCAAGAGGTGGACCTAGAAATGAAATGGTTATTCAAGTATCTGCATTATGCATCTTATAAGATTCTGCATTTGTCGTTTCCACCATGTTGTAGTTAAGAGAGCCAAAGTACTAAAAAATCTATTTCCTTAAAAAAACATGCAAGTACTTCTTACAGAAGGGGCTAATAGGGCATGAGTGTCATAGAGGGATAATTACTGGAAGTAGCTATAACAGACATGCCAAATGTAACTAAGGACCTTGCCAAATTCATAACAACACACACCCAACCTTTCTTCTGTAAATCTTTAGAAGGATGGTAAAGCTCCCCAATTATAGCCACCTTGTGGTAAGAAACAAATTTCTCTTGAAGAACTGATTTCAAGGATAGCATAAAGGTGGGTTTTATTAGGACTGTATTCAGAAGTGTTGTGCTGAAGGTATACCACTTTGGTGGGGCAGAACTTAACAGTGAGCAAACATAAAACATTTATAAAAATGTTATATGTAAATTGATAATAGCTGAAAGTATGCTTACTGCTTGTATGTTATTCTAGTTACTTGGTGCTTATTGGTCAGAAAACTGGAAGGCGGAAGAAGATGTATTGAGCAACTGGGTACCATATAGTACCTGCACTCTTTCCATTATATTGCCACAAAAAGGGCCAGATACTTACCTTAAAAGAAATAATGTTGAAAATTCAGGGAGGGGCCCTAGCATATTTATGCAAGGGCCCAACCTCCACACAGACCATTGTATTCAGTTTTAAACTTAGAGTTTTATAGTGCAATTCTAAACAGAGTTAACCCTTCTGAGCACATTGAATTCAATGAACTTAGAAGAGTGTAATTACTTAGGACTATGCTGTAAAACTCTGCACTTAAAATCAAATACAAGAACCATTAACCTTCATGGGTAGCTAGGACATACATGATTAGTTGTTGAGATATTTTGAAATATAGGAACAATGTATTACATTTTTTACGACTGTGGCCAAAACTTGCAGATGTGTTTTAAAAACCTCAAGAACAAGGTATGACAGGGAAATGGTCAGGAAATACTACTTTTACAGTCTATGCTGTAACGTAACCTACTGGACCTTTCTTTTTTCATGAAATGCTGACAATGCAATGGGCAGGTGCCAGCTATTCTTAAGGCTGCAATGGGGTAGAGGTACCGAGCTCAACTTTCTCTAAATGCAAACACCCAGCTGTCAGCAAACCCATCCTTCTGGCTACAGAGAGGAAGGCAAGGATGTTCCCAAAGCATATCAGTGCTTTACATGCTGACAGTGCTTGGCAAGCAATCACAATTTTAAAACATTCCAGTGCAACAGGAAAGTACCCCCCAAAAAGGTCTTTACAGCACAATTGATATTTGTCTTTAAATGTTTTAGGTTGGAACCAATCTACCATCAGACAGGGCGAGGTGATTTTTGCTGATTCTTCCATTCTACTGCAGACATCCACTTGTCCCCATGCACTGTTTCTCAGTAAGGTTGTCAACCTCAAAGTGGAGCCTGGAGTTCTCCCAGAACTACAGCTGATTTCCAGACTACAGGTGGCAGTTTTGGAAGGTAGACTCTATGGCATCACCTCCCTGATGAGCTCCCTTCTCTCCCCAAACTGTATGAAAAAACAAGTCTGGAAATATGTATCTGTCCTGCACTTGCTCAGATGGTCTCTTTGGGAGTTGGTTACCTAGCTGCCTGGCCTGTGAAGGAGCTTGGAGGCTGGAGCACCAGGCTAGTGTGAAGTGAACCAGTTGATCCAACACTGAAGCTCTGCCAAGCTATTTAGAGTGAGGGAGATCCGGCTCAGCTGTGCCTGGCAGCACATGTTGGGGCTCAGGAGGCTCTGCTCTACTCTGGACATGGTCCTGCCTGGGGAGAACTGCTATGAAGGCTGAGCGTTTCCACCTGCCAGCCTCACCCCTGCCTGCTCAACGCTTGAGAAGGGACTGCAACTCTACCTTGTGCTTGAGGAGGCAAAGCATCTTTGTCACTGGCCTGATCAGAGGGATGGCCAGAGGGGGTCATGACAGTATCTCAGAATAACACAGAGAGGATATCATTACAAGAAACATGCTTTTGCACCAGTCAAAGATTAAATATTTGTCTATTTTTTAAATTTATAGTGCATGCAGTAAATGTATGCCATTCACGCATAATATATGGGAAGAAAATGTTTGGAAAGAACCTGGAGAGCTTCATCAGGAGAGCTTTAAACTGATGCCACAAGGGGAATGGGATGATCAACATGGGGATTTCAATGAAGAAGTGATAACAGCGGGAGCCCACCTGGGTAAGACAGATCAAACAAAGGTGCAAGGCTACAAGTGCCTATATTCCAATGTCCGAAGTATGGGTAATAAGAAGGAAGAGCTTGAGCTTCTCTTGCAAACAGAGGGCTACGATATAGTAGGAATTACTGAGACTTGGTGGGATGATTCCCATGACTGGAATGTGGTAGTGGATGGTTATGAGTTGTTCAAGAAAAACGGGAAGGGTAGAAGAGGAGGCGGAGTGGCATTGTATGTGAGGAAAGGGCTTGATTGTCAGGAAGTTCTGGAGAATGTGGTTGACAGCCCAGTGGAAAGTATATGGGTGGAAATAAGGGGAGGAAGGACAAAGGTATTGTTGTTGGAGTCTGCTACAGACCACCTGACCAGGGAAAGGAAATGGATGCTGCCCTCCTTGAACAGATTGGTAGAGTATCCAGACATCAGAACCTTGTCATTATGGGTGACTTCAACTTCCCCGATGTGTGCTGGGAGACAAGCTCAGCAAAGCGACAAGCATCATGCAACTTCCTGACCTGCCTGGCCGATAACTTCCTTTTTCAAATAGTGGAGGAAGCTACAAGGGGCTTGGCCATACTAGACTTAATATTAACCAACAGGGAAGAATTGGTAGATAGGGTGAAGGTGGTGGGGACCTTAGGGGGAAGTGACCATGTCCTCCTTGTATTCCAGTTGCTGTGGGGGGCCAAGGAAATTCGTAGCTAGACTCATAGGTTAGATTTTCATAGGGCCGACTTCAATGAACTCAGAGGCTTGATGAGAGTCATTCCGTGGGGGAGTGTGCTGGAAGGGAAAGGAGCAAGTGAAGGGTGGGCTCTTCTCAAACATGAGCT